>NW_028277475.1:1303102-1954654 GCF_059751315.1 Micrasema longulum | reverse complement strand
GAGCGAATAGACAGCAAAAGAACGGCTAAAAGGATCTACGATGCGAATATTGATGGATGCAGAAAACGAGGAAGACCGAGAAAGACATGGCACGATCAAGTCCATCAAATACTTGAAGATGGATATGTCAATAGTAGGAATAATCGGGGGGGCGTTCATGAGAAGATGTATGAATGTAGAGGAAGCGAGGTCTGTATGCAAAGATATATGGAGTGATATAGCGTTCTATCCTCTCTGCCTAGCCCTACGGGGAAACGGCGTCAAAAAATTACAAAAATCATGAATTTATATAATTGACTATTCTTTTTACAGCATTCTCAAATAATATTAGTTATTTTGATCTTATATTGAATTTTTTATCTTTAAACTGACCATGGAAAACGAAAAATATCAATTTCTTTATACTTATGTAATGCAGCAAAGAAATGTCAATGGAGAAACACAATTAGCCTTTTATTTTATTTATTTATTTTGAATTAGCCTCGATCGAAAGGGTATTGGACTACTGGATTATTTATAAATTCAAACTCTGAATTTGATTTTTTTTAACGTATGAATGTTGTAGTACTTTTCATTAAAAAAATCCAGGATAATCAATCAGCATATTTAATTTAATTATTCTCAGAACTTAGCATTTTATGCATGTAATTAAAGTCCCTTTGGGTGTATATTAAGAAATGAACGTATAAAATATTTTCGATTTGATTTGTTTATGGCAATTTTGGCCTTGAGTATTTTTTTGCAAAATGGCGAACCAACTTAGAAGCTTCTAGAACGAAATTCCTTTGCAAAACAACATCTGACTCACACATTGACATACACGTTTTAGTTTTTATTTTTTCGCCAACTAATAACGTATATTTTCTCAAAAGCAGTTGGCCTTGAGAACGCCAGGGTTGAGAGGAAAATAATTTGTTTTGCCGACATTTTTGAAATTTCATTATATATTCCACACACGAACGATTTTATGCGGCATATAAAAATATGCCGCATAATTTAAAAAAATGATCTATATCTTTATCGTCTTTATGAGGGATGCATCTTAAAATGTACTTTTAAAACGTCTTATTTACTGTACGTTTTTTGCTTTAATTCCTAAGACATTTGTTTCTTCATATTGTTTTTTTTGTTTATTACTTACGATATGTACAACATATAAATATATTTATAGTTTACGTGATGCTTCTACAAAAAAAAATCAAGCTCCCGTGCTTAGAGGGGAACTTATGTACACTATGGAATTTTTTTAAAACAGCTTACATCATTAAAAAACGTCCATTTATGTATAACTTCTAGATTAAAATGTAAAACATGTAAATCCGGATATATCTTAATGTTGGATAGAAGTAAATACTTTCTTCTCTAATAATCTAACAGCGTACTAATTTTTTTAATTTATTAGTATTTCAAGAGTTAACTTTGTATGCAACCACATTTCGATTTTTCGATGTTTGCCGGTTTGAAGATATACTCGTCTCTTCGTCAGGACACTAATTACACTAACATGCAAATCCCCATATACACCTTATTTTAGTGGGTTGTTTATGTATATATTTAAACAAATAATTTACATAACATTTCAAATAACGAATCAAGAGCGTACTTAAATTACAATTTCTAGCAAACTATTATTCATTTAATCGGCATTCACATCGTAACACTTCATTACAATTTATTATAATAATAAAACATTATTATAATGGACCTTCCTCACATCCCTTGTCACCCCCGTAGACATGGACCCGCGTCTACGTACAGATTCTTAGTCAAGTGGATGTCATTCCACATACCAAATCTTAGTTTTGATTAATTTTAATTAACTAAATAACAATGTTTGAGTATGTCCAAATGCTTGCAGACTGGCTGGATAAAATTGTTTTCAGGCGTTGCCTAGTAGGTGATTTGGTTCAGCCGGATGAATCTCACCAGCATCATAAAGGTTTCAGCTCCTTTACTTCACAAAATCAACAGATGGAAGAGTTGAGGAAATGTGGATTTTCAAACATGGGCAGAATTGTGAATGTTACACAGTGTGTAAAGTGGCCACTTTAACCAGCCAATGACAGGCCATTAGCCCTGTAAATGCCTAGACTTCCATATTCCCTTCTCAAAAACGTTTTCCCTCTCTGTTGAAATAAATTTAAAAATAAATAACACTTAACATTACTTTTCCTCATTGATCATGTTTCCTTAACCACTCATATATATGCTTACACCTTAGATAGTTGGAATAACCACCCTGCTTTAGGTTCCACCTCCAATTTATTTGTTTGTTTTTTGTATGGATTTTATGATAACACTGCGAAAAATATTCTGCGTGTACTCTATTAGTTTTATATTACCCGTCGATGGAAGGAATGTTTTATTAATTTATTCCGGATAATTATTGTATCACTATTTTTGCGGAAAATCACCTCAAGGACGCGATTCAATAATCACCCAATACGTCCGACAGCTACAGGGTTGGGATTTTAGTTCCCTTTTTCCAATAGATTATTTAAATATGTATATACACAGGAGGTAGATTAAAACATGTCTTGCAGTTACAGAGCGCTCGGCGGTTACAATCCATCCCCCATTTACATTTTACAAAAAAATTACTAAGAAGTGTTTTTATTACCAAAATACATTTGAAAAAAAGCTTACAGATATAATCTAAATTACAATATATCTTGCAGGTACAGAGCGTTAGTTAGAAATCTAGACTCTATTTTTACAGTAAAGGGGTAAGTTAGAGATATAATTTACATAATATCGAGGCTTTACTGACATAATGGATTAAGTCATAAAAACAAGTTACTGGATAATCGCATTTAAAGCTTTTTTATTCTTCAACGCATTATTTTTCCAACAATTTCCTTTTTTTTGTTTAAAGCTTTAAAAGAGTAATTTTTATTATAAGCATCACTCAAAATTTGAAATCAACATCTTGCACCTACATTAAAAAATATTTTAAATATATATATATAGAGGCTATACTAACATAATGCATAAAGATGTCTTTACATATTTCAAATATTTTTTAATGTATGTGCAAGATGTAGATTAAAAATTTTATTTCATGCCTAAAAAAAAAACGACTATTTTAAATCTTGAAAAAAAATAGTGGAAAAAAATGCGTTGAAAGAATAAAAAAGCTTTAAATGCGATTATCCCGTAACTTGTTCTCATGACTTAATGCACTAGTCAGTAAAAGCACGATAATTCTTATTCTTGACATGTCCATCTTCAAGTATTTGATAGACTTGATCGTGGTATGTATTTCTCGGTCTTTCTCGCTTTCTGCATCCATCAACATTCGCATCGTAAATCCTTTCAGCCGTTCTTTCGCTGTCCATTTGCTCTACATGTCCTAACCAACGAAGCACCCCTTTCTTGATTCTGTCGATAATGCAAGTCTCAGCCTTACACAGTTCACGGATCTCGACAATTGTGCTCCTATCATACATCGTTTCACCACACATTCGCCTGAGGGATCGCATTTCGACAGCATTTAACCTACTATCATAATTATTTTTCCAATTTTATACTTCGATTCCATACATTAGAGTTACTAGAACTCCATTGTGAAATGCTAGTTTTGCCTCCGGCGATAAACATTTGTTTGCCAAAGTAGATTTCAAAGCATTCACCTTCTTTTCAATATCTTCCTCAGTCTTTCCGTCTCTAGTAAACATACTTCCTAAATCCTCAAATTCTTTTACCTGATTCAGAATATCTCCGTTCACACTGATCTCAAATTTAGTTATATTTTCATCCCTTTCAAAAACCATCACTTTCGATTAATCAACATTCATAAGCAAACGCTTTTCTTGCATACATCGTAGACTTTTGTTACCAAGAATTGCAGGTCTTCTTTGCTGCTAGCAACTTATTCTAGCAAAAATGAGTAGAATTTTTTGTTTCAAGATTATGGATATTCGAGCGTTTACAGGGCTTATGACCTGTCATAGGTTGGGTAATTGGTACTAGTAATTAATTTAACTCGGATAGAGTCTTAGCTACATAAATAAAGTAATTTGCTTTAATACTTAACCTCAATATCAAATACATAGATGGCGCTTCAAACGCGCTAGCGAAAGCTTTCCCTGTTTCATGACATATATACTAAAAACCAAAAAATGTCACCGATATGGATATTCGCTAATAAGCGGAATGGGGAATGTTGTAGAATTCTACATGAAAGTGGCCACTTGAACCCAACCTATGCCAGGTCATAAGCCCTGTAAACGCTCGAATATCCATAATCTTAAAACAAAAAATTCTACTCATCTCTGTAGTGATATAAATAATAATATACCTACTCCCCCTTGGGATAAAAAACCCAGAATTGTGTGTGTATAAATATGTAAATATATATATACATACCAAAATAATATTGTGTTATTCTAGCAACATAAAAAAAAATTCAAATAGTTTACAAGAAATAAAATACATCGAGCAGTAAGTAGTACGTTTGGCGAGAGTGCATATGATTAAAGAGGGTTCTCTGGTTTGATGGGTTCAAATGATCGTTTTTTTGCACAAATTGTTTCTTTAATATATTTCAAATATGTCAGTAAAGTGAATTTTTAAAATTCAAAGCCATTATGAAGATACAGCAGTTAGAAGAGCAGGTATTTGGAGCGCTGGTATGAGTTGTAACTGTACTTGAAACTTCAAACGTGTTTTTCTCAATACTATGTTTTTCAAACTTTCCTCCAACATATCTTGAGAACAGGTTGGCCGATTCACTTCAAATTTACAGAATTAGCTCAACATATAAAGACGCACAAAAAAATTATCATCATATCAAAGTTCAAAATATTCCTATTTTTTTTTTTAACAAAAAGTTTATAAAAAATACATAAAATTCGTTTTTCTTCATAATAGTCCATTCCGTGGATGTAATCTTACAAATTAAAATACCACCAATTTTTTTAGTTTTAGATAAGCAAATCACCTGATTTTGTGAGGGGAGTGAGCGTCCATTTTTTCGAGGGAGGTGTCTTCAGAGCGCTTTAACTTTAGTTCTAATGAATATTTTTAGCTAAAAATTTATAAGTATGTTTTTAAAACACTTGTTAACAAATGATGAAAACTCCAAAGTTCTATCCTTTCATTGGTTTTCACAAAAAAATCCCAAAAAATGCTTAAAAATCTGACCGTCAAACCAGAGAACCCCCTTAACGGCGCAAAAAGTAAACGGAAAATAGAACTAACCGAATGCTTTCCCGGAACTGTAGAAATGTTTTTGTTAAATAATAAAAACGTGTCACACTAATAAAAAGTTTTATTTTTTAAATGATTTATTGTAAACTATTTATGCATCCACTTTTTGTATGTAAGTTGTAGGTAGATACCATAATTTTCTTATACTTGATCGGTTTCCCAACACATCTTAGTAATTGAACCTACATAAATGAATTGCTCAATCGATTTAGCAACATACCATCTGCTTGATAAAATTATTTAAAATAATTAACCAGCCAAGATATGGTAGGTTTAACGATATAAAGAAATCCTGTGTACTTACATAAAATTTCATCCACTGCCTTGGTGCTGGATGGATACGGAGATTGAATAAGAAAAAAATAACATATAGATATATTAGAATAATATACTGTTTTATTATCAATTCTCTATGATTGATAAGAATAATATTGGCGCTTAACTCTATTGTGGCTGCAACGCTTAACACTAGTCGACATGGCATACAAGACTTGATATATCTCTTCTATTTTTTTTACTTGTGAAATCGTATTTTTTATAATCTTCAAATGAACATTTTCACACCGGATTTGAAAAGCAAAATTTGTCTAACTATGCTGATGTTAATACAAAAAAAATATTCTCGCTTCGCGAAGAATGAATGTCCGCTTATTCAGCAAGACATCTGTATAGGAGAGAGCACGAAGATATAACTCATAACAAGGAAGATAGAGACGCTGTTCTGTGGGAGGTGATATATAAAACCGCGCAACATGAGTGGCGTATTTATAATTTTACATTTATTTTGTTATAACAGGGCTAAATTATGTTTATTTGCATAAATTATGGAAAAGGAATTTTCGAATAGGATGTCTCCATGTTTTTTTTTCAAATATCTGAACTTTAGAATATTCCCTCTTTTACTAGTGATAACACGATGTTACATCACCGTGCGCAAAGGGATTAATTACCACAGTCCTTTTAGAGTTCAACACAGTAATTATTGCTAGTAAAAAATTGTCAATGAAAGCTAGGCTGGCAGTGCAAAACAAGGTTTTAGTCCCATCAGTCATGAAATGAAGTGAAACGTAGAACTGGCAGAAGAAGAATGAAACCAGATAAAATGTGGTTGGAATGCTTAGAAAAATGTGTGGGAAATCAATAAATAACAGGGTTACAAATTAAGAAATCAGGCGAGAGTGCGAATCTGAGATAGGTGTAATTGATAAGATTAGGAAAGGATCACAAAGATGGTTTGGTTTTATAGAACGAATGGATAGCGAAAAAATGGTAAAACACATATATATGACTAGAATAAATAGTAACGTAAGATGTGGATGACCAAGAAAGTCGTGGCGTGATCAAATAAATCGAAGTTTTAAGTCTGGCCACGTCAAAAGCTGACACAACCGAAGGGAGTGTATGACAAGATGTATGAATGTGGAAGTAGCTAGGAATGTTTATCAGGATAGATAGTATGTGGCGGTCCATCCTCTTTGCCTACCACTACGGAAATGGAAATGATAGGAATGGCGCGATGGTAGTAAAAATAGTATGCTATTGAGAATTCATAATTTCTCCTTCTTTTCAGATATAACAACCCTCTATCTTGCATGTTTAGACAGTATAACAAGTTGCACAATGACAAAAAAATTAAAAACATTAGATAAAAATAAGAACCGTTTTATTTGAATAAAATTCAATAATTTTTCGACCGGTAAATTGCGCCTCTTGACTTTTAGACTTAACATAAGTACATTGGTACTAATGATAAAATTGTTTAGGGCTACATATTTTATGATGTACTTTTTGAAATTTTCTAACGATTTTTTTTCAATTTTAGAAATTTTTATATAGATAATAAAATTGATTGAAAACATATTTGGCCAACGAAACTATACGCACTGGACCCGGAAAAGGGAAGCGGTTGGGTAGTAAGGGATGGGGGTTTATGGAAGGGATGCTAGTCTGAGACATAAGAGATTTTCATATTATGATGATCAAAGTTTTTAATTTTTTCAAAAAAAAAGTTTTCGAAAAAAAATTACTTCCTAAAAAAACATTCAAACTTTTTGAATCACTCAAATTGTCTTAAATTATACATCAATTACGCTTTCAAAAATCGCTTAAATTTTTTTTTGTTTCAGCTGTTTCAATACATATTCAAATACATAATTTAATACGTCTGTTCATAAAATAAAAAAAAACGATACTCCTGGGAATATTATTTAAAAATTTAATTTGTATTCCAAAATAAAATTAGAATAAACTTATCCCCCCAATGAACTAAAAACTATAAATTAAGTAATAAAAACTGAATTTTAATTATTTTTATGAACCCGAGTAAAATCAGTACTTTATTTTAATTAGTATTACTGTTTTAATGTTTTCTGTTTTCTCTTTATTTCGTATAAATATATTTTTTGTATTCTCGTGTATATTCGAATTATATTATTAAAATTGATATTTTTTTTTTTTGCACTACAACAGGCCAGGAGGCCTAATTACAGTGGTGAATTACATCACAGAGCATCCAGGCTTGAGAAAAATCACATTTTAATTTTTGTGTTCTCACCGGGAATCGAACCCGGAACCTTCCGTGCGTGAGTCAAGCGTCTTGACCACTACACCACGGAGGCCGCCGATACATTACTATAACCACTCTCGAAGCATAAGGTCTAGTCTCCTATTTTAAAAATTTATAGTTTTAAGATTTATTTAATATACATAAACAGATTGTAATGGAACAAAAAACATGTATCATTTTTCATGTAACTATATTAATCCATATTTTTTTTTTCGTAAAATCCTACGATACATTTTTAATCCTTAATCTATCACACCAGCCGTTTTTAATTCTTATTACTCAAGCCAATCACATAAAGATAATAATCTGAAATGCGTTGAATTTTCACAAGATTTTCACAATTTTCTAAAGGTGTACCTATGAATGAATGCCGAACGATTTTCTAGAAGAAATACTGCGTCACCTTCGCGCTCCAATTATCCGCTATTCCCGTAGAAATTACTACTAATGGTACGTAATGCAACATGAATTCAGAGATGTTCAAAGCAAAGAGAGTAAATGCTACAAACTCTCATAATTTTCATAGCGAATAACTTGATTTACAGACTGATCTCACGAAAATGAAATCGAAAATTACATGCATACCGATCGATAAATCTCGTTTGAAATACTGCATCAATTAACATAGACAAAATCTTTAATGGTTTATTCTTCAAGGTGAATAAAGCGTAGAAATTTGTAAGATAGTTACATAAAATAAAAAAGCTCAGTGTAACGTGAAGTTGAATGTAAAAATTACAATATTTTGAGTTTGTTCAAATATTTGCAGACAAAAGACCGGATTTTATCCCTAAGAGAATCATTAAGAGAATCATAAAATTACAACATTTTTTTTCAATTGATTTATTTCAACAAATACATACATATTACAAAAAAATACAATGATAACGTTTCCCAAACTCTATGAGGCCAAAGGCCTTGTATTGAGTTGGGATACAACATAATGGAAAGTGGAAGCACGTACATAATCTGCCATCTAACCAACCTGCCAATGGTTATGCCGGTTGGTAGAGCAATCTTGCTACTTAATCGCATCGCCTCGGATGTCGACATATTTCGCGACAGTGGGCCTTCCCTTAGGAAAGCACTATCTAACTTTTAATTTTTCTTTTTACATTTTGTTATATTATTTTAATAACATAACTATCCACTGTAATTTGTGATCTATTTTTGTATTTATAATAAATTGGGTCTTTTTCTGTAATGTTCTAAATATCTGAATAAATAAATAAGTAATAGCAAAAATATAAATTATTTTTTATTACAAAAACATACATATGTTTCAAGGGCATCTGAACAATACGTTTAATAGTATATAAATTCATACAAAATCTCGCAGCAGTCTCCTGCAATGGTGTCTTCGCAAATTAAAATTAAAGAATTGTTTTCAGGCGTTGCCTTGTATGTCAAATAATTCGATCTGATGAATCTCTTCACAACAATAAAGGTTTCAGCTCTTTAATTTATTTTAAATGAAACACTTTGTTTCAGCTCTTAATTTCATTTAATTGCAAACTACACATTGAAGAATGGAAGAAATATAAATGTTCAAGCATTGGCAAACTAGTGAATGTTTCACAATGTGTAATGTGGCTAAAACCAGCCAATGACAGGTCAAAATCCTTGTTAATGTCTAGTCTTCGATATTCTCTTCTCTAAAATACAAATATATTTTTACGCGTCGTAAAAATTTGAGCTTTTAATTGCACGGCCAAGTTTCCTGAAAGTGTATGAATTATTTTTTTTCATAAAGACGAAGTACTTTAGACGACGTCACTAGTTCTCTTGAACCGATTGTGATAGATCGGAAGAACTCACTAAGAAAAAAGGTAAAAGAATTTGAGCACTCGCGGAGTAATTTCAAAATAACAACAATAAAAAATCATAGAGGAATACAAATATTTTTATTTTTTTAATTGGCGTGGTTTAATAGTCTATTAACAAATAAATAAAACAACACTGAACTTCCTTATTCCAATAGTAAAAAAGAACTGCAAAATTGAATAATTATTGACTGCTGCACGTCGATCGAGACGAGATAGTCGAATTTTTCAAAGTTTAAGAATAATATAAATATTTTGTACTACGCAAACTCATTTATTAATTAATTAAATTAAATATTTTATTATATCCCTAATTTCTTTCCTTCTTTATTTCATCATTAAATTTTTTTATTCTTTTTTATTGTTTAGTATCGTAAAAAGAGTTATCTCGTTACTGTATTGATAATTACAATTTACTCTTTATCGATCATAATTATTATAACAATTATGTACGTGTCATGATTTCTATTCATTTCAATGTAATGCCTCTATTATTTGGTATATTAAATTTAATTTGTAACTATTTATTGGTGGTTAATATAAATTGTGTCCTTTTTGTCCTAATTTAAAAAAGAGCACCAAAAGAAAAGCCAAATGGTTATTAAATGAAAATTTTCTTCTCTACATGATATTGTGTATATTTTTATACAGATGAAATTGAGTATTTTCGACACCTCCTTCGAGAGATTAAGCTGCCAAAGTTTCTTGCAATATTTGCGCAGTCTACAGTGAAGATACTGTGGATTATTTACTAATTTGTTGTCATTTTTTTTGTGCCTTTTGTTCTGTTTATTTTGAAAAATAGTAATATGATCTCTCTCTTTCTTCATAGTTACGTTAATTTAATATTAATAAACTATCCTGTTTCTGGATTATATTTGAACGTAGTTATGCAGAAAACAGCCAGCCATATAAAAGTTAAACTGAGATAAAAGCACCTTTGTGAAAAGAGTGAATAATCAAATCTACACAACAGTTGGAATGCTTTTGACTTCTACAAAAATTATGAACGATGAATACATTAGTTTTTATTTGACATTATACCAAGAATTTAATTATGTGTTTGACCAGTTTTGGTGATTTTGAATGTACCGAAAGATTTTACTAGTGCTGTGGGTGTTTTTTGCAAATTGAAAAATGCCTTTTTTGTTTTTGACGCCATTTTCAGAAGGTGATTAATACAGTTTTTTATATGAAAGCGGTCTGGCTGTTTTAAGCAGAACATAGAATTGAGCTTTCTGCACTCGATAACACCAACACGTTTCAAAATTGTGGACTGACTGTTTTCTGCATAACAACGTTTATTTGAAAGTACGTACAGTTTCTATAATATTAACTTTCGAATCATCGACAGTCCTAGTCAGTTCAAACCCCAACTAAAATCTCACTTCTATAGTTTATCATACGCTCAATTTTAAATCAGAAAATACAATATGTCACTTTGGCTCAGTTAGAATGTAAGCTTGAGGTGATTTTTCACGAAAATGGCAATTTATAATTCAGCCTAATATTATAATTATTTTTATATATTTTACATTGTTTTTTTTTATTGTTATTCTAAATATTGTTAAAGTTTACCTAGTATGTAATATGTCATGATTCCTTCAATTTTTTTTCTTCTCTATAGCAATTATTGTTGTTTAAGACTGGTACAGTCTAAAAAGCCACAGTAAAATCGTGAATATGCAAACTATTAATTTAATTTAAATGAATGTTTGGATAAATAATTATGTAAATCTGGATTTTGTTAGACAATTATGTAAATCTGGCGATATTTAAATAAGATTGCGAAAGATTATGGACAATTATTATCGATCGATATTTATTATCTGCGTGTGCAATAGATCGTGAAATAATTCTTGTCTCCATAATATGACTTTTTCTGAGGAAACTTTCTTATCGAGATGTTAAATAAACAATCTCGGGCGGTGAAAGCAAAGCTGTTTTATTAGTTCTGCTCTACGGCGCTAGATGGCAGCTTGTTGCAGTTTTTTTGACTATTTTTATTGATTATTTTTACTTATACAATCAACAGGTTAAAAACCCTTATATAACTGATAACAATATACGAGACAGTTTGTCCACCGCATCTAAGGACTTACGTTTTCTTGGGGTGCCCACATACGATGAAAAAATTGCTCTTTGCCAAACAAGAAAAGCTGGCCGAGGAAGCTCTCTGGAATCAAGTGGCCTTACCATATTTGTGCTGAAAGAAGGTAATCCAGAAGACGCAATATGTACTCCATTGGGTTGGGAAAAGAGGGAAGTAAATTGTTCACTTAGAATTAAATTGATCGGGCATGATCAATTCGCCGAAATGATTACAAAACATTGTAAGAGCCTTGAAATTCTTTTTGTATGCGGCCACATCTACATATCCGACAAGACCTATAACAGGGCCGTGTATAGTAGCGAGAAGCTCCATTCGGTATTCATAGAGAAAGGGAAAACGACAAGACCACAGAATGTGTTCAGAAGATTGATGTCCGCAGCAGCACGAATATAAATCAACAACGAGACAAACTCAACCCCCAAATAGTTTTTTTTTAAATGTCACATAGGCACAAAGAGTTTTTCGATCATTGATTATGTATACATGAACCACAGAACTGTGTTTTTAATCTTAATCTTCCTGAATACAGAGAACTAAGAAATATACCCAGATTCCTCGACGAGTGCATTCGACTAGATGCCTGCTCTCGGGTAAAAATCCTGAATAAGGAAATCGAGTGGACATAAATTTGCCTCGTTTTGTAATAGTTGGCGCGTTAGCCTACCATGCATGAGATTATCGGTTCGATTTCTGGAAAGGTCGACATGAAATATTGATCAAAAAGTTGGTCCTACATCGCAATATTTCATGTTCCTGGACTGGCACCCGAAGCGTAAGGACGATCACGTTTCTTTCATGAAACCAATGTACCAGTTGAGTGTTCTATGCACCATCGAGTGCGGACAGCAGAATGACGATGATGATCCACGAAAAATACATTTTTGTGTTTGAAATAGAACCAGAACCTACTAAGAGTGTTCTTGATTTGATGGCTAATCGAAGGTGAAACCCATCAAATGAAAATGGTCTTGAAGTTAGTGTGGCTTATGGCTTATGTACTGGCCTTTTCGTGGACATGGACTTTTTTATCATTGTACCAATTAATGATTACTAAAGCACTGTGCACTGGTGTATGCAACGTCGTAGCAAGGGGTTGTCCAGGAAAGCGGCTGCCAGCTAAAGCGGGGCGTTCTTTTTAATCCCCCAGCCTTCTTTATTAAGTCCCGGGGGGCGTAAAATTTCAATCTTGCTACGGGCGTTCATGACCTTAGCTACGACGCTGGGTCTTTACATCGTTAAGTGCAGATAAGACAATTTTTAGAAGTTTAATTTAATTTTTGCCTCCGAAGGTTTAGATTTACTCGAACGGTAAATTTCCTTATTAATTATAAATACATTCATTTTATTTTAAACGCCCTTAATATATGAGTTTTGTGATGAATTACGTGCACACAAACAACGTACACTTTAAAAAATATTTTAAGAAGATAGTACAAATGAACATTTAAAAGAAAATAAAAAACAATATTTGTAGTCCCGTGCTAGTGTCAAAGCGCAGAAGTTCGAATCCCATTTTATCACAACCTGATTCTCATTTTCTTATAATTAGTCATTTATAACTCGTTGAAATGAACACAAAATTAAATAAGCTAAAGCATAAGAACGCAATTTATAATTACTTTTATCTTAAAAAAAAAAAAATAATACAGAAAGCGAGAAATGAAATTGGTCAATAAAAGTTAAACAATAAGTACATTATATTATATACATGTTTAATTTTTTAACTAACGGGTACATAATATTATGGTACAATTTAAAAACGTATCTCAACTATGCATTATTGTGTAGTGCCTACTTTTTTATGAATTATTCATTGTGTATAGAGATTTATTTAACTAAATTTATATATTTTCACTCATAATTCAATTTATTTACATTTCGTAAAACAAACAGCATAAATGCAGGATTTGTACAATAAATTGATTTATTTTGCTTAATATCACTTAATTTAAAAAAAAAATTCCTGGGATTTTTTGCGAGGAAAGTGCATTTATGCAAAAATCCAATATGTGATATTTAATGATTGAGGTTTTTTTTAGAAAACTAATCATTAGCGTTTTTTTAATTTACCCACATATTTCAATTAAGGTGGAAAATTTCTATAAATTATAAATAACTCACTATTAGAAAAATAGAAATCAAGTTGGGGAACAGTGAGGTTTGAACCTCGGACCTCTGATCGTTACAAAAATGATTTTTTTTCGTTTTTTAATTAACTATAAAGCCATTATAAAAATTTTCATTACAATTCAATGAAAATGTATAAGATGCATAGGTCGAATAAAAAAATGTTACTTGTATTAAAAATATTTGTATTTTTTTTTTATTGTATTTAAATACTAAAATTCAATTACCGACATTTCTATGTCTACCAGTTTCGAAACGTATATGTCGGAACACTAATAATACCAATATGCAAATCCCTGTTACTTTAATTCTTTGGTGAAGGTGTATAGTGGAATTCGCATGTTAGTGTAATTAATGTCCTAACGAAAAACGGGTACGTTTAGAAATCGGTAGACATAGAAAAGTCGGTAAGTGGTTATGGACATTTATTAAAATTACTTCTTTGAATAAAAAATATTTAACACTATTGGAATATTTTTTATCTTTTTTTACATCACTCAGTTCATTATAATATAAATACGCAAATACATTTAAATGAACACTTTAAAACACGAAAATTTTCACAAGATAAATATTTTTTTTGTATCTTTCTGATCACCGAATCGTAATATTATTTGAACATCACTCTAGATTCGCGAAAAAAGCTGAAAAAAAATCACATGCGTAAATTTATAATAAATTTAAAAATCTACATACCGGCTCCAAAAAGGGCAATCGCCATTATCACTAAACACTGTTGCGACTTCATTTTGATTTATTTAATTATCCAATTAAAAACTGACACTCGATCTGATGTGGACGCACCGGCTAAAGTCGATCGACTGTTGTCGCGGCTAAAGAGCGGTCGCTTATATACCGTCGGGTCACGTGGTCGGTGAAAAGGCATGCCGCAGAAAAGTCCACGCGAACATGATATGCTGGCTGTGCTTTCCATTCGTCGAATATTTCACGTTATAAAGAGCGCCAAATTTGAATTTCGGATCCCCGCCGAGTTTCGAATAAGCAGAGTTTTCATTTTCAAACCAACGGTATTATAGAATGAACAACTATTTACAATATGGCAAAAGAGCCTTACCCTCGTCCAACCAAATCAAATTTTTTGAGCATATTCTAAAGGTGAGATATTGTTCGATAGTTTTTCAAAACAAGTAGTAGTTTTTCTACGTCACAAAACGCAAGTACGCGACCTAGAATAAATGTTAACATCTTAATTCCAAATTTAACACATCAACACCACAACATCGATATACTACATTTAAAAATGTGAATTGAACAGGAATGTTGCGTCTCATAAAATGAAATAATACGGACCAAAATGGACACCACGTCGTTGGAACAATAGGCATAATCCCCCAGTCTACACACGTGCGTTTCCAGAAATTCTCCAGCAGCCTAGTGGACCACATGGTGACGATATCTACCTACTGTCTACAAAAGATTCTCTTCGGACATCTATCTCTCTTTGTTAACCGTGGAGTTGATACAGTGCTTTATTTATTTAGTTTTTTATTGCTTAGTTCTTGGCATGAACACTTGACAAACTTACTACTATGCTCTATTTTTTATAAATTTATTGATATCATTCTAACTTTGCTAGAATTCCACTCGTCCATGCGCTTTGTAGCTGCACGATGATTGGTTATCTAGCTTTCATATACCAACTTAAAAATACCTAAATTTTATAAATGGGGTCTGGAATTCCAATCGTCTATGCGCTTAGTAGCTGCAAGACGTGTTGTAATCTTACTCCTTTTTATTATTCATATTATTTTTATTTTTTTTAGTATCATTAATACACTAAATTTATTTGTCAATTTTTAAAATGTGTAAATGGGGGCTAAATTTCTAACTGTCTATGCGCTCTGTAGCTGCAAGACGTCCTGTAATCTAGCTCCTATCTGTTATATTTTTTTATTGATCTTAATTGAAAACGAGGAACTAGAATCCCAACCGTCCATGCGCTCTGTAGCTGCAAGACGTACTGGGATATTTATTAATTGTACAGCGCCCTTGAGATGATTTTCACAAAAATGGCGCTATATAAATTATCCAACTATATATATACACAGGGGAATATTTTTCTTTAATAAAATGAATAAAGAAAATAAAAAGTGCAGTCAGGAATACAACATATTTAAGAAATGAGGAAAAAGTTATGTTTATAATTCTTTTTTAAGTAGAACTGGTGAAAAACACCATTTATTATTTTTTGCAATTTATATGTTATCCTTAAAATATTAATGAATAAAAAAACTTCTTATTATTGTAAGATGTCACTTCCCACTATGTACACAATATTTGTTTTTTCTTTTATGTAATGGGAAAATAGATGTTTTATTAGTAAATATATGTATTTACTGTATTTATCAGTAATTTTGTATAGTTCCATTTGTTTATCTGAATATAAAAAATGTTACAAAATATTTTTCACTCGAAACAAACATTACATTAAATATCAGGAATATTTTGAGTACGTCCAAATGTTGTTTAACCAACTGGATTTCCTCCCTAAGAAGTTATTTAGATCTCAATTTATTGCAACAGAGAGGGAAATCACTTTTGCGAAGGAAACATAGAATTCCAGACATTTACGGAGCCTATGACCCATCATTGACTAGTTTAAGCGGCCACACACTGTGTAACATTCACCATTCTGCCTATATTCAAACATCCTCATTTCCTCAACTTCATCTGTTGACTTTGGCGAAGTAAAAGAACTAAAACCTTAAGCTTAACCAATTCACCTATTAGGCAACGCTTGAAATCTATTCTTCATTTTTTAAACTTCTTCTTATACCAGTTAGTTTAATGTTTTGAGTATGTCCAAATGTTTGTAGATAGGCTGGACACTTAAACTTCCATATTCTCTTCTCAAAAATGTTTTCCCCTCTGTTAGAACAAATTAAGATTATAAATTGAATATAACTATATGTTGATCTTCTCTATCGTATCGTTTCAATTTTAGTATATGTAATACCAAAGCGAGTATAAAATTACCTTATGATAAATTAAGTACCTAATAAAGCTCATCCAAAATCAAGTAAGGGTTATCACTACAGCCCTTACAAGGCACTGCAGATTAAACAAACACCTTCCTAGAATGAACCTTACCGAAACTTCTAGATGTGGGTTATGTAATGCAGATGAGGAAACATCTCTACAAATTCTATGTGAATGTGATGCTTAACATCATTTAAGGAGCCTTATCCTCGGAATACCACTGGTTAAACCTGAGGATGTTAAAGAGATCGTTCCTTACCTTATGTATTTATTTATTCATCGTTCACATATTTATTACAGCAGTTTACAATTAATTATTGAAACAACAAATTAATTGTGTAGTAAAAGTATACATACATATTTTTTTTGCTGGTGGTTCATCTAAACTGCCTAACTAGGGATAGCTTCCCCGTTCTAAGGCAGTAAATAATGTTTTTTATTTTATTTTATTTTTTTACAATTTTATTCTTATGTGTGCCCTACTTTTAGTCTAAAAGTAAATAGTAAATATACGATGAAAAACATAAATAATACCAAGATCTCTATATCCTAAATCCTAAGTCTTTACCAGTAAAACAAGAAATCAGCTTACGTCCTTCTACATCGGACAACAATTATTCTGACTCCCTCCGACCAATACAGATTAAAAATGCAGTCAACACCTTCTTCTTATAGCCCGATACTTTACGGATTTGAGCTTGGAGGGGGAGATTTATCAAAATGTAAACTCTCGCCTTAGACACAGTAGCCAGGCTCTTTACAGACCTGGGCTTGGAGAGCGAGAACTATTCACGGGGACCCGTCACAATAGATCTTCACAGGTCGCAGTGACCCCTACTTCCAAGAATGAGAATAAGAGGCTCTTTATAAACCTGGGCTTGGAGGTCGAGAACTATTCACGGGGATCTTTACAGGTCGTAGTGACGTCAGGAGCTTGTATAACACCGACTTACATTGTTTCAAATACTTTTCGTTTTTTTTATATAGTTTAAACCGTGGCTTTATTACAAATAAGTGAATATCTGTTTTTGGATGGCAGGAAATAGTTTCTATGTATAAACACTTAACCTGTACATATGTTTGTACTATAAATAAATAAAATTAAAAAATAATAAAAATTTTAAAAATATGTATCGCTGAAAGCGCTTTCCATTATATCAATTGAATGAATAATGTAAGAAATAATGAATGTAAATTTATTGATAATTTTAAGTTGCTAGAATTTTATTCGTCCATGCATTTTGTAGCTGCAAAACGATTAGTAATCTAGCTTTAATAGGGACATTTGATCAATTATCAAATATGTAAATTTATTAAATGGGGTCCAGAATTCCAACCGTCCATGCGCTCAGTAGCTGCAAGACTTTTTGTAATCTAACTTCTATTTTTTATAAATTTGTTTTTTATTTCGTTTCTTAAAATATCACACAAACTCTAAACTTCATTGTCAAATAAATAACAAAAAATGAAAAATTAAAAAGGGGCTAGATTTATTACTGTCCATGCGCACTGTAGTTGCAAGACGTGCTGTAATCTAGCTCCTATATAACATAATCGATTGTAATATATCATAAATAAAGACGAGGAACTAGAATCCTAACCGTCCATGCGCTCTGTAGCTGCAAGACGTGCTGGGATACTTATTTAGTGTACAGCGCCCTTGAGGTGATTTTTCACAAAAAAACGGTATATAAACTATCCATATATATATATATATATAACCAGGGTTGCCAATTTGTGGAGAATTCCCTAAACTGTAGGGAATCTAAACTCGGTTGGGGATTTTGTGGGGTTTGGTATTATGCAGGGAAAATCAGGGGATTTTGCCATTTTTCCATTTATTATATTATCTTTAGCTAACACGTAGATAGTTTGATGGTAAGTGATTAAAACATTAATATTATTATGAATGAAATCGATATTTTTTAATAGCAACACAATATCAACTTCAAATATTTCGCTTTTTAATGGAAAATGAAAACAATGACAGTCGAATGAGCACATTAGGTACAAGTGCAAACGACTGCTTGCGTTTTGTTTTATTATCTTTCAAAATAATAACGGTTTTGCGCAAAAAAATATAAATGGTTGTTAAAAATTGTTAGTAAAAAAGCGCAAGATAATCCAAAGGTAGGTTATTAACAAAATTTGTTAAAATTCTTCTTTAAAAAAGAGCCCGCAAACGTCTCCTTAAAATATTGAGGATGATTAGACCTTAAGTATATTTTGTTTAAATTAAAAAATATTGTAATATTATATGTGCATAAACGGAAAAGTTACCAATGGTGGATCCTCGCTACACTCACAATTCTAGTCAGTTTATACTTCATGTTATTGTACACATATTTTATCAAAACTGTTTTTTTCTTTCTTGAGATAATTATGTTGGATATCTGTGGGGAATCGGGAATTCGTTTTTTCCCCATTTGGGTAATTTGATTTAGATTTTCGGGGAATTTTGAACATTAGCATTGGCAACGCTGTATATAATATTCCACGTTATTAGGAGCGGCAAATTTTTCATGTTCAAACTGACGCCAACGGTACTCTGGTAGTGTTTCCGGAATAATTACTTACAAATATGGTACCAGGACAAAATGAAAGGAGTGTCGGAAACCCACCAAAGAGATAAACCGGTGACATTGTTCAGGTAGCTAATGGCGCCAGCATGCGGACGGGTCAAGACAGAGACGAGTGGAAGGAATTGGAAGAGGCGTATGAATATAGATAGTAGTCGAGAGAAGAAAATTAGAGAAAAAGAAGATGGTACAAAAGCCCCTCTCTTCGACCAACCAACCAAATAAATTTATTTATTTATTTATTCATTCAAAATTACAAAATTAAATATTTATGAACTTATTAAGACTTTTTAGGCTAGGCCCGTGTCAAGCCACAATAAAAATACATAGTAAAATTAAATAGATCAAATTATAATGACATAGAATAACAATCTAGAAAAAAAAGGTAAATGTAATAAATAATCAAATTCCAAAGAATACAATGCAAAAGAGATAATCAGAAATAATTTTTAAAATATAAATTATACAAATTAAGAATCACACATAATCAAATAAACAAAATAGTGGAATCATTAAAATCAACAAAATAATAGTAAAATATAGTAGTATTAAAAAAAAAAATAAGGGTTTAATTTACATCAACAGAAAAAGAATATATATATATATATATAAAGGAATATTTGAAATGATAATTGAGATATGTATTCTAGAAACTCACTCAATACTATAGTAAGAAATAGGAGCAAAAAATCATATGCCAAATTAATAATAGTACGTACTAAATTAAATTAAACAAAAATACATAATGAAAAAAACATAAAAATTATCAATATACGAGTATATGAAAAGCAAATAAAAGTATTTGTTTTAGAACATATTCAAATTGTGAGATTTTGATATACGCATGCATCATCATCAGCTCCCTAGTTGGAGCATATGGTGTCCACGAAGATCCTCCAGGTAGGTCTGTCGGCTGCCAGCTCTTGTGCATTCTCCCCAGTCAGGTTCGCGTCTCGTAGTTCTGACAAGAACTGCCGACGAACAGTCAGCAGTAGACGTCCAGGGCGTCGAGAACCTGATGCCTTGTAAAGTAGGCAAGCGTGGTTAAGGCTCTCAGGCCCGGTATTCCGAACGCAATTAAAGCGCAGAATTGTGCGTTTTATGTACTAAATACGCGTTCTAGCGCGCTGTAAATGCGTTCGGTATACCAGCCCAGGAGGCATCCGCAGTACATGGCCAAGCCAACCGTATCGCCTCCGCTTGATGACAATTGTCGCCGGAGTTTGCTGCGTCCGTTCTCTTATTTCTTCATTCCACACAAAGTCAAACCACCGCACACCCAAGATTCTTCTAAGACTTTTATTCTCAAAACTCAGAAATTTGCTGTTTTGGGTCTTAGTGAGGTGCATTTGGTTTTCACTGAGCAAATATCCGATCTCCAGACAGCTTTCATACTGATGAATGAGGCGCCTGCTATTCCTAGCCGCACTCTCAGTTTTTTTCGAAATCTGTTATTTTCCAATATATAAACTCCCAGGTATTTGAAACTCTCGACCCTTTCGATGATTTTGTTTGAATTAGTCAGGGGATTTTGGGCATCAAGGCATGAAGTGTTTACACAGAACATGGGTTTTTACAATATTGATTTTTAAACCCACGCATGCGGAGTAGCTACGTATATATACACCTGCAGATACGAATATGTTAATCACTAAAATAAAATAACGGTTTCAAATAATAAAATATTGAAATCCGATAGTTGAGATAAAAGATTATGAAGCTCAATAACTTAAAAACATTCGAACATTTGAGCAATCACAATGAACAATAATGAACACGCTTAAGCTATCGCAGTCATAAGTCAACGCGTGTGTAATCTCTAAGTCAACGCTCGTGTTGGTTTGTTTTTTTGGTTTCCTCGTAAATAAATACAGTTCACTGGCAAAAACTCGGCTTATTATAAAAAATAATACAATATATTGCATTTGCAAAATAGTAAGGAGTATCTATTACAAAAAAGTGAAAATTAAATAACAATTACTATGGCGACTGCTTTTCTTGACATTTGGCTTGCCAACCGCCGGCTAAATGTAATAAATAGCATGATAAATAATAAATAAATAAAATAAAATAGCAGTTTTAGAATATTTTCCATATTTACACCGGTGAAATTCGATTATGTGATTGCGCAGCAGGATTATACGTCGCGAAACGTAAATATTTTGACAATAAATATTAGGTGTTCACGGATGTTGCATTGTGATCGCGAATACGATAAACAACCATGGTGAGAAATTGTTATCTCGTCGCTTATTAGACCGTTGATGGTTATTTGTAATTTAGCTACCGGAGCCGTCTGGTGATATCCACATGCTCAACTTAGAAGCTGATGCGAAAAAAGTAAAAAGAAGAAATAAAGTAATTGGCTACTGCAACTACCCAACTTCAAAATCAGCATTTGTGAATTCATCATCATCATAATATCGTTTTTGCGGACCTAATGGTGCATAGAACACTGCATTGGTACACCAATCGCAGCGTATCTTGACCATGTTTGACATATAAAGGTAAGATGATTAGTCTTACGTTTCAGGTACCAGTACCGGGACTATGAAATATTCTTGTCTGAAAACACCCATTTCGGGAATTCAACCCAAGACCTCTTGCATTCTAGGCAAACGCGCTGACCATTTCACCACGAAGCTGAAAGGCATTAGTGAATTACCCACTAAAAACACATTTTTGACCCTCCTCCGTGAATGCAACTAATAGAGAAGTAATGCATTCAAACCATTATACCATGAATTTAATGAATCACGACTTGTCTTTTTGTAACATTCATGAAGGAAGATACAAATATAGTAAGACTCCAACTATCCGGATCAATAAGTGCTGGGCATTATCACATAAAAATTTACTAAAACATGTCCAGGGCCTGATTATGATGGGAAGATAAAAATTATCTTAAATTGTATCTACAAAGTAAAATTTTATTTTTAGATATGTTATATAATTGATAGCCCAGAAATTGTTAGAGGCATTTCATATCGAGTCCCTGTCCCTAGAACTTGTCAATATGTACTCTTCGACATTCCTAGCTCAATGACTAATTATATGAAAAATAGCACTATTCGAAGAATACAGATTACCTATAATGACAGTTTTAGTGACATCGACATATTACATTGTAAATACCATATTTTTCTCAGATCAGTTGAAGACATTTTAAATTTATCTCCTGCTTGACTTTAAACTTGACTTTTTATTTTATCTTTCAATTTTAACTTTTTAATTTAAATTCTTTATTTTAAATTTGAATTTTAACTTTTAATTTTAATTTAAATTTTTGAATTTAATTTTAACATTTAATTTAAACATTTGATTTTAACTCTTAATTTATACTTATTCATATGTACATCTACTACCAGCATCTAAATAATTATTGTTGGTTGTGTATTTTTACTAAGAAATATAAATGTTCATGGAACCAGATAGATAGGGAGGAAAGTAGAGTTGGAGCTATACAATGTCTTCTCTCTTTTAAGTACTTTTTATTAAATATTTATTTTTTTCCTTTTTTAGAATTTAAATATTTTTTCCCCTCTCCCGCGTTCACAATAAATTAGTGTGAAATCTGTAATTGGTTTTATTTTTTAAAATTGTTCTTTTGTGCCTTGTATTTATATAAAAACTGTGTGATTTCCTTAATAAATAAATAAATGTATGTTTTACGATGAAAATATTTTGAATTTTCATACAAATATACACATTTCTGTACATAAATATCGATATGACTTTATACCGTCTCAGTATATACCGATGAAGATAGCCGTTCATAATCGCGGCCCAGGGCCGCGACCATAAAGGCTTTCTTCGTCGGTACATACCGTGACGGTATACTTAACTTCTGTATTATCTCTGTCAACCTCGGTATGCTCTACCGACTTGTCATCTCGACATCATATGATCGAATCCATAAATGAATTACCCCGAAAATTTAGTCCACCAAGCTGATTATTACTGTTTTTTTGTATGAAAGCGGTCTGGCTGTTTTTAGCAAAACATACAATTGACCTTACTGCACCCGATAACACAAATATCTATTTTTTTCGAAATTGTGAACTGGCAGTTTTTTACATAACTGCGTGCATTTGGCTATCTGGATGACAGGAGTTCGGATAAACGGAGTTCAATTGTATGTGTTTTTAGTTGGTAATTTTAAAATCCCGATTTGAAGTTTCCTGCTTGAGGTAAATATCCCACGATATGTCAAACAAGATGTTTTGGATTCCTGCATATACGCATGTAATAATGTGTGTGATATGAATGAATGAATGCAGCAACAATATATATTCCTATAATGTGAACATTGAATAAAGTTTATGCGTGCAGGATATCAAAACATGCAGATTTACTATTTACCCTTGCGAATGGTAACAATATACCAACGAAGGTATCAGAGCGAGTCATGTTTTTCGATTTGAATATTGAATTACGAAATTTATACTGTTTTAATAATTCACCTCCGTACCTCGTGAAATAATTTACTTCAAATCACACTTAAATAAAGATTAATCTGTGAAACTATTTATTTATTTAATGAAACCAATACAGTAATGATAAATTAAACAAAACGTACATAGTAACAGCAAATATCAATTTCAATAAATTATGTTTTTTTTTTTTTTTTTAACATAAACGGCAAATCTGCCTTTTACAAACATTTATAATACTTACATATGTGGCTTAATATATATATGTTTTTAAAACAAAAATTTCTCTTTACTCAAGATTTATAAAAAAAATAAACCATTAAATTAAACAAGATTTATATTTAAAAAAATAACCTTAAATTTTTCAACATATTCAGTAGAAAGTTTAAACAATTCAAGAATAAACGTAAAAAAAACTAGTTAAATATTTCAATATTTTAAAGTAATATAACAAGAAAATCATAGGTACTGTTTCATTCAGCTGGGCAAAGTAAACAAAAAATTGCATATATTATGAAATGCATAAATAAATAAATATAATTACCATTCACCATCTTTGAAAACGTTCAAAAGGTTTGTTCTCTAGATCTATAGGAACAATACCCTCCACGAAATATATCAGACACGTGGGAATAACTAATGCCGTGTTCATGAAGTCTGTTTAATACGGCATTACGTGTATACTCTGTCCGTGAATTCACCATAGAAATTAGAATCCGCATATGCGCATCAAACAGAAGGCGACTAAACTACTCTTAAACGAGTAGTTTTACGTTTTGACCCATTAGTTTCTTTGTAGACGTCGCTCAGTTTGCAACTCCCGATTTGTATTAAAATGTGCCGTGTTGTGTCGTTTTAAAGTGTAGGAATACTGCTGGGATCTTAAAGAAACAGGATGGGATCTCATGTCATGTGTAAGTAGTAAATGCATGTGTAAGTATCAAATGCATAACTTAAAAATTGAATTATTTTTCCATCTGTCAGATTGTCAAAGAAAACAAAATGAAAATTTTGTTAGTGTTTGTCACGGTAGTAATTTTTTTTTTATCCTACTTTGATCATCTAATGGGATAACTAATGACATTGGATTAAATAACGCCGTGGTGGACATTTGATAGACATTATCTTTAAAACATAAAATATTTTTTAACATGACACAAAAATATCCGTTTTATGTAAAATAAAATTTGTTTTATATTTAAAGTTCAAAGTTTATTAATTAAATAACTCTAATTAAATGATCTTTTACTTATATAGGTATCTACTCTGTTGTGTCAATTAATGTTACCGCGTGTACAATAAAATTTTAGAGAAATCAACAAACTGCTTTTATTTTACCTTACATTTCAGGAGATTGGGTTAGAATAGTTATAATTTGATTTATTATTGTATTTCGCTATTGTTTAATTACTTTAAAATATGTATGAATTTCAAGTAATTTATAATATGTATAATACGGGTATATTAATATATCATACTAGCTTTTCTTATATGTTTAAGCACTCTTTGAACATATATGTAAATGGCAGAAAAGCCTTTTATAAATAAATAATTTGTGTTATGATTATATTTTTTTCCATCTGCCAACATAACGTAGCGACTTCACGAATGCGCGCGGCAAACGGGGGGGGATTTTCGGACACCGTCCAATGTATTCAAATATGATTCAACGCTCCTTCTGTACTGTTCTTAATTCTATTGGTTTCACATATGACACACGTGGAACAATAAAACAGATAACATACAGTTCACACGGAGGATGAGGAAGTAGAGAAAATGGGATGAAAAAAAGAAAAGGGAAGCAGAAAAGTATAAGAGTAACATACCCGTGGTTACCGCCATCAAGTCAGTCAGGGTAAGTATACCAATTAGTTTGTTTAGTATCCTTAACGTTTGATCCTTGGTCGCTCGATAAATTGTCGAAGATATGCTTTTCACAAAGTTGCTAGCAATTTCTGGTTGGAAACTTTACATATTGAAAAGTGAAAAATTATTGTTATCTACTGTTAATGAAATTATTAGTACACAAATTGTATTAAGTTAAAAATATTGATTTATTTTGTAATTAACTCTTGAAATACTGTGGTAAATAATCCCTTTGCGCGCGGTGATGTAACGTCGTGTTACCACTAGTAAAAGACGGAATATTCTAAAGTTCAGACATACGAATTTTTTTTTTCCATAATTTATGCAAATAAATCGGGAATCGGATTGTGGTCCTGTGGCTAGTGTCTCGGACTCACGGACCAAAGGTCTGTGGTTCGAATCCCACTTTACCCCAACTTGATTCCCATTTTCTAATAGTGAGTTATTTACAACTCGTTGAAAATGGCCCTCAAAATTAAATATTTGGGTAAATCATAAGAACGCAAATATTTCTTTTTCTTTAACAAAAAATAACAAAAAATATACAATTTAGCCCTTTTATAGCAAACTAAATTAAAAATCATAAATACGCCGCTCATAATAATAAAAATATTTCATATTTGGCTGATTTACATAGCGCCATTTTTGTAAAAAATCACCTCAAGGGCGCTTTACAATTGTATACTCAAACTTACATTCTAACTAAACCAAAGTGATATATTATATTTCCAGATTTAAAATTGAGGGTATGATAGTCTAAAGAAGTGGGATTTTAGTTGGGATCTGAACTGACTGGGACTGTCGACGATTCGTAAGTTTGAAGGCAATTGGTCCAGGCAGAGGGGCCGGCGGCGGCAAAAGTACGATCTCCAAATCTAGTGTTTGGGGAGCGCCGGATTTCGACAAGTTTCCTCTTCCTGAATCAAATGCTGACCTAAGAGTAGATTTTCTTTGACATTTATTTTCCCTAATACAAAGGTCCGATAGGTATTTTGGAGCCATTTCATGAAGGGATTTGAATACTGTCCAGCAAAGCTTGTATTTTATTCTCTCTGGGCTTTTTAACCAGTGTCAATCTCTAAGATGTTGTGAGATGTGAGAATATTTTTTTACTACCGTAATTAGCCTTGCTGCTGCACTGAAAATAGACTGAAGTTTATTAGTTTGATATTTTGGGAGATTTGCGTATATTCCATTTCAGTAATCTAGACGTGAAACGACATAAGCATTTACAAAAGCTTTAGTTGCATCTGTAGAAATATTTCTTCGCACGGATTTGATCTGTCGGAGATGGAAGAAACTAGCATTTACCGTTTTATTGACCTGAGAATGAAGAAAAAAATCTGAACCTTAATGAACACTCAGTAGTTTAACATTTATACTCATATTACGCGCGTGCGTCCCCCATCACTATCATCAACCGAATGAAGATTAATTCTGTTTTAGACACCACCCGCCACAGAACAGCGTCTTGGTCTTCCTTTTTATGAGTGCTATCTTCGTGCTCTCTCTTATGCAGATATGTTGCTGAATTAGCAAACATGCATTCTTCGCGTAGCAAGGATGTTTTTTTGTATTAACATCCAGCATAGTTGTACAAATTTTACTTTCCAAATCCGGTGTGAAAATGTTCATTTGAAGATTTCAAAAAAGACGAGTTCATCATTTAAAAAATAAGAGACATATATCAAGTCTTGTGTGTTATGTCGACTAGTGTGACATCACAGACACACAAGAGTTAAATAGGTTACTACTTGATATTGTTTGTAGTATTATTAGAGCAGTATTTATTTTATTACTTTTAAACTAAGCCTATGGTAAATATTTATTTTTACATTATGAAGCATAAAATTGAAATAATTCTTTAGCCTTTGGTGTTTGAACACTTAAATATTTTTGTTTATGGTTTAAAAAAAATACTAAAATAATCAAGTCTTTGGTTGAACAGAAATATATCATTGGCTATGGCAATGTTTTGATTCGAAACTCGGCCAGTAAGAATAAACGTCAAATCACTTCTAGCACTTCCAAAATTACAACAATAAAATCAGCAGTCATTCAAAGTGGTTTCAATAGCTTATTATGGTGGTTTTAGAATAAACCGATATTTACGAGCACTGTAATTAATCTCATAAATTGGTTGACACTTATTGAGAATAGTAATGGGTAGTTAAGTGTAAGAAGCTAATAGATTAATTGATTTATATTTTAATCGGAAACAAGGAAATATAAGGTATGTTTACCACCAATTACAACACATATTTATCATTAAAAACCATTTAAGTATGCAAATAAAATGTGTACCTTACTGGATGAAGCACGAGAGTCCACTTTTTGCCGTTTTAAAACTAAAAATGCACACGTTATCGCAATAAGCTATTTTATACGTGAATAGAACATCTAAGTCTACATTCGTTGTAAAAATACTTTTTTAAGTTGAAATATAAATCTGAAGTCCACTTTGTTTTCATGCGAAAAAACTTTTTTTTTGTATGTACTATTATGAAACGAATGACTATTTATCATTAAAGGTTCTTGAAAGGTTGAAATTAGCTCATTTGGTTCAAAAGTTGAGATATTTTGGAAATCGCGTAATCACAAAATGATGTTTCCTAAACATTTTGTTCCATGTGATTTCCGTGCTTTATTCTTTAAGGTACAGTATTTATGTACAAAAATGTGTATATTTGTATGAAAATTTAAACCATCTTCGTCGGTTATCTGTACTAGAAAATGTTTTGAAAAAAAAATGTAAGCATGTTCTATTTTCATACTAAAAAATCTTAATTCTATTTTGTTTTTGTGAAAAAAACATAACTAAAGTAAATACGTTTTTAAAAGATCCTCCAAACAAAGAAACTAAATGCGTGATGAGGAGCTAGTTTTTCAATCCAGATTATTAATATCTTTTGCTCTCTTTTGAAAAAACTTTTACATCGAATGTTTTCCAATAAATACAATGTAAAAAAAGCAAGAATATTAAATTACTTGTTGATTTAAGTTAGTAGATACACGTACAATGCATAATGTTTTAGATAATTAAATATACCAGACCAAAACAGAGATTTGATACATCCTTGTGGGAGAATTAATAATAAAGTGATATTAGTGAGCATGAACTGTCTGTGTTCGGGCGGATGAATACTACAGTTTTCGATGTAAAATTAAACCAGATTTTTGGACTTGAATTATTATTTTTTCTTTACACTTTACATGTCTTTATAAATCTATTCAATGTCTCACAGCAGTTTTTTGCAATGGTCTCTTCCCTTAGATAAAACCCTAACTTTTACACTTCTGAAAATGGCTTTCGTTTTGAACAACGTTCGTTATTTTTTGATATTTAGTTTGTAATATTTCACATTGATCTAGCTTACGTTTTCTTTTTAAATGGAATAACCCGCTAAGCCTCTATCGAAGAGGCTTGTCAGCAGATAGGAAAGAAAGGGTATTTTATTATATAAATAAAACACGAGTGATACTTTAATCCACAAATTTGGAATATCCAGTGACCGGTTTCATCGCTTTCGCGACATCTTCGAGACTGGTCACCACCAGACCAGTGACCAGTCTCGAAGATGTCGCGAAAGCGATGAAACCGGTCACTGGATATTCCAAATTTGTGGATTAAAGTATCACTCGTGTTTTATTTATATAATAAATTACAATGAACTTCCATCAAGAATTTTCACTTATAAACTTAAATGTTTTAAGAAGGGTTGGAATTCATTAATAATAAACCTCTATATACAGACCAATCGGCGTAAGTATAGCCTGTGAGCTCGCCAATACATGACAGATGACATTAACATAACCATAGAAAAACATAGCAGTTGAGCTCTCAGAAGTAAAGCAACGTGAATGCAGCAATGCTTGAACTACATGTCAATAATATTCTAATAATAAATAATATTATTTGGCCATACGGAACTTTAAAGCACACCTTGGTTTAATTACTAATAGTATTTTATCGGTTAGGTAGGTGTATTTAAAAAAAATGTTGCGTACCTGAAAAAAGCACAAATAATTATGTTTTTGTAAATGATGTCAGTAGCGACACTCAGAGAGTGGCTTTGTGACGTTTTGACATTTTTTATAAGAAATTCATGGCGTAGCCGAAATACTGTTTTAAAAACGAGGATGTTTTTGTTGATTGACGTTAGCAGGCGCTACCCAGGGGCGACTTTGTGACGTGAGAAATTATTTAAAAAAAGAGATTCATGGCGTAGCCGAAATATTGTAATTAAAACGAGGATGTTTTTGTTGATTGACGTTAGCAGGCGCTACCCAGGGGCAACTTTGTGACGTGAGAAATTATTTAAAAAAAGAGATTTATGGCGTAGCCGAAATATTGTAATTAAAACGAGGATGTTTTTGTTGATTGACGTTAGCAGGCGCTACCCAGGGGCGACTTCATGACGTGATGAAATTATTAATTATTTTTTTTTTTTCATTTTACATAGCGTAGCCGAGATAAGAAATTGCGTGGTGTTTCGAAATTTAACCGTGTAGGTAGCCACCTAGTTACAATATTATTTTTGTATTTTTATAACTCCTGTTTTATAATGTTTATGTATTTATCGCTATAAGAATTAAACTAAAGATAGTTTTTACTTTTAATCGCTATCCGTTTTTTAAATTATGTTTGTAACACTCAGTAATATTTATTTTTCAAGTATTCAATGTTATTTTTGCATTTTAATTAATATTGTTAATATAAAGCGTATTTTTATTTATTCGAATTTACTAGACTGTTTTTATTACAAAAAATAAAAATGCATATTTCTCTATGTATTTTTCTGTTATAAACAATCTATTAAAATAATACACATCAAATTTCCATTGTCTGTTGATTTTATTTGCAATCTTCTTTTTTTTCGATGGTTAAAACTCTAGGAAATTCAAAGACAATAAATTTTTTACTGTCATATATTGGCGAGCTCACAAGCTATACATAGCCCGACCAATCGAGAAAAAACATGTGTTAAATTTTTCCTTGCGACCGTCGAGAATCTAACCCCCGACGCCACGTTCGCAGTTGGCCGTCTAACCAACTGCCCTACGGCGCCTGACAATTTTATGTAACAAAAAACAGTGTTTTTATAAAAAAGTGTTTATTCATTCTATGATTAATCGTCAATATTATTTACTTATTGAAGGCCATTCTCTTATTTCTCAGAAAATGTAATCCGTTACATTCATAACTCATGACAGTTTTATTCCAATAACCGTTTAGTTCATTTTTTATACCTAAATTCCTACACACCTTAAATGCGAAAAATGATAAATAATATAATATGTATGTGAGTATTGTGTGATGGTATAATTTATTAAGAAAAATATTTTATATTCGGCGATGTGGCCTCTTGAACAAGGCACAACGCCTTAAAAGCATAGTATATTATTTATGTAAAAAATAAATTTGCTGCCGATATGTTTATATCAGTGGCGAATGCTCCATATAATCGATTACATGCAGCTTACCATATTTTTTTGACATCGTAAGTAATGTTTTATAATACTGTAGTATTATTAGGAAAAAACACATCACCAAAAAAATATATTACTTTTCTTGGGTAAGTAAATTTATATATTCCTTTATTCCATACAGCGACCAGTTGCGCCTCTATTGGCTAAAATTATAACTACTGGATTACACGAGATTACTCTGCTCACTTTACAATCACTAATTCAAATGCGTCTTTAACCTAAAACTTTAGAATCTCGTTCGAAAAATTACACTTGCGATTACAGTAAAATCTTGCAGCTTTCATTAATTCAATTTAGTCTTTCAATACTTTTTCATAAGGGCTAGTATTCTTTAAAATACATCAATTTGACTTACGGCAGTCTAAGGGAGGTGACAATATACGCACTCGTTATGTGTAAGAAAGTGTTAACGAATATATTTTGTATGTCGTAAGTAATTTAGCATACTTATGTTTCGGCGGTTTGAAAGTAAATTTGCTTTAAAATAAATAAATATTTTGATATTTTAATCGAAACGAATTGATATTTTAATCCATAATATAGTATAAATCCTTTAGTTGGTTTCAAAAAACAGAGATTCGCTTATTGTTTTTTAATTGTAATTCGTTTTTGTGCATCCGATGACAGTTAAATATTGTAGGTTATTCTTCAGTATCCATTTAAACTTTTAAAATTAAATGAAGAGTTATGATAAAAACGTTACTAGTGTATAGCGTTAAGAATAAATATATATGAAGAATTATAATCTGTATAACTTATGTCGTTTTGTGAATAATAATGTGATACAAAAGTCGATAAAACAAAGATTCTTAAAACGTAATTTATGTTTTGTTTGGTGAACTATCGTACTCGGTAAGGAATACTTTTAAATTATTATCATTTATTAAGAAATGGTGTTTTATTTCAAGACAAGTTATAATAGTCTGACTTAACCAAAGATGCACCGGTGCGCTAATAATGAATTATTAAGTTTATTTATTACTTTTTCGATACTTAGTGCAAAACGTAAAATAGCTGTGCGGATAGGTTGTTGCTTTCTAATGACGTAGGCGGGGGTTCGAATCCATAGGGGTTCCAATTTATTTTTTGCAATTATGTTTTTTTAAATTGTATTTTTTAAATCAAATGTTTGTACTACATTAGAAAATATTTTTACTGAAACTATTAGCCGCTGGAGCCATTTGTTAGGAATTATTTATTAAATATACAATAGACTTGTTTTTTATATGCCATACTACCGCTATGGACATTTTATCAGAATTTTCATAGCTTACCAATTTAAAAACTCACCGCTCGCCACTGGTATATATGTATATTTACTTGTGGGAGATATGAGCGGTGATAGCGGGGTGGTCCGCTGTCATTCAGGCGAATGTGAAAATATTTAAGCAAGTGATCGTGGGTTGAGGTTGTTCCTTGCTGTGTTGCCTACAGGTGCGATACCCCACCGATATCACACCACACACATGCAACTTGCATCTATCTTGGTACGAGTTTACCAACATAGATAGTTACAACAAAAAGCAGACATTGGAAAAGTTTACATAGTATATTGTACTGTACTATTAAGGATCATTGATAAATTTTTTCTAATGTATACGTTGTTTTATATTTTTGTGTTTTTTTTTAATGCCAAATAAAGATATTTTTATACGTTTGTCTTTATACGACATTATTTCATATTCAATCATTCACTTTGATTTCGATTTAGCTACAAATGAACAACTTTCTTTAAACTCTTGCAAAAATAAATCCGGAATGTGGGCAATAACATATTTAATCCAACAATGTTTTAGGTATGCCCAAATGCTTGCAGACAATAACAACAACAAATTCACCTGGTCCTAAAGAAGTATGGAAATTGAAAAAAAATAATTTTCAGACGTTGCCTAGTATGTGGGTGAAATAATTCAATGAGACGAATCTAACCCGCATAAATAAAAGTTTCAGCAATTTAACTTCACAAACATCAACAGATGAAAAAAGTTAAGGAATAAAGATTATATTTGAACAGCTAGGCATTTATAGTTAAGTAGTTTTAGATTTCTTTATGTTATTGTTTTATTAGTTTAGGACTACTTATTTATTTATTTATTTTAAAGAAACAGACAGTCGACAATGATATAATAACATTTTATTTTCAAATACGGTTTAAAGACAGACCAGAAAAGTTTCTAAATAAAAATCATACATACTATTAAATTGTGTTACAACAAAAAGATGTGTTTATGTGTATTTGTATGAGAGTACGTGAAGATGTGTGTTTATGTGTATTAGTGTGGGAGTAAGTGTTCAGGTGTGTGTAAGTGTGAGCATCATGAAATAGTAAGTCGGATCGTATCGCAGACTATGCTTTAATATATATAAAATCCCCATCTTAGAACAGACTGAGCCATGTTAGATGTAGACTATCATAAACAAAGAACACTCCGTTTTCATGTAATATGAATTAGTTTTATTTAGATTCCCTGTTATTAAATATGTATATTATTTTTATGCAATAAATTTATTAAATTAATAAAACAAAAGTCAAAATATGAGCAGAATGGTGAATCTTACACAGTGTGTAAAGTGGCCACTTAAATCAGCCAATATACCTCTACGCAAACAGCGCACTAAATTTGGTGAACGCGCATTTGCGGTCGCAGGCCCTATGGCATGGAATGCTCTCCCAGCAGAGGTGCGAGGCTGTGAAAGTGAAGTGATGTTTCGGAAAAAACTTGAAACCCACTTGTTCTCTAAATCATTTAAATAAATCCGTAGCACGTGACAACAAAATAAATTATTTTAATTAAATTACAAATTTAAAAGCTTCAATTAAATTAACTTAACAATAGAATCACCATGTAAAGCGCCCTTGAGGTATTTTATTACGAAAATGGCGCTTTATAAGTTATTTATAATAAATGACAGTTCATAAGCCCTGTAGATACCTAGACTTCTATTTTACCTTCTCTATAATTTTCTTCATCTCTGTTGTAATATTTTAATATAAAGTAATGTTTCAGGCGTTTTTTGAAAGTGGCTAGAGAAGGTGCATTTTTTATATGAAGAGTTAGCTCATTTCAAAGTCCACCTTGAACAAAATAGAAATAGGTGAAAAATTATGTGCTACGAGTATGTAAAGGAATGGAAAGTGTTCTCTCCCGAGAAGAGCGAAGCAAAATACCACGGTCAGAAAGGTAAATAAAATTTTCAGTTAGGAGTGCAAGAGTTGTGAAGAATATAATGAAGACATAAGAGAGAATGAAATTTCTGAGTTTGGAGCGAAAGGGTGATACATGGTCATACTTTTTAAGATTAAAAATAAAACGGATGCCAATCAACCGAGACTAAAAGGGTCAATAAAACGAGGACCGAAGGGCCGATTATGTGAGACCCAAAGGGCCAAATTTCTCAGCATGGAACAGTCGGCGATAGCCAATCGTTGCCTTCTAGTTTTTTTTTATTATTTTTGAAAAAAATAATTATCTATTAGGTTTTTTGAAATTTGAACTTACCACCAAAATCAAATTTATTTATTCATTTATTTGACGGACTTATGCATTCCATTCTAAAAATAGTAAATACAATTTCGTATAATAAATACAAGCACTAATAAAATACAATACAATAAACTAAATTAAAGCTAGGACAAAAAAAATATAAATTACTACATCAAGACAAGATCCGGTCTATCTTGGTGAATTTTTAAATCTTTAAAGACTTACACCAAAAAAGTCCAGATCTTGTCTCGAGTTTACAATACGACACAATCGGGACATTGGTGCATGCAAGCCATAGTTTGTGCTGCGTTGATCGAGGAACAGCACATTATTATTTCGCAACCGGCTGATCGGAACATTGGATGCCACTTGTTCCAGTAACAATGGTACATCAATAAAGCCATTCAGCAAATTAAATATAAATATAGAGTCAATGTTATTTCTGCGTTTTTGTAGACTTGCGATTTTTAACATTGACTCCATTTTTCCGTAAGTATAGTCTCCCCTCTCGAGGCCATTCATCCATGCTACTTTTCTTAGCAAACGATATTGCACCGATTCGATATGATTTATCCGGCCTACATAGAAGGGAGACCAGATCACGGACGCATATTCTAAATTAAATACTGAAGTAGTTCATCGTCACATGTTAGCAAATTGAACCGAGGATATTGCTTTATTTGCTACAATACTATGATACTGATTTGGTTTGATTTAAAAGAAAACTATGTAAAACGCTTACGACATTATTTATCAACGTGCTTATTTATTTGAATACCGCAACTTGATTCCCATTTTCCAACAAAGTTAATTATGACAGAATTGAAAATAATAAATCAAATTTACTATTAAATTTAAGAAAATTATTGAGAACACTAATAAATATCAATCAATCAGTGGTAGTGCATTAAAGGTTTTAGGATTTGTTCTGCGTACTGCCAGGGTTTTTGAAAATACCCGCGTACTGAGAACTCTTTACAGCTACTTGGTGTGAAGTAGACTCAATAGTGGCTCTATGATTTGGGGGCCACATGAACCGAAGTACTATCTTATGATAGAGAAAATCCAAAAAAAATAGTATAAGTAATAATATGTAGAGATATATCTACATGAGAGAGTGCGGGTATTATCCTTGGGTCTACCCGACCGAGTTTCTCCGGCGTATGCTTGGCTACAACAGTTTAGATACTAAAGGCATGACTACACATTTTTATAGATTGTTGCGCGGTATGATCGATAATTCTAAGATTATGATGATCATTGGTTTGTAAGTTCCTGATAATTACCTAAGACAGCGTCAGCATAGATTGTTTCATATTCCAATACGCAGGACCAACCTGCCTATGGTTATGCCTGTTGGAAGAGCTACCGGTTTGTTGAACAACATCGCTCTGGATGTTGGTCTGTTCCATGTATCCGAAGGGGTTTTCCGCATCAGGATTCTCCTACTATTTTGACAAGAGTGTCTTTGTGTATTTTTTGTCTATTTATAATATGTACGTATTAAATTTAAATTTGTGGTGTATGTATTATTAAAATCAAACTAATTGAATTGAATTGAATATTATTTTTAAAAAATAAAATAAATAAATTTCTGACAAATAGGTTTCGTGCTTAACCTACAGTTGAAAACAATTTATTATTGAATAAAAAAAGATATTTCCCTATTATACAGCACGTGGATATTTGAAATTGGGAAATTTACAGCGTTGCCTTTTTGATTTATATACCATCCAATTACTTGTTTCATCTTTGCGAACTTTACATGGAGGAACCTGAGACATCGAGCATTTACCTTTTTTCGTACTATCTCGGCAGTGTATCTAATTCGTAACATCACAAACTCATTTGTATTATTTGTTTTAGGTAGTTTCATGGACATTATTGAGATATGTAGAGAAAAAGATACACCACGCAATTAAGGGTTAACACTTCTACTTGCTTCGTCAGAAATTATGCAGATGCAGTTATGAAAACTTACCAGAATGACTCTTCAAAGCGACATGTCACGTCTGTCTTTCAGAGCGATTATATGACAACGAAATTTTTAAAAAAGCAAAGATGTGAGTAGAATCGGGATCTTATAAGAGTTGCTATTATAAACATGTAATTTTGTTTAACTTAACATTCGGAAAAACAAATATAAACACTTTTTTGAAATACTCCTCTTGCGCATGCATTTACATGTCACAGCGTATTTTCAAGTTTAAACTTCTTGAAAATTAAACCAGTTTGATGATATCGCGAGAGCGATGAAACCGACAATGCAGTCAACTACAATGTACAAAATTTACATTTATACCAATGGTCAACATGACTTTTGTCTCACGAGTACCAATAAATGCACTTGATGCATATTTTTCAATTTTTTATATATTTTTTTGTATATATACATGGTTTTTTTACAGTATGCATAAGAGTTAAAACAGAGTTTCAAAAATAAAGGATAATTACGTAGAAATGAAATACACATTAACAGTAAAACAGTAAACCAAAAAATCCCACAAAAGCATAACCTGTTCGTAAGTATACAAGGCTTATGACCTGTCAATGGCTGGTTTAAGTGGCCACTTTACACACTGTGTAACATTCACCTTTCTACCCATATTTGAACATCTAGATTCCTTCAATTCTTTCAACTGTTGATGTTTGTAAAGTTAAAGAGTTGAAACCTTTTTTTATGCGGGTGAGATTCGTCTAATTGAATTATTTCACCTGTAGATGCCTAGACTTCTATATTACCTTATATTAAACGTTATTCATCTCTGTTGTAATATGTTAATTTAAACAGCTCCCCAGGGAGTTGAATCCAGTCCTTGTCTACAAAATTTTGGACAAACTCAAAATATTATACAAGAAATGTTTGTGAATTTTTGCTCCTACAATAAATACACAGTTTTAATATTTTTGTGTAATATAAAGAGAAAAAAAAAATATTTTAGAAGTTCTAAGGTTTTTTTTATAGTAATTAAAAAAGGAAATAAAAAATATAAAAAAAACATTAAAATATTCCTTATTATTAAAGGGCAAAAAAATAAATCATAAAAAAAAGAATTCATGTCTTTCGTCTGAATCCAGGATAGTGCGTGTTTTTTAAAAAAAGGAAAATTTTGAAAGTTTGCGATCAATGAAATATTATTAGTAAAAAAGGACTTCCAAATTTTTGTGCCTTTAAAATATGCATGTCTCTGTGCTAGCCTTGTTTTACAATGTGGTATTAGAAATACGTAAATATTATATGTAAAAAAATATTGCTCGAGTAGCAAAATACACGGAAAAATTCGGGAATACGTTTGTATCGAAAAAAGCGAAACCGCGTTACCTCTTAAGGGGATCAGAAAGGTTCGAAAAAATCGATATTTGGTTTTTACATAATCGGCCAATAAAATCTCTTAAGAATATTTTGGCGCAAAAAAACTGCGATATTCGCAAAATTGAGTCCAGGACAGCCAAACATGTTGTCAAACGTGTACGGCCGGCAAAGTGTCCGTAATCCTGTTCCAAAACTTTGATTGCGTTTTACTTAAAACATCATTTTTCGCTAGTTTTGTCGCGATGACTTAAGAACGGGTCAAGATAATGACTTGATTTTTTTTTCAAATTGAATTACATAATTTAAACTTATATCTGCATATAAAAAATATTTTTTTAACACTGTTTTAGCCACAAATAACTAGAATTTTTCGAAATTTTTAATTTCTTAACCGCTATTGCTCTAATTTTGAGGGTTTTTTACATTATTTAAATTCATTCTATTAAAAACAATCTTACCAACAAAATGGCGCTAAGAAAATTAAAAAAAAAAAAAATTCGTTCACCCGCAATCGTGACAAGAAGAAAGCAGTTCACGAAACCTCCCTATATTTATATTTTTGGAAATTTTTATGCTTGTTTTTTTCATCGAGAAGAAAAAAAAGCCTGAAAAAAAGAAAATATGTGTTTGTTTATTTGTTCGTCCACAACCGTCATTTGAATTTCACCCAGTTTTCGGCCGTCGAAACCTTTCTTGTCGCCTTAAGTGCTCGCATTACACACTCTGTAACGTTTATCATTTCGCCTATGTTTGAACATCTATATTTTTTCAACTATTTCATGTGTTGCCTTTTGTGAAGCAAAATAATCATGTGATACGAACAAGGCGTCTAACGTTAACATGGTGTGTTACATAAATACTTGTTTTCCGATTTTCTACGTATTACTCAAGCCTCGGGTGTTGACATTATTGTGACCGGCTGATTAGCATAAATATTAGGAATTAGTAGCGTAATAAATATGATGAAAACTTTTCTCTAAAAAGGTGTGAAAAATGTGATTACATACGCATATTGAGGGCTTAGAATGGTATTGTACAAATATATATTTTTTAATTTCCCGTCAGAGTTGAGCAGTAAAACGAACATACTTTTTGCAGTAAATACAAGCCATGTGGCTATGCATTATTTATTATTCTTCTTCTTTCTCTTGGTTTTGGTCGTATGACCTGTTTGTAACGGTAGGCTATCCTAGAACGATGACTTCCAGCTGTCCTTCTATTTTCTCTTCCTGCCTTCTTAGTAGTCTTCTGCTACTAAGGTTTTGAGATATAGTAATTTTCGCAAGCTTTGTATCTTCCATGTGGTCCACGTGGTCTCACATAGCGACCTCCGTGGTAAAGTGGATAAGGCACTTGACACATGGAAGGTTCTGGATTCGATTCTGGATGAGAACTAAATAAAAATAAAAAAGGTTTTTTTCTTAAGCCTGGGTATACTGTACTGTAATTCACCACTGTAATTGGGCCTCAAGGTCTGTTGTGGTGCAAAAAAAGGTTTCTCCAAAAGATTCAAGATCAAGAATGCGAGGTCTTTTGCTTCTTTCCCACCTCACTATGCCTTCAACACCACAGCCAGATTTAATCTTTTCATTTTTGATCTGACCTATAAGAGTTTTGCTTGCAAAGAAGCGTAGAGTTCTCACTTCCGCTACTCTTAGGAGGGTTTTCGTCCTGTTGGTATTGGTTCTCACTGTCATCCCGTGGGTCATGATTGATTGGACGCATATCTTATATATGTGGTCAACGACACACCACAGCACGCGTAAGTGACATTAATACACGCAGCACTGGCCCCGATCCAAGCGGCTATCACTGACCTGAGTGCTGATAACGCAAATTCGCCCCGGAGAACATTACCTTCCCTCCGTTGTAGTGGGAGAACAGGGAACCAAGGAATCCAGCATATAAAATGAGGACCCGTTTCATGGACCACTACACATCTCTCCAGTACTCTCTCACGGACATTACTATGTCCGTCGTCATATTTACTAATTCTGTTACTTGTTACTTAATATGAAATAAATCATAATATCTACGTTCAAAGCTGTTTCTTCTGTCTACGCGCTGACTGGTGTAGAGGCTCCTCAACGCACGAACCCCAAACATCTACATATATTCTGATCCTTCTTGTTTCTCAATATAGTATCCCGCAATCAGCTAACTACAAGTGTCACTTTTTTAGCCTATGCTCATACTTCACTAGATAGGTCGGAGAACTCTGCACCAAGGTAATTGAACCGCACGACTTACTTAATAGGATTATCGATGATCAGTTTGTATCTGATTGGCTCTTTAAATGTGGTTAAGCACTTGTTTTTTGACAGAAATCGTGATATTTTATTTTTTAGAGGCAATTTTAAACTTGTAGAGCTTCTCCGTTTTTTGCTAATATTGCAGCGTCGTCAGCATAACATAAGGGAGAGGAGGTAGGATTTGTACACTTTTACTCTAAGCTTTATGGAAGAAAAACTAATAGCTGTTTAAGAATAATTTTTATGATCCTTTATTACCTATACATTAGGCTAAAATAAAATTGCAGTTTGGTTTTGATACAAAACAAGGTGGATAAACTATGGTGGTTTTTCGGAAAAATAAAAAACGTACAAATGCACACCACGCGGGGTAGCTTCGAACAAAATTATAAAGGTGAAATTATATTTATAAAGATTATGTTATAAAGAAAAGAACTAAAACTGTCTCCGCGTTTGATATCGGTTGTATCTTTTTTAAATAAATTATTAGTTAAATAAATATGATATTACAAATATTTTGTGCAGACATAATAAATAATAATGTGTCTACATCTTAATAGAGTAAAAACTAGTGTTTAGAAAGGGGGTTTGTTTCATATTCATTTTTATTTATACGTACAGATTTTTTTTTATAGAAACAAAAATTAACTAAAAACGTACAGTATACTAATAAGTTAATAAGTTAAGGAATGCTATCTTTGTTTAGTTTTTTAAAGTTTACTTTTTGTGCTGTTACATGTTCACTTAATTGCCATACTTACTAGTTCTTTGCTCGATGTATTATTATTGTGTTTTTAAAAATTATTTTTATTGTTAACTTTTTTAAATAATTCTTATGTTGTTGAAATTTCACTTGTCAATGCGTTTTATAGCTACAAGACTTTTTGTGATGTTAGCTATCATATTATATTTATCATATTTTGTAAATGTTATCAACTATCTAAATTTAGTAAATGGGGTCTAGAATTTCAACCGTTCATGCGCTCAGTAGCTGCAAGACTTGTTTTTATCTTGCTTCTATTATTATAATTTGCTTTTTATTTTGTTTTTAAAATACCACTTAAACTTTAAACTTCACTGTTAAATAAAAAAAATGTAAATATGGGCTAGATTTCTTACTGTCCGTGCGCTCTGTAGCTGCAAAACGTGCTGTTATCTAGCTTCTATATATCATAATTGTTATTTATTATAATTGGAGACGAGGAACTAGAATCCCAACCGTCCGTGCGCTCTGTAGCTGCAAGACGTGCTGAGATATTTATTTATTGTACAGCGCCTTTGAGGTGATTTTCACAAAAATGGCGCTATATATATATTATTCAAACATATATATATATATACATATATACTATGAAGAGATGAGGTGAGATATGAAGAAAAGAAGTACGAGAAAGGTGAAACTCAAATATTCAGATAATTACATTTTAATTTCGATTCAAATGTCAATAAAAAAGGGGCGGGGCGTCACTGGCATTATTGAATAGATTATTCCATAATCAAGCAGATACTAGCGTGAAGGAAGAGATAAAAAAATTAGAACGGCGAATGGGTATTAAAAGGTTTCTCTCGTTACTAGAACGAAGAGATAGCCTATGTCGTGATGAAGGTTGGAAGAGCTCTTTCAGATTAACATGCAAAATGGGATGACTTGAAATATTGTGAAGAAGTGATTTAGTGGTAAATATGAAATTTTATTTAATTGTTTTTGATAAAAGACTATATATAATAAAATAAATAAATATTCTAAAAAAATAAAAATAAATTTATGCTTCGTAAGATACCATCAGACTGTTGAATATTTTAAACATTGAGTTCAAGGTAAATTGTAGACAAAATGCATAAAGATATTTTTTTGTCTGTATGACAAAGCCTTCGTAACCTATTCATTTTTTTGAATTAACATGACAATTAAAAAATTTCTTATTATTTATTCATGTCGGCTTCTCGAATTGACAAAACTATAGCTCATATTATTGTTATATAAATTGATTTTTTTAAAGCTCTTAAATGTAAGTGTAAGCTAATCGTAAATCATCATCATCATCATTCTTTGTTGGAGCAAATTATAATTAAATGAACGAGCAAGTTATAATTAAATAAACAACATTTTTTAAATTTTCAAAATTATTTTTTATATTTTCCTTTATGAAAACAAAAATATCGAAAATTAATTTTATTTGAAGCCTTTAAGACTTTTTTACATTTGTGTATTATTATTTTTAATATACTTCTAAAAATAAAAGAGTTGTTGACTTTTGATCCGAAACCGATCTTTACTGTCCATAGTACGCCGTTGAAATTCTCACTCTAGGAGGCTGCTGCGTCCGTTCTTGGGCTTCAATTTTAGCTATTAAATCGAATGTCTATTATTTTTCTCACACATTACTCTCAAAACTCAGATATTTGTCGTTTTGAATTTTGGCAAGGTGGCAGGATTTAAGCAGCGTAATCATTTATAAATAAAACATTAGTTTACTGTTATTAAATGACTTTTTTACTAAGCGTTTTAAAAACCTGCATTAAATTTTATTGCCAAATTTAAGGGTCAAATTCCATGCTGTGCGGCGCGACGCCCGCTTAATTCCGGAGGTGCGGCCTTCTCCCCTCGTGATCCAGTTTCCCAGGGCCGCTGACACTTGCCTTAGCGCATCTGGTGAACCTTGGAGTGGTGCCGCACACATACCTGGACCAGGTAAAGTATTCATGCGACACTTGTGAAGGCTCCGGTATGATTGGCGAAATGGAATCAATTTTGGGTATTAATTTAAGAATCCTGTCAATGAAAAGTTAAGAATTGTAATTATTTGTTTGGTCAGTTCAATGCCTCTCAGGCATCGAGTAACTGATAACAGCGGGATTTTAGAGTTTTAGCGGACTGTATGGAATTGTTACTCACTTTTAATGTTCTTCCTACTGTTTCTTATATGAAGCACTTCACTATTGCTGCAGCACGTAAACCGGTCTCGTGTAGATGTTGTAGATAATGATGAACTGTACAATTTAGTATATTTATAACACACTAAACTTCACTTTGTACGAATATGCTGATGCAGTATATGATAAAGATTTATCAGAGAGGCGACTTTTTACATGTGACCATCTCACAGAACGCTAGAAGCAACAAGAGTTTTGAAATAGGAAGGATTTGGGAAGGAAAGGAATATTTACAGTCTTATATGAGTTGTCAGTATAGAAAATGTAAAATCAGTACTTAACATTATTTTTATTTTAATTTTAAGTGGCATAAAGTTTTTTAATACTCTTGTGTAGGCGACTTTATTTATTTGTTTGGAAAAACAACAGAAAATTTATAAACAATTCATATTATAATATAAAGTATGAGTCCAATCGGACGCCCAATTTTAAAGTCCATTTTTGTAGTTCTGAGATATTTCAAGTTTAAGTGTTTATTTTGTTCCTGAAATATTAAATGACAGAATTTCACAAACGTCGACAGATGGAAGAATCGAAGAAATGTAGATGTTCAAATATAGGCAGAATGGTAAATGTTCTCTCAAATGTTCTCTCTGTTCTCAGCTCTGTGAATGCCTAGACTTATATATTTCCTTTTCTAAAATGTTATTTATCTGTGTTTTAATATGTAAAACTTTTATATTATTGGTTGGTTGCATGAAATCATCGTTTGGCAATAAGTCCGCCAATGTGCAATTTACATTTTTTTTTTATTTTTTTTTTTTATTTTTTTTTTTTTTTAAATATATATTTGGACCCCTGTATTTTGTAGCCTTACGTGTCATGTACAAGGCTATTGGAAAAATCGTTATTGTTTTTCTTTAAAATGGGATGATCGATCACTGATTTTGGTTTATTACCTTTATGAGTCCAATCACCATTGTTGCAAAGTTCAAGAACAATGGCGCGTGATAACTACTTTTTACTACAGTGTGGATATCTGTTAAGGATATTCCATCTTTCCTGCATTCTGCTTCTGACATTCTGACTTTTGCATTCTGCAACTGAAAAATGGGCACTGAAATAACAAATGTTCTATACTCTGTGAAGAAATATCATCGCATGGACAATAGTCATCATTCCTTAATTTAAACCTATATAGATAACTTCTCATAGCTCCGTGTCCGGTAAAAATTTGGGTCGTTTCGAAAGTACTTTGGTGATGATGACGGAAGTTTGCTGCATCAGCCAGCGTTGAGAAAAACATTTTAGTGATTTTACCTGTAGAAGAAGCGCGGTAATAGTCCTCCCAACGCTGCTGCGTATTTTGTTTTATACAGCGTTTAGCAAAGCTAAGGGGAAATTCTGAGAAGAAAGGTGCCGTTCTTTTACAAGTTGCGGCTCTTGCTCGTTCATCCGCTCTCTCATTTCCTACGATACCAGCATGTCCTCTTATCCAGCATATTTGAATGTTCGCAATTTACATTAGATACAAAGAGTCAAATAAAAAATTACGCATATTTATTTTCATATATTTTATTCTAACTTTAATAATAAGTTAATTCAGTCGCTATTTTGCTGCGACATTTTACAAGGTTTGTATTATCATTACGAAATATATCACAATCCGTCTGATATCTGAACTTGATTTCGTGCGAATGAAGTCTGGCCTCTTAATTATTATTGGCGTATGGTAATTTCTATATAATGGTACCTATTTGCACGAATGGTAATATTACTGCTTTATAATTACAATTATTTAACCGTACTAATGGTAAATAAAATATGTAGATATATTTTATCTCGAGGACATTATTGAAATAAAAATAATTTTCATGTCTAAACTTCCAAAGGAATTATATTTTATTAGCATTGCCTTGGATGTGACATCAGCTATGGATTTGGAGGTAGGATTTGTAAGGATACATAAAATGGAATAATAAAATGATGGAAAGGATAGATAGAAATACACCAGGCTTTTCTTAAAGAGGATCAAAGAGGGTGCATTTTCCCCTGAAGAGGTAACTTATTACAAGGTCCGAAACCTGGAACAAAAAGTACTGCAAAAAACGTATTATATAGGCATAGACATAGTCTACGTTCAAGGCGCACCAAAGGAATGCGGTAGTGTGTTGTGACGCAACCCAGTTGAGTTTCAATAAAAATTGGCGCGTTGATATTCAGTAGTATAATATATATATATTTATATTTCTTATCAATAAACTTCATAAAACGTACATGTTTTTTTTATAATTCTATTCAGATCTACTTTTGTGCATCTAGTAAATGTTATCGCTGTAACTCTCAAAAAAAAAGAAAATAACTCTCGTTCTTGGAAAGCGACTTACACTGTTGTAGTTGTTTATTTACAAGAGTTTATATAATTTTAAATATAGTAAAGTACATGAGAAAAATAAAACATAAGAAATATAAAGAAAAAAACATTGAACAATAATACATTCATACTAATTAAAATTAAATGTTATTTTTACACGTGTTTAAAAAAATTCTCTAGATTTACTTTAAATTTATTTATTGATATATTTTTTTAAAGCGTTATTAGTAGATTTGGGAGATTACTGTATTTTTTTACACCTTTAAAAACAAATCTATTTTGACCATGCCTTGTGTGGAATTTAGGAATTTTATATTATTTTGGTATCTGGGTGACTTATTCATCTCATATTCTTTTATTTTTTCTTCATTATAAATTTGTATAGTGGAATTTATTTTATGAAGAGTGTCTTCTGTATGAACCTTAAATATTTTATGTAGACTTCCCGTATTGAATGTGAAGGGTTTCTTTAAAATTTAATCTTTGTACTATTTTAAGAGGGTTTAATATATTGGCATATGCACTACCCCATCCTACAATACCATATTGTAACAAATATTGTACAATTGAGTAATAAGCTATTTTTAAATGATTGATTTTAAAAATATTCCTTAATCTAATAAATACGTTTATACATTATGGTCTTTCCATTTTCACTTGTACTTTACCTAGTTTTCGGAATTTAGTGCTGTCAAGATTGTTTAATTGCTCTTTCCAAAATTGATTATTTATTTTTTAATTTACCAACAAACAAACAAACCATCATGCTTTTTTAGAGTAAGGGTTGGCAAAGAGGATAGAACGCCACTCTGTCTTTGCATACAGATCTCGCTTTCTCTACATTCATAATACTTTTAATGCGCGCGCGCCGATAATTCAAAATTTTGACTTTTCCGTCTTCAAATATTGGTCTGATTTGGTCATGCCATTTCTTTCTTGGTCTTTCTCGATTTCTGCATTCATCAACATTCGCTTCGTAAATATTCTAACACGTCCTTTCGCTGTACATGTCCATCAGGGTACATTAATTGCTTCAAAGTAGGCATTTTTGTACCTCATTAAGTAGCTGGGAATATTTCTTTCGATTTTAGATTTTTAAATTTTGTTAGTTAACAGCTTTTAATATACTAATAACACTTATAACCGAGCACACCTTGATAATACGTGAATCTACATGAAATACAAGACTTAATATATCTCTATTATTTTTATGCAACGATATTATATTTGTCTTTAACAGGCCTAAATTAACATATTACAACAAAGATGAAGAACATTTAAGAGAAGGTTATATGGAAGTCTAGGCATCTACAGGGTTTGTGACCTGTCAATGGTTGGTTTAAGTGGCCACTTTACACACTGTGTAACATTCACCATTCTGCCCATATTTTTTTTTATTTTTTTTTTAATTTTTTTTTCACGCCCATAAGGCTTTTACATACATGAAAGTTTTACAAAATATAAGTATATAAACAACATTAAATTTAAAAAATACAATATAAAGCAACAAAAGATAGAACAGTGTTAAGAAGTAAAGTTGGTATAAAAAAAAGAACTTTGAACATCTATTCCCCATAAGGGTAGGCAGAGAGGATAGAACGCCACATTAATATTTGTATACAGATCTCGCTTCCTCAACATTTATACATCTTATCATGAACGCGCGCTGATTATTCCAACTTTTGACAAGTCCATCTTCAAGTATTTGTTAGATTTGGTCATGCCATGTCTATCTCGGTCTTCCTCTATTTCTGCATCCATCAACATTCGCATTGCAAATATTCTTAGCCATTGTTTCGCCGTCCATCTGCTCTACATGTCCAAACCAGCGTAGAGCTTTTTTTCTTGATTTTGTCGATAGTGCTTATCTCAGCCTAACGTAATGCACAGATCCCTACACTTGAGCATCTATCGTACAGTTTTACCACATAATTGTTTTCAATCTATAAATTACATGATTCAAAAATAAAAGTTCAAAAACTACTAAATCTATGTTCAGAGAACAAAGCGTTGATATAGCATGACGTTACAGCATTATTAGCGGACGATTTATAAATATTCATTTGTGTTTTGTTATTGCAAGTGAAATAATTGTGTATTGTTCACAGTCCATAATCGATGACACGCACGTGCTAAAACATTTCACCTAAAATAGTGTGATGATCGAAGAAAGCGACGTCATCATTTTCTATAGAATCCAATACAACATATAATGAAACCCCATAGTATTTTATTTATTATTTTATTAACATAAACGGCAAATCTGCCTTTTACAAAAAATTATAATACTAACATATTTGGCTCAATTTATATTTTTTTTAAATCATAAATTTCTTTATACCCAAGATTTATTAAAAAAATCAAACCTAAAAATTATACAAGATTTATATTTAAAAAATTAACCTAAAAATTATACAGCATATTCAGTAGAAAGTTTAAATAGTAAAACATTATATATTAATACAAGAAAATCATAAGTACTGTTTCATACAGCTGGGCAAAATTAACAAAAAACTGTATTTATTATGAAATGCATGAATAAATAAATATAATTACCATTTAAAAAAATTTTAACGGAGAGGGAAAACATTTTTGAGAAGGGAATATGGAAGTCTAGACATTTACAGGGTTATGTCTAGACTTCCATATTCCCTTCTCAAAAATAGTTTTCCTCTCTGTTGAAATGAATTTAAATATGAATAACTCCCTAGGGAGGATATCCAGCCAGTCGCTGTATAAAACAAAATACGCAGCAGCGTTGGGAGGATCATTACCGCGCTTCTTCTGCAGGTAAAATCACTAAAATGTTTTTCCCAACGCTGGCTGATGCAGCAAACTTCCGTCATCATCACCAAAGTACTTTCGAAACGACCCAAATTTTTACCGGACACGGAGCTATGAAAAGTTATCTATATAGGTTTAAATTAAGGAATGATGACTATTGTCCATGCGATGATATTTCTTCACAGAGTATAGAACATCTGTTATTTCAGTGCCCATTTTTCAGTTTGCAACGCCATAATCTTGAAGCAGAATGCAGGAAAAATGGAATATTCTTAACAGATATCCACACTGTAGTAAAAAGTAGTTATCATGCGCCATTGTTCTTGAACTTTGCAACAATGGTGATTGGACTCATAAAGGTAATAAACCAAAATCAGTGATCGAACATCCCATTTCCAAGACAAACAAAAACTTTTTTTTTCCGAGTACCTTAGCCTTGTACATGACACGTAAGGCTACTAAATACAGGGGTCAAAATATATTTAAAAAAAAAAAAAAAAAGATATCCAGCCAGTCTGCGAGCATTTGGACATACTCAAACATTGTATAGTTACCATTCATCATATTTGAAAAAATTCAAAAAGTTTGTTATATAGGAACAATACCACATAAACAATAATACAATATTGCACATAAAATCGGGAGCCTCGTTCTGCAGTACATTCACATCGTCCCTTCCATGATGAAATGAACAACAAAGGAACGTGGTATTTAAAGAGACCACAGGGCGCAGTCAACGTCAGTCAGTCCAACAAGTTAAGCAGTCAGTCAGTTCACTTCAGTCCAGCTCGACGAAGTCACTCAGTTTCAGCATGTAGTTCAAGTGCAGTCTCCTCAACCCATCAAGTGCTGTATCTTATTGGCCATGTAATAAATACGCATTAAACGACAACCTCGTATCTTCTCTGTCAATCTCTAATTGGGGTAGAAGCTCCAACCCTCAACAGCCAAAATTCTACAAATGTACTATTTTTGCCAATAAATTTAAATCTGACATTGAGCTTTCTAGTTAAGTAAATTTAGGGACTTGAATGAAAAATTTGAATCAATAATTTGTTCACAGTAGTTATGACTGAATCGACGTACGAAGGGCTGTGTCTATTTTTAGTTAATGACTAGTCTATTCTCGGTCATTTGCAGTATGAATAAATATTTAATGACAATGTGATCACAACCTCAGAAGCAGTTATAACCAGTAACACAAGCTCCAATATCCTGAGGGTACATTGTCCCCAAGCATAATATGCAATATCACTTTTGTATAGCGTACCTACCTCATTCATGAATATAAAACAAGGCTTCCTATTATCGTCGTATTTTATCAAAACTATTTTTCGTACTTGCTCGAGTTATGATTCGTCTCTTTTGTCAGTAGAAATTCCAGTAATCAATTAAGGACGTATCATTAGAATATTATTTTTAACACAACAACTTATTTTTTATTTGTTTTATCTACTATTTAATAAAGAATTCTTGCGTTTTTTATAAACCTCTCCAGTGGCTTAATCACAAATAACTATCGACGTGCTAATAAACGACATGATAACAATTTCTCACCATGGTTGTTTATCGTATTTGCGATCACAATGGAACATCTGTGAAGACCTAATATTAAATGTCAAAATATTTACGTTTTGCGGCGTATAATCCTGCTGCGCAATTACATATTTTAATTTCATTGGTGTAAATATGGAAAATATTCCAAAACTGCTATTTTTATTTATTTATTTATTATTTATAATGCTATTTATTGCATTTAGACGGCAGTTAGCAATTCAAATGTCAAGAAAAGCAGTCGTCATAGTAATTGTAATTTAATTGTATCTCTTTTGTATTATATACATCTTACTATTTTACAAATGTAATAAATTGTATTATTTTTTATAGTCTACGCTGATTTTCTCCTAGTGAACTGTATTTATTTACGAGGAAAACAAAAAACAAACCGACACGAGCGTTGACTTATGACTGCGATAACTTAAACATGTTCATTATTGTTCATTGTGATCGCTCAAATGCTTAGCATGTTTTTAAACAAGTCGATAATTATTTGTGATTGAGCTACTGGTAAGTTTGTTGCTTTTATCGTGTTTTTGAGTTTCTGTTTTGATATTGTGAGGTAAGTCTTGGTACATTTTAAGTATATTGTTTACAAGTCGGAATTGCCGTATTTTTGTATTAGATATTTGTTTTTTTTATTTAAAAAAAATCTTATTTGGAGGTTCAACAAAGATAAATAAAAAACAAACGATTTGTAAGAAAGAATTAGTAACATTCATATCCATAATTTAAAAAAATATATAAAATAAATGTGTATCTTGATAAAATCAATTTAAGTCATAGTAAGGATGAAGTAAAAGATAAGAATAAAAATTAAGTTAAAAAAACGAATTGAAACGAGTGTAATTTTAAATGAATGAATAAATAAAATAAAATAAAATTTGTTGAGTCAAAGATAAGAAACTAATTGTTTTTAAAGAAAAGAAAAGAGAAAATTGGCAGCTCAGTTTATAAACTGCTCAATTTTCCGTGGGATTCTTGTCTTTCTTTTTTTCTATAAAACACTCAGTTTGCTCTGAAGATGGCTCCTGCAATGGTAGCTGAAACGTCGGAATGAATCCAATTTACACAGGATCACCCAAAAAATATAAATATTGATAACAGCGACCGTGAAAACCTACGCACCCACTGAACTTCATTTTTCTCTATGCTTCGATAATAGGGCACACACCTAGATTCAGTTATCCTTTTAGGCCAATGTTAACAACAAGACAATGAATTAAAACATTTATTAATATTGAACCAAATGCTGAATGGAACCGAATCTGGGTGACTTACAAAGGGACCAGTTATGTTTGACTGATGTCACCTGTGCGGCATATTGAGACATACTTTTTTTCTAATGTATTTTTTATCCACCAATACCTCACTAATTGATTTCTTTAATCTCAATTGATTTCGCAATGTTTTGTACTTCCGAAAATCCATTTAAAAAAATATGATTAGGCAATAAAAATAATTTTTATTTTTCAACGTATTAGAAAATGTAAACATATTTATTAGATTAACAAATTACAACAGGGATGGAGAATACCTTAAATAAGTGAATATGGATGTCTAGGCATTTACAGGGCTTATGACCTGTCATTGGCTGGTTTAAGTGGCCACTTAACACACTGTGTAACATTCACTATTTTGCCCACGTTTGAACTTCCATATTTCTTCAATTCTTCCATTTGTTGATTTTTGTGTAGTTAAAGAGCTGAAACTTTTATTGTTGCGAAGAGATTCATCTGAATGAATTATTTCACATACTAGGCAACGCCTGAAAACAATTTTTCAATTCTTAAACTTCTTCTTGGACCAGTTGGTTTCATTACAACATTTGAGTTTGTCCAAATGTTCGTAGACAAAAGACTGGATTTCACCCCCTCGGGAGTCATTAAGATTATGTTGATTTTAGTGAAGTTAAAGAGCTGAAACCTTTATTGTTGCAAAGAGATTTATCTGTTTTAATCTTAATGATTAATCTAAATGACTCACGAGGGGGTGAAATCCAGTCTTTTGTCAACGAACATTTGGACAAACTCAAATATTGTGATATTTATTAGAAAAAGGAATATTTTATATATCGATAATTTTAAAGTTGCTTTTTACTCAATTGTACAATCTTTATTACAATATTGTATTGTTAGATAGGGTTTTACAAACGCCAATATTTTAAACCCTCTTTAAGGATTAAGTATCAAAGTATTTTTTTTTTTAAATCCACGACATTGAATACGGAAAATCTATATAAATTATTTAAAGTTCATACAATAGACACTATTAAAAAAAGTAATTATATCATACAAATTTACAAAGATGAACAAATTAACGAATTTTAGATGAATACGTCACCCACGTACCAAAATAATATCAAAATTCCTAAATACCACACAAGTGATTGTCAAAATAGTTTTGTTTTCAGGGGAGTAAAACATCCGATCGTTGAAAATATTATACTGTTCTCTTGTAAGAAGTAATTTAGATTTTAATTAATCAATAAAGTAACCCTGCTATAATGTTTATGTTTATAATATAGAAAACGTTCAACATAATTTTTTACTATATATAAACTACAAATTAAACATTCCAATACAAAATGTGAATTATGACTATTTATTAACACTGCTCAACCTAACAACACTTTCTGAAAGAAGAACTATTAATGATCTCATTGTACTGTATAAAATTGTAAACTCTCTTTTTGACGTACCAAAAATACTTGAATTGATTAATTTTAGAGTACCCGCTGTCAACACTAGGAGTACGTTATTGTTTCATTGCTCCAGTACTTCTTCCAACCAACAAAACAATTCATTGATACCGAGACTGCATAGGTTAGGTAACACTTATGGAACGGCTGCAGACATTCTGTCCAATTCTTTATTATCTATAAGTCCACAATATCAAGTTTATTTGTAGCTGCTCGTGAAACTGTTATTGACAATTCAATCACATCAATTAAAAAAAATATTACTTGTTTATTTTTATTACCTTATACTTGTTTTTTACTTTTTAATTTTTACTATTATTTCAAATTGCATTGTAGTATTGGCAAATACGCATTTCATGTATGTATACATATTTTTATTTCTTCTTTTTTCGCGATAATATATCCTTGCTTGTTTATTAATTTAACTTAAATGTGTCTTTCTTGCTTACCGTAACACTTTATTTACTGTGCTTGCTTTGCATAATTTATTTCATAAGCTTATATCTTTGCATTTTTTGTTTATATGCTCACTGTTTTTTTTTGCATACCTTTGTTATTATTGTTTTTTTTTTTACTTTGTAAAACTTTTTATTATATCCTTTTTAACTAATTTCACATATTTTTTCTGTATATTCTATATTCTTTAGTATCATAGCATGTATTTTTTTTTGTTAATGAACAAAATAAATGAATAAATTACAATTGTTAATTTATTCATTTAGTCATATAAATACATATATATTACAAAAAATAATAATAACGGTTTACCAACTCTATGAGGCCAAGGGCCCTGTGTTGAGTTGGGATACAACATAATGGAAAGTGGAAGCACGTACTTTATTAAATAATAGCAGAAACAAAAATGAAATATTATTACATACACATACGTTTTTTTCAATAAACACCTGGACAACACCTGATCAATCTTCCCCACAATCTTCCTAATAAACTAAAAAAATATTAAAACGAATATATCAGTAAATAAATTCAAAGATTTTTTTTAACCAGCGTAAAAACAGAAAATTTTAGTAAGCATTACTTAATTATTATTTTCTGTTTTTCTTTTTAGTTTGTATATTTTTTTTTCTCATGTACCCATGTTCGAAATTATATAACTTCAAATAACTAAATTACTATAATAGTGTTATTTACTCTCTAAGCACCAGAGCTAGTCTTGTTTCATTAACTAAATATATACAGTATATTGTATTAGAAATTTTTAAAAACATGTCTCATTCAGGTAACTATATATAGAAGAATAAGAGGCTTCATAAACTCAGCAAAAGCCAACATGTTTTACTTGGCATTATGTTATTCACATATTGAAGATGGCATCATGGCATAGAAAGAAAAATAACAGGTGTTTTATGATGGGGAGATAAGGCTTACACATATTAACTTAAATAAAAGTATTATGTCACACTCGTACATATTAAATCTTGCTTTTCAATCTACCATAAGATTATTGTCTCGCGAAATTATTTACGACTTTTATACTATTTTTCAATAAATCATGACACGCGCTTTAAAATTTATTTGCTTCGTAAGCGAAATTGACTGCCATCAATAATTATCACCAAAAAAAATCTTCCCAGGTAATAATAAGTATGCCTTTTAACTCGCTGTTATTGACCGTGAGTGGGTGGGATTAAACTCAGACCTCCCAGTTCACGCGGTACACCTTGACCGCTAAGCGACGGACTTAACGTTATTGAACTATCTCGGTTTAATTAAATTATTTTTTTCGTAATCAGTTTTTATGAAACAGTAAAATGTTTAGAGAGATGTTTATGAAATAATAGGCAATGCAGGCTAGCAGAAGTAAAATGAATTGTTTTATTCGGATACGTAAATTTTTAATTGTCTACCCCATTAGCAATAAATACATTTTGTCGATAGACAGTTAACTCGACGGTCCCTACGCATACTTGGAGCACCGGCCGCTGGCCGGTGTAGAGGAGCCAAATGGCCCGCGACGCGACGCGGACGGTGGTATGCTTCTCGGTTCAATATTTGCACAGTACCTATGTGTATTATTATATTACTACTATTACGATTTTTCGCTACTATTTTTATTGATTTTCTATTTATTTATATATTTAGTGTACATCTATGCATACATTTATGTATGTGTATGTATGCGCATATATTATTATAAATATCAACTACTATTATTAAAACATCATATAAAAATAATGCAAATAAATGCCCCGACACGGGTTATGTACAGAAAAGTGTTCAAATAGAAAATATAAAAAATAAATTTTTATGTGAAATAAATAAATACTACCGAAATTTTGCTATCCTGTTAACCTCACGAAATGCAGTTTCGATAGCATCCGTAGGGATAGTCGAAATGTGTGTTATACATTTATTGATTTTTTTTACATACGTGCACAATCAGTTTTCTATGTAAATTTTACTTATTCATTCTCGCATCAAAATAAATAAATTGTAAATTGTTTTGTTTTGTATTAAAATAGTAGGTAATAATAGAAAAATATACGTTTTTCGAATGCACAAATAATAAAATTGTAATGAAATCAAAGTCATTTTTATTTGACAAGAATAACATCATAAATAAAACAAAATAATATGGCGTTATGGGTCGTATTTTGAATATTTTCTACCCCGTAGTGAGTGGTTAATTGGGGGTTTTTTATTTTTTAAATGCGACCACATTTCAAATGATGTATAAATTATGTTCGGTCAATATAACCTAAGGGTTTGGTATGCTTAATGTGACAATAATTTGAAACGAATGTCATCATGTTAAGTTTTTACACGTTCATATTTATTTAACGTTTTATCATCATTGTGGCCAGGTGTAAAGAAAAGCCTAAACGCACACAAAAAATAAAAATATCAAAATTAACCACTCCCTAGAGGAGATTTAGAATACCACCCCAGGAACCCTTGAGCAATGGTTCAATTTAAATATGTCATACTCTTTCTCTCAAAAACCAATACCTATTCATCAAACCGCTCTTTTCGCAAATTGTATTAAAGGAGTGATTCCACGGGCGCGTCGGTCGAAATCTTGAGATATTGGCATAATAATAGCGAATATCCACGGTGGATTGACGCCATAGAATGAAAAATATATATTTTTTAAATATAAATAAATCAATATTATTGTTGATATTGATGACATAAATGAATCGGGTTGTGGTCACGTGGCTAGTGTTGCGAACTCACGGATCAGAGGTCAGAGGTTCGAACTCCACTCTACCCCAACTTGATTTCCATTTTCTAATAGCGAGTTTAACAACTTGTTGAAAATGGCCCCGAAAATTGAAATATTCGGGTAAATAATAAAAACGCAAGTGTTTCCTTTTTTCTATAAGAAAAAAATATTAGCGGTTAGCCATGAAAACAATTATTATGAAACGAAATTTTTTGACAAAACCTTGATTAACGTTGCTTCACACAATTATATTGTAATTAATTCATCGTTAGTGTGGGGTGAAATGTTAAATCGTCATTAATTACTGTCAAATTGAATTAATTACTTATGAATCATTGTAACAACTTACACAATTGCTTACGGTATACTAGAAAATGAATGCGTTGAATTTTTCGATACGCCTAATTATAATCATTATACTCGTATGAAAAGTGTAAGAATACCAAAATTTTTTTAGTGCAAATGTCAAAACCGATGCAGGCTATAAATCTGGAGGGGATAAATATTTTAAAAGATTTGATCGTTATGTCGGTTTGGACATGGAGATCGAATGGACAGTAAAAGAACGGCTAAAAATATTAACAATGCGAATGTTAATGGATGCAGAAATCGAGGAAGACCAAAAAAAAACATATCATGATCAAATAAAACAAATACCTGAAAATAAATGCGTCATAATTTAATTTTAAAAAAGTTAACCCCGTCAATTGTAGTAGGTAAAGAAAAACTAAATGAACTTCATGAAATTAAATATTTGGGTGCATCGACAATATTGTAAACTCAACCTTCTCAATTTTATCAAAAGAATGACGACGGACTTCAAAAACATTAATACCATCAAATATTTTTACTGCCTACTAGTTTGACCCCATCTAGAATATGCCTCTTTAATTTGTTCTCCATTTTATAATACTCATATTGACTATATTATATTGACCAGGTTTTCAGGTAGACGTTTTATATACGGATTATTCAAAGGCTTTTGATAAAATAAGTCATTCGGTCTTACTTCGCAAGCTTTGGAACATTGGTATACGGGGGAATCTGTATCATTAGATTTGTTCCTATATTAGTAACCGCAGTCAATCGGTCTCACTCAAAGGATTTAATTCATCATTTAAACCAATCCCATCAGGTGTCCCTCAAGGTTCGCATCTTGGACCCTTATTTTTTATTATTTATATCAATGATATAAGTTTATGCATTCAAAACTCAAATTTTTTGCTTTACGCTGATAACAATAAAGTATTTAAAATTGTGTCTTCAATAAATGATTGCGAAGTTTTTCAAGCTGACTTAGATAGAATCTGTTGATATTGCAAGGACAATCAGTTATTATTGAATTCTGATAAATGTCTTGTCATGTCATTTACTCGAAAGAAAAAAAGTATACTATTTGACTACAAACTATCTGGGAAAATTGTCAATCGTTCAATGAGAGCAATAGATTTGGGTGTACTGATGGATGATAAGCTTTTATTTAGAGATCACATAAATACAATAGTAGATAAGGCGTATAGACTTCTAGGGTTTATCTTACGAATCTCCAAGCCATTCTCATCCCCAAATACATTTAAAGTTCTTTACTATACTTATGTGCGAAGTCAACTCGAATTCGCTTCATTAGTATGGTCTCCTCAATATAATGTATATATTAATCAAATTGAAAACATTCAAAAGAAATTTATAAGGAGCCTGGAATATCGTTTTGGCAACATTGAAAATGATTGCGGCGCATCTTTGATCAATTTTAATATAGAATCACTACAAAAAAGGCGCCTTACATGTGATTTAATTTTTCTTTTCAAAATTCTCAATAATATAGTTGATTCGCCATATCTTTTACAAAATATTGGTTTCCGTTTTCCTCTTCGCTATACCAGATTAAATTCCCTTTTTTATGTACCAACCTTTAAAAACAATTATAGCTCGAATTCATTCATTAGACGTACCTGTAGAAATTGTAATGGACTCAGTATTGATGTAGACATTTTTAACTGCACGTTGCATTTGTACGGAAAATTTCTTCATGGGGTCGATTATTTGGGATAGTTGCTGAATGTGCATCTTGAGTGGTTTATGCTATGTATATGTGCCGCATGTTATGTACATGTTTGTGTATGTTATATATGTGCGTTCATGTGTGCGCGTGGATGGCTCGGAGTGTACATTCAGTATTTTCATTTATTTTGATTTATTACCTCCATGGAAAACGCAAATGTCAACAATTATTCTTTTCTCACTTGAAATTCTTATTTATTTTTTTGTCACATTTAATGTTTATATCTTTTGCATTATTTATTAATACTTTATTGGTCTTTTAATGTTAAAAAATTGTTGTTTTTAATACTTTTTATGTATGACTGTTTGTTTTCTGAATAAAATAAAAAATAAAATAAAAAATAGAATATCGAGTCTGTCCAAAACCATTTTCTAAGAAAAGTGTCACGGTTGCTCGGATTGCAAAGGGGTTATTATTCGTATTTTAAAATAAAAAATCTCTCAATTTGTCTTCATTGAAGAAACGTAGAGCTGAGATGGACCTTATATGTATTTTCACAATACTTAATGCTTTAAGTGATGTCCCATTCCTGTTGCAATCTATTTCTTTTCACGTTCCCAACTGTGTCACCAGAAGTCAACATCAGCTATTTTTTAAATCTTTTCAGAGCAACATTTGTTTTTATGCCCCAATATCCAGTATGTGTAGATTAGTCAATTCGTCACATTTCTTGGAATTCTTTGGGATAGATCTTCCCACTCTTCGCCTAGCTTTAAAAAAAAAGAACAACCAGCTAAGCCTTTGTTATGAGGCTTGTCAGCAGGTGGGATAGAGGGAATTTGGAAGGAGGAAATGAAAAATACACAACACCCAGACCAATTGAGAATAAAATATTTCTTGGATTTCTTTATTGCAACTGGCGGGAATCGAACCTGCGACGCCAGATTCTAAGTTGGCCGTCTAACCAACTGCGCCACGTCGCCTGAAATCGTAAATGTTTATCGTGTTTATGAATACATTGTATACCAATATTATTTTATTGCCCTTGTTTGTCTTTGCTACATAGTTTATTAAAAATATAGTATTTAAAAAATAAATAAAGACTCCTTATTTCTGGCTGCGACACGATCCCACTTACTATTTGATAATGCTCACACTTACACACACCTGAACACTTACTTCTACACAAATACACATAAACGCACATCTACACTTACTCTCATATAATTACACATAAACACACCCTTTTGTTGTAACACTATTTAATAATATGCATGATTCTTATTTTGAAACTTTGCTGGTCTGTCTTTAAACTGTAATTTTTTTAATGTTACTATATCATTGTCGACTCTTTGTTTCTTTAAAATAAATAAATAAATAGTTTTATAGTATTTTTGTTCAGTTTCTAGTATTTATGTTTCTTCATATAACTGGCTCAGGCCGTATATTTAATAAATAAATACATAAATTAAATAACTAAAAAAAACAGCGGTATTCTTCATTCACCCTTAAAATTATTTATTTTTCTTTAGTAGAATCAATAATAATATATGGTACAAAGTCTTGAGGACATTCGACTAAAACTAATATTAAAATGATACAGGGTCTACAGTACTCTATAGTTAAGAGAATTGTGCCTGCAGAGATTTACGAACAAAGAAGTTATATTAATCTCCTGTAAAAAACAATCAAAACTCTGCCTGTTCGACGACTACTATGGCTTTGCATCATTTTGGAACAATTTAATAGTAATACATTCAAGTTTCCTCCAAAACATAACCATAATACACGCTTCACGTCTAATGATGGCTTGGTAGTACCAAAAGTATGTAATAAGTATGGAAATAGAACTCTTAAATATTTAGTACCTAGAATTTTCAATTTATTACCAAAAGAACTTAAATTTAACTCACATTGTAACAAGAGCAAAATAAGAGAGTGGCTACTCGATCAAAAGTTTATATGTGAACAGTAGCTTATGTGTTAACATTTAAATTTTACATATATTTATTTAAAAAATAAATTTATTTGTAATTTTTTGTATAAACATGTTTATTCTGATCTTTCCAGCTGTTAATTTTTATCTGTTATTTATTGTTTTTATAAATGTAAATAATATTATTAAGTAAGTATAAATATAATCTTCACCAACAAGCTACAGAAGGTGGCTTGGTGGCATTTTAGTTTTAGTAAAAATATAACAAGTGAAATATTTTTTTTTTATTGTAAAAATGTATAATAATACTATTAAAATAAATATTTAAAAAAAATTTAAAAAACCCGAACGCGGAAAAATTACTTAATACACAAGAATTAAAATATTTGGAAAAATATCATAATAGTGTAATGAATTAGTCGTATTTTGTTGGGTTGAGAATATTTCACGTTTGAAATGGAAAACAGTTTATTAATCACTTCCTCGTAGGGTCTAATATGTTATTATCGATGAATTTGGTTGGCCTTGATAGTGGTATTAACCGATATAATGCGCTGTCTGACCTTAGTTTAAGTGATGCATTTATGTCGGTAGGCATTCTTGGTAAGGTCGATGAAGTTTAATAATAATCGTAATAATACCTACTTTTACTTAACAAGTATTTATTTACAAAAAAAATACAAACATATGATGGGTATACGGACGAAACGGGATCTTTCACAAATATGTAATTTATTAATATTATTATTATTTATTTTTTATCAACTAAATTATTTTGTGGGATATTAAAAAAGTGGTTTTCAATCAACACAAAATACATTTTACTTACAACCACACAAAAAAACGAACGAAAACATCACCTTTACATTGAAAAAAAACCTTCCTTAAAGAAAACTCTGTCAAATCTTAACATATTACAACAGAGATGAAGAACATTTAAGAGAAGGTAATATAAACTCAAAATATTGTTGATAAATCCACCTGGTCCATGAAGACGTATAGAAATAGAAAAAAAAATAATTTAGGCGTAGCCTAGTGTGTAGGTGAAATAATTTAATTAGATGAATCTCACCCGCATAAATAAAGGTTTCAGCTCTTCAACTTCAAAAACATCAACAGATGGAAAAATTTAAGGAATATAGTTGTTTAAATACGGGCAGAATGGTGAATGTTACACAGTGTGTAAAGTGGCCACTTAAACCCGCCAATGATAGGTCATAAGCCCTGTAGATGCCTAGACTTCTATATAACCTTCTCTAAAATGTTCTTCATCTCTGTTGTAATATTTTAATGTTAACAGCTTCCCAGGGAGTTGAATCTAGTCATTGTCTACAAAAATTTGGACAAACTCAAAATATTGTTCTGTCAAATCTGGTCCGAATTTTTTTATTTATGTCTTAAATTGAAGCTATTATTTTTTTGAAATAATTGACTGAACGAAAACTACGTGTAAAATTTATTTATCGCGTAATCGATAATTTTCGTATTCATAGGGTCTGAGAATTCCATCTCCGGTGGGTATGAGTAAAGGAAACTTTTTTTTTTCATTTGAAAATTTATTTAATAACCCTTACGGATTATAACATTCATTTTGCAAAAATTATAAGTATATAATTTTTATTCATATTCTGTCGATAATAATATTATGATTTTTTTTCGAAAAGTTTGTCTGAGTCTTTTGTTTAATTTTTTCTGGCAGTTTATTGTACAATTTCAAACCCTGGTTTATCAACTTCGATTGTCTTTGTCTTATTTTACAGTCTGTGTAACATTCACCAATTTGCCCATGCTCAATCATCAACTTTTCCTCAACTCTTCCCTTCTTGTTGACTTTTGTGAAGTAAAGGAACTGAAACCTTTATTATGTGGGTGAGATTCATCCGACAATTCACCTACTAGGCAAAGCAAGAAGCCAATATTCCAAATTTTATACTTCTTCTCATACCAGTCAGTTAATTAAACAATGTTTTGAGTATTTCCAAATGTTTGCAAACAAGCTAGATTTCTTCGTTTACAAAATACATATTTTGACAACTCTACACTAGGTAGATTAACGTCAAATAATTATTTTCTTTGGTGATATTTTGAGTTTATCCAAATGTTTGCATGCAAGAACTGGATTTCACATCCCTAGGGAAATTATCAAGACTAACATATGACAATAGAGATTGAGAAAAAAGTTGGAGTTGGTAATGTGAAAGTCCACGCATTTTTTAAGAAGTCTTGTTTTAGAATTTTCCATATGATATTTTTCTGATATTCTCGTATTGTCCATGTTTATTACAATTCTTTTCAAGTTTTAGTTCTTCGTCTACAATGGTATCAGTGGCTAACTTATGAACAAATTTTAAAGATTCTAGTTAGAAAAAGTTCATTAATATTTAATGGTTTAGTTCTTTAAAAGTTCTTAAGTTGGTGTTAGATAAGGGAGGTCATATACTACCTTCAATATTTTATTTTTCTCTTGTTGTAGTCTGTTAAATCATTTTGGTTTCCTGTTCCCCATAGTTGTTGCATATAACATATTTTATATTTGACATACGTAAGCTTCACCCTTAAGATTTTTTTCCGTTTTTAGAACAAGGTTTTTGTTTTTTTTAAATCTCTATAAAATGGCGATTTTGCTTATAACATTATTGATGTGAGTTGTCCATGTCAATTGTCAAAAAAAATATTGCAGCAATTATTGCACTTTTGATTAGGTTTTTGTAAGCCATGACTCCATATGTTTTTCCAATTATTTACAAGGCAGGGAGCTATATTATTTTAATTTTTTCATATGTGGGCATACAAGAGAAATTGACCAAATGACAAAATCAATAATAATCAACAAAATCAATAAATAATTCAGGGGAGCCATTTTAGTGTTTTTCTAGAGTTCAATTGCTTCTCAAAGATCAGGTTTTTCAAGTAGGCGGTTGGTAATTTTTCATTATATGCACGGTACTTTTAACATTAATGTAAAGTTTAAACGTATTTAAAAAACACTATTGCTTTGGTATAAAAAAAAATTAAAAAACTTTGTCAATTTTACCTGCAAAATTTGACATGAAATTTAGCAGATAATCATTTTTGTTTCGTTTATTGAGTGAGGTAGTATTTTATTTTATAACTATAAATTATGTTTTTAAGATTTTTCATCTCAATAATCCATTTTTAAATATTTATGAAAGTTAAATAAACACAGAAATACAAAATAAATTAACAATAACAAATAATTAAGAAGTGTCACGTAATAATCCAAAAAATCAATTTTATTAATGAACTTTTTTTAAAAAAATAAACCGTATCTGTCAAATACAAAACGTATACTAACTTACTAACTAATGACTACTAACTCTAACTAACTCTTCACTGGTGACATCACCTACAAGTAAAATGGACTAACTGTCAATTCTTGGTCAATTCTTTGGATCTTAAATTCACTAATAAAAGTGACTTTGTGTGTTGGTCAGTTTTACTTGTCAAAAATCTGTGAGCTTCTATCAAATAGTCACATATTTTACAAATTAATTTTAATTTATTATTAATTATTTTTTTCGAGTGTCGGATCGACTTGGCATTTTTACCAGTCAAGCATTATGCTAAAGCGATGTCAAAAGGTCAATAATCTCTATTTCGTCATTTTCGCAAATGGTCACTTTTACTTGTATAACCACGATATTCTATTGAACTTATTCAGGAAAGAAACCAAGCATGCTCTTTCCATTTTTTTTGCAGTGTATTTCGGATTTGCAAAAAATATGCAACAATAAAGGTATTAAAATTACAACCATCTAAATTAAATTTATAACAATTGAAAATAAAAAATAAATATTACCATCTCCCTATATCTTCACTGGCACTGCATTTTTACGCCGATTGCGGCGTATCTGGATCATTTTAATTACATGGAAGATAAAGATATTAAAATTAGAACATGTGTTAGCCATCTATCAGCTATACGCTATCATCGAACTCTCAAACTCTCCGCTATCAATTTCACTAAGGAAAGTTGTCAGTAATCTCTTTAGCTTGGGGCTTAAGAGGAAAAAGTCTGTGGTAGGTAAAAAAAAATACAAATAGGTATTTAAAAATTGTTTTTCTGTCACTCTCTCGCAAATACCTCCCCGATACAGTGCGAAAAATACATCTACACGACTAACTGATTTTGGCCTGAACTGAAATCGATAAACTCAAAGTTTCGCTGTGACGTTTTTCGCAACATAAAACTATATAATTTTTTTTTTGTAAAGAGCATTAGAATAAAAACTTCTGCATTGCTATAGTTTTTATTTTTTTAATAATATTTACCTTATTTTAATACCGTACGTACGAAGACGACAAATAAAACTGGGCGTTTTTTTTTAGTTTTTGGATGGTATAAATAGCAATTAATCAAAATAACAAAATGAAAGATACACTCCAATGAAAAATATCAGTCGTGCCATAATTAAGGGAGAAAATACGGGACTACGATTGTATGCAGAAATGTAAGACCGCGTTTCCTAGCAAGAGCTGTAAGGAGCATTTCTTACGTATATTATATTTATTTATACTTTTACATTGTTTGTATTTTTTTTTATATATAATATTGTTCCCTCACTGGGGTGTCCCGTGCCGAGGGAAACATTTTACAAAATGTGAAACATGCCTAAGATTAGCTTTTTAACAAACCTAACACAATAATAACAATAAAAAAACGTAAATATCCAATTAACCTAATTATCATTAGGTTAATTGGATTAATTTAAACAATAAAAAACTAAAATAATCATAAAAAACATAACCAATTTGTATAGACCAATAGAACATTTTATACACAGTACACACATTTTACCTATTTGGCTTGATCCACTCATCGATCCGTGCGCAACCCAACCCACTCCACTATCCATTTCTTAATAGCAATTTTATATTGTGAGAACTTACTAATTGTCCTTATGGATTATGGAAGTAGATTATACACTTTAACCTAGTAGTAGGCCAATCCTCTTTGACCGAAGGTTGTATTTATTTTTTGTTTTTTTTGCAGCATCAGGGTGGAGTATCTTGTAACGATAAAGAGTGAGAGACGTTATTATTAATTATGTATGAACAAAACATTTGTAATTTTATACTTATTTTGTCAACAATTAAAAATATAGGTATGTATATATTTTATCAAACAATAAATTAAAATTAATTGTTTACAATTTTGAAATACCAGGTAATACAAAAATAAAATTACAACAATCTTAAATTACATTAAAAATAATGGTTAATCACGAAACAACGATTTGCCATATTTTAATTTAACTTCCTGGTAAAGTGGTTAATGCGGTAAGCTGTTCACCATTCCGTCTAATGTTTGTGATTTACCTCCTTCATTTAAACAGTGAAAAGATGGTTCAGTATGATGACACTTTTTTAGGCATACTATTATATATATCACCGAATTTGCCTCGATGAGGTCTGCAATCTGGAAAAACGTGATATGTCTTCATTTAAAAAATGTAATTCATAGCTAATGAAAAATAAATGAAAAAAAATATTTACACTTTATTGGTTATGCATTGAATGTTTATTTTTGGTGGTCATTTTCAAATGGTGGTCATTGAAAAAATTTGAACGTCATTCAATAGAAAAATTTCTGCTCTTCAATACATTGTTTGCATTTACCGTTGATATAAGCCTTTAAAAAGAAATATCAAGTAGACGAAAGTGAGCATTTTCGACACCTCATTCCGTAAATTCTTTTCGCGTTCAATAGAGGGACTGAAACTGCCGAAGCTGCTCGTGATATTTGCGCGGTGAACGGTTGAAGATGGTATCAATAATTTACTAATTGCATTGCATTGCAATCTGCATCTGCAATTGGTGTACCATTACAGTGCCCTATGAACCATTAAATGCGGAAAGGGAATGATGATGACGATGATTTTTATAATCTCTAAATTGACATTTTTTCACCGAATTTGGAAAGTAATTATTTTCTAAATAGTCTGAATTTTTGACATAGAATTTTACTTTATGTGAAGGATAATAATACGAATGAAAGTAATGCCAATATCATAACATATCTATTTTGCTGTAAAAGAAGGACTACGAGAATAAAACTTATTTATTTATTTATTTATTTATTAATTTACACGCCCTACGGGCTTTTACATATATTAGAAATTACATTCAAGTGTAGCAGTGAAACATAAGTGTGTAAGTTTAGTTAAAATTAAAGATAACATAAGAAAAGCTAAAAGATACAATAATAAGTAAAAATCAGGAAATGTACCAACATAGGTATAGGGTACATAGAAAAGTATTTAATAAATTTACATATGAAAACATACACACATACATATACATACATATAAGTTAATACATTATTATAGAGATACATGAGAAAAAAAATAGTAAATAAAGAACAATATTAAGAAATTTTATACAAATAAATTTATAACCTTTTGAATACTTTGAACCTATATTTATATAAAGACAGACGAATTATATCAACTTCACCATACTATAAATAAAGAACAATATTAAGAAATTTTATACAAATAAATTTATAACCTTTTGAATACTTTGAACCCCTATTTATATAAAGACAGACGAATTATATCAACTTCACCATACTCACCACCTAGCCGGTGTAGTCTAGGTATTGGTGAATTGTAATAATAATTGTGACTGCCAGGAGATAAAAAAAATAACGTTAGCTGCCGAGTATTTCGAACTGGTACTTTTAAGCTGATAACACTAGTTAATTCCGGGACGTCCAATACGCCATTCGCTATTTTATAAATCATTTATAATTCTTCTTTTACAAAGAGTTGACATATTTAGTATACATAATAAATTATCGTAATCAATATTTTCAGTGGGTATATTAAGTTTGTAATTGATGAATCTTAGGAATTTACGTTGTACTCTTTCTAACTTTAAAATATGAACATGTAATAAGGTGACCAAATTGTTGGATTGAATTCTAAATTACTTCTAAACAAGGCAGTAAATAGCACTTTGAGGGTAGTAATGGAATTAAAATCCTTTACAGTTCGCTGCAAATATCCAAGACATTTCATTGCCTTATTAGTGATGGTATCAATGTGAGGAATAAATGTCAATTTTTCATCAAAAACTATCCCCAAATCCTTTATTTGTGTAACTCTTCCCAGATTGATATTATTAAAGTTGTAATCGAATATATATAATAAGGAAGATGTGATAAGATATTTTTTAATTGATTTTCAAAATATTCCTTAATCTAATAAGTGCGTATTTACATTTTCTAATTCGTTTAACTGGTTCACTAATATGGTCTTTCCATTTTAAGTTTTGGTCTATGTATACACCAAGATATTTAATTTTATTTGTTGTATCAAGTACTGAACATGTTAGATCGCGGTTAGTTTTTTTGCAATTGCATTGGTGAATAATTATTTTTATTACTGAATCTAAATTTGTTTTGTTAATAAAAAATGTTAGTTATATTTTTTGTCAGACCATTCAATTTATTTATAACGCAATGAGCTACTTAATTTTCTGAGTCCCAGTTAACTCCCTTAACTAAAACAACCTAAACTAAAAAGGTAAGAAGATCAGTCTTACGCTGACTTCCAGGGATTATGAAATATTCTAATGCAAAAACAATTTTTCAATAAATATTTCATATCAGCCATGTCGGGAATCGAACTCGAGACTTCTTGCATGGTATTCTAACGCGCTGACTATTACACTAAGAGGTCATTAAATTAAAATTTAATTTAAAAATCATTGCCAATGTCAAATTGTGCGTATTGTAATATCTAAGAGGCGTTTTTTTTCGATTATTTACGAAACATTGAATATTCTTTTTAAAATAGCTAAAAACGGCCAGAATTGTCGTGTATTTTGCCACACAACAAAAGTGTTATTTGGTTTGTGTGATGCAAATAAAAAAAAACATTTAAATATATTTTTTAGTAAGCTTATCAAATGCCATACTCAGGAGATTACCTCACATCCACAGAGAGGTGCGGTTATGAAACTAACGATTGCATCTACATTGAGAAAACAGGTAACATTCAATTTACGACAAACTGGTCGTCCCTCTTCGAGCAACAAAAAAATATTTTCTTAAGCACTTTTTTTTTTAGATTTTGTTTATAAAGAAAAACAACCGTAATACAATAATATCAAGGGTGCACAGCAAAAACAGTCTCATATTTAAATAACGAATTTACGGGAAAGTAAAAAGAAGACTCCAAAATTGATGTAGTTAAGTCCATCAGAGATTTAGAAGTTGTTTTGGACTATACACTGACATACAACGAGCATATAGGTAATACATTAAATAAATCACTGAAATTACTTGGCTTCATTAACAGAATATTCTCTGATTTTACTAATGTCCGTACAATCAAAACTCTTTATTGCTCAACTAGATATAGATAAATAGAAGATATATTTAAAAGAAAATATATTTTAAATAATATGTATTACATTTACATTTACATTTCTTGTAATATTATAAGTTTTGTATGATTAGTAATTTTATGGTATGTATAATTTTTTTGTGACAACATTTACAAAAACCATATTATGTTGAAGCCTCTAATTGGACTTTATGATATGTATTTATGGTATAATTGATTCTTATAAATATATAAATGTCTGTTGGCTTTCCAATGAAACAAAATAAAATAAAATAAAACTGTTCGCCCTATTCTAGAATATGCCTCCGTGGTCTGGTCTCCATTCTATATCAATCGCATAAATCACATTGAATCAGTCTAACATCGCTTGCTTCGAAAAGTAGCGTGGATGCTTGGACTAGAGAGAGGTTATTATTCTTATGCTGATATAGAGTCAATGTTAAATATTTATAAGCTAAAAAAAACGTAGAGCTAATATTGACTCCATATATATGTTCGGCATACTAAATGGTATAATCGATGTTCCATCATTACTGGGACAAGTAAAATTCAATATTCCGACTCATAGGTTGAGAAACAATGAAGTACTGTTCATCGATCAGCATAGAACAAACTATGGCATTAATTCTCCAATGACCCGTTTTTGTCGTATTGTTAACTCAAGACTTGATGTGGACTTGTTTGTTTTTTTTAAGCGAACGATTTAAGCGAGCACTAAATAAATAGTTCAGATCTTGTCTTGATGTCCTTTATGTTCGTCAATGCTTCGTTTCTTTTTTTAAATGTTTTCAACTATTCATTTATTGTAATATTTAAACCCTATAAATTGTATACATGGACAATGTCCGTTAATAAATAAATAAATAAATAAGACTAAAAACTTAATTTGTGCGATACTGGGTTTTCATATTTAATAAACTAGGTTTTCATTTCATTTCACAGCGGGTTCAAACTGTCAGTACGGTCGCAGTGAGTCGCATCTTGCTGGATTCTATAAAATGCTGCAAACGCCCAGTTGCATTCCACCGGCAACACTACTCACTAGTCCTACTCGTTAGCGTCCACGTCGCGAAGCCCGGACAGCTTGCCCACCACATACCACACACCGCATCTGAGGACATAAGTCTCTTTGGCGGTGCCCACATACACGGAAAATTTGCTCGTTGTCAAAGGAGAAAAGCTGCCCGATGGAGCTCTCTGAAATCTGGTAGCTTTAGCATCTCTGTGCTGAAAGAAAGTAATCCAGAAGTACATAATATGTCCTTCATTGGATTGAGAAGAGAGGGAAGTGAATTCTTCCCTGACTGGGATTTAATTGATTGGACATGATCAATTCGCCGAAATTATTACAAAACTTTTTAGAAGCCACCAGATCTGTATATCCGACAGGACCTATAACAGGGCCACGGATAGTAGCGAGAAGCTCCATTCGGTAATCATAGAGAAGAGGAAAGGGACAAGACCACAGGATGTGTTCAGAAGGTTGGTTAGGATATCTGCAGCAGCACGAAGGGGAGTCAACAATATTAAAAATAAATAATTTTTGATTAAATTTACCATGACCGCGAAGCCCGGACAATGGGATCACACTCATAATGTTGTGATCATAGCAGAAAACGAGAGGATGAAAGGCGAGTTTATGGCGCCTCTAAACCATAACTATCCAGCTAAGGATAGGTAACCCCGACAAAAAAATCCACCAGAGAAGGCAACTGAAAACCACTCTGGTCATTTTTTCCCGGGAATCACTATGGCGAGCACATCCAATAAGCAGTTGTCCTGGCTGAGGCATACAAGAGAAGCGCAGGACCGAGATGCTTTCGCTGTAGTGATTGTCAACGTCGGGGGGACCTGACAAGGCACCGCAAGAAGAAGAAGATTTACATTTGATGAAAAATATATTTTTACAATCAATCACAGAGAAAAAAAATTAAAACGTCTATTTTTAACTAAAATACTTCATTTTTGAACAGGCAAAAATGTGCTCATAACAGCAACCGTAACAGTTTTTACTGTTTTTTTTTAACGGTGACCCCATATTTTTTTTTACAATTTATAAGACAAGGAGCCGCGTTTAACACATCGTGCTGTTAACTCGTTTAGTATTTAAAAAATGACATAAATATCACCAATATATACACCACATTTCTTCCATTCTTCCATCTGTTGGCTTTTGTGAAGTAAAAGAGCTGAAACCTTTATCATCTGGGTGAGATTCATCCGGCTGAACCAATTCATCATCTACTCTGCAACGCCAGAAAACAATTTTCTAATTTTCATACATCTTTTTTTACCGGTTAGTTAATTCAACAATGTTTTGATTACGTCTAAATGTTTGCAGGTAGGCTGGATTTCCTCCCTTGGGAGTTATTTAGATGCAAAATTGTTGCAACAGAGAAAATTGGAAAATCGTTTTCAGGCATTGCCTAAAAGATGAATTGGTCCAACAAATCTCACCCACATGATAAAAGGTTTCAGCTTCTTTACTTCACAAAAGTCAACAGATAGAAGAGTTCAGGAAATGTGGATGTTTAAACATGGGCAGAATGGTGATGTATTTATTTGTAAAGTAGAATGGTAAATGTTACACAGTGTGTAAAGTGGCCACTTAAACCAGCCAATGACAGGTCATAAGTCATAAGCTCTATAGATGTCTAGAATTCTATATTACCTTCTCTAAATTGTTTTTCATCTCTGTTGTGATACGTTGTAAGTCTTGGTTATTGTCTGTTATCTTGGTCGTCAATCCAAGAATCTGATGTTTGCATTAACTCTGGCTGGCAGTAAATAACATTTTGTCTCAAGATGGCGTCACTTTCACTCGACCTGTTACTCCCCCCACATAATCAGTCGACTGCGAGGATGTGTAATCGAGGATGGTGCAGACAGGGTGATCATCAATTGAAAATATCTGAAAACTTAGATAGAGATTTCGAATTCGATAAACATCAGCCAAGATTATTGTTATTTTTTTGTTAATAAATTTCATAAAAGGTACATGTTTTTAAAAATTCTATTCATATCTACTTTTACACATCTACTAAATGTTATCACTGTAACTCTCCAAAAAAAAGAGACTAACTCTTGTGCTTGGAGAGTGACTTAAACTGTTGTAGTTGTTTATCGTTTATTATAAGAGTTTATATAATTTTTAATACGAGTACATGAGAAAAAAATCAAAACATTGAATATATAAAGAAAAAACATAAAACAATAATACATTCATACTTATTAAAATTTAATGTAGTTTTTACACGTGTTCAAAAAATTTCTTTAGATTTACTTTAAATTTATTTATTGATATATTATTATTAATAGTTTTTAGTTCATTGCGAAGATTATTAAAAAAATTTACACCTTTGATGACAAAGCTATTTTGACCATGACTTGTGTGGAATTTTAATATTATGTTAGCATCTGAGTAACTTATTCCCCTCAAATTCTTTTATTTTTTCTTTTTTATAAATTTGTAAAAAAGAATTTATTTCATAAAGAGTGTCTACTGTATTAACCTTAAATATTTTATATGGACTTTCAGTAATAAATGTTGAGGGTTTCTTTAAAATTACTTTAATTATTAATCTTTGTGGTATTTTAAGAGGGTTTAATATATTGGCGTATGAACCACCCCACTCTACAATACCATATTGCAACAAAGATTGTACAATTGAGTAATAAGCTATTTTTAAATTATTGTTTTTTTTTAAATATTGCTTAATCTAATAAATAATAATTTATATTTATTAATACTTTTACATTGTTTGTATCCTTTTTTATACAGAATATTGTTCCCTCACTGGGGTGTCCCGTGCCGAGGGAAACACTTAACAAAATGTGAAACATCCCTTAAATTAGTTGTTTAACAAAGTAAACATTATAACAATTTTTAAAAAACGTATTTAATCTAATTAACCTAATTATCATTAACATAATAAACCATATTAACTAAAATAATCATAAAAAACATAACCAATTTATATAGACCAATAGAACAAATTTCATAAACAGTACACATATTTTACCTATTTGGCTTAATCCATTCATCGATCCGTGCGCATCCCACCTCCACTATCCATTTCTTAAAAGCAATTTTATATTGTGAGTACTTACTTATTGTCCGTATGGATAATGGAAGTAGATTGAACACTTTAACCGAGTAGTAGGCCAATCCTCTTTGACCGAAGGTTGTATTCATTTTTTTTGCAGCATCAGGGTAGAGTATCCATTAACTCTTGTATTTGTGAAAGAAGTTATGGAAGGTAGAGAATAATGTTTGTGTGCGTATAGTAACAGAGCTTTTACATAAAGTTATTTTATAGATTTTACATTAAGATGTCCGAATATACCGAGGGAGCTAGTTCTGATTGGGACTCTTAAGATAATTTTTATTAAAGCTTTTTGTGCAATTATTATTTGTTTGATAAGTGTGTCATTTGCACATCCCCATCCATATTGATACTTTTGATTGATTGGTGGCGTTCGTCTACTCCCAACTGAAGAAACGCCTCAATCGGATGTATAAAAATCTTCGTATAATACTCTTCTTTGTGCTTAGCAATCGTGCTGGGAATTTTCCCTTCAGTAGCTCAATCACAAATAACTATCAATTGTATATTTATTTTTTTAATTACTTTAATTGTCATTATTATTACTTTTTTTTCAATTTTTTTAATATACTTATATTTTGTACCTTTTCAGGAAAAATATTTATAAATTATTTACTTTTTAAAATTTTATTTGCACACATTTTTTAATTACTTTTTTACATTTAAATATATTTTTTTAATACGAAACTTCTGTGTTATATATAGTATTTATGTAAAATATTACTTTTATATTTAATTTTTAAGTTTTTCACATTATATTGAAATGTTTAAATTATTTTTAATATGTATCTTTTTAAGGTAAAAGGCACTGCGTGCCGTGTATATTAATAAATAAATAAATAAATAATGCAACATCCGTGAACACCTTATATTAAATGTCAAAATAAATACGTTTTGCGACGTATAATCCTGCTGCGCAATCACATATTTGAATTTCACCAGTGTAAATATGGAACATATTCCAAAACTGGTATTTTTATTTATTTATTTATTATTTATCACGCTATTTATTGCATTTAGTTGGCAAGCCAAATGTCAAAAAAAGCAGCCGCCATAGTAATTGTATTTTTTTTTATTAGATACTCCTGATTTTTATGCATATGGAATAAATTGTTTTTTTTTTTTGTAAACGTTTATTTTTCGCCAGTGAACTGTATTTATTTACGAAAAAAATTAAAAGAAAACCGATACACGCGTTGAATTATGACTGCGATAACTTAAGCATGTTCATTATTGTTCATGGTGATCGCTCAAATGCTTAGCATGTTTATAAGCACGTCGATAGTTATTTGTTATTGAGGTTACCTTCCTTTTTTCCTTCCATCCGTCAGCGCATAAAATCTTCTATGGTTATCCCTGATCTCTGGACTACGCAATGTTTATCAGAACCGCGATTACGAACGCTAATTTCTTCGGTACATATCAAGACGGTTTAAAGTCAAATCGATATTTTTTAAAGAAATTACGTATATTTGTATGAAAATTCAAATTATCTTTGTCGGTAATCTGTAATTAAATACGTTTAGAAAAAAAATTTAAACGTTTTCTACTTTTTATACCGAAAACTCAAGTTTTATTTATAGATCAAATTGAAGATCAATTTTAATGTCCCATCAGAATACGAACCCAGGCCATGGTAAATTATTGAAAAATGATTTGTTTGCAATATTGCTGATTGTCGTTCCTGCTGCTGGATGAACATATACTGTGGTCCTGTCTTTTTCCACTTTCTCTGTGGATACCAGATGGAGCTTCTCGCTACTATCCGTGGCGCTGTCATAGGTCCTTAGGTCCATAGGTCCTCCTTTTGTAAATTGATCATATCAAATCAATTTATTCCCAGTAAGTGAAGAATTTACTTCCTTCTTTTCCTCAATCCAATGAAATTCATGTTATGTACTTCTGAATCATCTTCTTTCAGCACAAAGATGCTTAGGCACCAGATTACAGAGAGCTCTTTTGGGCAGCTTTTCTCGTGTGGCAACAACATTTTTTTTCGTGGATGTGGACACCACCAAGAAGACCTATGTCCTCAGATGCTGTGTGCGGTATGTGATGGCTAAGCTGTACATAGGTAGGGTGATCATAATATAATTGTATTTATTAAGCAACAGTATTTTGAGTATGTCCAAATGTTTGTGGACTAGGCTGGATTTTACTTCCAAGGGCAGCGGTTGCCAACATTTTACCATGCGCCCCTCCACGTCATCATTCTCAATTTTATATATTAATTAAACAAATGACTGAAATAAGAACGGACTTGTTTCTTTTTATTCAAATGTTTATCATTATAATTAGTAAAAACACTGGGGTTGCACTTTATCAACCGATCGGTGAATCGTTGGCTTCATAGTAGTCTAGTCAGTGCACAGCGGAGATCATTTTCAACATGTTGTCAATTTCTTTGATTTGTCTTTGTTTAAAGACAGGTCGTTGAGAATGGCAAGAGGATACGCAGTGCTTCTTTGCCGACAGGATAAATGTCATAATTTTTTTTAATGCAGATTATTTTTGGAGCCGCCGCGCCCCCCTATGGATCACCCTAAGCCCCTCGAGAGGGGGGCACCCCACTGGTTGGGAACCCGTGCCCTTGAGAGTTATTAAGAATGAGTATACTTAATATGTTATTAATTAAACAACCTTAAATAAAATTAGTATAAAATTTTAAAAGCGTTTTATGGCGTTGCGTAATAGGTGAAATAATTCAGCCTGATAAATTTCACCCACGTAAATGGTTTTAGCTCTTTTACTTCACGAAAGTCAGCAGATGGAAGTGTTGAGAAAATGTGGATGTTTCAACATTGGCAGAATTTATTAAACAATTTTTATTATTTTTAGTATCCTTGACTTCAGTTTCACTGTGCGTGGTAAAATTTTAGCATTGCATTTACTTGACAGCTCTGCAAATATCCTCGAAGATGTGATTTGACATTTGTTTAGCGACATGAGTGTCAAAATTTGGTCTCTGAGATTTACAGTTATCTGTTTGCTGCCGGGTTTTGCCATGTTTTTATAACAGTTTGATTCTCAGAATCGTTTTAGTGTCGATTGAATCGCATACCTAGAGCATTTAATTTTATTAGCTGTTAACCCAGGTTAAAATAGCCAAAAACACTCACTTTCATTTAACTTGCGAGGTTCAGGTTTTATAATATGTAATTATGAATGTTTAAATGAAAAAGAGAGAAAAAAATCGCACTTGTACGCTTATACTATATAACTGTAGAACCCAGCTTCGTGAATAGAAGCAAGTATTTAAATTAAGACTTAGTCACGGAAGTGGACGGGTAGATAAAAATATCAATAAAAATACAATACAATTACAAAGATTCCAAAAATTGCAGTACTTAAAGTCAAACCTATTATATAGAGGGTGCCTTATACATTTGGCCAAGGGTTTACGTCCACGTCGTAGTGTATAGGTTGGTGAGTTCACCTACCATGCTTAAAGTCTTAAATTTGATTCCTGGCAGCGCTCTACGTACCACTGGATGAGGATAGGGAAATGGTGAAGACGCCAAAAATGGTGTTAAGGAAAAATGACAGTATCCGACTTTAACTTTCCATACAAATTACTTAACTGACAAACTTTAGAGACTTGAATTACATAAAAATCGTGGTTTTTGATATTACAATAATAAAAAGCAATTTTAATTGTGACAAAATTGTAATTGATGGCTAAAGAAGCCACATACTTACTCATGGTTGAGAAAACACAGAGGAAGATTCTTCGTTACCTCCACATGAGAGAGTATGGATACTACCCATTGCAGTACCCATCATTGTTCCTTTTATGTATGATTGGTATTATAAGTTTGCGGGCCAGAAGGACCATTGCCTTGCCTATGATGGCCTTCTGACTTCTGAACGGTACAATCCCAATATTTTGGAGCGCATAAAATTATATGTATGTACCGTGCAACTATTTGAGAGCTAGGCAACACAGACTATTTGATTTTTCAGAATGCAGGACAATTTTACCGTTGTTGATGCCTGTGGGGAGAATGATTGGTCTGTTGAGCAGCCTACCGAGAGAGGTGGATCTTTTCCATGCTGAAATCACCAGCTTTAGACTTCCTCTCTAACTATGTATCATAATGTGTATTAGTGACTTATTCGTCTTTAATTACTATTTTTATATCGCCCTTAGTATTTCGCAGTAGTGCTGTATTTTACTTTTAAATAAATAAAAAAATAATTGTTTTCAGTATGAGCGAAACCGATAGGAATGCCCCCGATCTTAAAACAGAATTTACAAGAGGACAATACAATAGACAACAGGACACTGTCCTGTCGCAGCTCCGTAAACAATCGAGCGCAGAAACAGTGGGCCAATACGAATTTGGCTGTAGGCGTAGCGTAGTTCAATCACGGAATGCTGCGAAAATAAATACACGACGATAGCCTGCCTGCCTTTTTCTAGAACGTTTCTTTTGAACAATAGATTAAACCATCTTAATCTGGGATAAGATAGTATTGTCGTGCCCTCGTGTGAGGGATGCATTAAAATGATTTTTCAGATATGTGGAGGGAGTGCTTTTACAAAATTTAAGTGCTAATTAAAGTACCGATGCCGAGCCCTATGCACCACCGGGTGCGGATAGGCAAATGATGATGATAAAATAAATGCACCTTTTTCTCCAGAAATTATTATTTTTAAGTAATAATCAAACTCTTTTATTTTGTAAGTGTGGTCACCTAACAGGTGAGCAGGTAATCCCATATTACCTCAATTTCAAGTTTTGCGTCGTGTTATAGGCATCGAAATTTTAATATTATTATCTAATAGTAACACGCATAACTGTGGTACACTAATTATTGTTTTATTTATTGTTAAATATGTTTATGTGTGCCCTATTTCAAAATAATAAATATACATATTGATGAGTGGATGAGGCTAAAAAGCTTAAAAGGTTTTTTTATTTTTATTTTTTAGAAGATAAATTTTAAAAGCAATTTTTTTTTGGATTTATCAACAACAACAAACCATCACACCGTTTCCTCGTAGGGGTAGGCAGAGAGGATAGAACGCCATAACACTCTATCTTGGCATACAGACCTCGCTTCCTCTACATTCATACATCTTCTCATGCACGCACGCCGATTATTCCTACTTTTGACATGTCCATCTTCAAGTATTTTATGGACTTGATCGTGCCATATCTTTCTCGGTCTTCCTCGTTTTCTGCATCCATCAACATTTGCATCGTAGATCCTTTTAGCCGTTCTTTCGCTGTCCATTCGCTCTACATGTCCAAACCAACGCAGCACCCCTTTCTTGATTCTGTCAATAATGCATGTCTCAGCCTTACTCACTTCACGGATCTCGACATTTGTGCACCTATTATACATCGTTTTACCACTCATTCGCCTGAGGGATCGCATTTCGACAGCATTCAACCTACTTTCATCATTATTTTTCCAATTCCATACTTCGCTCATATACATTAGAGTTATCAAATGAGTGAAAAATCCTCGTCACGAAAAATAATACTTGTACACCGTAAGTCCGAAGACGGCAGATAAAACGCGGCACTTTTAAGTTCTTCGGATGGTCTTAGCTGTAATAAAATACTATTTTTCAATGTTAAAAAATATAAACAATAGAGACACGCCAATAGTGGGTAAAAAAATCATTGTTCTAGTGCCATAATCAAGAGAGAAAATGCGAGAATACGTTTGTTTGAAAAGTTAGACACAGTATTCTCTTTACTTTTTTTATTTTCTTGTTTGTATAAGTTTTGCTTGGTTCTTTTTTATAGATGTATACTTTTAAGCGTTTTAAAGCATGTTAATAATTTGGATATATATTTTTTTTTCTACCCGCTTACCGCTTACAGTTTAAGCTACAACACTTAAGATTTTTTATTTTTTATTAACGTCTCTTTCAAAAAAAATTTTTTCTTACTAAGTATATTGATTTATTTTAATGTTTTACAACATTTATTTTTACATGTTTTTATTTTATTTATTTGAGTAACCAACAGCTATAATTATCTTATATACATAACAAAACAAACAACAAATAAGCCAATTAAAGGTTTTCACAAGTAGCATCACAGTAAGTTAAAAAACATTCTCGAACATAAAATGAAAAGTAATTTAATGTAAATTCAAAAGAAAAGAAAAAATACGACGAATTATTTCGAAAGCAAACGCCGTACGTCATTAAGATTATTTGCAAATAAATCCATGTTTAATGATTTATTTATAACATTAAAATTATTAAAAGTTCGCCATAAATATGAATTTTGCCCATTATTAGATGAAACAAGAGGTATGTAAAGAAAAAGGTTATTTCTTAGCGCTTTGGAAGGAACATTGATAGAAAGTTTGCATAGTAGTTGAGGACAGTCGTCGATTGAACCAGAGGCAATTATTAGTAAATAAATTGTATCCGCTATTTCACGACGTTTTTGCAGAGGCAATAGATGATGTTTTTTTTATAGATATGTATGTGTTAAATTATGTTTTCTTATTAGTTATAAATAGGAATATGTATTTGAATGAACCAAACGCTATATTTTATTTCTTACTTTATATACTGTATCTATGTACTATTCTAGTAAAAGCTCTTCGGGCGTTTATGGGAATTAATTATTTAAAAAAATAAAAAATATTCAGTTGTAAAATATCAAATATTGGTTTTTAAACATGTTGCCGACGTAACGCGGCCTATATCAACTTGGCGGCCCATCCTGGGGCCTTTTAATAAAATGTAGCATAGGAGCTTCAGTATGTGTAAGCGAGGTACTACCTCCACAATAAAGACCGGTATTTGTCGCTTTCGGGGGTGGTCATCGCCATACTGAAGCTCCTATGCTACATTATATTAAAAGGCCCCAGGAAGGGCCGCCAAGTTGATATAGGCCGCGTTACGTCGGCAACGAAACATAAGCAGAATGGTGTGTAAGGTGATTTCTTAAATCAACCAACGATAGACAGCCCTGCTGGCGTTAATTTCCATATTCTCTTCTAAAAAGTCGCCTCGCTCTCTGTCGCAGTGTATGTCAAATATTTTCAAATTAACGCGCGTAAAGTACGCGAATAATGCAATTGCTAATGGCCGCCACGGTAGGCCTACGAAGTGGGCCGAAGGAGTAGGCTCGGCGGAATATTTGAGTGAGTAATGAAACCCCGCTGAGGCCGGAAACTGCAGTCTGCATGACCTAACTGTGTAGTAATACTTCGTCGTAATTTCATTGTCTTAATACGTCGACTTGGGTGTGTCGTCGGGTGTCCAAGGAAAACTTTAAAGGATAGGCGTAAATGCATATGCTTATAACTTTAAAAAAATATTAAATCTAGGACAAAAAAATAACAACCTCGAGACAAGATTCGGGCCTGTCATTATAAATTTATTACAATATTTGAGTTTGTCCAAATGTTCATAGACAAAAGACTGGATTTCACCCCCTTTTCAGGCGTTGCCTAGTATGTGAAATAATTCAGTCAGATGAATCCCTTTTTTTTTTTGCACCACAACAGGCCAGGAGGCCCAATTACAGTGGTGAACAACCAGGCTTGAGAAAAATCACATTTTAATTTTTGTGTTCTCACCGGGAATCGAACCCGGAACCTTCCGTGCGTGAGTCAAGCGTCTTGACCACTACACCACGGAGGCCGCCAACAATATCTTCACTATAATCTTCACAACAATAAAGGTGTCAGCTCTTTAACTTCACTAAAATCAACAGATGGAAGAATCGAAGAAATATGGATGTTCAAACATAGGCAAAATGGTGAATGTTACACAGTGTGTAAAGTGGCCACTTAAACCAGCCAATGACAGGTCATAAGCCCTGTAAATGCCTTGTCTTCCATATTCCCTTATTTAAGGTATTCTCCATCCCTGTTGTAATTTGTTAATCTTAATGACCCCCGAGGGGGTGAAATCCAGTCTTTTGTCTATGAACATTTATACAAACTCAAATATTGTAATGAAACCAACTGGTCCAAGAAGAAGTTTAAAAATTGAAAAATTGTTTTCAGGCGTTGCCTAGTATGTGAAAGATTTTAGTCAGATGAATCTCTTCACAACAAAAAAGGTTTCAGCTCTTTAACTTCACTAAAATCAACAGATGGAAGAATTGAAAAAATATGGATGTTCAAACATAGGCAAAATGGTAAATGTTACACAGTGTGTAAAGTGGCCACTTAAACCAGCCAATGACAGGTCATAAGCCCTGTAAATGCCTTGACTTCCATATTCCCTTATTTAAGGTATTCTCCATCCCTGTTGTAATTTGTTAATCTTAATGACCCCCGAGGGGGTGAAATCCAGTCTTTTGTCTATGAACATTTGGACAAATTCAAATATTGTAATGAAACCAACTGGTCCAAGAAGAAGTTTAAAAATTGAAAAATTGTTTTCAGGCGTTGCCTAGTATGTGAAATAATTCAGTCAGATGAATCTCTTCATAACAATAAAGGTTTCAGCTCTTTAACTTCACTAGAATCAACAGATGGAAGAATTAAAGAAATATGGATGTTCAAACAGGCAAAATGGCGAATGTTACACAGTGTGTAAAGTGGCCACTTAAACCAGCCAATGATAGGCCATAAGCCCTTTAAATGCCTTGACTTCCATATTCCCTTATTTAAGGTATTCTCCATCCCTGTTGTAATTTGTTAATCTTAATGACCCCCGAGGGGGTGAAATCCAGTCTTTTGTCTATGAACATTTGGACAAACTCAAATATTGTAATGAAACCAACTGGTCCAAGAAGAAGTTTAAGAATTGAAAAATTGTTTTCAGGCGTTGCCTAGTATGTGAAATAATTCAGTCAGATGAATCTCTTCACAACAATAAAGGTTTCAGCTCTTTAACTTCACTAAAATCAACAGATGGAAGAATTGAAGAAATATGGATGTTCAAACAGGCAAAATGGCGAATGTTACACAGTGTGTAAAGTGGCCACTTAAACCAGCCAATGACAGGTCATTAGCCCTGTAAATGCCTTGACTTCCATATTCCCTTGTTTAAGGTATTCTCCATCCCTGTTGTAATTTGTTAATATAAATTTATTGTTATAACTAACGGCCGTAGCCAATTTTTATATTTTATTATATTTTTTAAAGTTAAATATAATTAAAAAAAACAAAGTGAATTGTTTCATAGTCAAAATAGCTTTGTCTTAAAAGGTGTTAAATTTTTTAATAATCTTCCCAATGAACTAAAAACTATTAAAAATAATATATCAATAATTGAATTTAAAGTAAATCTAAAGAAATTTTTTGAGCACTTGTAAAAACTACATTAAATTTTAATTAGTAAAAATGTTTTATTGATTAGTGTTTTTTTTTATATATATCCTATTTTTTTTTTTCTCATGTACTCGTATTTAAAATTATATATACTCTTATAAATAAACAACTACAACAGTGTAAGTCACTCTCCAAGCACAAAAGTTAGTCTCTTTTTTGGAGAATTACAGTGATAACATTGACTAGATGTGTAAAAGTAGGTATGTATAGAATTTTCAAAAAACATGTACCTTTTATGAAATTTATTAATAAAAATAAAAAACTCAATAAAAGTAATGTATAGTTAATAAAAAGAACACAAGATTTATATTTAACCAGTGAAGTATTGGTGTTTATTTTGTCGGCCTCGTGGTGTAATGGTCAGCACGTAAGCCTGCCATGCAAGAGGTCTCAGGTTCGATTCCCGACATGGTTGATGTGAAATATTTATTTAAATGGGTGTTTTCACACTAGAATATTTCACAGTCCCTAGACTGGTACCTGAAGCGTAAGACTGATCATCAAACCCTCATGTAACAAAAATGATCAAGATACGCTGCGATTGGTGTACCAATGCAGAGCCCTATGCAGCATTAGGTGCGGAAAGGGAGCGATGATGATGAAGAAGTATGGAAAAAAAGTAGTAGCTCAGACGCTTTGTGGGCATTTTCTCCAATTTATGTTATAGCTTCATTTTAAGATGTATTTTTGTAATTAAAATTCTATGTAAATATATGTGTGGAAAAATGAACAAAAAAGTAATAGATGCATTTTAGGTTTGTAAATCTGACAAAGGCACACAAATTCAGCGAAAATAAAAATTAATAGACTTTTTTTGAGTATACTAGCTGACCCGACAAACGTTGTCCTGCCCGAACGTTGGCTTGCCGGCTACCATCTTGGAAAATACTTTTTATCTAGGTACTTGTTTGTGATTAAATTCCGAAACTAAAAATCATTGATATAAAAAAAATATTGAATTTAAGTGGGTACTTGTTTATGGTTGAATTCCAAAACAAAAAATAAATATTTTTTCAAATATAGCTTTCTTTTTGCAAACGTCAGTCGTCTCACTAACATAGTGGTGTACTTATGTAGGAATACGATGTTATTTAATGTATTGAATTTAATATTATTTTGGTGTTACCAAAATATAAGGAATTTAAGGAAAGAGTCTGATTGAGATCCACAAAAAACAAATGCTGTTCGTAAACATTAAAAAACACACTTTTTTATCCACAAAAAAACAACATCTTTCCATTTTTTGCAAAAGCATTCTTCTCGAATGCAACCCCAGTAGATCGATGAATAAAACATTAATGCTCCTACCTTTTTTTTTACTCATTCGATTGAAGATTTTAATATCTACGAACACGCACAGCACAAAGATCTATATTTCTCTGAAAACCGCACGTAAATCGGTTAAGCCGTTTAGGAGGAGTACTGTGACATCACACGTACAGAGGAATTATATATATATATAAAGATAATACTAACAGACTGAATCTCTGGTTCATCGGTTATTGTTGCAAAGTCAGTAGTACCCACTTATTTTTTACAACCGAATGAGTATGAACCTTTATGGGTAGCAAATATGACTGCTTGTATACTTTATAATGTTTTATAGGTATCAAACTAATTGTTTTATTTATTCTGTTTTCCAAGTTATCATTTATCTTCAATTTTATCTGCATAGTAAAATTAAGTTTTAAAAAGGATAATATTCTTTAAGTCCCAACTGGACTGTAATTGATTTTCATTTTAATTCGTTAAATACTTTATATTATACGATTTATAAATAATAAACATAATGTTTTATTTTATAAAATAAAACTTTCTTTATGATAATAGAATATGCGCGTTTGCCTACAATGAAAAAGGTCTCGGGTTTGATATATATTTATTTAAGAAGGTGCTTTCACGCTAGAATATTTCTTATTTTCTGGGCTGGCACCTGAACCGTAAGACCTATCATCTTAACTTCATGTAAAAAAAATGATCAAGATATCGTCGCTTTAGTTCGTTTTTGTTTTTTTTTTCAACTTTTCAGTGGTTTTTTTTAATGAATTTTGGTTTAAATTGTGGTCATTATTTATGGCTATTTCGTAAAAAAAAACTTTGAAGCTCTATTTTTACTGATTTAATTTTGGTTTGTTGGATAAAAACAAGCTGAGGCGACGATATGCTGCGATTGGAGTACCAATGCAGTGCCCTATGCACCATTGGGTGCGGAAAAGGAATGATGACACAATTGAAATCAATATAATAGTTTTCAGCTGATTTTTAATTAATTAGGTTCCTTTTTTTATCTGTGTTTCTTTTGATATACTCGTATATTTGTGGTTTTTTAGTACAAATTTTTGATTTACTATATAAATAAAAGATGAGTGATACTTTATTCCACAAATTTGGAATATCCAATGACCGGTTTTATCGCTTTCGCGACATCTACGAGACTAGTATCTTATTAAGGAGTTCAATGTATTTATACAAAACAGAGGTAAGGATAGAGAATTCAAAATTATATGAAAGTAAATTAACTTTTAAGGTTCATTATCAATTTTTTTTCAGGTTAACTAACGAGTTGATATAATGCTATTTTAATGAGTTTTATTTTTTATTTTTATAGTTTTACTATTTTAATGAGTTTTAATAAGCGAAAGCGATGAATCCGGTCACTGGATATTCCAAATTTATGGATTAAAGTATCACTCGTATTTTATTTATACAATAAATTATAATGAACTTCTATCAAGAATTTTCACTTACAAACTAAAAATTTTGACCAGTCTGTTTTTTGGCTGGCTGGAAGATATTTCTAAAATTTAATGAATAAATATTAAGGTATTAAATATTACCAGATGTTTATCAAAAATAGCCAAATATTATAAATTATGGACATCCCAAGTATCGTTGACATTATATAATTACCCAATACCTTATAAAATGGGTTATCATGTAATTAGTTCACGTATGGTACCGCTTGGTATACCGGTAAATATTTAAGTAAAGCATAGTCCACGTGTTGCCGTTATTTACTCATTGATGCGCCATCTTGTTTTTACCGATCATACATAATAGCACGTCTAGACGAGTGGTTATCAATAAATTCTTTTAATCCTGGCTATTTATAGACCTGGGCTTGAAGAGCGAGAACTTTTCACATGGACCCGTCACAATAGATCTTCACAGGTCGCAGTGACGTCAGAAGCTTGCATAGCACTGACCCCCCCTCTAAGAATAAGAATTAGAATATTTTATTTTATTTTATTAGGGAAATCAACAGTTCTACATACATATTTTTAGTAAACAAACAGATATAGTGTATAAACTCAGAACTAATAACAGATTTCCACATAGTATACAAAGTTAGTAAAGAAAATATATATTACATATCAAATAAATACATACAATTTATACATATAAAAATGTTATTTTCAAGTACTCAATAATCAAAGATTTTTTAAATATTAATTTTAAGAACATTAAGTTACTGTAAATTGGGCGGGATAAGGACAAAAATGCCTGAAGAGAGGATAAGGAGGGGGGGGGGGAGATGTACATATTTATTATTATAATGTCTACTAAGTTACATAATACATTTTTAGCGTAAATTTTAAATCTGACAGAGTGATGTTTGTATAATCTATATTTTTAAATTTTGTATTGTACATTGAAAAAGTCCTACGAAAAAAAGCATTTTTAACATACGATGTTTTACTTATTGGTACATGAAACAGGTGGTACCGTCTACAAATCCTGGTTGGCACATGTATTGTTATTAAACCAAGCAGCTCTGTACAGTCAACCATTCCTGTCACAATATATACACGTTTATTTAAAAAGCGGTCAAATAAAGTAATGTTGTTTTTGTTGTAGTTTCAATACTATGCGTGTCATCACTATAAGATGACATGTATCAAAAAAGGAAAAAAGAAAACAGATTAATTTACTTTTCGTATTAAGATTAATATTTAAATTTAAAAGAAGCACTAAATTAAATATAATTAGATAATGAAAATCTAGTTGCGTGAACCCGTTCCTTCTAAGTTGCAAACTGTTGATTCTTAACATGCCTACTCGGACAAAAACTATTTTATGATTATCAACCACAAAGTAAGCTACAGTTTGCGGGTCAAAGGTACTCCGGTCGAGAATTGCAGGCGCAAACTGAAACAACATGTTACACGTTTGTAGTTAAACTTGCAACCAAACCAATACCTGAAACAATTTTGTTCTTTGCTAGCTAAAGAGGGATTTATTTCGGAAATACAAAACTTTTAAAAACCATAACGTTGGTAATACGATACATAAAAAATAAAATAAAATATTTTTAACTTGGTTTAATAGTCTAGTAACAAAAAAAAGATATGTAAAAACCACTGAACTTCCTCATTGACCTAGTGTTTTTACTTATAAAAAAAGTTTGTTTTTGAATGTTTACAAACAGCATTTGTTTTTTGTGGATCTCAATCAGATTCTTTCCGTAAATTCCTTATAATTTTTACCCATTTATTTCTTTTTATTGGATTTTTGGTTACACTAAAATAATATTATATTCAATACATTAAAAAAAATCGTATTCCTACACAAGTACACCACTTTGTTGGTGAGACGACCGGAGTTTGACGTTTGCAAAAAGAAAGCTATATTTGAAAAAATATTTATTTTTTGTTTTGGAATTCAACCATAAACAAGTACCCACTTAAATTCAATATTTTTTTTATATCAATAATTTTTAGTTTCGGAATTTAATCACAAACAAGTACCTGATGAAAAGTATTTTTCCAAGATGGTAGCCGGCAAGCCAACGTTCGGGCAGGACAACGTTTGTCGGGCCCGCTAGCATTAAATTCAATATATTTTTAAAAATCGTAATCCAACATAAGTACACCCCTTTGTTGGTGAGACGACCGGAGTTTGACGTTTGCAAAAAGAATGCCATATTTGAAAAAAAATATTTATTTTATGTTTTTGATTTCAACCATAAAAAGTACCTACGTAAATACAATATTTTTAATACTTAATAATGTAATATTTTTGGTTTTGTTTTGTTTAGTTTCTTTTATTGTTTACTTTTTGTGTCGATGTATACTTACAATTGCCAAACTTATTACTTTGTCATAAGTGTAATGATTTTTAGTTGCTAGAATTTCATCCGTCCATGCGCTTTGTAGCTGCGAGACGTTTGTTAATATTAGCTTTGATATAACGTAAATTAACTGAATAAATATCTCAAACACACTAACACTCTTCTCACATAAACTTTTCTTTCTATTCGTTTTTGACAACTGCCCTATATTTTTTATTTATTTATTTTATTATATTTTATTTTATTCAGGAAACATACAGTGAGGTTACAAAGTTTTATATTTTACACAGTTCGACTTAACTCTAATGGACCAGTGAAGTTTCCATATTATATAATAATCATATATAAGGTTATCAATGACAGTACAAACAAGAGAAGGAAAAAAAAACATTAATTGAAGTTGTTTAAAAATTAATATTAAAGTTTAAAAAAAGGAAAAATAAATAAATATAAATCTACAAAAGGTTGAATGATTAAAAAGTTATGTTTTAAAGAATCGCAATTGACACTTCTCTCCTTTATTTTTCCATATCTTCCTTAAAACGAAAGAGAAATTAGCTTTTTTATTTTATTTACATAATTACAATTATTGTTTAATATATTATTATTATGATATTTATGTACGAAAGTGTGTATATTTGTATGAAAATTCAAAATGTCTTTGTCGGTAACCGGTAATTGAATATGTATAGAAAAAAAAATGACAACATATTCTATTCTTCATACAGAAAACTTAATTTTACTTTGTAGATAAAATTGAAGATAAGTTTTAACTTCCTATCGGAATACGTACCCAGGAACTATTTATTTATTATTTTTTTTTTCACATTATATACAATGATTAATAATAAAAATAATTTGACCTCACTTACCTGTGTCGAGGACACTTTTCTTTTTATATATTTTTACATGTGAGAATATACAAAAAAGACTTAATAAACGCAGAGAAATAACAAAATTTTCGGACAATTTTAAACACTACGTATTTATGTTTTTATTTTATTTATGTATACCTGTATTATTTATATTATAAATAGTAAAATAAAAGGACAGAAACATAACATGTTTATATTATATTTATATTATAATACATTTGTGGAGCAGGTAATAAAATATTGGTTTGGGCGAATGAGACAATTCATTTTACTTCTACCCAGCTCCACTGTCCATTTTTTATAGCCCTTTTGAACATTTTCTCGTTACTAATGAGGAAGTTCAGTGGTTTTTTTCAAATTTTTTATTTGTTAATAGACTGTTAAACTAAGTCAAATTTTTTTTTTTTAATTTTTACATATCGTATTATCGGCGCTACGATTTTTTAAAGTTTTGTATTTCTGAAATAACTCCGCGTGTGACGTCAGAGGTTCATTTCCGCTTATTCCCATTCAGCTCTTCCTATTGGTCCAGAAGCGACAAGCAGACCGGAAATCTTCCATAGCTCTCAGATCATAGGTTGATTCACATGAACCAGTGATGTCATTTAAAGTAGTGCGTTTTTATCAAAATATTTTTTATTATTTTTTCTGTACATTTTCACGAAACTTTGCATTACAATTTAATGCTCTAATTTTTACCCCGCGTAAGAAAACATTTTTTGTATCCAATTTCCCGTAGGGCTGAAGTTCCTCATTGGAAGTGTGTTAACGATTTTAATAACATAATACTCAAAAACCCTTTATTAGTTTGTGTTTGTGAACCATTTGTGCGTAAAAACTCTTTTCTCGTTTCAATAAAGACGGAAAACATACAAGTGATAAAAATGACTTATTATGACCTATCATTGGCTAGTTAAAGTGGCCGCTTTATAGACTATAAATTTACCCTTCTCAAAATGAATACACCTCAATTTATTTGATTTCGTGACATGTTTAGAAATTCGTGTGTATCAGCTTAAAAAAAATATAAAAAAAGGAATGCAAATTTATTGAATTTATCATTTAATAATTGTGTGTAGATAAATCAGAGGCTAAATTCCATAACCTACTTCAAGTTTTAACAAAACTAGTTCAATGCAAAGGTTAACTAGAAACAAAGGCTATTGGCGTTTTCCGTATTATTTGAATATGGTTTATTAATTATTATTCTGATAATAAATGACGTATAATTTTTTTATGGTTACAACACACCTAAAAATTTTTTTTCGTTTATTCAAAAACGTATCATTATTTTATTTAAATATAAGGTGTGAACATAACGGCAATGAAGTTCTAACAGTGCGTTAATCAAAAATGACTACTTTACAGGAGAGCGAAATAACGGCTTAAAAATAAAGTGACGAACAACATAAGCAATATAAATTTTGGAAAGAAGTATTTAAAATCAGTTCATAGAAAGAATGATGAACGATTTTGTGTAAACATTATTTTATAAAAAGTGTTTTCATGATTCCGAGTTTCCGATTTTTAGAAGGGAATATAGGAGTCTAAGCATTTACAGGTCTTATGACCTGTCCCTGTGCCACTTAAACCAGCCAATGCTGGTTTAAGTGGCTACTGTACACACTGTGTATCATTCACCGATCTGCCGATGTTTGAACATCCACATTTTCTCAACTCTTCCATCTGTTGGCTTTTGTGAAGTAAAGGAGCTGAAACCTTTATTATGTGGGTGAGATTCATCCGGCTGAACCAAATCACCTACTAGGCAACGCCTAAAAACAATTTTCCAATTTTCATACTTCTTCTATTACCAGGTAGTTAATTCAAAAATGTTTGAGTGTGTCCAAATGCTTGCAGACTGGCTGGATTTTTTCCCTAGGGAGTTGTTCATATTTAAATTTATTGCAACAGAGAGGGAAAAAAAAATTGAGAAGGGAATATAGGAGTCTAGGCATTTACAGGGCTCATGACCTCTCTTTGGCTGGTTAAGTGGCCACTTTAATCACCATTCTGCCCATGTTAAAACATCCACATTTCCTCAACTCTTCCAGCTGTTGGCTTTTGTGAAGTAAAGGAGAACCAAGCCCTGTAAATGCCTAAACTCCTCTATTCCCTTCTCAAAAATGTTTTCCCTCTCAGTTCTAATAAATGTATACATTAGGTTAGGTTAGGTTAGGTTGTAACATTCACTGTGTAACATTCACCAATCGGCCGATGTTTGAACATCCACATTTTCTCAACTCTTCCATCTGTTGGATTTTGTGAAGTAAAGGAGCTGAAACCTTTATTATGTGGGTAAGATTCATCCGGCTGAACCAAATCACCTACTAGGCAACGCCTAAAAACAATTTTTCAATTTCCAGCGGTTGGCTTTTGTGAAGTAAAGGAGAACCAAGCCCTGTAAATGCCTAAACTCCTCTATTCCCTTCTCAAAAATGTTTTCCCTCTGTGTTCCAATAAATTTATACATTAGGTTAAGTCATTTTTTTTCTAAAAAGTGTTCTTTCTGATACTCTTTGCATTTCAAGTGATTTATCGACCTGGTGATCAAAAGCAGTCTTCTATTTTCGTAAGTCAATGCACCTTCATACTAACACGAACGAAATTAAAATTCCTTACCAGCGTGTTAAGTCGCTAGTAGTATATAGAAACTAGTAGCTATTTATTTATAATCTTGTAAAAGTAAAGCTCATTCGGTTTCCCCTCCAAGCGATGTGATCTGAATTAATTCTACTGCCCATGCTTCACAAACTTTTCTTATTTATTATTTATAGATTTTACGCAACGAAGTCCTGGTCCCGACCCTGATGTATGGGAGCGAAGTATGGGCTTGGAAAAACAGGGATGAGAGTAAGCTAAATGCTGTCGAAATGCGATCCCTCAGGCGAATGTGTGGTTAAACTATGTACGATAGATGCACAAATGTCGAGATCCGTACATCATGTAAGGCTGAGACAAGCATTATTGACAAAATCAAGAAACGAGCTCTGCGCTGGTTTGGACATGTAGAACAAATGGACAGCGAAAGAACGGTTAAGAATATTTACAATGCGAATGTTCAATTCAATTCAATTCAATTAATTTATTTGATTTGATTTATTCTGGACTTTTTTGGTTTAAGTTTACAACGATTTAAACGAGCACTAAATAAATAGTCCAGATCTTGTCTCGAAGTACCTTATGTTTGTCAATGCTTATTTTCTTTTTTTTAAATGTTTTAAACTATTCTTTTGTTGTAATATTGAAATCTTATAAATTGTATACATGGACCATGTCCGTTTATAAATGAATAAATAAATGAATAAATATACATTACAAACATATATTCTATACGTACAAATTATAAAAAAGAAAGAAAAAAATCACGAAAGGTTCTCATGTCAAAGTAGTAGGAGAATCCTGCTCCGGAAGACCCATTCGGATACATGGAACCGATTCATAACCAGAGCGATGTTGTTCAGCATAGCGGTAGCCCTTCCAACAGGCATAACCATTGGCAGGTTGGTCCTGAAAATCGGAATATGAAACAATCTATGCTGACGCTGTCTTAGGTATTTATCAGAAACATACAAACCAATGCCCATCATAATCTCAGAATTATCGATCATACCGCGCAACAATCGATAAAAATGTGTAGTCAAATACACATTCCTTCTAGTCTCTAAACTGTTGTAGCCAAGCATACCCTGGAGAAACTTGGTCGGGTAGAGCCAAGGATAATACCCGCACTCTCTCATGTAGAGATATCTCAGAAACTTATTTTGGATTTTCTCTATCATAAGAGAGTACTTCAGTTCATGTGGCCCCCAAATCATCGAAAGAGTTCTTAGTACGCAAAATTTTCCAAAACCCTGGCAGTACGCAGAACACATTGTTGATGGATGCAAAAATAGAGGAAGACCGAGAAAGACATGGCATGACCAAATCCAACAAATGCTTGAAGATGGACATGGTTAAAGTCGGAATAATCGGCGCGCGTGCATGAGAAGATGTATGAATGTAGAGGAGGCGAGATCTGTATGCAAAGATAGAGTGTTGTGGTGTTCTATCCTCTCTGCTTACCCTTACGCGGAAACGGCGTGATAGTTTGTTGTTTGTTGTTCTTGTTGTTGTATTTAAGTTCAAAGCATTGACTTTATAGTCAAACATTTTAATCAATGTAAGTAAATATTAGTATTTAACCACTCACCGACTTTTTATGTCTACCGGTTTTGAGGCGTACCCGTCACTTCGTCAGGACACTCACTTCACCAACATGCCAATACTAAAATGCACTATCACCTGACGAATAGACGGTACATCTTGAAACCGGTAGATATAAAAAGTCGTTGAGTGGTTAAATACTAATATTTAATAACATGAATTATAGATTAATTTACATAATTCCAGATGCAAAGTGAATTGTTGATAACATATGAAATAAACTTTTTTGATACTGACTAATACTGTCGGCCTCGTGGTGTAGTGGTCAGCGCGTTTACGTACCACGCAAAAGTGCTCGGATTCGATTCCTTGACATGAAATATGTTATGTTAATGTTAAGGTTGACATAAAATATTTATTTTAAAAGGTGTTTTACATCATCATCATCATTCCCTTTCCGTACCTAATAGTTCATAGGGCACTGCATTAGTACACCAATTTCAGCGTTTCTTGATATTTTTTTGTTACATAAAGATAATCAGTCTTTCGCTTTAGATACCAGTCCAGGGACTATTTTATTGTAAAAACAGCTTTTTAAATAAATATTTCACATCAACCATGTCGGCAATCGAACCCGAGGCCTCTTGCATGGTAGGCAAACGCGCTGACCATTACATAACTTTACACACCACTCGGTGGCTTTTCCATTTTTTAAAATTATTTATCATATATTTGTTTACCGAACTTTTTTGGGTTTTCGAATGGTCCTCATAAGAAAAAAAAAAAAAAAAAACAATAAAAACACGTCAATGGTAAATATCTATAGTTTGCAAAAAACACTGCTCTTTTGCCATATTCCAGGAAGAAAACACAGTAATACTTTTGTATAAAGAAAAAAATGAAATCAGTCCGCCTTTCTTCGTCGGCCTCGTGGTGTAATGGTCAGAGCGTTAGCCTGCCATTCAAGATGTCCCGGGTTCGATTCCTGACATGGTTGATATGAAAATATTTATTTCAAAGGGTGTTCTTACACTAGAACATTTCATAGTCCCTGGACTGGTATCTGAAGCGTAAGACTGATCATCTTACCTTCATATAACAAAAATACGCTGCGATTGGCGTATTAATGCTTTGCTCTATGCACCATCAGGTGCAAAAAGGGAAGGATCTTTATAAAATAACTCTTAATTGTGTATCTTTGAGAACATAATATATATTTTTTATTTTTTTAAATAAAAAATAAATGTTTGCGTTCTTATGATTTGGCCAAATATTTTAATGTTGGTGGCAATTTTAAACGAGTTGTAAATAACTTACTATTAAAAAATGGCAATCGATTCAATACGGAAAGTCTATATAAAATATTTAAGGTTCATACAGTAGACACTCTTTGTAAAATAAATTCCATTATACAAATTTATGAAGAAGAAAAAATAAAAAAATTTGACATGAATAAGTCACTCAGATACCAAAATAATATTAAAATTCCTAAATGCCACACAAATCATGGTCAAAATAGCTTTGTCTTCAAATGTGTAAAAAAATATAATAATCTCCCCAATGAACTAAAAACTATTTAAAAATATATTTCAATAAATAAATTAAAAGTAAATCTATGGAATTTTTTTGAACACGTGTAAAAACTGCGTTACATTTTAATTAGTATGAATGTATTATTGTAAGACATGCTGCGATTGGTGTACCAATGCAGTGCCCTATGCACCATTAGGTGCGGAGAGGGAATGATGATGATGTTCCTTCTTAATTAATTGCAATTATTTTCGCCGCAATATTTTGAGAAACAACGCTAGTTTCCAAAGGCATCAATATAATGTGCATAGATTTACAGTTGTTTATAGTTTGTACATTAGCCGATACTTGCATGGTTCTCATACTAATACAGAAAATAATCGTCTACTGGTGAAAGGAATCGGTATTTTTAAATGTATTGATAGGATACCTCATTGAAATAATTTAGTTAGAAACATCCAAGAACGCTATATTAATATTTACTCACAGGCTAACACTAAAGCCATGGTGCCGTTATTAGCTGTCATGATCACCTAATCTTTCTGATCACCTAATGTTACTGATCAAGTAGTCTCATTGCAGTGTTCGTACAATTTGTGTAAGTGTACTATATAGGCACTAACATAGTTATGTGTACGTATATTATAAACGTTTTAGTTGCGAGCCGCGCGAGGTGGCCGGTCTTATTCATTTGGGTTTTGCCTTCCTAGTCGATCACACGTCTTTGCTATTATAAATGTATTGAACTCACTAACAAGATGTTTTAATAATATTATACAGAAGTGAGAGAAATTGAAAGTTAATGCGCTGATTAAAACGAAGCCACTTAAATTCGGAAATTAATATGCTACATGTATGATATTATGACGATAGGGAAATATCAGTTTTTTTAAATACATTTTTAAAGTATTTAAAAAAAAAAATATTGTAATTATGAATTCCCGCAAAAACGGTCATTGCATTGGCTACACCTCTAATACGTCACGATTCATGTAAATTTTCAACTTTGTTCCTATACGTTAAAAAATGTATAGAACATCGTCACGAATCTTGAGGTCACAGCTATCAATGCCAAACATTTTGCGCTTGTCTAGTGACGTATTTTTTATAATTTCTTTTTAAAGTTATATATGAAAACATTTCTCCATAATATCCATTTTCATTTTGTGAAATACCATTAATTATTTTAAATCCATTTTATAAATTTTTATCGGTATTCATAGTAAGCGATATTTCCCTATTGTATATATTTTTTAATGTTTTTTTGTACTCGTACATTATTTGTTCTAACTCAACATAGGACTAGCTTACCCTTCTAAGGCAGTAAATAATAATTTTTTTGTCATAAATATCATTAACTTTAATAAAACATTTTGGTAGTTTTTCAAACTTAAAGTTAAGACATAATACATATAAAATTATTTATAAATGAGATACACGTATATATAGTATTATTACTAGAGCACACGTAATAATATTTTATGTGTGTCCTCTTTCAAGATTTAAAAATAAATATACCACAAATCTCTAAATCATATATCATTACCAGTTAATCTAGAAATCAATGTATCCATTTTTTTACCTACCTTCTTTCCTTCAAAAATATATTTGAAAAATAAGTACTTAACTGCCTAAACTGCCTGCTTCCCCGTTTTAAGACAATAAATATATATATATATTTTTAAATCAATATATTTTCACAAATGGTGTATGGGTTTTTTATTCTAATACAAATCTACTTTTGTAAGTCTGGTTAATGTTATAACTGTAACTCTCCAAAGCAAGAGACCAACTCTTGTGCTTGGAGATTTTTTACACTGTTTTAATTATTTATTTCTTATAATTTGTATAATTTTGAATAAACGAAAAGAAAAAGAAAAATAGTAAATAAAAATACATAAATACTCATTAAAATTTAATGCATTTTGTACACGAGATCAAAAGATTTCTTTAAATTTATTTTGAATTTATTTATTGATATATTAGTTTTAATTGTTTTTAGTTCATCGGGGAGATTATTGTAATTTTTGATACCTTTGAAGTCAAAGCTATTTTGACCATGACTTGTGTGAAATATAGGGATTTTAATATTATTTTGGCACCCGAGTGACTTATTCATCTCAAATTCTTTTATTTTTTCTTCTTTATAAATTTATACAAGAATTTATTTTATAAATAGTGTTTACTGTATGAACTTTAATTAATTTTCATAGAATTTCCATATTGAATGTTGAGGGTTTCTTTAAAATTACTTTAATAATTCATCTTTGTTCTATTTTAAAAGGGTTTCATATATTGGCATATGCACCACCCTATCCAACAATACCATATCGTAACATAGTTTGTACAATTGAGTAATAGGTTGTTATTAAATTATTGATTTTTAAAATACTCCTCAATCTAATAAATAGGTACATAAATTTTCCAATACGTTTATCTAATTCTTATCTATCTATCTTTTCATTTTATATTTTGGTCTATCTATACGCCAAGATATTTAATTTTATATGTTGTATCTCTTACTGAAAATGTTAGATCGCAGTTAGTTTTTTTGCAATTGCTTGAACAAATATATATTTTTTTAAAATACTTTTTTATTATTATTATGAAGGGAGCACACATAAGAATATGCCCATGTGTGTCCTTCTTCCAGATTTAAAAGTAAATAATAAATACAACACTAATACCTTGTTTGTTTAAACACTTTTATAAAATAAAACATCCACATGTGCATACCTCGGTCCGAAGGCCGAGCAAGCCAATTGCATACCCCGGATGCATCAAACGATTATTAATTATAATAATACAGAATCGTAAACACAAGAAAACATCTACTCGGGCTTAAAGGTTATGTTTCTGAAAATTGCAGGATTAAATTCCGACAGAAAGGTCAAAATATCAACCTCTTGAACTTAAGGATTTACAAAATATTATATGAATGCGAAGAAAATATCACCGTGGCATTGGATTATTTAATTTCAATTTCATATGTTTTTTTTCTCTTTCTACTCGGTATTTTACTGGATTTAAAAATAAAAAAAAATTGCCATACACGTACATTGATTTTTTTACTATGACTTTAAATATGTTTCTTACTATATATTCTGTTTTTATTTCGCATTTTACTGAGTTTTAAAATGTTTTTATCTAAAAATTCATATTTTTACTATGTTTTTCCTTGGTTTTTTACTACATTTTTACTTTATTTTTTATACATTTTTTACCATGTTTTTACTCCATTTTTTACTTTGTTTTTCACTTTGTCCTATATCTTTATAGCTGTTTCTGTCTTTGAACGTGGTAAATAACCCTAGTTAGGCAGTCAAAGCAATTTTACAAAAATTATAATTTTGTGTATGTAATATAATATAAAAATAAATAAATATATTAGGATTACAAAAGAATTCAAAGCCAAACTAAAGATTCATAACAATGTTTTGAGTATGTCCAAATGTCTGAAGACAGGCTGGATTTCCTCCCTAGGGAGTTATTTAAATCTTATGAAACCTACGTATCCTAAATTCCTCGTTTCATTCCTCGTATTGATAAAATATATTTTTTAAATATGCTGTAATTAATTTTTTTCATATTAATAGGGTGAATTTTCTTTTTACATTTTTATTTGCCGCGAAACAAATCCTATTCATCAATGTGCCGTGAAGTAAAAAAGTTTAGCAGACATTGGCCTAGGGGGCGAAATCTAGTCCTTGTCTACAAACATTTAGACAATCTCAAAATCCTCATCATCATAATTTCCTTTCCCCACCTAATTGTGCATAGGGCACTGCATTAGTACACCAAACGCAGAATATCTTGATCATTTTTTGTTACATTAAAGTCAAATGATCAGTCTTCAGGCTTCAGGTACCAGTCCATGGACTATGAAATATTCTGGTGTGAAAACACCCTTTTAAATAAATATTTCATATCAACCATTCCGGGAATCGAACCCGAGACCTCTTTTATGGTAGGCAAGCGTGCTGACCATTACACCACGAGGCTGATAAAGCTCAAAATACTGTTGATTAAATAAAGTATTTTTTTAATACAATAATCGGGCTTATGAAAGCCCTAATAGATTTGCAGTAATGATATAATACATTGAATTAACTTTGCCTAAACAATATTATAATCTATTTAAATATACAAAAGATAGTCATGGTGTGATCTAGGCAGTAATGGCAAGTGTGTCATCTCAAGTCAGGAGTGATAACACCTCTTGTCTTTGTTGTTTACATATGGAACACTGTCATAACAGAACAAAATCAGAACTTCTAAGGATCCTTGGCAGGGGGAAAAGAATTCTACGTTAGTTATAAAATTTTCCACGGCAAAGACAGCATTGGTACGCAAGTTACGGTGAGGTACATCAAGGTTAGTCTTAGCCAGGATATCACGGGCATCTATATACGAGGGTTGCCCGTAAAACAAGTTTCCCTATTTTTTTTCACAATGAAAACCATTTTTATTTACAACGAACAATACATCATTGGAAAGCGTAGATTTTCAGCTATTTTTCTACATAGTTTTCGTTGACTTCGATGCACTTTTTCATCGAGGTCACCATCTTTTTGATTCCCTCGTCATAAAAGTCTCCCGCCGGGCCGTGAAGGTAGCTCAGAACCTCTTCTTTCAGCTCCTCTTCGTTTGCAAAATGCGTTCCATCGGTGGGGTGTTGCTTCAAATCAGGGAAGAGAGGGTAGTCGCTCGGGGCCAAGTCCGGATTATATGGTGGGTGTAGCACGATCTACTATCCGAATTGCTCAATGAGCGCGGTGGTGACGTGGGCTGTATACGGACGAACGTTGTCCTGATGAAAATGGATTCCATTCGTCAACATGCCCCTCTTCTTGTTGTGCATGGCCCTTTTTCCAGAGTTTTGCAGTAGCGATCAGCAGTTATTGTTGTGCTGGTAGGCATAAATTTGCACAACAATAGGCCTTTCTTGTCCCAGAGTACCGTTGCCATGATTTTACCGGCAGACCGCGTTTGTTTGAACTAACTTACGCGGCGTTGAACTATCTTTCCGATGTTTGGATTGTTCCTTTGTTTCCGGTGTGAGGTAGTGGGCCCACGTCTCGTTCCCAGTGACTATGGAGTTCAGGAACTCCTCACAAACGAAGAGGAGCTGAAAAAAGAGGTGCTGAGCTACCTTCACGGTCTGGCGGGAGACTTCTATGACCAGGGAATCTAAAAGATGGAGACCCGGATGCAAAAGTGCATCGAAGTCGACGAAAACTATGTAGAAAAATAGTTAAAAGTCTTAGCTTTCCAATGATGTATTGTTCGTTGTAAATAAAAATGGTTTTCGTTGTAAAAAAAAATAGAGAAACTCATTTTACAGACAACCCTCGTAGTTAGATATTATTTTGTGCAAGAATATTGAACCACCCAAAACCTTTCTGATTTCTAATCTGAAAACATGAAAGTATTATGGAGGATCATAAAAATTCATTTTAAGAGTATTTAATCCATGTTTAAATATTAACGATTTAAAAAAATTACGTCTAACCGATTCAATCCACATTTTACGAATATTATTATTTAGAAACTATATTATAGAATTAAATTGAAGCAAGCTACGAACAAATGATTTATACGGGTAGTTGCAATTTTTGTGCATTTGAATGTCTTAGATATTAGCAAAACAAATCTTAATAAATATCATACACAATATAATAAACGGGTGAGCTAGTTTGAGTAGATACTATTTGCTTATAAAACTCGCTGTTTTTTTTTTGTCTCAATGCTGACTAACATAATAATCTGATTTCAATATCCGAATCGGGACTATATCATTTCAAAATGTCATGTAGCACTTTAGGACGTAACACGATTGGAAGTATTATTAAATTTAGCTTATGAGTACTTTGAGTCATACCTGAATGCAGTTGTGACATAATTTATTGTTCTTATCAAATCTGTAAATCAATTCATTTAACCGTTACTTCTGTCTGATTCATAATACAAGAAAAATTTAGTAAAAGCATTCATTTTTTTTTTTTCAAATGATGAATCACGAAATCAAATTAAAGACCTCGTTCTAAAAACATAAAATGTCCAAAATTTTCCAAAGCGATATTATTGGACTTTATTATTCTCTGCCTATGCGTCCATACAATCGTTCTTTCAAAATATTTCTAAAAAAATCATAAGTACTTCACATTCACTGTTAAAAACAGGGGTTTTTTTGTGAAAACAGCAACTGTCCACATCAATTTGTTTGAAAACAGCAACTGTCTATTTGTATGAATGAACAAAATATGTAATTTAATTAGTAGGTATTTCTTTCACTATGTAGCTCCACTATTTATCTTTATTTGACAGTTCAAAGGTGTTCTGAGGTGCTATTCCGAATCGCTCTCGCGGCACGAGAAAACAGTTTTATCTCGTGTATTTTGTATGAATACATGAGTTTTCTACGGCCACAAGATCAATTTAGAATAGCATCGCTGGACATAGAATTACAATAATTCTGGGGTGCAATTATGAATCTTCTTTGTTCCCTAGAGTGGTTAATTTTAGGGATATTAAATTTTTTCATGCGGCTAATTTTTGCATCATATATTTTATTTTATTTTATTTGGGAAATCAACAGTTCTACATACATATTTATAGTAAACAAACAGATATAGTGTATATACTCAGAACTAATAACAGATTTCCACATAGTATACAAAGTTAGTAAAGAAAATATATTACATATCAAATATATACGTACAATTTATACATATAAAAATGTTATTTTCATGTACTCAATAATCAAATATTTTTTAAATATTTATTTTAAGAACATTAAGTTACCGTAAATTGGGCGGGATTAGGACAAGAATGCCTGAAGAGGGGATAGGAGGGGAGGGGAAATGTACATATTTATTATTATAATGTCTACTAAGCTACATAATGCATTTTTAGTGTAAATTTTAAATCTGACAGAGTGATGTTTGTGTAATCTATATTTTTTTAATTTTGTATCGTACATTAAAAAAGTCCTACGAAAAAAAGCATTTTTAACATACGATGTTTACTTATTGGTATATGAAACAGGTGGTACCGTCTACAAATCCTGGCTGGCACATGTATTGTTATTAAACCAAGCAGCTCTGTACAGTCAACCATTCCTGTCATAATTTTGTAAAGCAGTAGTTGGTCCGCACACACTCTGCGGTATTGTAGAGAAATGATTCCATGGAAGGTGAAGGCAGTGAGAGTAGATACATAAGAAATACCGGTTTTGTATTTAAGGTACTTTATAAATTTGTTTTGAATATTTTCTACTTATATATATGGCATTCTGGGGATTCCATATCTGAGAGGCGTATTCCAAATGGCTTCTGACAATGGCCACACTCATGATTAAACGTCAAAAAATATGAACACGTGAAATCAAACATGATGATTTTCATATTGCAACAGAGACGAAGAACATTGAAGAGAAGGTAATATAGATGTCTAGGCATCTACAGGGCTTATGACCTGTCAATGGCTGGTTTAAGTGGCCACTTTACACACTGTGTAGCATTCACCATTCTGCCCATATTTTAACATATATATTCCTTCAATTCTTTCGTCGGTTGATGTTTGTGAAGTTAAAGAGCTGAAACCTTTATTTATGCGGGTGAGATTCATCTAATTAAATTATTTCGCCTACATACTAGGCAACGCCTGAAAATGTTATTTTTTCAATTTCCATACTTCTTCATGGACCAGGTGGATTTATCAACAATATTTTGAGTTTGTCCAGGAATATAGATGTTCAAATATGAGCAGAATGTTACAGAGTGTGTAAAGTGGCTACTTAAACCAGCCTATAATATTATTATTATGGATAACATATATAGCGCCATATTCGTAATATAATACCTCAAGGGCGCTTTACATAGTGATTCTATAGTATTTTTTAAATTTTTTTATTGAAACTTTTAAATTTGTAATTTAATTAAAACAATTTATTTTGTTGACACATGCTTCGGATTTATTCAAATGATTTAGAGAACAAGTGGGTTTTAAGTTTTTTTCGAAACATCACTTCACTTTTACAGCCTCGCACTTCTGCTGGGAGAGCATTCCATGCCATAGGGCCTGTGACCGCAAATGCGCGTTTACTAAATTTAGTGCGCTGTTTGCGTAGAGGTATAATAACTTTTCCTCTCGCCGTAGACGTAGCTGATCTAAGCGTGAGACGCCTGTCAGCTAGTTCATCTGGAATGCATAGTTCCCTTAGATATTCCGGAGCAGAGTTGTGCAGTGACTTATACATAAGCCAACAGGCCATTGACAGGTCATAAGCCCCGTAGATGCCTAGACTTCTGTATTACCTTCTCTTAAATGTTCTTCATATCTGTTGTAATGTGCCAAAATATTACGTTTGAACAGTCTCTCTGTTTGTAAAACAATATCTTCAATAGCTGTCCAACAGTTTTTTTTACATTTTCTCGGCTGATGTTCGTCGACATGTTTCTTGGTATTGATAAAACCATCTGAATGGGCAAAGTTCTATTGCACGCAGTATTTTTCTACATAATTAAACTTGGCACGTGATTCAGAATCCACACAATTAAGTTTTTCCTCTTCTTGCATTCAACTTTCTTCCATGCATATTGATTAGAATGTTTTAACATTGAAAACTGTCGACAAGCCGAATGACGCGTAAATTTTATTAAAATTCTCTGCACGAATCGTAATTGGGGTCTTTGGGTAGTTACTGTAGTTAAAAGAGTTTAAAACTTAGCTTAAATTTCACAGTTAGAAGGTTAACGAACTTAATTTCTAGGAAATTAAGTTTAATTTTGATTTAACATGCATATTTATTTATTTTGTTCATTAACGCCCAAAAGGCATTTACAAAAAATAAAAATGAAATACATGCTAACATACTAAATAATAAACACAGAAAAAAATTGTAAAATTAGTCAAAAGGGATATAATAAAAAGTTTTACAATGTAAAAAAAAAAACAAAAATAACAAAGGTATTTAAGAAATAACAGTAAGCATATAAACAAAAAATGCAAAGATATATGCTTATGAAATAAATTCTGTAAAGCAAACAATAAATAAAGTGTTACGGCAAGCAAGAAAGACATTTTAAAGTTAAATTAATAAACAAGCAAGCATATATTATCACGAAAAAATAAGAAATAAAAATATGTACGTATCTATGAAATGCGTATTTGCCAATACTACAATGCAATTTGATATAATAGTAAAAAATAAAAAACAAGGATATGGTAATAAAAATAAACAAGTAAGTATTTTTTAAATTTATGGAATTGAATTGTCAATAATAGTTTGACGAGCAGCTACAAATAAACTTGATATTGTGGACTTATAAGATAGTAAAGAATTGGACAGAATGAAAAGAAGGATAAGAAGGATATAAAAGAATTGTAATGTGGCATCTACGAGTAGTAAAAATTATTATTTTTTATTATTGTACAACTGTAATGTGGACGATTTGTTTGTTTATCGATTTCTATAAACCACTATATTCACATTTATAAACGAAAAAGTTAAGTTACACGTAGATCTTTATGAAGGTTCCTATCTCTGCTACGGTGAGACTGTATAGCGCCGACTCGGATGTATTTGGAACTCGTGCTGTAATTTCGCCGGAAATGTATTTTTGCTGCCCTAGTTCGTGTTATGTTCAATAGACCATTTTACAAATTTTACAGGAGACATTTTTTTGTTTTTAAAGTCAAATGAGCAAAAATCAGTAAGTGGAGACCGGCACTCAAAAAATGCTGAAAATTCTATTTAACTCTTAACCGGCGCGGCGTCGCGGTAAAAAATTGCGTTACTGGCGTCCGAGCCCCGTTGGACCCACCCATTTAAAAAAAAGTCTTTTAATTTTAATTTTAATATTTTTTTGCACCACAGCAGGCCAGGGGGCGGCCTGTGTGGTGCAAAAAAACAGTGGAGACAGTGTTGAATTACGTCACAGAACACCCAGACTTGAGAAAAATCACATTTATTTTTTGTGTTCTCACCGGGAATCGAACCCGGAAGCATCCGTGTGTGAGTCAAGCGTCTTGACCACTACACCACTTATGTTTGAATTTCATTTTGATTTTTGTTTTCTTAAACAACAATATTGACAAAATCAAAAAATGTAAAAAGAGTGTTCAGCAATTTGACCGATGAAACTTACAACAATTTTTTTCTCTCAAATTGATCACATATTCTAACAAAAGAAAGGATGTTTTTAAGAAAAACAATTAAAAAACATAAACCACATAGAAATAACAATGGATAAAATACACTTTTTTTTTGGTCTGTAGGACGAGCCCAGGTACCGCTTGGACTGCTAACTTGCTTGTCAATGGTGGATATATCACATAACAAAAAGTTATGTAAATGGCGTCTTAGTACCGCTGGACCCACTCACTTGTTTAAAATGCTATTTTCCAAAGGGGCAAGGACGCCAGTTAAGAGTTAATAACGGAAAAAAATATTATTATTTAGCTACATGGACGCGTACTAAGGATAATGAATATATTGGCATTCATTACTCAAATTTGCTCAAAATTGTATATTGAACATACAAGAACTAGAGCAGCGTCTTGTCACCCTTATTATTCAATATTTATTTATTTATTTATTCATATTTTTCTCTTACAAACTATAATTAATAATAAAAATAATGTGTCCTCACTGGGGTTACCCGTGCCGAGGACACTTAATATACTTTTTTGAAATATTTTTACATTAGATAATAAACAAAGAAGACCAACTTGATAAACAGAGATAGTTAACAAAATATACACAGTTTTAAAAACTAGGTATATATGTACATCTATATTATTTATATTAAAAAAACGCACAATGAAAAGCACAAACATCTAACATAAGCTATACACTTGTGGAGCGGTTGATTCAATATTGGTTTGGGCGTATAAGACAATCCATTTTACTTCTACCTAGCTCCACTACCCATTTTTTTATAGCCTTTTAAAATATTTTCTCGTTACTAATTAATTTAATAGATAGTGGAAGTATTATAGATTTTAATGGAATAATACATAATATAGGGTGAGAGCACCAGTACTCAGCCACTTAAGAAAAAGTTTAAACATAAATCAATTTGTAATTATATCATCATACATGTTGTATACAGTTTTTTTTATACGCAAAACTAAATGAATGGTTTATGAAAGTGTAAATTAGTTATGATTGCGCTGGACTAAAAATAAAAATATTTTTATTTAAAAGACACGATATCCCATTGGTCAGCCACCCAGTTCCTTATTCCAGCCACCACAGCCACAGTAATCAGCCACTTGATTTCAATAAGTGCTCTATTTGGTACATGGTTGTTGTATGTAAATAACCTTAGTTTTTTATAAAAAAATGGTATTTTATTACAAAAAAAAAAGAGTATATTATAAATTCAATTTTTTTTAATGCAAGGAATAAAAATTACGTCTTTTTTAGCTCCAGCACATTCAACGTGATACCAACTATTACAAATCATGCACTGTACCGATTCTTCTCCCAATTTATCTTGTGAGAAATCCCTCTTGCAGTAAGAGCATTCAGCATCTTTTTTTTTTTTTTAATAAAAGAAATATTTGCCTTCTTATGATTTACCCAAATATTTTATTTTGAGGGCCATTTTCAACGAGTTGTAAATAACTCACTATTAGAAAATGGAATCGAGTTGGGATAGAGTGGGATTCGAACCACAGACCTTTGGTCCGAGAGTCCGAGACACTAGCCATAGGACCACAACCCGATATAATTATCATTTTTAGGGCTTAAATATTTCTTTTCATCGGTAGTTTTAGTTTTTTTGTTTGATTTTCGATTTCGTTTTCTTTATCGATCGTTTGAGGTTATGATCTTTTTTTATTTGCATTCCTCTTTTTTTTATGATTTAAAGTGCTTTTTGCTTGTTCTTTTTTATTTTTTACATCTTCATTTTTTTTTTCTCTTCTTTGCTGGACATAAAAGACCTCCATGCGCTTGAAGATATGGCAGTAGGTAGTTTTTATAATGAAAATAGTATCGGAGAACTGAGAGAATGGCATCTCTATTAATGGAAGACAAGACAGTATTGAATTTGAAATACGCGGATGACATTACTCTCCTTGCCAATAATGTGTATGACGTAAGCTCTCTTTACTAGAAAATACTAGCAATAGTTTTGGCCTTAAAATCAAAACAGGAAAATGATCAAAATGATAATAATTGACCGGAGAAATGAGAGTATACCGGAAATAACTCGAATTCGAAATTGCGAGGTCGTTCATGAATATGTTTATATTTATCTGGGTGCAATGAAAGTAAACAGAGAGTGCAATGCTTAAACCGAGAGACGAAATGCTTTGGCTCGATCTGCGATGGAAAAAATGATAAAAGTTTAGCAACAACGCAAAACCTATCACCTTTTTTTTCCTTTATCCTTGTACGCCGTAGAAACGTGGACCCTAAGAGACTCGTTCAAAATGTGGTGCTGGCGTCTACGCTGCGGATACCATGGACAGCCATGAGGACTAATGTCGCTATAATCCGAGAATTGGGTATTGAACAGCGTCTCTCTTCCACTCTGCAAATCTGTGTTCTTAGGTACTTCGGCCACGTTACCAGATGAACAGACAATACGGAAAAATTAGTGGTTCAATTGCGAGTAAAGGGAACTCGAACTTGTGGAAGAAACGCTACCAGATGAACAGACTCGGTGACAGAAGCGACTGGCGTCCCTCTTCGGGAGGCCTCCAGAAGCGCTGAAGATAGAAACGGATGGAGGCGGATCGTAACAAGGTGCTTCTCTCTTGCCAACTCACGGTCACCCATGACTGATCTGCCAAGAGCAAACGACTAAGAAGAAGATGATCTGTATTATAAAAATAAAAGAAACATGCACCACATTTAACATTACTTGAAATTTATATTACTGCCATCTACCGATGAAAGTAGTCGACTACATTCGATGGGTAAATTCAGTCGAATGAAAGCCCGAATGCAGTAATGTAGTCGAATGAATTCATTCGACTACAAATAGACCAATGGGCGAGCTTTACGCCGACTATCGAATGAATTAGTAATTTCCAAACTAATGAATTAAATCGAATGCAAATAGACCAATAGGCGTGCGTTAAATTCATTCGACTACAAATGGGATTTATGCCGACTACTTTCGTTCGACTACTTTCATCGCCAACTAATTCGTTATGACGTGTGGGCGCTGGGATCTGGCGGACGTGATAGTTGAAATAAAATGCTTTTGTTTGTTTTAGTTATGTCAGCACAGGTAAAATAAAAATGTATATTAACATAAATAATATATAAAGTGCATCATTTAACAATAAAAATAACATTAAAATAAAGTGTCGTTTGTTTATAGGTCTGCTGCTAGCCTATTTGTGTACTTAATAACAATAAACGTTATATCAAATCCATCCGATCTGAAATATCAACACAATAACAGCTAATTGTTGTTTTACATGCGTGACCTAAACAATAAATATGAAACAAAAATATTTTAATTTTCATCCTTTCATTGGCGGATAAATATAAGGTTATGTCAAATAATGATAACCACTTACTATTATACCCATGTTAATATTCTAAATACCATAAAGTAAGGATCATGGTTTACATTATTATTATTGCCATAGTTAAAAAAAAAAAACAAACTGACGTACCTAATGTTTGGATAATTTATATAGCGCCATTTTTGTGAAAATCACCTCCTATGTAGGTTTATAATTTGTTGCTCTACGGGTGGTATTTTTTAATTTTCAAACCATGTCTCCATTTTCCCATTTGTTTGTTTGAAAATCAGCATTAATTTGTTTTTAAAAAAATATTTTTTGTATTACTTTTTTATTAGGGTTACTTAAAATAAACACACGACTTTTTTCGTATTCACGTCCCGGATTTCTAGAAATAAAATCCGTATTAGAACGTGACTTCTGTTTTTCATATAATGTTATTATTTTAAGTAAAATAAAAATTCAAAACATTTGAAAATATTCTAGAATGTAACCAACTTGAAGTTTTCATACAGTGTAGGTATCGTTTTTTGCTTGTGTTCATATTCTTATTCCTTTCTATATGTGTTGTTTTTAATTTTAATTTGTAAATCTATGTCACTTGTTTTTGGCCGATGTTATCACATTTTGGTAGAAGGCTCTTTTTCTTAGATATTTCTCCCGAAAAACGGAGTTTGTCTTTGAATAAATTTCTGTGTCTATTGTCTATGGTATACCGGAAATAAATTATTCATTCAAATGATTAATTCGATTATTTCCTCCATTCGATTAGTAAATTTAGTCGATTATTTTCATCTTTACTGCCATCTATTGTTCATTAGGAGAAGGTTTGATGTTATTGTATGTGCTAAAAAATAATAATGTATTATTTTAACCAGTATCTACCCACCAAACAAAAATACAGTAGTAGATTCAAATTATTGAGCGATGGAGATAAATTTTGACGTTTTTGTTACGTCGAGGTACAAGAAGAGTTTTTTTTTTCTCTGTAGTTAGACCAGGCAGTTTTCAGCCAATACAAGACTTTCTAGTCATTCTTCCGATGTCGCACAAGCCACTTGCTAGTAAATCAATACAGTTTGTGGCGCAACTGTCGGCGGCGTGTGCCCAGCCACGCCGTGCCGGCCGGCGTCCTTCTAGACGAACCGCCAATTTATCCGTTTCCATTCGAAATCGCTGTCACACTGCTCTCTGTGTTTTTGCACTTTTTCTTCGAAATACCGAGTTGTTGCGTACCGAATCGTAATTCTACGAAAAAACTACATCGTTTTCCGAAACGATATCCACATTTATTTAAAGAATGGATCAATCGTGTTCAAAGTCCCAAATTTATCAGATGACGAAATTAATCGACTTTGTTTTGTGTGCATTAAACACTTCAACGCATTCAACTTTAGCCAATACAATGACATCCAGCTTTTATTGTGCTCTGTGCCTACCATTGGATTGCCAGGTAAATTGCATGATATTTCATACATAATTATTTCAAGAATTTGTCTCATGTTGCACGTTTATTTGTCCTGTTTGTCTGCCCTGCAAATTTTTATTGACAATCTTTACAACTCATAGGGAAAGCATACTTTTATTAATCTGGACCCATTTTACAATGAAAGTTATTAGTATTTCTGCAAGAAAAATATATGTACGACTCAGGTTGGCTTTCCACTGTAATTGCACCTTGTTTATCTGTCTTGTGTCTATACAATTGCAAGTCTGCTTTTGGAATGTGGTGTTTGTGATTTGTCTTACAGTTGGTTAATCGGGTTATTATGTATCTACAAAGTTGGCGTAGTGCCTTTTCCTGCAACTTCCGACATTTTTATTTGGTCATTATTTACAAACAATTACCAGGGTGGCATGGTGTGTATACAATTTTAGTGATGTGCTTTTGCAATGTGGTGTTGGTAATTTGTATTATTTTTACAGGGTTTAACAAGTCACCATCCAAAGAAAATAGTTCTCATTATTTACTTGGTGAACAGAGTTCGGGTATGTATTTCTATAATTTTCACATTTCCTTACACCCCTTCTTTCAGACATGTACAATCTCATTTATTATATTGTCGTTATGGTCGTGGCATGGTGTGTTTTCAATTGTAAGGATGTGCTTTCGCAATGTGGTGTTGGTAATTTGTATTTATTTTATAGGATTTAACAAGTCACCATCCAACGAAAATAGTTCTCATTATTTACTCGGTGAACCGAGTTCGGATAAGTATTTTCTATAATTTTCACATTTCCTTACACCCCTTCTTTCAGACTTATGTACTATCTCAGTTATTATATTGTCGTTAATGCTTTCTACACGTAACCATCTCAGCTTATTCTTTTCTATTCGTTCAAGCCTTACTCGATCTTTCAAGGTTTTTCCTGAAGTTCTTGCATTATGTTATCTGGTATGATGTTCATTTTATTTTTATTGTGAATTACAGTAGGCATAGCTGTTACTGAAGAACACCCCTGTGCACTCCCGGAAGGCGTTGCCAGTTGCAGTGGTACGACTTTCATCCAACCTATTTCTGGTTTGTAGTAATATTTTTTTAATTTTTGTAATAAAAATTTACAAACATACATATTTATATATAAGAGAAAGAGAAACATCTTTGTTTCTTTGTTAAAAAGAAAAAAATAATAAACAATACATATAAATTCAGGAGAGTTCAGCGTGTGTAAGAGTTAATGGGAGATTTACATCTTGGTTTGCGATCTCAAAAGGCGTGAAACAGGGATGTGTAATGTCACTATGGTTGTTTAATCTTTACATTTTTCTATTAATTTTATACATTTTCTGCAAATTGAGAAATGCCGTTTTTGTGATCGACCAAGACTACATCGTCTGAGCGTGGGCCATTCCTTTTTTAATTATCAAAAAGTTTATAGCACATATATATCGTATGACATGACCATGAAAGTGACCCTCTCAGTTGAAACAAATTTCTGACCCATAATTTTCTCCAGCAAATCGGCATATTAAAGCTGTTTGTGTTTTCAAAGAACTTAAAATGTATACATACAGTTACTTGTCCGACTCATTGACACATTGTCACATATTACTAATTAATAATGTTTTTAGATATCAACGCTGATGACATATCAGGCCCACTGCATATTTCTGGTCCGAGTGCACCTCAGCAGAGTACACCAAAAAGTTAGTATCAAATGACATGTATTCAATAATGCATTTTCTCTTGGTTCTTGGACAGAGAGATTTCGTTCTACATAATATCCACAGATACTTTGTTTCTATCATGTTCATGCAGTTTATGAATAATGCTAACGGATGTTTCCATGAAAATGCGACATAAATTTTTCGTCATTAAAACTTCATGAGGTGTTAAAAAACATTAAGTGGTTAAGACGCTTGAATTACGCACGGAAGGTTCCGGGTTCGATTCCCGGAGAGAACACAAAATTATAATATGATTTTTCTGTAATTGATCACTGTAATGGGCCCTCTTGTCCTGCTGTGGTGCAATTTTTATATTATTTATTATCGGGAATCAAAAAAATTACCTAATTGAATTATTGTTTTTATGAAATTTTTCCTTAATCGTTGTTCAATGTACAGTGATATACAGAATACAGATGCATTAGTGTGCAATTTGTACAATCTTTGGGAGTCGTCGTCTTCACAATATATATAATGTTATCCTGAGTTCCTATCTGACCTCTCCAAAATCAGCGTCCCATTCCCTATTACTATTTAAACTCTTTTGTTCCCACCCAATAATAATATATTAAAAAATTTATGTAAATATGTAGCTATAAATGGTATTAAGTTGTAAATAAGTTTTATATTATGTAAAATGTATGTAATATTAAATACTAACATGCTAACTTGTATGTATAGTACTAACACATGTGTAAATATTTAAATAAGTTAATCTCAAACTTGACACTGGCTAGAACACCTCAGTTAGGAGTGAAAAAAGCCAATAAAAAAACTAAAGAAGATATACAGAATAAATATTTTTTTACATTATATAGATAAAACACATTGAAAAAGACTCAATTATGACGTTAGTATCCGTTGAATTACCCTAATACTACTCAAATTTATTAAAGATATAAAATACAATGAACTTCAACCAAGAACTTTCATTAACAAACTTGGAAGTGAAATTTTATATTGTAAATAGAACCAACTGCTAGTATTTCTTTTTGCTTATTTCCAAACAGCATCCCTTTACATTTTATCATTCTTTGCAATAATAGTTAGGCATTCATTATATTATGATGTTGGGACCCTTAATGCATCATTATGAAATATTATATTACAGGACGAAAATATGACCACATCTTGAAGGATGTAAATGAAACCCAATCTCAAAATTTAACACCCAGGAAAAGGAAGCTTTACAAGAAATGTTTGCAGTTTAAAAAGGCTAGAAGAAACATGGAGATGAAGATTAGAAAGATGGAACTCAAATTAAACAAAGAGCGCCATGTATCCTTTAAAAATAAATTAAATAAAATCACATACCGTTTTTTTAAGTCTCAATTGAGGCTTCAGAAACGGACAAAACAGGGCCGTAGATATACAACTAACGATAAGGTTTTTGCATTGTCATTAATGAAGCAGGGCTATAAAAGTTATAAATATATTTCAAGCATATTTTCCTTACCATCCAGAAAAACATTGATGACAATGCTAAATAAAATCCCATTTAATCCTGGTACCAATTTGCATATATTTAAACATTTGGAAGAGGTCGCCCTAAATCTTTCTGCTAAAGCTCGAATATGCTCTTTGATGTTTGACGAGATGTCAATTAGTCAGAATTTAATGTACAAAAAACATAAAGATTTTATTGAGGGATTCCAAGACTTGGGTGAAGGAAAACGTACTCCAGCTTTTGCTGATCACGTTTGTGTTTTTATGCTACAGGGTTTATATAATAAATGGAAACAACCATTAGCATTTGTTTTTACAGGAGGACCCATTAAATCTTCAGATTTGGTTGTTATCTTAAAATCAATAATCTCAAATATCTTTCGTAGCAATTTGGAATTAGTTTCAATAATTTGTGACCAAGGTAGCTGAAATGTTGGTGCAATAAATATCCTGAAACAGGAAACCCGTGAATTGTACCTTCGGGGTGGTACTGAATGTAGAGTTCACGGGTTTGAAATTGAAGGCCATGAAATTGTACAAATGTTTGATGTGCCACATCTTTTGAAGGGATTTAGAAATAATATGCTAGTAAAAGATGTACATTTTGTTCAAAATTCTGTATCAAAAATAGCAAAGTGGTCCCATATTGTACAATCATACACATACGATCAAGCAAGAGGGGAAGACTTTTTCCAAATGCACAAATTAACCGATAGTCATATTTTCCCCGACAAACTAAGAAAAATGAAGGTCAAGGTTGCTGCTCAGGTATTCAGCAGGACAGTAGGAACTACCATGAAATCTTTGGCAGATACTGTGGATGATATTGACAATGGGGCATCACAGACTGCTGATCTTATCTTATTTATAAATAAACTTTTCGACAGTTTAAATGGCAGTTCTCTCAATGCTAATAGTATTATTTGTAAATACCGTTGTGGAGTCAGATTAACATCTCCCCACTGGAAATTTTGGCAGGAAGCTATTTCCATCTTAAAATCAGTAAAATTTGTAGATTCCAAAAACCAAAAAATATCAGTACCACCTACAGTGCGTAACTGGATTACAACTTTGGAAGCAATATCATATTTGAGTAATAAATTACTTACATGTTATAAATTTACTTTTGTGCTTCCACGTAACCTTAACCAAGACCCCATTGAAAACTTTTTTGGCATGGTAAGAAGTCAGGGTGCACGTAACATAAACCCCTCTAGTTCAAATTTTATAGATGCTTTTAAGTCGCTTCTCATATCAAACTTATCTCATACTCACTCCATTGGAGCAAATTGTGAAAATGATGACGGTGAAATTTTAGATTCATTAAAACTTTTTTTAACATCGGACATCGAAGTACAGGAACAATTTCATGTTGATGATCACTCCTTACCAACAAGTTCTTCAAGACAGAAAAGTAGTCAATATGTTGCGGTTTGTAAATATATAGCTGGTTATGTGGCAAAACGGGCTTTATCTAAATTTGGATCTTGTTGTGAATGTAGACTGGATCTTAAATCTGAAACACAGTTACCGGGGCATAGTTTAATAACTTCTAGGGCATGTGGTCCAAATACTTTAATCCACCCAACAATCAAAATCTATAAAGTTTTTAATACCATTGTCAATCACTGCAAAAATAATTTACCGACTATTTGCCATAAGTTTCATGTTATGTCGAGTTTGAAGGAAATAGTACTATCTAAATTAAATTCAGCATGTTTATCTTGTCCAGCACATAGAGGCCACCTTTTTGATTTTATTGTTAACTTAGTATTGCAATTATATATTTTTTCTTGGTGTAAACAAATTAACTTTCTATTAACTGGGCGAAAAAAATTAGAGTCTTGCATTGTTGATCCTCTCAAATTACAAGCTAGAAAGTGTTATAATAAAAGACTTAAGAATAAGAAGCGCAGACAATAGAGTAGATACATGCATACCCTTTTCTTCTTACCTACCATATTAGCACTTCATTTCATTACTTAATAAGCTTATAAGTGCTTCCTTCCTGCTTTATTCCTAAGCAGCAGCCTAGAAATGTCAATGTGAAATAAAATAAATTATCCACCATTAATAATGTTCTTTTGTTTCAGAATGGTGATTGTTGATGCCATGGATCTTAATGTGCAGGAAGAAAATATTTTTCATCCAGGAATAGAAGGGATCCAATACTGATCACAATGCTGCACAATTTTTAAATAATACTCAATTGTTATTTTTGATAATCCAATATTAGCATATTAGCACTTCATTTTATTCTTTAGTAACCTTATAAATGCTTCCTTCCTGTTTTATTCCTAAGCAGCAGCCTAGAAATGTCAATGTGAAATAAAATAAATTATCCACCATTAATAATATTCTTTTGTTTCAGAATGGTGATTGTTGATGCCATGTCTCTTAATCTTCACGAAGAAAATATTTTTCATCCAGGAATAGCAGGGATCCAATGCTGATCACAATGCTGCACAATTTTGTTATTTTTGATAATCCAATATACTAACCACACATGTATATAATATTATTTTACGAGTGTCAGTTTTCTTTCTCGATTCTTTCTGACGCATCTAATAGAATCGAGGGATTTATTTTAACAGTAAAATAAAACTATTAAAAATGTTTTTTTTTATTTTTATTTATGTATTCCTATTCCATAATAAATTTAATGTGCAATATCAATATAAAATTGTTTTTTTAAATACAGGACAGAAAAATTAAATTGCGTGCTAATACTTGTATTTAATTAAGCAATTTTGTATTGATATTGTACAATAAATATCAATATACGATGCAACGCAGTGATTTGAATTTTCGCGCCATCGTCAAAGCTTCTTGTATGCCACACTAAACAGCGCTGCGATCGACGCCCAAAGTGCTTAGATATAGTACCATAGTTTCCTATCTAAAGATATCTGTAATCTGTGAGTTAGACTTGAGAATAATACACCTGTCAAAGTGCTCTTTGTTTATTTAGTGTAATTGTGTAAATTGTTTGTGTTTATATGTATCAAGTTGTGTCAGATTAAGTAGTTTTGCTTCCTTTTTGTTTTCCAGTTATAAGTTCGGTTATTATCTGTGTTTTTATCTTTAAAATAGTTATTTTTGTTAGTTATGGGTTAGTTCTACCTGACCAAAACTTGCAACAATAATTTTATTTTCGTTTTTTTTTTTTTTTTTATATTTTTTAAATTCTGTATTTGCGATCTTCTTTCCTGAAATATGGAGGACGGGGAGAAGCCACCTGACCCGCCTGACGCAATAGAAACAATAAGTATAAGTTCACCTATACTACATTCGTCAAAGGTCAGAAATAAACGTCTTCTTAAGACTGACTCAATTGAGGATACTCTTCCTCCTGCAAAGGCGGTGAGCGTTGATCCTGCTTCTTCTTCTACTCATACTCAGGAAAATATCTCCCACTCTTCTTTCACCCATATTCCTCCTAATGTCTCCTCTCCAACTCACTCTACTCGTACTAATATTTACTCAAATAAATCACATGGACCTTTTATTGTCCATGTCCAGCAATGTGAAGGTGGACCGATCCACCCTATGGATTTTGGAAAGTTATTGTTCAAAAAAATTTTTAAAAACATAGTCAACGGTTCTCTCAAGTCGGAAGGAAAATATAAGTTGTCACTCCAGTTTGTAAATGGGCCAAGTGCTAATTCATTTATGAAAAATATTTGCAGTGAAACCAATGCTACTTACAAAGCATTCATTCCGACATTCAACATTTGTAGGATGGGCCTCGTGAGAGGAATATCCACAAATGTTACAGATGATGAAGTAATTGCTTCCATACGCCACTCAAACCCCAATATCGGAGACATTCTTAAAATTAGACGTCTCAATTATAAAGACAAAACTACGGAGACACCAACATGGAAACCCTTTCAAACAATTGTTATTTCTTTTGAGGGACAATTTCTTCCTAGAAATATATATCTGTTTTATAGTTCTTTTCCGGTAGAAACATATTTCTACCCAACAATACAATGTTTTAACTGCTGCAAGTTTGGGCACACCAAATCAGCATGTCGATCCCCTCCTTTATGTTTTAAATGTGGAGGTAAACATACTCCTGATAATTTCTTATCAAGTGACATTAAGTGTCTAAACTGCAAAGGTGCCCATAAGGCAATCAGTTTGGAATGCCCTGAACTTTTACGCCAAAAATCTATTAAACACTCAATAGCTTCTGAAAATATATCATTTTTTCAAGCATCTAAAATGCACTCAGAGACCTCGTACGCAGAAATTACTGCCAAACCTGTTTTTTCAACCGCCCCTCCATCTCTTATTCGGTCAAACCCTCTTCTCCCACAAACTAAATTTACATTTAAATCCCCAAGAACACCAACAGTCCCAGGCTATAACCAACTAGAACATAACAAGTGCCTCCTATATCCCAATGAGGCGGAGTGGTCGTCAGCTCCAAATGGAGGTGCCCTACCAAATAACTCTTCCGCACTCAAACATTACAATACTGTTTCTGAAAAAGAAAAGTTGGAGAAAACTAACTGCTCTAATAACAACAATTTTCTCAAAACAATGATTACAATGTTGATAGAATTACTATCATCCCAAAACTCTCTACCGTCCAACGCTGCTCTCCTAATTTCTAACCTTCAATCGTTTATATCCGAAAATAGATTCTCATCCATCTAGAATGAATGCACTAGAAAACCCTTCTTCTCATAATAAAAACAATTTGAACATCCTCCAATTGAACAGCAGAAGTGCTGTAGCCAATAAAATAGAATTAATATATATCCTCAAAGAATATAATATAAAAATAGCTGCCATATCAGAAACATGGTTCTCTCCTGGTTTAAACTTCTCGATCCCTGGCTATTTCTGTATCAGAGAGGATTGAGAGGATGGAAGAGGAGGAGTGGCACTTTTTATTCACTCCTCGCTTTCATTTTCTGAAATTCCACTGCCTTCTCATTCTGATTTTCAAGTGGTAGCAGCATCAATTAATGGAATATCATTCGTATCAACTTATCTGCCACCTCGCTGTGACCTGGATATGCAATTTTGGAATGCGCTAATGCCTTTATTATCTAAATCTAATTTCTACATTCTCAGGGACTTCAACGCGCACTCTACATCGTGGAGCTGTTCCTATACTGACAGATTTGGTAATTCAATAAATTCCTTAATCGACTCCTATGACCTCTGCATTTTAAATGATGGATCAGCTACTAGACTAGGCCTTCCTAATCAAAATCCTAGTGCGCTGGATTTGTCCCTTTGCTCTCCTCAAATTGCTATCTCTTCTTCATGGGCACCACTGAGTGACAGTCACTCGAGTGATCATTTCCCTATAATTATTTCATTATCTGCTAGTACTAAAAAAATAGCAATAAACTTAGAGAGTAAATACAACATTAGGAAAGGGAACTGGCTTGCCTTCTCCGAGTATCTTGAAAAGAAAACCCCAAAACTACCTTCTGTCTCTGACTCCCGTGATGTCTGTGACACCTTTTCAGTATTACTGGACACTGTTTTGGCAGCAGCTGAAAACAGTGTCCCAGTGTCCAAACCCGGCAGAATTGCCCGTCAGGCTCCATGGTGGGACGGGGAATGCACAGAAGTCGTGAAGGAACGGAAAGACGCCATTAAAACTTATAAGAACAATTCAACGATGGAGAATTTTCTGAGAGTTAAGGAAATTCAGGCGAAAGCAAAAAAGTTTTTACGGAGCAAGAAGCGCCAGGGATGGTATAACTTTTGTTCCTCATTGGGTCCTCACATTCCTTTAACAGAGGTGTGGGAGAAAATCAAAAGATATAGATCTGCTTTCACCCCACCATCTCGAAGGGCGCCAAACACTGAGTGGTTAGAAGTCTTCACAAATAAATTGGCCCCATCTTATGTCCCTAATGAAGACGAAGTGAAATTTTTAGAACCCAATTCACTAACCTCTCCAATGGCAACAACCCCCTGTCTAAGTACCCCATTCAAATTAGAAGAACTTAATATTGTTCTAAAGTCAGTATCTAACTCCGCCCCTGGGATGGATAAGATATCATATATCTTCTTTCAAAAATTTCCTAAAATATTCCTTAAATACATCCTAGATTTTTATAACTGTATTTTTTCTAATGGATCCATCCAAGGCGTGGAAAGAGCAAAAAATCATCCCAATACTCAAACCAAATAAAGACCCAAATAACGGTGCAAACTATCGACCTATTGCATTATCATCGTGTTTTTTAAAAATTCTCGAGCATCTAGTGAAAAACCGGATTGAATGGTATGTTGAAAATAAACAAATTCTCCCTCTTTCACAGTTTGGTTTTAGGAAATCAAGATCCTGCTTGGACAACCTGAGTGCTTTAACTTCAGATATTTAAATTGCATTTTCTAGTCAGCAATATTTAACTGCCGCTTTTCTGGATATCGTCGGAGCCTACGATAATGTAAAGCTCCCTATTCTAAAAGATATGTTATACCATATTGGATTACCATCAAACATAATCCGCCTTATTTTAAATTCTCTGATGGAAAGAACAATTTATGTCACCGGACTAGAACGTATAAATAAAAGAATAATCTGGAAAGGCCTTCCGCAGGGATCGGTTCTTAGTCCAATACTTTTCAACATATATTGTTATGACCTGAAGAAGATAGTCAATCCTTATACGTGTATCCTTCAATATGCTGATGATATTGTCCTCTATGTTAGAAACAAATGCTGTTTTAAATCCTCAGAGTCTTTGCAATTGGGATTAAAGATGTTTAACCAATGGCTAAACAGAAACGGTCTTGATCTCTTCTGAAAAAAGTTCTGTTATTTTCTTTACTAGAAAACATAAAGTACCGATAACGCAGTTTACCGTTGACTCAGTATCGATTCCGATCTCGAGTACCACTAAGTTTTTGGGCATGATTATCGACAGGAAACTCTCATGGAAAGCTCATCATATTGACTATGTAATTACAAAATGCGAGAAAAATCTAAACCCTCTACGAGCTATATCCAGAGTATGGTGGGGATCGCACCCTTCAACAATGAAAATATTTTACAACAACTTTATTCGAAGCATATTAGATTATGGGAGCTTTTTACTGGATCCTCTCCCTAAATATTTAAGTCTAAAACTAGAACGAGTCCAATCTTAATGTCTAAGACTAATAATAGGGGCAATGAAGTCTCTCCTGTGAATTCCCTTAAGTTGAAACATTAGAAATGCCTCTAAATATTAGACAACAACTGCTTTCCGATAAATTTATAATAAAACGGCTACCACAAAAGGAAAATATTGTTATTGTTAAAATAACCTATCTAAACACCCTATAGGACGAGAAAAGGTTTTGGAATAAAAATTCCAAGCCCCCTCTCTGCAAAAGCATTACTACTCTAGTCGAAATGAATATTCTCTTTCCCCACCACAATATCCTCCCATTCTTCAGAATCCCATATGACGCTATTATCCACACACCAATTTGTATAGAAAATATTGGTCTCCACAAAACAACATTTATGGCCCCAGAGGTTATTAATTTACAATTTACCAACCTGGCCAAAACCAAGTGGCCAAACCATTTATTTGTATACACAGATGGATCCAAACTACCATCCAATGACTTTAGTACTGCCGCAATATACATCCCGAAACTGGCGATAGATCGCAAATTCAAACTCCCTAGTCCTTCCTCCGTCTTCTCAGCAGAATGTCTGGCTATACAAGAAGCTATTCATTTCTGTCTATCTCTCCCTCATACACATGTTGTAATATTTACAGACTCATTAAGTGCGGTTAAATATATTTCCAACAACCTTTCTAAATCCGCAAGTGATGAGCTACTCTGTTCTATAAGACTTAACAGTTGGAAATTCAGTAGAACTGGTAGAGAGCTAATCATAGTCTGGATCCCATCGCACCTTGGTATTAGAGGTAATGAGATGGTAGATGAACTGGCGAAAGCGGCTGCGATAGACGGCTCGCGTCCTCTTGAGTATTATGTGTGTGTTTCCGACATGTCCCCTCGAATTAAGAACGAGGCAAAACGACAATGGAAGACCCAGTGGGAGTTTACCTCCAAATGTAAGGGAACTCTCTATAAAGATATCCAAAAGAGCATACCAAGCTCTCCTTGGTTCCACACAAAAAAATTGTCTAAGAGATTAATCTCAAACATTAGTAGACTACGAATCGGCCACTATTGCACTAATAGCCACCTTTTCAAAATTAATATTGTAGGAAGTCCATGGTGAGAATGTGGTTTGGACCATGAGACTCTCTGGAGTCATATATCTTTGGCTGTCCAATAAGGGACAAAGATAATATGTACTCCTTCTTAAAAAAATATCCTTACCCTATTAACATAGCATCACTCCTCTCCATCCTTGATCCTGAAATTATCCACCATATAGGAAGCATCCTCTCAAAAAATATCATAAATTTTTAGTTTTTTTTTTTAAAATGTTATTTTTATTCCTTTAAATAAATTTTACTCTTGGCAGAAATCATCCTTCTTAGGATGGATTGCCTTAATATAAAAAAAAAGGTACAAGAAGATAACAAAATATCCTAGCCCTTATAGTTTTTCATCATTTCATTTTTCCTTCCGAACTCCTTACCTGATTCAATATTTTATGCACATCCCTTACCTCATTGTGCAAAATGTTACAAAATTATTTCTTTATTACAATAAAGTGAACAATACAAAATTGTTTTGTCCTAGGACTCACCTAAGGTTCACGTGTAAATAGCAATTTGTAGGACAAAACATTGTTCCGAGACATCGCCACTGTTATAAATGAGCAGGCTATCTCTGCTGAACAATGATTACCCTCCCACCACATGTAGCCACATTTTCCTCGTGTGAACATGTTCAGACAGGACTTAGTGACAATAGCGATTTGCTTAAAAAAAATTCTGCTGAAACAGGCAGCAGAGTTTTTTATTTAAATTTATTTTAACAGAGGAAAAATATTTTTGAGAAAGGAATATGGAAGTCTTGGCATTTACAGGGCTTATGACCTGTCATAGGGTGGTTTAAGTGGCCACTTTACACATTGTGTAACATTCACCATTCTGCCCATGTTTGAACATCCACATTTCCTCAACTCTTCCATCTGTTGACTTTTGTAAAGTAAAAGAGCTGAAACCTTTATCACGTGGGTGAGATTCATCCGGCTGAACCAAATCACCTACTAGGCAACGCCTGAAAACAATTTTCCAATTTTTATACTTCTTTTACCAGGTAGTAATTCAACAATGTTTGATTATGTCCAAATGCTTGCAGACTGGCTGGATTTCCTCCCTAGGGAGTTGTTCATTTTTAAATTTATTTCAACAGAGAGGGAAAACATTTTTGAGATGGGAATATGGAAGTCTAGGCATTTTACAGGGCTTATGACCTGTCATTGGCTGGTTTAAGTGGCCACTTTACACACTGTGTAACATTCACCATTCTGCCCATGTTTGAACATCCACATTTCCTCAACTCTTCCATTTGTCGACTTTTGTGAAGTAAAAGAGCTGAAACTTGTCCTGACCTGTCATAAGCCCTGTAAATGCCTCGACTTCCATATTCCCTTCTCGAAAATGTTTTCCCTCTCTTTTGAAATAAATTTAAATATGAACAACTCCCTAGAGAGGAAACCCAGCCAGTCTGCAAGCATTTGGACATAATCAAACATTGTGGAATTTTTTATTATTTAGTTTGTCCTTTAATTTCAATACGTCCTGGTATAAATAATTAATAATATTATTTGTGAATTTGCTCTTAACAAACACTGTCATGTATTCATTTTCACAGTGCTCACCTGTGAACTGTGGCAGAGTTTTTGTATTGTCCCTGCGTTCTGTGCGGTTGAGGCTGTTCACGAAGCTGGGACTAGACAATATTGGCATATTTACCATATTGTCCACATGTAAATGACCCTTTATTTAATTAAGCCCATAAATATACACTGTATAATGAAATAAAATAGGAAATTCCGGAATAGGGAAATATCACATACTACGAATACCTATAAAAATATATAAAACGAATTTAGAAAAATTAATCATATTAGTCAGTTGAGAAATGTTTTCAAACATAACTTTAAAATAAAAATTATAAAAAATGTCTCTAGAAAAACGCGACATGTTTGGCATTGATAATTGTGACGTCAAGATTCGTAACGATGTTACATAAAAATTCAAACGGTTACTAAGTTCAAAATTAACATGGCGTGGCTAATGCAATGACCATTTCAAAATCATAAATTGCAAATTAAAAAAAAAACAATTTTTTACTCAACAATAGATATTTCTTAGACCCTTATTACTTTAAAATTATAAAGAAAAGGTGATATTTCCCTATTAGGATTAAAAAACATTTTACAAGACATCTTTTTCAATAATTTTAGATAAAGGAAAATAAAAGACGCATTGTTATATTCCAGTGTTCTGTATTTTCACACTTAAGTGTCTCTGTCATGTCACACTGGATTAATCCAGTAATTTCGAATCATAACAAACTATCATGCTGTTTCACTGTCCCTTGTAGGACTAAAGGACAGAAGAACACAACATCACTATCTTTGCATACAGACCTCGCTTCGTCGACAGTCTACATGTACATACGCAAGATTATTACAACTTTTGATATCTGTTGAATTTGAGCATGCTGTCTTTCTTATTTTCTGCATCTGTCAATCCTTTGCATCATAAATCCTATTAGCTGTTCTTTCGCTCTACATGTCGAAACTGTTGCGGTACTCCTTTATTGATTTGTCGGTAATGCTCATATCCATAGGCCGACCATAAAGCACAGATTCCATTTGTATCGATCGCCTACCAAACAAAGTTTTACCCACCTGAGAGATCACATTTTGACAGCAGTAAGTCGATTTTAATCATAGTTTTTTCCCATACATCACTTCAGGCCCTTCAGCAGGGTCGGCACCAGAATTCTCTTGTAATTGTGAATGCTTTTAAATAATGAAGCATAAGTCTGATCAACTTACCTTCATGTAAACCGGTGATCAAAATACACCACATCTGGCATCCCTTTGCAACTGCTTTTATACAAGCGCGAGTTTGCCTTTCAACAATTAAAAATCAAAAGAGCGCAAACTTGCAATTGTGAAAGTATCTTTTAAAAAAATGTAGGCTTTTAGGATGTTTTACCAATGTATTCACTGCTGGTGAGATCATTATCATAAGCTTAGTGGTTCCGCCAGTTGCCAAGGGAAAGGGATGCCTCGCGGTGTAATGGTCAGCGCATTTGCCTACCATGCAAGAGGTCTCGGGTTCGATTCCCGACATGGTTGATATGAAATATTATTTAAAAGGGTGATTTTAGACTAGAGGATTTCATAGTCCCTAGACTGGTACCATAAGCGTAAGACTGATCACCTTACCTTCATGTAACAACAATGATCAAGATATGCTGTGGACCAATGGAAAAGGAACGATGATGAATGCAGCGCAGATAAGGGTTTGATGATGATTAGAAAACAGGTGAACAAAAAATAACAACACAGCGGTAAGATTTTTCTGTTTTTATTTTAACCATAAAGTCCATGTTAGTCTATCCGTGTTTCTGCAGCAGTTCACTGGCCTTGGCCTTTTCTAACTTGGTGATGCGAGCCATGGACTTGGAGCCCAGTAGACCACCTCCCCAGTGACGGCGGAGCTCCTCGAAGCGCTCGTTGAAGTTGTTCTTGATGGCCTCCACCAGCTTGGCGAAGGCTGCTCGGTCTCCCGACTCAACCTGGAAAGAGAATTGAATGATAATGCTATGTTTTATATTACAAATTATGCGACAAAAAGATTTTCAAAACTATTATTTTAAAAATATTTATGAAAACAAGATATATGTTTCTTCGTGTAACTGTTGTGATTGGCTTAGGTCATATACACTGGCGGCTCCTGACCGAAATCATTGGCAGTGGATTTCTTTACATTTTGTCAACTTGTATATTGAGTTCAATAATATTATAACAATATGACATGATAAACAGGCAACAGATGGCAGCCCGCACATAGGAAACCAGGAATGTTAAATTCGCCTAACACTATACGCACGTTAGAGGATACTAAATCAACTAAATTCGTACTAACATCATGTCATTACGCATGTTCAAAGTGACATTGCAAACGCACTTTAAACTTCAAATATGCGCATGCGTTGGCAATGCCCGGAGTATGTATATTATCTTCTCTCTCTAACGCACGATTCACCGGTATGAAGCGTTGTCTATCTCGCTCAAATGACGATTTTAGGAGAAATTACAAATTCAGGGTAAAGAATTGTGCAAAACAGAACATACACAGGGACGATTGCGCATGCGTAGACAAGATGAGAAAATCGTTCGCTAGAGTCGATCTCGCTAGATCTTTTGGCGCTAGTATTTAATATTATAATGTTTATGAGTATAATATTGCAACGAATACCTGTTTTTTTGTAGCTACCTATAACATATTTTTACTATCAATAAAATTACTCATTTATTTGCACATATTTTTACTTGGCAGTGCACTTCACTTATGCACATACTAAGGAACCGCCTCTGGTCATATATATACTCGTAATAAATAATAATCTAGAGATTTATAAGCAAGAGCACAGTGTAGATATGACATTTATGATTATTTACTTTATTTATAAGTTGATAAATATTGAAAAGTGTCATATGTCAAAATGTGACTTGCAAATAGCTGTCTTTTTGTTTATGAGAGCAGTATATAGCCATCAGTTCAAAACACATGGTATTAAAAAGGCAGCTATAGTCTACGTGACAATGACTGGTTCTTATCGAACCGCCCTCGTATCTATGTGACGAAGTCCACATCAGTTTTTTTAATAAAAATAACTTTTGATAAAGTGCGCAATTTCACTGAACATATTCCCAATCCCTCATATTCCCTTATCTTTGTCCAAACAGCTATGGAAATATCAAATCTTCACATTTGACAAAATGCCAATTTCCTCTGATGTCATTATGACCTTTCTTCATATGACTGCAGTTAAATATATTGTGGGTATACAGGCAAAAAACGTTAACTGAAAAATATGCGGATTTGACTTTATGATGCAGTTTTGTAAAGTTTTTAACGTTCTAAAAACTGGCAAAATACACTAAGTCCATTTCATATATCTGTAGTTTTAAAAATAAATTTAAGGTTGAGTCGTATACCGGGTATTTTATTCAGGCTAAAAGCTTTAAATAACTTAATATTTACTTGACATTTAAAATTAAGAAATGAAAAATTAAAAACATGTTCTTAAATAAGCACATAACATTTCACTATATTTATACTTAAGATATAAAAGAGTAAAATTGGAACAACACTTAAATGCTCGAGCATTTCAGAAATCAATTTCTGAAAACAGGGATTTGAGAGTTAAAGCTTTTTGCCAGTATATCCACGATATGTATAGTGTAATGAGAAAATATTGTCCGGAAATGCGTTAGATATTTTGGTAGTACAATATTTCTTTATTTTTAATCATTAGACGTCCTCTATTGCCCGTGCAATGTTAGTTAAGAATAATAAAGGGTAGGAAGAAGAATTTAATGGTTTGTATTATTTGAATGACAAATAGAATACTGGCGAATGATCAGTAAGGTTTCTATTGGTGGTAGAAGAGCTTTCCGCATAACATTATAGGATAGCAAATATACAACATCATTTCACACGCCAGATTCTGCGCTAAATTAGTAATGATAGACCAGTAATGATAGGACAATGGTGTGACACTCACATTGGTCAGGCAGATGGCGCTGCAGTTTTTCCTCCTGATGAGAGCTCCGAGACGAGCCTTTCCCTTGATGATGCAGTATGGAACTCCCATCTTTCTGCAGAGGGCAGGGAGGAACAGTACAAGCTGGAATAAAAAGATCAATCTGTATTGTATACCATTTAATTTGATAATATCTTTCAATTTAATTCAATGTTTTTTTTTTTTTTATCAAGCCGAATTCAGAGTGTCTGAGCACCTATGACCACAACCAAGTGCAGTGCTCACAGCATAAATATGTAAGCACCTAATATTCAAACCTAAATTTATCAGGCGTGGATATTCAAATTGGAATCATTTTTGGTTTTAAAAGGGGCTAAATTTACATACTATTGACATCTGTCTGTAAAATCTTGATTTCTTTTATTAGTAAAATGATAAAGAGAATGATATTTTTTCGACTGCTATCAATGTCGCGTGACGCTATCATAACTCAAGCGCCTATCTTGCTTTTCAGGACCAAATTGTGTTTGCGCTGTTTTGTAAAACCGTTTTAAAAATATAAAAACTTAAAAATGATTTCATGATACAGATTTTTATTTAGTTGTGGGGAAATTTTAGTATTTATTTTTTTGAACTGCAACATTTAATGCACGCTAAATGTTTATTAGCAGTTAATTTTTTTACTAAATTTATTTGTTATAATTGGCTACTCTGAATAGGGACTAGAATCAGATTTTGCGATAAGTGATGATGATTTTCTGCCGAATCTTAGTGACATTATCTATTCGGTTGACGATGAAACTATCAGTTTCGGCAGTGAATCATTGTTCATAATTTGGATGAACTGGCTGAAATTAATTCAGAACCTTTTAATTGTCACAACTGTTTGACCCTTTATATGATGCAAATTTTGTTCAGATTTACTTCTTCCAAAACAAATTAAATATGTTCTTTTTTAAGATAATAAATAAACAAATTGCTTATTATTAGTACAAAAATGTAGAAACTAAAAACCTCAATTCTGGTACCACTTTGTTTGAGGTTTCCTTTAAAGGGTTAAAAAGACATACAAAATGCCAAAATACAAATCTGTATCTTAAGAGGATAAGAGTCCACTTTTTACCATTTATGAAGAAATTATCGCAATAAACTATTTTATATGTAAATACCAAAGTCCACTTTGATTTAATGCAAAAAAACATCAGTAGTCCCAGATATGCTCATTTAATACGCATTTACAAATTATCAAAATGAATCGGGTTGTGGTCCTGTGGCTAGTGTCTCGGACTCACGGACCAAAGGTCCGTGGTTCGAATCCTACTCTACCCCAACTTGATTCCCATTTTCTAATAGTGAGTTATTCACAACTCGTTGAAAATGGCCCTCAAAATGAAATATTTGGGTAAATCATAAGAACGCAAATATTTCTTTTTTTTTTTAAAATAAAATATTTTTGAATTGATTGAAATTATCTCATTTGGTTCAAACGTTAGGATATTTTGGTTCTTTAAAGATTAAAATTATCTAATTAGGTTCAAAAGTTAGGATGTTTTGGAAATCGCACAATCACAAAATCTTGTTTCCTGAACATTTTGTTCAATGTGACTCACGTGGTTTATCCTTCCAAGGCACAGAAATTAATATCGGAGTGTCACTGAGCACATCTAATGGAATATTAAGATTATTTCATTGGACCCATAATTTGAATAGAATTGTTATCGAGACCTAAGAATAGTTAGTCATTTGCCTTACACACCAAAGGTTGTGTGTTTCATTGACATTAATTGGAACTGATTTTTCTTAAATCGAGGTGTTTTCTTCTATATAAAAGCTGTCAGACTTCTAGGCCGTCACAGTGTATTAAAAATAAGATAAAATGCCAAATAAATTAGCTAGTGACATTGGAAATAATATATAATATTAAACTTGTAACAATAAAAATCAATAAGATATTGTTTAGCTCAGTTGTCAAAACGACATCAGTGATTCAGGCAATCCAGGATACGCATTCTTATCTTGGATACATCCTGAACTCAGTCGAAGAAATTCATACATCATCGCTAAACATAATTTATATCTGCCTATTGTTTCATTTTGAGGCTTACTTCTTATATTGAATAAGGTAAAAATTTAAAAGGGAAAATAGACAATACGAATAACATGTAAAATTGTGGAAAATCAGAATTTATTTTTTGAATTGTAGAAAATATTGATATGGCAGAAAAGTTGATAATAATCGGAAATTAATTTGAAAAAAATATTTGTGGTGGTTTTGATCAAAATGGCGCTGTATAAATAGTAACCGAAAGTATTTTTACAAAATATGCTTCATTATTTAAGAAAAATATTAGTTTTTAAGGTGCTTCCCACTCTCACTGTGGTAAGGTCTCTTTGGCTGTTATTTTGCAATACACATTTCTTAAAGGCAGCTTTTTTGTAATCCGGGTTTCTAAATAAATCAGTAATGGTATCTTACCTCAATAGGGTCGACATCGTGAGCGATGATAACCAACTGTGCCTTCTTCTTCTCCACCAACCTTGTGACGGTGTTGGTGCCAGCCCTGATTGTGTTTGGTCGCTTGGAAGGTGGCGCATCCTTGCCAGCAACCTGGGAAAAATATACATTTTAATTACGTACGGTCTATTTACACATAATAGGTTGGTGTACATATTTTGTATCAGTGTTAAAAAGCTCGTAAGGTATTACAATCATGTTATTGTCATAAGCTTTGTATCATCACTTGAGAAACGAAGTAGTCGATAGGTTAATTGAAACAGAGATTGTGAATAGTAAATAAATCTAATTTGTATTAACTGATAGATAAAGAACATTACTTCTGCATGTGAAATAGAACGAGAACCTTCGACTAGCATTTTTGATGTGATGGTTACTTTCAGGTAAAAATCCAGTAAAATAAAATTGAGTGGAGATATGTCTGCCAACTATGCTTTAAGTTCCAGGTCCGATTCCTGGCAGTCAATGTGAAATATTTATTCTGAAGGTTCACTGCAATATTCCACCAGAAGCGTAAGATTAATCACCTTATCTTCGTGTAACAGTTAATCCAAATACACTGTATTTGGTGCATCAATGCAGTGTCCTATGCACCACTTGGTGTGGAAAGGGAAATAATAATGATAATGATTAAATAAATTCAATTTAAGTTTATCAGATTACCATAAAACTTCTGAATGTCTTAAAATAAATTAACCCTTCATAGAAAAAAATGGGTTTTACAGTAGACCATAATCTTAGTGAGGAGGTTTAGTGTTACGGGAAATTGGTTATAAAAAATGTTTTCTTACAAGCGGTAAAAATTAGGAGCATTTACTTGTACAGTGAAGTTTTTTGAAAATGTACAAAAAAAATCATAAAAATGGTTTTTACAAAAACGAACTACACTGGACTAAGTCACAAGTTCTTGTAAACCAACCAATCAATTATTTTATTTTTGCACCACAACAGGCCAGGGGGCCCAATTACAGTGGTGAATTACATCACAGAACACCCAGGCTTGAGAAAAATCACATTTAATTTGTGTTCTCACTGGGATAACCCGGAACCTTCCGCCTGTGAGTCAAGCGTCATGACCACTACACTACGGAGGCCGCCAAATTACAGCGTTATGTGTTAAAAATGTTTCTGGGTAGCCATTTTCTTCAACGTTTCGTTTATTTTGACAGTATGAGGTTCTACTTTTAAATGTCAGCACAACTCACCGACAATAACTAACTTGTGACGTCACGGGCAGAGCAATTTCAAAATATCAAAACTTTAAAAAAAAATCACAGCGATGATGAGACAGATAAAAACATTTTTTTAAATTTTTTTGGCTTAGTTTGAAAGTCAGTAAACAAAAATTCAAAAACCAATGAACATTCTCATTTGGAGACTTGATGTCATTGAAACATTGATTGGTTTTATCAAAAAGGTGTAAGCATGTTTACACAAGATTTTACCTTAATTAAAACATCAATAAATTATTTAGTCTATGTCTGGGCAGATCAGGAATGCAGTTTTGCTAACTGCTTACTGCATCATATAAAAAAAAGATATTTTGAGGTGGAACTGCATTTTAATTATTATATAATTACATACTTATTTATCTTAATTCCCCTTTCATGTCACGATGAAACCCAGTTAATGGCGAAAACTATAAACAAGAGCAAAATTAAACTAAATACCTATTTGTATTCCCTATAAACATTATTTGTCGCATGGAAAATGTAAGATCAATGTTGACATAAAGTATTTAGTTAAAAGGGTTCATTTATTTTTCCATGGAAGCTAAAAAGTTTTTTTTTAAAGAAGAGGAAAGAAAGATATTGAACATTAATTCAGAAATGCATTTCTAAGTAATTAACTAGTTACCTTGGCTTCAGCCTTTGCCTTCAAGCGCTGTTTCTTTTGGATTTCACTTTCAGGCCGGTATTTGCTCAGGAGTTTGAATAGACCCTTGGCTGAAATAAAAACAATTACAAATTTTAAAGAGAAAATTAAAAATTCATGTCTCTAGTGGAGAATTTAACAAAGGAAATCAGTGTTAAAAAGCTCGTTGTTAATATACAACATGGAATGTTTCAGATTTAGTTTTCATCATTTAGAGAAGATAATATAGGAAACACTACGCCTTGATGAGTCCTCTTCTGATACCAGGCAGAATATTTATTGTTATAGAGTGACCCGAAATAAAAACGAAGCAATACAGTGTCCGTCTCAATAATCCGCTATTTGTATGGCAAATTCAGTAGACTGCCGGCTGCCTAAAGATTCGAGCGCAAAGCTGTAAACCTTGCTACTCTTGATTGGGTTCAATAATTAATAAACACAGTTTCTAATTGTATGTAATTTTATAAACACTTTCAATTTATTACACTGTTAGATACAAGTACGAATTCCTCAATAAAAACTATCTTTACAAATTACCTGTTTTAAATTTAACCTATATTGTACGCATGTACTATAACAGCGATCAGCAACTGGCAGCCCACGAAGTGTTCTCCTATGACCCTGCGGGTTTCCGAACGGACCACAGTAGTAAATGCAGCTCAGCCGTCAATAAAGAATTTCACTTTATTTTATCGTAAATTACAATGTTCGGGGTAACGAGTGTTGTAGTCGGCATGTTTTGTACAAAAATATTGTTACAAATTGTAGTCTTTCAACACGGCAATGAATTTAAATCTGCCTGCACTATAATCTGCCGTTTTCACTTATTGGACACTTGCTTTACAAAAGTAATACTAAGCCGTATGAGTTTCATTAAAAAATATTTACTTGGTTTTACATGCCGAGAATTCATTTAAATGATCAAGATAACAAACATCAGAAACATAAAACAGCCAATCATAGGTTAAGCCCTGTAATTACCTAGATTTCCAGATTCCTTCTCAAAGGTTTTCTTTGTAGGGGATAAAATCCAGTGCTGGTCTAAAAGCGTTCAGACATACTGAAAATATTGTTCACATACCAGTTTGCTTATCAAGAGTGGATTGGAACTGATGTATCGGGGGAGGAACTTTCAGTCTCCTCTTCAGCACGGCCTTCTGTCGCTGGATGCGCACGTACTTGGGCCAGCGCACGAAGCGGGAGAGGTCTCTCTTGGGCTGCACATCTTGGCCTGAGGAAGGTAAACCGGGGTGAGAAAACCATAACGAAACTCGGTGATCAATTAGTTGCGAAGAATGTTGGTCACTTCAGTGTTAAAAAGCTCAATGTTGAAACATCATTAATTTCAGGAACATGGTTCATCATAGTGAATACTTGACTTATGTTATGATACTCGTTAAAAAAACAGTTTAAAATGTTTAATCATTTTTGCATTTTCTTTAAATTGGATGTTACTTCACTTTTTTTTAAGGAAACTAAAAATCAATTTTGAAAAAATGCAACAAATATTTCAATTGTATAGTTATACAGTAAAATTTTCTACAAATTAAAAATAATCTAAAAGTGAGACATTTCACACCCTATGCGACAGTAGCGAAATACATTACCCGTGCTATACTATGCTCGAGTTGCACATAATGTTAATTAGAAGCTCACTTAGCGGGGTAACGGAAGACATCACACTAACTGTGAACCATTTGGAATGTACTAATTTTAAAATCCTAAAATTGGGATTTTTAACTGAAGTAGCCATCAAACCAAAATCCCTGTCAAGGATTCTGGTTCTTTTACACACAACAGAACTGTATTCTTCTATTTGCCAAGACTCAACAGTAGCCTGAAGGACTTTTAATGCAACATTGATGATAGCAAGACAGGTCCATCATATTTTTTGTATTTGTATTTTTTGTATTTTTTTTGCACCACAACAGGCCAGGAAGCCCAATTACAGTATTGAATTACATCACAGAACACCCAGGCTTGAGAAAAATCACATTTAATTTTTGTGTTCTCACCGGCAATCGAACCCGGAACCTTCCGTGTGTGAGTCAAGCGTCTTGACCACTACACCACGGAGGCCGCCTATATTAACAAGGCCTTGGAATATTTCACCTTTACTGGGTTGTTGGGCAGTCCAACGGACATTTAAAAAATCGACGCCTAACCAATTAAATTGTACATAAATTCTTACCAATTCCAAAGTTACGTGTCCTCTTTTCGAAGAGTGGGTTGACCACCTTTTTGGGTTCAACTTTCTTGACCACCAGGGGGGCGGCTGCCACCTTCTTTCCGGACTTCTTCTTGGGCTAAATAAATAAAGAAACATAACAATAAAAATTGTGATTGTGAACACGAAATTTAAAATATCAGGAGGATCTAGAACACAAAAGAACTGTAAATGAAAGTCATTGCTTGCTGAACATCTCGGTCAAAGTGAGCTGTCTGACTCATCCGTTTTCAGGCAGCGAAGTAGTTTTTTGGAATTGACTGCAAACGTACTGACGTTTCCATACTTTTTTTTTGAAAATTTGAAAGTGATTCTGACTGACTATCAGTGATTCGGATAGTCAGAGTACAGACAATTAGAGTTCTACTGTATTGAATTCTCTAATATAATTGCTATACGAGAGTTTTCATCAATAACCTTTTTTTATTTAATATTTTCACAATCAATATTTTTATTTATCAAACCTATCAATTGTCTCGAGACTCAAATGGTAAAATAAATATACATGGCGAAAATGAAGTGCTGTCAAAATGCAATCAACCAGATGAATGTGTGCTAACCTATGTATGATAGGTGCTTAAATGTCGAGATCGGTACATTATATAAGGTTGAGATAAGCATTATCTACCAATTCCAGAAAGGAGTTTGGCGATGGTTCAGGCATGTAGAGAGAATGAACAGCGAAAACATGGCTAAAAATAATTACGAGATCGAGGAAGACTGAGAAAGACGTGTCAACAAATGCAACTAATATTTTAATATGGACATGTCGAAATTTGGAATAATCGGCGTATGAATGAAGAGGAGAATGGAGCGAGGTCTGCATGGCATTAAATTCTCTTCACCTACCCCTACAAACGGCATGATGGTTTGTTTAAACCAAGAACGAAATAAGAATCTTCTTGAACAAAATTTCTTTAAATCTATCAAAATGAGATATTAAACATTGAACCAACTGCTGTTTTGTGCGTCCATAACCCCAAAAAATATATTAACCTTTATCATGGCAAAACGAATACATTGGATATAGTTGAAAATGCTTCGTCCCTAACATTTTTTTGTTTTAATTAAAATTTATTCTCAACTGCATTATTAGTGAGAATGAAAAATATGGAAAAGCAGTTTTAATTGAATGCTGATTTACTCGTGTTTTATTAGTTAATGAGAAAAAATTCAGTCACATGTATCCACAGGATAAGATGCATTGCCAAGAAAAGGCAATGAAAAAATTATTTACTAAACTTTTACTAAAATAAAAATAATGCGGAAAGTATTCGGAACCATGTCCCAAAAACCAAGACATTTTTTTTCTAGCCCTTACAAAATGTTAAAGCTTGAAGACAAATTAAATGTGACGTTTCTTAAAAAAATCGGTGCATTTGTTGTCAACTACATAAAATGATACGATCAAAATACACATTGTTACAGTATTATAAAAACTGACGACCTAAATGCGTGCTAATGTTTAAAGGATAAAATATATGAATAATTCAATGGTAAAATAAAATCTGAAACTTTGTAGGTTATGCACGTCCAACATTTTAAACACAATACAAAATAAATCCCTTAATAATACTAAGGCAACACAAATTAAGACACTATAAGGATTGTACCGAAGCGAATCTGACACATTTTTATACAAAATAATTAAAACAATCACAATAATACGAAAGGCATGTGCAGTTTGGCACTTCAGATGTCCGAAAACACAACACAAATTTAAGCACTTTAAAGATTCGAAGACTCGAAAATATATATCATCGAGGATAAAAACACTCACTCACCTTCTTTTGTACCATCTTGAATGGTATTAAATGAACAGATTATAAATCCACGAAGAGATTCGTGGCCGGCAAACGGACATAAACCAGTCGGCGATAATGGCCGATGTAAAAAGAAACTTCGATGACGTTTCCGGCGACGGGTGAACTCGAGCACGCTATTGGTTCAAATTAAGGTCACGTGGTACTTTGCAAGCGCTAAAGCGGTGAGTAGCTAAAATAAATAAAATATCTTTTGGTATTACAGTTTCCTGTAATTTTATAGTTTGAATTTCAAATATTCCACTAGATGGCAGTGCAAACGTATAAAAAAAATAATATCAAATTATTTTTTTATGCCTTAGCCAAGGCATGTAATGGCCAAAAACAAATACACGTTCTTGACGAATTACAAAGAAAAAGTATAAAACAACAAGAACCAGTTATAAACAATTTAATTTCAGAATTCTTTATTTTGAAAATACAATGTCAACTGATAGTTATTTAATTCTATTATTGACCAATTATCAATTGGTCTAAGTTTCACATAAAGAATAAGACAAATTATGTCTACCTACCTTTTTTTCAGCATGAAACTTTTAAATAATACGTAGTAATTTTTATTCCAACTTGATAACGTGAACTGCAATATTTTATTGTTCCCAGACTTAATGCTTAGACTGATTTCATTTTAAGCGTAAGACTGATTTAATTTAATTATTTATTAATAACATTGTACGTTTGTTTTTCATTTATTATTTTTTTATTTTTTAATAACGTTGTACATACGTGTTACATGTGATTCAATTTTCCTTTTCAAAATTCTAAATAATATGGTTTATTCGCCGTACCTTTTACCAAATATTGCTTTCCGTTGTCCTCTTCGCTATACCAGATAAGATTCCTTTTTTTATATACCAACTTGTAAAACAATTGTACCTCGGATTAATTCATTAGACGTACCTGTAAAAATTATAATGGACTCAGTATTGATGTAGACATTTTTAACTACACGTTGCAACATGCAATAAATGCATTTATACAGAAAATTTCTTCGTGGAGTTGATTATTTGGGATAGTTTCTGAATGTACATCTATGGTTTATGCCATGTATAAATATATGTGCCGCATGTAATGTATATGTTTGTGTATGTGCATGAACGGCTCAGAGTGTGAATACGGTATTTTTATTTATTACCAATGATGACCTGCATGGAAAACGTAAATGATAACAATTATTATTTTCTCACTTGAGTTTCTTATTTATTTATTTTTTGTCCCATTTAATGTTCACATCTTTTGCATAATTTATGAAAAATTTATTGGTCTTTTTATGTTAGAAAATCGTTTTTTTTAAATACTTTTTATGTATGACTTAAAGTAAATAAATCCCTAGACAGACATACAGTTTATAACTTCACAATCAGGAACGACCCATGCTTACCCTTATTCGCAAGAAAATCAGTGATGAGCCAGGGCACTTGTAATGCATTCATAAACATACAAACACACATGTATATTGGCATATACATATTCATATTATATTGTGTATAAAGTTTGTACATATCATAAATATACGAAATATTATATAACCTGTTACATTTAATATTTAGACGTACATATTGATCATTCGCCAGTTATTTCACATTCTGTAGTAGTAATCCATTCCCGTTCGAGAAAACCAATGACTAAAACCAGATAGAAATTTTAAAAATGACTGACTCCTTTGTCACCTGATCCAGTAAATTAAAGATCCTTGTACCTACCACAGAGAATTGCCTCTTAGCCAAAGTTCTGTTTCTTTTTGGTACGGTTGTGACAATTTTCATTTGATTGCCCATATTTTTTTTCGAATGCCAATTAGCTGAAAGGAAAGAGTTTTATATAGTAAAGTGTGCGTATAAATACTAAATTTTTTTTTTCCCTAAATACAATGGTCAACTCATAGGAGCAAATTAGAAAAAAAAAACTAAATGTCGCAACCGACTACGCCCCAGGGGTGCACTCCTTCGCAAAATAACAACCGCCATGACAATACAAAATACTTTACATACAAAGTAACTACTGCTATTTTACTATTAATGTTAAACTTAAAACAAGAAAAAAATACTCATTACTCTATCACCTGTACACATATAACAACAACTATTAAGAGAAATCGAATAAAAATACTTACTTTTTACTGCAAAAAAGTCACGTAGGCCTATGCAGACGTTAGTGTCGCGCGATGGCTGACGCAATATTGCGGAAAACGTTCAGTCGGACACGCCGTTCTTCACTCCCCTTGCACCCTTCCCGCTATTCCTTATAGTTTCGCCAATACGACGACTGTCACAATCGTACCCTGGCACAACCGTACCCAGTCTACCCTACGTAGTAATTCGTGTTCGAGGAATATCTGGTTATTACAACATTTTGAGTCTGTCCTAATGTTTGTAATTCAAAGACTGGATTTCACCCCCTAGGGAGTCATTAAGATTAACAAATAAACAACAGGGATGGAGAACATTTAAGAGAAGGGAAAATGGAAGTCTAGGCATTTACAGGGCTTATGACCTGTCCTTGGCTGGTTTAAGTGGCCACTTTACAAACTGTGTAACATGTTTGAACATCCATATTCCTTCATAAAAATAATATATACATTTTTTATGTTGTAGAATACATATATTCGTTTTTTTAATCTATCTGTTGTTGTGTCTAAATGAGATTTCCAGCGAAGGTGTTGGTCAATGACTGCTCCCAAATATTTCATGTTTTCTGTCTACTTTATCTGTGGGCAAGTACCTTACCTTTGTATAAGAGATGATCAAACTACGCTGCATTTGGTTCACAAATACAATGTCATATGCACCGCTGGGTGCGGTTGTGTTTTTCTATTTTATTTTATTTTATTTTATGTGCTCGTGTATGACTGGTAAGGGAATGAATATGGAGTTTAGGCTTAAAAAAATACGCAGAACCAAGATATTTATATACTTTATTTTTAGCTTCAATGCACTATTTTTTACTAAGCAGGAATCACAAAATTTATTAAATAATCAAATTGACACAATACTTACAAATAATATTATTTAAATCGTAGTTCTAATTAAGTATTATTATACATGAGTTATGACCTTAGGTAAATAATCTAATTGGCGAATTTAAGTAAATTAGCATTCCTTTACAATTTTTTCAGAGAAAAACATACAAATGTTAAAAACGTCCTCAGAAAGGTACAATATTCTACTACTGATATAAAAATATTTTTTCAGTAAATTTGCTCTTTAAAAAATAACCTGCTTCACAAATTTACGAACTGATTTTACTTTAGAAGCTTTTAAGCCTCTTTTTACAGTTTTTTCCGTAATATTTTTTAACAAATATAGACAGAATAATTTATTTTAAGAATTTATATCATCTGATTTCACATTTACCATTTTTTTGGTATCCATCGACCCAGGGCTAGATGCCCCAAAAAAATTTAATTTAAATAAAGATTCAAAATAAAAAATAAGGTACTTTCACAAATTGGGAATCACGTGGAAAATATATTTGATATGTAGAGCGAATTCTTATGATATAACTTTACCATTAATGTATGAAAAACTGGTTTTCATTTATAACTTTTGGGTTTAAAACCGAGCATATACAAAACGGCTCGCAGTTGGCGTCACGTCATTTTGACATCACACATCAATCCATTCGAGTGTGCATCTAATAAACATTGCGTACAAGTATGACGTGGTAACATAATACGTACCGTTTGTGCCATAGGGCGCGAAACGTCTTGTTTTCGTGTAATTCAAAATATTCATATTTTACAACTGCAGAAAATCTATTCGACGTCGCACGGAAAAATTAATAATACTGTCGTCAGCATAATTTTTGGCTTATCTAAAAACATTTTTTTGAAAAATCGTGAAAATATCTTATTGCTGCATTTTTGTCAAAAAGTACAAAGTTGGTTGAATGAAATAAGTAAAATATAATTAATAATTCTGCCTATTTTGACGAAAAAGCAACAATTATTTAATTCAAACCTTTTTTCTCATTCGTTTTTATTTCTGTTGCGTTATTTCGTTTTGTGTTTTTTGTTTATTGATTTATTAAATAATCTCATTGATTTTTACGTTAAAAGTATGAGATTTAGTATCAAACAAAATTGGGACATAAAAATTATTGTGACCAGAAATCCAACAAATTATTTAACATATTAATACTTAATACATAAATAATATAAACATAGTTTGTATTATTCTAAAGTATATTTAAAAATACGAATAAAGGACAAAAAGTAGCAGTCTTGAAATTTCCTGCCACAAAAAAGATACGACATTTAAAAAAAATATTTTTTGTTATTTTATACTTAATTCAATGCATATTTATACAGTGAGTGCATAATGATGGCGATATTCAACTATTAAATTGAAAGTTAAATTGATAATGTTTATAAAAGCTATTTACTTGGTTACAGCAGTTTACAGTAATTAATACAATTCATATTTAATTATTTATATGGTAACCTAGTGAGTTAAAATTACTTTAAAATACAATAATTTAATTAGGGTATCAAAGTCATCCATTTAAAAATCAATTCTTTGGAATTTGTGCAAATATATGTACAGGATAATAAGCAATTGATAAATTAATTTTACTTAATATAACTTTAGTCCATTATGTAAAGAAACAATGAGCAATTCATCGATATGATATTCTTCTTCTTTTCGTTCCTCTCCCTGATGGAAGTTGCCGGCACATATTATTTATAACGAAACTGCCAGCACAGATTTTTTTACATATTCTTTACAGTAAATTTTTTGGTAATACATCGATAAAAACGGTTTAAATTCGACAAAAATATAATTAGTTTTAACCACGTCTTTGTAAAATTATTGTTAACATTTCCGAGCCTAACTAGGGGATATCGAGAATGGCATTTTTTTTTAAAGAACTTTTTTGTAAATTATCATAAAGATTTCATTTTTTACAGAATCCCACCCCATAATGTTAAGAATATGTTTTTTTTTTTGGTGAAACAAATAAATATTTAAATATTTTATTTTGAGGGCCATTTCCAACGAGTTGTCAACTCAATGTAATTTTTTTTTAAATCTGCCGATTTCTTTTAATAATAATTCACATTTGTATTTCCTTTCCTCGGTGAAAACAGCAAACATAGCAATTCGTCGCTCTACAGTTTCGTAATATTTGATAGGTTGGTCAGTTTGCACGCGAGCTTTTTGCTATTTGGTCGCTTTTTTCCAGCAATAACCACACATATCCGGATTTCGTGCTTTACATTTTACGTGCATTCCTCGTCCAACTCCCCAGTGTACCTCCAAGCTAACGGGTGGCGTGACACTAGATCAGTGCTGTTCAACGTGTCACGCCAAAAGCAGCGCGATGTCATATGGCATCCTCTCGAAACAGTATTTTATTTTTAAAATATATAAGCTTCATAGAAAACTCGAAATGTTATGGAACAGTTTTATAAACACTACCATGACAATCACAATGACATTTTTATATTTGTTAAAGTTGTATTTATAGCATTTTAGCTGGGATATTTCTGGTACCCGCCCCCTCCACTCAGGGCCTCAATTACAATGGGAAGTCAACATTTATCTTCAATTTTATCTACAAAGTAAAATTAAGTTTTCTGTATGGAAAGCAGAATTTGCATACAGTTTTTTTCTTCAAAACATGTTCAATCATAGGTTACCGACGAAGATACTTTAAATCTTCATGCAAATATACTCATGTTCGTACACAAATATAGGTTTGTCTTTATAGACAGTCGAAGATAACTCTGTTAACTTCCCATTGTTATCGGGGCCAAGGAACTCGCGGATTTTTTTCACGTTCAGGCTTGGAAAAGTGAAATTAATGGACATAAAATGTTTATTTAAAAATGTTTTTACACTGCAATATTTTAAAGCCCTTAGACTGGCAGCTGAAGCTTAAGACTAATCATTTGGCCTCACTGTATTTAAAAAATACAAATTGGAGTACAAATGCCACGCGGTGCTAATAGACAAATGATGAAGATGATTGTATAATAAATTACCCTAGATTTATGCTGGATAAGAGGACATGCTGGTATCGTAGGAAATGAGAGAGCGGATGAACGAGCAAGAGCCGCAACTTGTAAAAGAACGGCACCTTTCTTCTCAGAATTTCCCCTTAGCTTTGCTAAACGCTGTATAAAACAAAATACGCAGCAGCGTTGGGAGGATCATTACCGCGCTTCTTCTGCAGGTAAAATCACTAAAATGTTTTTCCCAACGCTGGCTGATGCAGCAAACTTCCGTCATCATCACCAAAGTACTTTCGAAACGACCCAAATTTTTACCGGACACGGAGCTATGAGAAGTTATCTATATAGGTTTAAATTAAGGAATGATGACTATTGTCCATGCGATGATATTTCTTCACAGAGTATAGAACATCTGTTATTTCAGTGCCCATTTTTCAGTTTGCAACGCCATAATCTTGAAGCAGAATGCAGGAAAGATGGAATATCCTTAACAGATATCCACACTGTAGTAAAAAGTAGTTATCATGCGCCATTGTTCTTGAACTTTGCAACAATGGTGATTGGACTCATAAAGGTAATAAACCAAAATCAGTGATCGAACATCCCATTTCCAAGATAAACAAAAACTTTTTTTTTCCGAGTACCTTAGCCTTGTACATGACACGTAAGGCTACTAAATACAGGGGTCCAAATATATTTTTAAAAAAATATAAAAAATTACCCTAGATACGGGCCTTAATTAAAAATATTTATTTAGTTGTGTACAACTGTGAAGGTAACTTAAAACATCATCTTATATACTGACATTAATTCGTTAGTTTATAACGGAAATTTTCACAAATCGAATAAACCTGCTCTTTATAATACGGACCAAGGTTATCTGTTATTAATTTTATAATGGACCATGTTCAGGTCAAAGGTATTACACCACAAAGCTGGAAATTGGGAATCATTATTTCAAATGTGTTTTGAACCAACTAAATAGGACATAATATAGACATTGTGGCAAAACGATTTGATTCAATAGACGTTTGCAGTTCAAAATGCACGTGGATTGTTTGACAAATTCTACATATGTACGTAATATTACAATTCGTTCGAATGTTTAAGAGCCTATGTCGATAAACAAATTAAACATACCATTATTATTGTTGTATTCTGTTCGAACGCCCATTTGAGTCTTGTATATGAAAACTTAAAAGATTCAATCGATTGTGAAAATAAAATATTTTAGACACTGTTCATAAATAACAAGCCTTTTAATCAAGGTTCATTTTACACGTCATTAATTCTTGAATTACACAACAAATTCAATTTAAAAAAGCAAAATCTTAGCTCCCTGAAGGGTGTATTTAAGGGATACATTATAATTTTTTTTTTAAACAAGAGTAAATAGTACCTTACCTATTTTAAATGTTTGCTAAAAGTTCAAAGTCTTTCATGTAAAGTAAATGGTGATGAAAGATAAACAATTATCTTTTTATCTGCATAGGGGTAATACTCATCATTTTATTCACCAACGTTAGCGACAAAATTTTACATGCAAAAAAATAAATTCTTTGAACAGATATGATAACAGCAATAAATTCAAAATAAGAGTTGCCGAAAAATAATGAGGATGCTCAGTGCTTTTTTTTTGTTAATAGACTACTAAACTATGCCAATTTAAAAAAATATATATCGTGTTATCAGCGCTGTGATTTTTTAAAATGTTCTACTTCTGAAATTACTCCGCGTGTGACGTTTCAATTTGCCTTCGGCTTCTTCTCGGTCATTTCTGCCGATTAGTCCGTTGGCTTACCGGAAATCTTTTAAAACTCTCTTATCATTGGTTGATTCATATGAACTATAGACGTCGTTTAAAGTAGTTCGTTCTAGTTGAAATATTTTTTAATATTTTCTTTATACATTTTCAAGAAAATTTGCAGTTCAATTTAATGCTCTAATTTTTACCACGCGTAAAAAAACATTTTTATTACCAATTTCGCGTAGATCTGAACTCATTGTAAATTTAAGATTCCAACCAAAAATACGGGAATTTTTTAAAAACGTTAATTGCTTCAAAATCGTCCGTTATTTTTAAATATTGGTAACACATTTTCATAAACGTATTTGCGAATTATTAAATACGCAATGCTCCACATTTGTACACAAAAAGTATAAATTACTTTAGAAAGGTACTAATTTATTTTATGGAAACATATTTAGGTAATCAATTAATATTTTAACAATCAGTTTTATTTGAGAAATGCCAAATTTAAACGAAATGATTTTTTGAGCTAGCATTACAAAAAATGCTTTATTATAGAAATTAGTAAAAAAAGGAACATTCAAATGATCTATAACACATTAATGTTTTGATGTAGGTACGAAATTCATAATTAATTAAATATTATAATTATATACATAGGTACTTTTGTAACTCTTTATCATTATACTGTTAATTTGTATACGTAATCTACCCACCTAATATATTTATAGTATTTTAATTTATTTTTTTTAATAAACAATTTTCTGTATATTTTTTGAGGATGCATAATTACTTAAGCAAATAAAATAATAGATTATAAAATAATACACTAAATAATGGTGTTACAAATTTTAGGTGATACATCTGTGTATTAATTGGTTGATGGATACATTATACAAATTATAGCCCACTAGATGCGCAACACTGAGCCGAATAATTTCAATCATTGATGGAGGGTCAGAATGAGCTAAAATTAAATAAAAACATAATTTAATATACGGCAAACATTAAAAATAATTCTGTGACATTTAAGTAAGGAGGCATATGTCACTATGAGAAAATAAGTTCAGTTTGCAGTTCAGCTCTATAAGGTTTAGGGAAAGTTAGTTGGAGAAATCCAAGTTATGAAAAATATTATTTTAAATGTTTGAACAGTTAAATTAGTCAATCTCGTACAATTCGAAATTACTATTAGGTAAACAATTACACGTAACTAGTATCAAAATTGCCACTAAGAACATAAAAAAAGATAATTTCAAAATAAACACATTACGTCTTTTACAGCTTTATCTATTTCATTATTTACTCTTAAAATACTGTGGTAAATAATCCCTTTGCGCGCGGTGATGTAACATCGTGTTACCACTAGTAAAAGATGGAATATTCTAAAGTTCCGACATTTAAAAAAAAACATGGAGAGATACTGTTTGATAATTCCTTTTCCATGATGTATGCAAATAAACACATAATTTATTCCTATTATGGCAAAATAAATTAATCATAAATACTCTGCTCATATTACGCGCGTGCGTTCCCATCACTGTCATCAACCGACTGAAGACTGAATCTGTTTTTCACAACACCCGCCACCGAACAGCGTCTCTGTCTTCGTTGTTATGAGTTCTATCTTTGTGCTCTCTCTTATACAGATGTATTGCTGCATTAGCGGACATTCATTCTTCACGTAGCAAGGATAAATACTTTTTGTATTAACGTCCAGTATAGTTATACAAATTTTACTTTCCAAATCTGATGTGAAAATGTCCATTTGAAGATTACGAAAAATTCGGGTTCATCATTTAAAAAATTAAGTCAGATATATCAAGTCTAGTATCCTATGTCGACTAGTGTGACATCACAGCCACACAAGAGTTAAGGCCTATTGAAAATTTATTCCAAAATAGCACCCAAAATTGTAAGTCAAAGAATTAAATCATTAAGCAACTTAAAAAAGCTCCCCTATACAATCAGCTATTAGTGACTTACAAACACTTACGTAAATTTTATGTCACATAATTATTTTATAAGGCGTAAAAGATAAACTTGCAGCTGTCTCAAAATAACTTTTATTTCGAATGGTTTATTTTTACTTATTTGAAAAACTGTTTAAATATATGTATATACTATTATCTGATATTAATTAATCCAATCCAACAGTTTGTGCTCGGCTGCGTTGTATTCGTGACTTTTGCACTCCAGTAGCTATACTTGAAAAACATTTTTAATTTGCAAAATTCTATTTATTAATGTGCACGCAATTTTCCCTGCCATTTCCCCCAGTTAATTGATTCCACAATCAAAAATAATTATGTCGAAGAATTTTGTACTAACGTTTTTTGTAGAAATTACATGCCTGAAATGTTATTCTATTTAACAAAAATCGATCCAAATTTTAAAATCAACGTTGCTCTTAAAAACAAATAATATATTTAAAATATATTACGATATGTTTTAATAACATGAGAAAGATAAAATATGACGTTTTTAGGCTTGATTTTTGTGTTAAATTTATCATGTACAATGTTATTAAATTAATAACATAACTATATAAAAGAACAGTAAGTTTTTATAACCAAGTTTCTTCAAACAATTTATTGAATGTTTGGACTTCCATCCAAATAAACTTTTCTTTTATATAGATGTAAAAAGAAGTTATTAAAAAAAAATTAGGTACTAAATTAAGAAACGTTACAATGCATTTTTTTTCTGATGGACTTTTAAAAAATCCTTAAAATTTATTTTTTGGTTGTAACAAATTGCACTTAGCAAAATGTAGTTAGGTACCTACGTCATAAGAGATCATTTCATTTAATTTGATTAGTTTTCATAATTAAACTGATAAAGTCATTTGTTTGCATGAATGAGAAACTATGTTTTTAAACTTATTCTATAGACAGTAGTACAATATTTGATTTGATTTATGATACGATATGATTAGGTCCAACTTTATTTTATCAGACATTTTTACTAATTTATTTACACAAATTGACATCCACATAAGTAATTATGCTTATTCAATTAAGTTAGAATGCTTAATGATTAATTTAAGGAATATACTTTTCAAAACAATCGGTCAGCTAAAACACAGAACAGATTGTTGGTATATTATCGTTTTATTGTAGATAAAGTTGGATATATTATATACATGTTCCTATGAAAGCTAAATTAATCGATTGTTTTTGTATCAACCTGTCAAGTTAGTTAACTTAATGGAATTTATCTGACTAACTTTTCACACACCTGCCTTATTTGTTTTCAAGGGTACCAGGCTCGCAAAATTCCCACAGGAAACAGCTATTGGGTAGAGTTCACAGCTCTCATATGTTTGATACTTCCGGAACATAACGTCCGACGGAAATATCCGACAGGCGGATGGGATTGGCGATTGGATGTTTAATAAATTATATACCAAGAAACGATCGGAAACAAGGTTTACTGTGGGAATTCGCCGGATTGTGGGAGTCTGAAGAGAATTGAAAATAACAGGTACAATAATTGGTTTAGACGAGCAAGAAAACACCTAACTTTTTTGAAGTAGTTTGTTATTTCGCAAACTCATTTTAATCTGGTTCCAGCCAAAATTTCAGGAATTGTGTAGTAGAAACATCCATGTATTTCTTTAGGCATAGCTTTGGGCTTGGTCTAATGAAATTCCAGTTAATTTATTCCCCTTTTCTACCCAGTTCTTCAATCTCCCTCTTAGCTCTTCTAAACTCTTCGATTTCGCTTTGTTAATCCTTTTATATTTGACATCTTTTGGTTTGGTTACGCTTCTGTGATTTGACATCACTCTGTTGTATGTTGTTACATGACTTCCTTTGACTCTGTCAATATTTGTGTCCTCGAGCAGCATGCTGCCGTCTAGAATATGGCAGTCCGACAAGTTATCATCAGAAGAAGTTAGATTAGATATTTGTTTTCTAGGAACATAACTGTAAGCCCAAGCTATTTGTTGACACATTGCGTCAGTCAACGCATTAACATCAGAAACCTTAAGTTCATTTTTCTCTGTTTCAATTGTTTTTCCTGGTGTTTTTAAGAAATCACTTGATATCTTTTCGCTTCTCAACTTAAATATATCTCTCCTGTTTTGTGCTTGATTCAGGATAGCATTTGCATCTTCTTTATCCGCGCTTCCTTCTTTAATGTCCTTTTCCGTGCTATTCTGGGCGCTGAGTTTGTTAGATCCACCATCTCCGTCTGGTTCTTCTTCAACGCTGTACACAGTTTCGAGGATTTCCGGTCTGCGGAGGAACCCATTTGATCTTCTGACCGAAGAGTACTTTAGATTTGGATCGATGGCGTCGGATATAGATCGGACAATTGTGACTGAATCGGCAGTGCTAGATCTAAATCGCGGGAAGTGAGGAGTGTTATAATCTGAATCTAGATCTTCCATGATCACAGCAGAATCGGAATCATTCATGGAATCAAAATCTGGTACGAGATTTGTTTCATTAATGAGATCTCTGTAATCAATTATCGGATGATTAGGTTCTAGTCCGTTGTCTAGAAGTTTGTTGGCTAATGACTCGATTGTTCTTTGTTGCCTAAGGATGATAGTTTCTCTTTGGGTAAGCAGAGCGGTTATTTCCTTCTGTTTTCGGATAAGACGAGATTCAAACAACAGTAATTGACTAGAAAGTGACTTGAGTTGCTCTGCTTTCTCTCTCTGCACCCTGGACGCCAGGTCTTCTTGTATTTTATGAGCTCGTCTCCATATTAGCAGCTGATGTGCTTGCGATCTGTATCGCATCCGAAGATCTCTGAAACAACAAATAATTTATTTAAATTCGGAAATTTTAGATATAAAAAAAATATATATTTAGACGAAAAATTGCTTTGAAAACAAAACAATAATCTTAACAATAACACGACAAAACACCGGTATGGCTTTTGGTTGAAAGCTTAACATATTAGGAATTTTAGATTAGATTCATTGTTCGATTCTCGACAGAGTTAATACGGAATACTTATTTAATTGGAATGAGGTTGTGGTCCTGTGGCTAGTGTCTCGGACTCACGGACCAAAGGTCCGTGGTTCGAATCCCACTCTACCCCAACTCGACTTGTTGAAAATGGCCCTCAAAATGAAATATTTGGGAAAATTATAAGAACACAAAAATTGATTTTCTTTTAATTTTTTTTTTTAAATAGGGTGTTTTAACACCAAAATATTTCATAGTCCCTGGACTGGAATCCTGAAGCGTAAGACTGATCGTCTTACCTATGCATTGCCCTATTCACCATTAGGTGCGCATAGGAAATGATGATGATGTGAGATCACAATAATTAAATAAATCAAATATTTCATTAAAACAACTACGTACTTAAGTGATTTTTCATAGAGTAAATGCGTAGTTATACTGGTATTATTTAACATGGAGTATCACAAATTTAGTGTTTCAAATATTTGTTTTCATAAAATATTGTATTTGTTTATACTTCATTAAGTTACTTCATAACATCTTAAGACTAATATAAACTTTTGATAATATTTCAATTGAAGATCTGGTTTTAATAACCTCAAACATCACAAAACAATTTTTCAGGAGACTGTTCAAACTGAATACCACGGTTTTACTATTGTTTTTATTTATTCATTTAACATTTTATATCCATAAACAATATATATACATATAAGGGAGGGCATATTGCCTTAAGGCAATTTCTTCCTACCTACCCAAACCGTTCAGTGTGAGAAAATTACACATACATGGACATATTGAATATTACAATTTTATACAAAAATAAAAAACAAAGATTGACAGAATAAAAAATATATAAAAAATTAACACTTTACTACGAAAATAAAACATTAACACTATACTATGAAGAGAGGAGAGGGGATGGGAAGGAAAGAAGAAGGATAAAATAACAATTTAAATATTTAGATAGTGACATTTCAATTTTGAATTAAATGTAAATAAAGAAGGGGCATCTCTAACATTAGTGGGTAGATTATTCCAATAATCGAGTGGCTACTACTGTAAAAGAGGAGGCAAGAAAATTAGAGCGATAACAGGGTATTAGAAGGGTTCTCTCGTTACTAGAACAAAGAGATAGTCCGTGTTGTGAAAGAGGTTGGATGAGCTCTCTCAGATAAACAGGCGAAGTGGGATTATTTAAAATATTGTGAAGAAGTTATTAGAATAAGAATGTTTCTTCTATGCCTGATACTGAGCCAGTGCAGTTGCGTGCGATACTCGGTTATGTGGTTATGTTTTGTAAAATATCAACTTGCACCATCAGTGTTAAACGAAATCAATTACATATTTAACAAAATAAAAATATATAAAAAATTAACAATTAACTACGAATATAAAAAATTAACACTATGCTGTGAAGAGAGGAGAGGGGATGGGAAGGAAAGAGGTTGGAAGAGCTCTTTTAGATAAACAGGCGAAGTGGGATTATTTAAAATATTGTGAGGAAGTTATAGAATGTGAATGTTTCTTCTATTCCTGATACTGGGCCAGTGTAGTTGCGTGCGATTTTCGGTTATGTGGTCAAATTTGCGAAGATCAAAGATAAAACGTATAAAAATATTCTGCAATCGTTCTAACTCATCAAGTAATTCAGATTCGTTTTTATGCCTTTTAATGAAATAATATCATAGATATACTTTAAGTGCACTTTAAGGAAATAGAAAATTTTATAAATGTTGTTTGTATATTGAAAAAAATTAAATAAAGTGTAACTGTGACATTTGTTGTTTCTTGAAAATATTTGGATCATAGCGCAAACAAAAGAAAACTAAACCAAGATTTTTATTTATATCCCTACAGAGATGAGGTAGAATTTTTTTTCAAATTCAGGATTATGGATATTCGAGCGTTTACAGGGCTTATGACTTGTCATTGGCTGGGTTAAGTGGCAACTTTAAGTAGGTACTACAACATTCCCCATTCCGCTTATTAGCGAATATCCACACAGGTAACATTTTTGATTTTTGTATATATGTTACGAATTGAGAAACCATCCACAAGCGAGTTGGAGCGCCATCTATGTATTGATATTGAAGTTAAGTATTTTAATTAGCAGATTACTTTATTTTATGTAGTTAAGACTCTTCCGAGTTAAATTAAGTACTAGTAATCGCCTGCAGATGACTCTGCAATTTATTTTTACTTATATTTGACCAGATCTTATTACACAACATTATTTTTGGTACGTGTACTTGTACACACACAAATCTGGATTTTCTCCCAAGGGGGACTTAAAGTGGCCACTTAACCCAGCCAATGACAGGTCATAAGGCCTGTAAACGCTCGAATATCCATAATCCTGAATTTGAAAAAAAAATTCTACCTCATCTCTGTAGGGATATAAATAATAATATATACCTACTCCCCCTTGGGAGAAAATCCAGATTTGTGTGTGCACAAGTACACGTACCAAAAATGATGTTGTGTAAACCAAGATTGGTAAAATATTTTAAATAAAAGTGGCGATTTTTCAAAAACGTATATAATAGTTGAACTCTCAATTAAGATGTGTAAACAATTTCTGTTAACACTGCTAAAAACCCATATAAAATAATATCCAGAACACCCCCGAACTGTCAAACAATGATTGCTAGTGACGCTACCTACTTCATAGTGGTAGATGTGCTAATTAAAAATGTTTTTTATTAATTCATACAAATGAATTCAGAAACTTGCTGTTTTTAAACAAATTGATGATGACGCTTATTGCTGTTTTCACAAAAACACAGTATTTTTAACCGTGGATTTGAGGTGCCTACGATTTTTTTTTAATGTTTGGAAAAAACTTTTGTATGTAATAAAATATCGTTTTGGAAAATTTTGGACGTTTGATGTTTTTAGAACGCGGTCTACCGTAATTATTTATCTGAAAAAATTTCAAACGCATATTTTTTCGAATTGATTTGAAATATACAAGGCTTTTGATTTCTTTTATTTCTTCGTGAAACTAACTCATTGTAAAGTTTTAAACCCTTGTACAATGAGATTTAAATTATATTTTTCTCCTCATTAATAGTTTTGTATTTTTTTATGTCTAGTTTCATGTTTCATTGTTGGCAAAATTTGATAAAAAAAAATATTCGGTTTTACCGCCTATTTATTTAGAAAATTTAAATTTAAAGCTTGACTGATATATTCTGTTATTTACCGACGTAATAAGGATTTTGTGACTTGTTCTGGTACAGAAAGGCTCGTATCAAAATTCATGTTCATATATTTCGAAAATATGAAAAATCTCATGAGGAAATAATATGGTCTAAGAATTGAAATTATGTACAGTCTATTGTTGGTTGGTTCAAGTCATAACTTTCACACAAAATCTGTTGATTTCTGTGAAGTAAATGAGATGATACCTTTATTTCCTCGGGGGTAATTGATTCTTGTACTAGTCAAATGATTGTTTATGACCAAAGAAGTTTTATTGGGCCTTTGTGTTCGTCAGCCTCGTGGTGCAATGGTCAGCGAAAATGCCTACCATGCAAGAGGACTCGGGTTCGATTACCGAGATGGTTGATATGAAATATTTCATAGTCCCTGGACTGGTACCTGAAGCGTAAGACTGATCATCTTGCATTCTTGTAACAAAAATGATCAAGATACGCTGCGATTGGTGTACGGTGATTAGGTGCAGAAAGGGAATGATGATCATGATTATGTTTGAATGAATTAATATATGTATAATTTACCTGATTATCTTCCTGGCTTCATCCAGGGTCTGCACTTCCACTAGTTGGTCCGTCAGGGAGGCTGCCATGGAGATATCCGGCTCCGTAGGACTGTTCAGGGCCGATTCACTGCGGCTAGAAAAATGAATTAAATATTTAAAATTATTGCTGTAATGTTCGTAAACAAAAAAATAATCTCGTTGTTTGTCAATGCTTTAAATTAAGTTAATTTCTCGACTAATGTGAATATTATAAGGTCAATAAAGTTGAATAATTGTTGCGTTTTCGTCAAAATTAAATCCATAGAAATTTAATTGTATTTTTATTGCAAAAATTAATAAAAGATAGATTCTATATTCTAGAGAAATTCCTGCTTCAATACAGGCAACCTAGTAAAAGTATTTTGGAAAAAATATATTTGTACAAATAAAATATTTTTTATTTTCTGTTTATGATATACATATAACCCTTATTTCAATATTACTATCTTTTGTTTGAATTTTATTTTCCTTTTATTATTTTCGCTTTTGACTTAATTGCTTTTTTTATTTTTCTTTTATTTTAATTTTGTATTTATTTTATTTTATTTTAATTGCCATTTTGAGAACAATTTTTATTTTCAAAATCAAAATCATAGTATTATGTTCGTTCTCTTATTTGTTTTTAACAATAATTTGTTGATACCATTTTTTTATACTTATATGTATTTATTTTTCTGTTTGAATTCTTTACAAGTTATTTACAATTTGCTTTTTAATTTAATTACTTTTCTTATATCCATTTAAAAAATAAAAAAAAATATTTTTTACTATGTAAAGTTTTACTTTTTATTTTGCATGGCAGTATGCTTTTTATTGTTTCTACATGTATACAAAAAAGTGTTGTTTATCTTTTAAATTTTTACTCACTATGTTTGTACTTACCTGTTTATTTTTTGTAAATGCCCCTTGGGCGTATTGTAAAATTAAATACATAAAAATAAATAAATAAAAAAATTAAAAAAATATTATCTCTGTTCCTACTATCTTATTTTTGTACAGATTGATTAAGTTCAATTTAATTTAATTTAATTAATTGAACGTCTGAGCAGCTGGTGGTAAACATTTAGTTGATATTTTATCGGGAAGAATATTATTCAATATTTTTTTTGTGTAAAAAGTATTGTATCAATATATCATAACGTATATTCTTAACTACTCAATACTGAATTTGCTAACTGGCAAGAATCACATTAGTTTGGTCTGTGATCGGACTCGCGCTGCAAATTACCATCTAAAATAGGAAAATTCTTTTATGTGGTCTTGTCGACCATAGACAAAACTAATTTAAGTGTTTCCAGTAAGCAAAGTCAGTAGCGAGTGCTGGGTTAGGACCTATATGTTTATTTTTTTAATAAAAGCTAGTCGAAAAAAAAACAACTCTCGTGTCTATACATTTTGACGAAAAAGCAGCAATGATTAAATTTATTCTTTAAACTTTTTATCTTTACAGTTGCTTGCAACTGGCTTTTGCTAAAATAATTTGGTTGGTCTATGAGTGATACGAAAATTTGTGCGAAGCGATTTATTGCATTTTTGTATTTGACTTTTTTAATTATTTTTAAATGAACAAATAACTTCATTATTGATGTTTTAAAATAATCATCCTAAACATTTACGTATTATACATAAATACATGTAATCATAAATGTATGTGTATATGAGTACTTACATTCATGTTTTTTTTTTTAAAATACGTATTACTAAATTTGGATTTTTGGCCGGAGCGTTCTTAACAATTTTAACAATTACCTCAACAATTTTACATCGATCGATAAGGTAGTTGATAGATTTCCTCATTAGGGTTTAAAAAAAACAGATATTTTTTTATAATCATTGTTCAAAAAGTCCACTTATATTCACTACACACTGTCACATACATACAAATACTCACACACCCAAACACATATACACACATCCTTACCCACTCTAACATGTACAATAATAAAACTGATACACTAAAACAAGTCCTTAGTATTAATTATTATTATTTTTTTTGCACCACAACAGGCCAGGAGGCCCAATTACAGTGGTGAATTACACCACAGAACACCCAGGCTTTAGAAAAACCACATTTTATTTTTTGTGTTCTCACCGGGAATCGAACCCGGAACCTTTCGTGTGTGAGTCAAGCGTCTTGACCACTACACTACAGAGGTCGCCTTAATATTATTATGTTACAATTAAAGTTATCCTTATAATGTAATTGAGACACATTTTAAATATATATTTCTACCGACATATTGAAAGTATTGTATGAATTCTATAATGTGTTTTGTTTTTATGAGAAAAATAAAATAAAATAAAACAAAAATTAAGATTATTTTTAAAGATGTACATAAAAAAAATAATAGCAAAAACCATAAAACATAAATAATCAGCGCGCGTGCATGAGAAGAAAAAAAGCGAGGTCTGTATGGAAAAAGTGATTGGATGGCGTTCTATCCTCTCTGCCTACCCCAACGGAGAAACGGCGCAATAGTTTGTTTTTGTTTTTATGTAGACAATAATATTTTTATGAAATCCTATTGCAAACACATTTTTTATTATGAAAATGTACAAAAAACATTTAATGTGGAGCATTTTTCCGAGTCAAAAAAATATTATTATATTTTTTTGTGACTCATGTCGATTTGTACGAATTTAATTAAAATTTGGTTCATCTAATTTTAGCGAAAATTAATCTAACGTTGCTTTCATTAAGAAAGGCAAACATACTGTAAACAATGAGTATATTTGGCGTAAACAAATAACAGATTGGGTATAAACAGACGCCGATACGTTCAGGAAACCGAGAGTGATTTTACGAACGATATAAACATCAAGCACTACAACACTAATGAGATCCCTAATAAAAGAAAATACGGTTTCGCAAGCTCAATCGGAATCAGAAAGCTATTGTTACCAGGAATCCATCGATTGCTACAGCGCACAATTAACCATTCTTACAAATTAATAAAGCCTTTGTTGAGATCTAGAATATTTTGATCCTAAATATTCCTGACCAGTACTGAAATATTGAATTTAAACATACACTAAACAGTAAACTAAATATTTCTTTAAACAGGTCGATCACCGGTTGAACCTTAACTTCTCTAACTATGCTGAAAGTATGCAGTACCATGGAATCAATCCGTAAAAATCTAGGAGTACAAATGGATGAACATCTCTGCTGGCGAGCTCATACTAATGAATCAAGCCGCAAAATATTTTTCAGTCTACACTCACTTAAGCTAGGGTTTCCTAGGACAGCGGTGCCCGTATCTTAACGACCGTAGTGAACGGTGATGCGGTGGACAGCCGTCGTAGTGGTGACTAGAGAGTGGTTTTATTTTTTAACGGTGTTATCAACACCATTTTTATAGGAAACCACTCTCTAGTCACCGTTACGACGGCTGTCAACCGCATTAATGTTCACTACGGCCGTTAAAATACGGGCACCGCTGTCCTAGGAAACCCGAGCTTTAGAAGGTTGCAAAAATTCTTACCCATTAATACTAAATGCACCCTTGTACAAGCATTACTACTACCCATTCTAGATTACGCTGATGTTTCCATGACTGATTTAAGCAGCAGCAGAATAGTAAAACAAGTATATATGGCGAAAATGAACGGTAACGTAAGACGAGGACGACCAAGGAAGACGTGGCATGATCAGATAAACAAAAAGGTGAAGTCTGGTCATGTCAAAAACAGACAGAACCGAAGGGCATGTATGACAAGATGTATGAATGTGGAAGAAGCTAGGAATGTATGCCAGGATAGACATGTGTGGCGGTCTATTCTCTCTGCCTACCCCTACGGGGAAATGGCGTGATGGTAGTAGTAGTAGTAGAGACATTTTTTTAACTCTGTAAAAATACATTATTTTACATTTTTTTATATTTAATTCTTGGTTGCTGGCTTTGCACCACATATTGAAAGAATCAATGTCTGACTTGATTTGCAGAGAACAAATCATCTTGAATTTGAATTTTGAAAACGACCAGAAGATTTGTTTATATGGGTTCATGTAAAATCACCCACAGCACAATCACTGAACCACACACCAACCACCGCAGCAGCACATTATTATATCAAGCCACGACAGATTTGAAACAAACTCACTTTAATTATTTAATTGATAAGTGAAAATAAAATAAACTTATATTTTGATAGACAACAATTGAAGACGCGCCATGTTAACGGGTGTAACATCACGTTTTCACAGAACTGTTAAACATTTTACAAACTAATATTTGTTTTAAATCAAAAAGTTTTGTTTCCAGTTTGAAAAAGTTGGTTTCATAGCCCAGAAGTTTTAACGAGTATAATAAATCACAGATTTTCTCCATCTGTACGAGAACAATGAAAATTGTACCATTTCTATGAAAACTATATGCACACTTTTCTCATCATGAAAATTTGATGAACTTTTCATCATATTTTATTTTATTATGTAATTCAACAAAGGTGCATACTATTTGTAGATATTCGTCGATACAACTCCTCATGCATATGCACGCTAGACAAAAATAAGTATTTAAGAGGTCGAAAAGAATTCGATCCAAAAAAAATTATATTAGTTCTCGAAATGAAGGACACTACATTTTGAATTTATTAAAACCATTATTAAAACTTTTTTAAAACTATCGAATGAAATATATACGATAATGAAAGTTGTTTTTTTGTAATTGGAAAAAAGTGCGGTATGTATACGGTCATTTGATTCGTTTAAAATATGAACCAATATATCGTAAGACACATACGGTCATTTGAATGAATGCAGATTCCTAGTAAAAAACCGTAAGTACTATATTTTTTTTGAACCAATAAGGATTCCACGGCCCCGATTACAATATATATATTTGTGTACGTAAATGAGTATATTTGCATGAACATTTAAAATATCTCCGTAGGTAACCTATAATTGAACATGTTTAGAAAAAAAATTGGATGCATATTCTGCTTCTCATACAAAAAACTTAATTTTACTTTGTAGATAACATTGAAGATACATTTTAACTTGGCATTGTAACCACGTAAAAAGTCACAAATCCGAAATCTCAAAAATTATAAATTGCACGTATGATTTTAAATTTGTCATTCGAAAACGCAGATATTTGAAAAATTCGAATTATTAGCTTTAGAATTGTAACTTCGGTAAATAAAAACATATTTAAACCGCTCGCGCTCTCCTGAAAAGTTTGTCTTTTCAACATACGATAGTTTACGTAGCTGCCATCGATATGTCCTTGATAATTCGGTAGTATCGTTCTTCGCACATGCGGACCACAGGTGTATGGTATGTAGCATTGCTTGAAAATAAAGCAGTTGGAATATATCCCGATGTAAGGGTGTTCCTGACCCCGCATTTATGCGAATTTCATTGGAGATTGGTATCTAAATAATTTATTGTTTATTATTTTGTTGCTACATTTTATATCGAAAACAATACATCGAAGCGTTTTGTCTGGTAAACAAAAGTGATAAAAAGTTTGAAGTTGATCGTAATTCGGACGTGGGCTAGAAATTTGGCACTTATACGCAAGGTACGTTAAAATCTTTTATTGAACCGATTTACGGATTTTTGATGATTTTGATATTTCGGACTCTATACGCAAGAAGCATACTCAAGATAACTGAGAATCGAACTTATATGTATGGACTTGAGAGTTTATGCGTAGTGCAATTCATTACTAGTGCTAGTCTAGCTAGATAGTTTTTACATAATGTGTCAAGTAAGTCTACATGGAATACAACACTACGTATACGCATCCGTTAAATCTTTGATCTTCGCAAATTCGACCGCATAACCGAATACCGCACGCGACCACATTGGCTCAGTATCAGGCATGGAAGAAAAATTCACATTCTATCAATTCTTCATAATATTTTTAATAATCCCACTTCACCTGTTTATCTGAGAGAGCTATTCCAACCCCTATCACAACACGGACTATCTCTTCGTTCTAGTAACGCGAGAACTCTTTTAATACCCTTTCATCGCTCTAATTCTTGCCTCCTCTTTCATAGTAGTAGCTATTCAATTGTGGAATAATCTACCAACGTATGTTAGAAATGCCCCTTCTTTATTTACATTTAAGTCAAAATTGAAATGTCACCATCTAAATATTTAATTTGTTCCTTTATCCTTTTTCTTTCATTCCCATCCCCTCTCCTCTAAGTAGTGAAGTGTAGTTTTTTTTTAGTAATTCATGGTTTTTTAATTTTTTATAAAATCATAAGCTTCAATACGTCCATGTACTTTTAATTTTCTAAACTGAACTGTTTGGGTAGGTGTGAAGAAATTGCCTTACAGCAATATTTATTATTATTTATTATTTATTTATTTATAAGTTTATACATGCATTGTTACAAAAATGGCACCAAAACACTCTGGCAATGTCTGCTTGTACTGGGAGTAGGCTCAGTATATGAAGGGTCGGCAAGCCAGAAATATTAGTATGCCTAATGTTGCAATCGGTTCCTATATGGGCAAATGCCTGTTCTAAGAAACCGATTTGTTGCGGCAAATATGGTTTTCGAATATGTTTCCTATAAATAAAAACAATATAGCACCACAAACACAGGATCAGAAACATAAAAAATATTTTTAAAAAAAACATGTATATGGCACATCAATATGGTAAACAGTAAACTCAAACACTCTGAAAATCATCAAGGAGTTTCATACTCAAATCCCTCTCACTAAGGAAAATACAGTCCTTTCTTAAAAATAGTTTTTGTCCTTTGAGAGCTTAATACGCTCTTCCAAAATATTAAACGCTCTCGGTACGATAAATGAGAGATGTCTCTGAGCAAAACTCGTACGGGTTTTGGGTATGATAACTTATATAGCGCCATTTTAGTAATATAACACCTCAAGGGCGTTTTACAAAAGTGATTATATAAAAATATAAATTTAATTTAAACTTTTTAATTTAAGAAAAATAATGTACTTTGTCACCACATGCAAAGGATTTATTCAAATGATTTAGAGAACAAGTGGGTTTTAAGTTTCTTCCGAAACATCACTTCACTCTCACAGTTTCGGACCTCTGCTGGGAGAGCATCCATGCCATAGGGCCTGCGACCGCAAATGCGCGTTCGCCGAATTTAGTGCGCTGTTTGCGTAGAGGTATAATAACTTTTCCTTTCGACGTCGATGTAGCTGATCTAAGCGTAAGACGTCTGTCAGCTAGTTCATCTGGAATGCAGAGTTCCCTTAGATATTCTGGAGCAGAGTTGTGCAGTGACTTATACATAAACTTATAATATTTGAAATCAAACACTGATTAGAGTCTACTGAACACTTTATTTTATTTTTACAAAAATAAACATATAAAAATAAAATATATAAATGCTAAAAAAATATAAATAAAATAAAGTGTTCAGTACACTCAAATCAGTGTTTGATTTCTAATATTATAAGTTTAAAAATGGAGTTCTACAAAATAAACACCAAATCAATCAATACTTATACATAAGCCAACAGAGTTTGTATTCCACCCTCTGTGGAAAACGTAGCCAGTGTAATTCTCGAAGTTGCAGTGGGTTGAAACAGAGCGAGGTACACACTTCTGAGAGTGCTAATATGTATATATATATAAATATATATATCTATAATAGGAAACAAGGTGCTTGACCGCATGAGAAACATTGATATTCGGAGCACGTGCGGTACGGAAGTTGTAAGACGGGAAGACAACGAGGTGGTACTGGAATAAACATGTCAATAGAATGGCGTAGAACGGACTTCCACACATCGCAATTCAAGGGAGCCCGAAGGAAGAAGGCTCCCGGACAGACCCCCACAGAGGTGGCGGGGTAGATGACAGTCAGCGTCAAGAGGATATAGCGACACAAACAGACCCACAAGATCTGTAGAAAGGATGAAGAAAAGAAGAATCAAACCTAACTAACTAACTAACTAACCATCACGCCATTTCCCCGGAGGGGTAGGCAGAGAGGATAGAACGCCACACCACTCTGTCCTGGCACACTTCCTTTGCTTCCTTCACATTCATACATCTTCTCATGCACGCACGTCGATTATTCCGACTTTTCACATGACCACTTTCAAGAATTTGTTGTACTTGATCATGCCATGTCTTTCTCGGCCTTCCTCGACTTCTACAACGCTTAAAAAGGATTTAATCACTACTCCACAAGCCGGTACTATTTATTTTCTGCGAGTAAATTGACGGCTTCGTTATACTCTATACCTTAAAGTTTTAATGAATTCGTAAACTAATTTGAATTTCAAACCATCTGTCAGACAATGGAACGAAATAGGAATTGTCTCAATGTTGAATACGTTCTGAAACAAATGAAAACAGCACTTAAAATTTAAAAGCAAAATATGAGAAAAAAATACTTTTTACACCCCATTTTAAAGTAAATTGTCAATTTTAATAACACTGATTGAGAAAATTAAACATTTTAAATGTTACAATAACTAAATAAGTTGATTCCTATCGAATCTTTCCTGCTTATTTGATTTTTTTCCAATACGTACGGTTTTAGAGTAAAACGCAGTAACGAGATAAATTTGATAATAAGGAATATTGTAGAATATTGTTCTATTTTTTATTTACATTTTGAAAAACAGGAAATATCCTCAATAATGTAAGCAATAATATGCTTTAAAAAAATTGATAACTTAGACAAAGCCATTTTTGTAATAAAACTTAATCTTTTGTAATATAACTTAGATTTTGACTGATGTTTAAGTATTTATGTTCATTTATAAAAAGAGAAAAATAAATGTATAAATAAATACATGTCAAGTATATCTATCAATTTACGACTAGATATTTGTTTTTTTTTTAGTTTTTAAAATTTAAATTTTTATATACATTTAAAAAAAAATATTTTTTTTAAAAAGGTTTATCATTTTGTTTCTTTTTTATATTTTATTTTTAAAACGGTTGAGAACCCCTGAGCTCTTATCAGGAGACAGTTAGTATTATTCCTAGGGCATTCAATATACATTGCAACAATACCAACAAATTAATGATTTATGATTTTTGCTATTTCGAATATACCGCGTAATCTTTATTTTTATTATTTTTCTACCTAAGTATGTTAAGTATTGAAATCCCAGTTATTATAGTTATTATATAGAACATATAGAACATTTATAAAACAACTGTGTAATATGTATAGATATATTGTTATTAAATTATTTCATAATTTTGTAATAGAACACTGTATGTTAATTGTATTTATGTTTATGTTTATAAAATGCATTTGTGCCGTGTATACACTAATAAATAAATAAAAATAATAAAAATAAGTAAAATATCAAAATTTTCAATTGGTTATTTATTCCCATGCTATTTCCAATATTTTTTTTTTGACCATGCATAATTTTTGCAAACATTTATGAACAAGCTCCGTGCGTATGTGCAGTTATAAATACTAATACGTTATTCGTATTAGTAACAAAACCAACTATACAGATATCAAGCATCTAACGAAATTTAAGTCAATCAAAATCGATAAAAATATTTATTTGTTGATGTATAATTTAATTGCTGTGGTGTTTTACAATCACGGTTTGCTGTAAAAGATCAAGCTGCAAATTAAAAAATATTTTCTGGGCGCCATGAAACTTTTGAAAGATAATATTTCATGTAAATAACGAAAGTCAATATTTTGATATTACATCGATTGGATAAATTTAAATTGAAATGTGTTTTGTAATAAATATTTTTTGTATCATTGTTAAAATATCTGCTAACTAAAATATGGCTGAATGAAATGAAAATTTAATGATCATTTTTAAACTCACAAATGATATTTTTAAATTTCTGGAAAAACAGCGTATTTTATGAATTGTTTAAATTTTTGATAAATATAATCCATTTAAAAAAAAAAAAAAACACAGATGATGGATCGCGGGTTTATACCAACGCCTTATCATTTTGGACCACCACTTAGAAGCGTGGAATAAGTTCCTATGGACGCTATCACAGCTCGATACCGAGTATAACTTTATGCGAGGTTTAAGAATTTTACTTTTTATGTTATCATTATTCTACCACTATTCCTAGGCATAATTAAACACTGGTCTATAAATAATACTTAGTATTTGATATTATGATTTGATTATGTTCAATTAGGCATGTTTCAAAATAATATAAAATGTCTCCCTCGGCACGGGACATCCCCAGCGTCCAGGGAACATTATCTTTAATGCAAAAAAAGTAATACATAAATTGTAAAAGAACAAATAAATAAGTAAATAAGTAAGGCACTGCATGTGTTTTATCGTTTATCAATATAATTAAAATGGGTAACGAATATTTTAGCAACAAACCGGGTTGTGGTCCTGTGGCTAGTGTCTCGGACTCACGGACCAAAGGTTCGTGGTTCGAATCCCACTCTACCCCAACTCGATTCCATTTTCTAATAGTGAGTTATTTACAACTCGTTAAAAATGGCCTTCAAAATTAAATATTTGGGTAAATCATAAGATCGCAAATATTTCTTTTTTAAAAGATTTAAAAAAAAAAAAAATAAAGCGCCATTTTAAAAAAAATTCGAAATTCATGTACGAATATTTGCTTTCAATACATTTTTAAGGGCAGGGGCGTTTTGTATTTTGAGCGAAGGACTTTCTAAGCGTGTTTTGAGAATAAATAGTGATTTAAACCACCCACTTCTTTCGTCCTAAGCCAGCCTTAGATAAGTGTCTGTGATACTTCGTGTTGCTCTTCTTGGGATAGAATCGCAGAAGAAGACATTATAAATGTGTATTTATGGAAGAAAAATGCCAGTAATACGGATTTTCAACGCTTTTTCACAAAATCATCTGACTAAGTTAAATCTTAGTTTGGCCTTATATTGCTAGAAGCGTTATATCTAAGGGTTTAGATATAAAATTGCTATAAAAAAGGATTGTTTGCTTTAAATACAAAAAGACAAAATAAATAGTAGATAATAAAGTTTCTAGGTCACAAAACGTAAGTACGCGACCTAGAACAGGTGGTAATATCTTAATTTCTAAATTAAAAACAACTACAGCAAAACTTTTTTTTACTTACAGGGGAATATTTTTCTTTAACGAAATGAACAAAGAAAATAAAAAGATTTTTTTTTTCTAATAATAAATTTCATAAAAGGTACATGTTTTAAAAAAAAAACTCCATACCGATCTACTTTTCTACATCCAGTAAACGTTATCACTGTAACTATCCAAAAAAAGAGACTAACTCTGAAACTCTAGTGCTTGGAGAGTGACTTACACTGTTGTAGTTGTTTATTTATAAGAGTTTATAAAATTTTAAATATACGAGTACATGAGAAAAAAAATAAAAACAGAAGAAAAAAATTTAACACAATAATGCATTCAAACTAATTAAAATTTTATGTAGTTTTTACACGTGTTCAAAAAATTTCTTTAGATTTACTTTAAATTTATTTATTGGTGTATAATTTTAAATAGTTTTTAGTTCATTGGGGTGATTATTTTAATTATTTACACCTTGGAAGACAAAGCTATTTTGACCATGACTTGTGTGGAAATTAGGAATATTAATATAATGTTGCTATCTGAGTGATTTATTCATCTCAAATTATTTTATTTTTTCTTCTTTATAAATTTGTATAAAAGAATTTATTTTATAAAGAGTGTCTACTGTATGAACCTTAAATATTTTAAATAGACTTTCCGTATTGAATGTTGATGGTTTCTTTAAAATTTATTTAATAATTAATCTTTGTACTATTTTAAGAGGGTTTAATATATTGGCATATGCACCACCCTATCCTACAATACCATATTTTAACTAATAATATAAACATGCATGCTTTCAATTTCTATTTTGTTGTATCCCAACTCAACACAGAGCTTTGGCCTCGTTGAGTTGGGGATACGATATTATTTTTTTTGTAATATGTATGTATCTTTATGTTTGTATCTTTAAGCGGTGGTTTGATTTTGTGAGGAATGAATTAATAAAAGAACGGACGCAGCAAACTCCGGTGACAGTTGTCACTAAGCGAAGGCAATACGGTTGACTTGCCATGTGCGGCGGATGCCTCCTGAGAGCCTTAACCACGCTTGCCTACTTTACAAGGCATCAGGTTCTCGACGTTCTAGACGTCCACTGCTGATTGTTCGTCGGCAGTTCTTGTCAGAACTACGGGACGTGAACCTGACTTGGGAGGATGCACAGGAGCTGGCAGCCAACAGAGATGCTTGGAGGAACTTTTGTGAACACCATATGCTCCAATTAGGGAGCGGATATGGAATAATGAATGAAATTTTTACGTTTATTTATTTTAAAATTTCAAGTACAATGAAACTGTACTTTGACGGACTTATTGCTAAAAGCAATATCTTCCAGTCAACAGAAAAACAGGCTGGTTTAAAGAAGAGCTAGCAAACAATTGTATTAAAAATGAATATACTTAACCCTGTCACATCCGAAACCACGATGATCAGTATATGAGCAAGAAGGCATATTGGCACATTAAAATAAATTTTTAGAACGACTAAAATCTTAAAAAATAAAATATTTAAAAAAAAACAAATGGTTGCTTACTTATGCAGAGGAGAAACGAGGAAGGGGGGAGGGGTAGTCTGATACACCATAAACCGCGTGACCGCGCCCCCCTCACTTCTCCCCTGCAGAAGTTAGCAACCATTTGTTTTTTTTTTAATATATATTTTTTTTAAATTTTCTAGTTCTAAATATTTTTTTAAATATGCAAATATGTCTTCTTGCCCATACTGATCATCGTGGTTTCGAATGTGACAGGGTTATAAGTATATTCATATTGAATAAAAAAACTATTTAATTACAAATAACAGCTGCCTTTTAATTGGAAAAATAGGCTTATATGAATAAATAAAAAAATAAAACTTAACTCTAAATTGCAACTGTGCATAAGGATAGTAATTTAATGTATATTTTTTTTAACGATCAAGATAATTGTATCACAGAATCTTATCTTAATGGGAGTCAGCTCCTTTAACTGTTTCTGTTCATGTTAACAAACTCACGATAGTAAAACCCTACGACCATTCTACCCGTTAAGACCTTACAACTATTACCGGAAGAGTTAACTCTTAACGAAATTAGCTCTCCACTAAGCCACACTTTGGCGAGATATTAACGAAGAAAGTAACAGCCACAGGAGTTGGTTATTGTACACTAAAATACTATTGCCTTTCATAAATCTAACATTACCTTGAGAATAGGACAATAACTGGGGGGAATAAAGATCAAAACTTATCTAAAAAAATATTTTCAATTTATTCTAATTAAATCACATAATTATGTATAAATTCACAAACACACCAAAAAAATATTAAAACTACTCAGTACCTGCCTTTAGTGCTTTTATTATACATATTTATTTTCCTTCTACACGCCCAGTGGCGCATAGGGCACTGCATTGATATGTGTATAATGAAGGATATTTTGATCATCTTTTAGATTAAGGTAAGGTGATCAGTCTTACGATTCAGAAAACAGTCCAGGGATAGTGAAAAGTTGCAAATAATCACCTTTAAAACTGTGCCTAAAAAGTATTTGAAAGAGTTTTCGGATATGTGAAGGAAGTGCTTTCACTGTTGACTTTTGTAAAGTAACATCATTTCTCATTTATGCTTACATATTGGTAACTTAATGTACTTAATCTGCACTGTATGCACTTTTGAGCCATTAAACCCCTATTTTAGCTTCCTTGAATGTTTTATTAATAATAAAGCCTAATTACCATATTACAAGAGAGATAGATAACATTAGAGAGAAGGTAATATAGAAGTCTAGGTATCTACAGGGCATATGACCTGTCATTGGCTGGTTTAAGTAGCCACTTTACACCCTGTAACATTCACCATTCTGCCCATATTCGAACATCTATATTCGTTCATTTCCTTCATCTGTTGATATTTGTGGTGTTAAAGAGCTTAAACCTTTATTTATGCGGGTGAGATTCATCTAATTCCATAAAATAAAATAAAAAATATTCAATGCACGCAACGATCCATGGAAAGACAGATGCTCGGTGTATGTTTAAGAGACAAAATGAGAAATGAAGAAACAGGGCGCCGAACTGTAGTCGTGGATATTATGGATCGTGCAGCAAAACTAAAATGGTAGGACGCTTGGCGATGCAAAATGATGTCAAGTGGACCCCCAGAACAATAAAGGGGAGATCATGGGCAAGCAGAAGAAGTGTTGGAAGCCCATAAAAAAGATGGCTCGATGACTATGCGTCGATTGCCGGTAAAACGTTGATGAAGAAAGCGGGTGATGAGAAGGAACGGAGACGTTTGGAAGAGGGCTTATCCAGCACTGGGGAAAACAAGTCTGAAGAAGAAGAAGAAGAAAATTCGAGCTTTAGAAAATCGCAAAAAAAAGATGTCTTGGACATATTTTATATTATGTTCCTTGACCAATATTCTCGTAAACTTTCTAAATTTTATTTCAGTATTCTTTGAAGGTTTTTCTCACCGCCAGACAATATAATACAAAATGGGTAACAATGTAATACATTATTGTGCAAAGTGTATTATTCACGTTTATAACCTTCAACTTTTTGCTGAAATATTTTATTTATAAAATTTAATATAGGCTGTTTATATTTTAAAGTGTTATATGAAGTGGATTGCTGGGCATATAACACACACGTTGACGTCAAAAACACTATGTTTTCAATAAAAAACAAAAACCATAACAGCAGTGCTTCTTGCTAGCAACAAAAGAACCCGCAACTCTTGGTAACAGTCTACAATGTATGTAAGGAGCATCTGCTGATGAATTTTTTGAAATCGAATGTGATGGTTTTTGAAAGAAATGAAAGTATTACTAAATGTGAAATCACTGTGAATGGGGTTGTTGTCCTGAAAAGGGGGGTGTAATTTGTGTACCTGATAAGTACAAGACGGGCCACCGTTTATGTCGATGTGTGAACATTGAATAACATTGACATTAATTAACCGATTGACTTCAGTAAACATGTTTTTGAAACTTCAATTCATTCAAATTTTAACCATGAATCACATCACACCGAAACTGTTCATTTTTATTAACATAACGTGCATATCGTCAAAATATCGTAGCCAACAAGCATCGCCTGTAGCTCAATCACAAATAATTATTGACTAGCTTAAAAACATGCTAAGCATTTGAGCGATAACACTGAACAATAATAAACATGCTGAAGTTATCGCAGTCATAAGTCAACACGTGTGTAATCTCTAAGTCAACGCTCGTGTCTTTTTATTTTTTGTTTTCCTCGTAAATAAATACAGTTCACTGGCAAAAAATCGGCGTTTACTTTAAAAAATAATACAATATAATGCATTTGCTAAATAGTAAGGAGTATCTAATACAAAAAGATAAAAATTAAATTACGATTACTATGGCGACTGCTTTTCTTGACATTTGGCTTGCCAACCGCCGGCTAATTGTAATAAATAGCTTGATAAATAATAAATAATAATAGCAATTGGAATATTTTACATATTTACACCGGCGAAACGTAAATATTTGTACATTTAATATTAGGTGTTCACGGATGTTCCATTGTGATCGCAAATACGATGAATAACCATGGTGAGAAATTGTTATCGCGTCTCTTATTAGCACGTCGATAGCTATTTGTGATTGAGCTACTGACAACACTATTCGTCGTTTGGTGTCGAATTTTCTTGAGCACGGGACAATGGAAGATTGTCCACATGCCGTTCATTAACGCTCAAGACGTTCCGATGAACTGGTTGAAGCGGTAAGAGAGAGTGTTGCCGAGAGCCCACATGTGTCGTATCTTCACTGCGCTCAGCATTTTGGCGTCAGTGGAACCACTTTGCGGTGCATTTTGAAGGATGATTTGCATTTTTGCAATTGCCTCAAAGAATATTGTTGACAGACATTCCACGTCACTTGAAAATTCAAAGTCGCTCGAATGGCTGACACCGAACCTGATTTTGGAAGCAAATTTCGATGACCGACTAGGCCCATTTCACACTCTCTGGCGCCGTTAACAAACTAAATCGCCACATCTGGGGATCGAAAAATCCACACGAGATCCACAAAACACTATTGCATGGCCAAAAAGTGACTGTTTGGGCCGGCATATGCGCCGAAACCATCAGTGGGCCATTTTTCTTCGTAGAAGGTGAAGCAGTCGATGATAATCGATATCGGTAGATGCTGGCTCATTATGCCTGCCCACAAATGTGTGAAAAAAGTCTGGATGGTTAAGCTAGGATTTCCTAGGACAGCGGTTATCAACACCGTTTTCTTAGGAAACCACTCTCTAATCACTGTTACGATGGCTGTCCACCGCATCGCCGTTCACCACGGTCGTTAAGATACTGGGACCGCTGTCCCAGGAAACCCTAGCTTTACTGGTTTAAAAAATACGGTACACCATGTTACACTACTAATCAAACAATACAGTTTCTGCTACGAAAATTCCTTGAATGTGTGATGTCAAAAAGGCGACATTGACTGACCACCCAGATCTCCAGATTCGACCCCTCCGGACTTCTTTTTGCGTTATTTGAAAAACAAAGTGTACTCCGAAAAACCTCGGACCATTGACAAGCTCAAGGCAAACATTCGTTCCGAAATCATCGCTATACCGCCCGAGCTGATTGAAAAAGTGATGGAAAACGCAGCAAAAAGGGCTTTTTTTGCTTTGGCCAATAAAGGCGGCCACTTGATCGATGTTGTATTCAAAAGCTTTTTCAAATAAATTCTAAAGGGCCAAATGAAATTAAAATAGCTCATATATGGAAACCGTTTATTTTTTTATAAAGTTATTCAATATTTTACAATACTTATTTTCAAATGTACCCACATTGAAGGTAATATTTAGTTTTATATAAATTATCCTTACACTGTATAATATTCACCAGTTTGAAGATGCCCATTAGAGGGTGAAAGCGCTAATTGGTCAAAATAAATAAGTGGAAGTGTACCAAGTATTTTTTAAATTAATAACTTATATGCAAATATAAGTTATTACATCATTTTACAATATATTACATACCGACATAAAATATGGCGCACCCCGAATGTTTAATTGGGATCGAAATACTGAGATAGGAAATCGATGATAATAAGACATTTTTTATTTTTTCAATTGACATAGTTTGCTAGTCTATTAACAAACAATATCACAAGTTTGCAGGCCAGAAAAGGGGCATTGCTTTACTTATGATGGCCTTCTTCTGAACGGGTTAATTTATAAACCCAAAATTTTAATATACAATTATATTTACTATTTAAGAGCTGGGCAACACAGGTCATTTGTTCTTCTCGAATGCAGGATAAATTTACCATTGATTATGACTGAAGGGAGGAAGATTGGTCTGTTAAACAGCCTACCAGGAGATGTGGAACTTTTCCATGCTGGGATTACCAGTTTTAGACTATTCCTCTCTAACTGTACATCCTAATTTGTATTTGTGATTTCTTTATACAAGTGTTATAGACTAGCAAACTAAGTCAATTGAAAAAATAAAAAATGTCTTATTATCATCGATTTCCTATCTCAGTATTTCGATCCCAATTAAACATATTTAATATCTTTACATTGTTACTATTAAATTTAATTTTAATGTTAGAATTATATTTTTTTTTTTATTAATAACTTGCATACTAGGTACATGCTTTTTTAAAATTCTATACATATCTACTTTTACACATCTCGTAAATGATATCACTGTAACTCTCCAAAAAAGAGACCAACTCTTGTGCTTGAAGAGTGACTTACACTGATGTAGTTGTTTATTGTTTATTATAAGAGTTTATATAATTTTGAATACGAGAACATGAGAAAAAAATTTAAACATAGAATATATAAAGAAAAAACATAAAACAATAATACATTCATACTAATTGAAATTTAATGTAGTTTTTACACGTGTTCAAAAAATTTCTTTAGATTAACTTTAAATTTATGTATTGATATTTTATTTTTAATAGTTTTTAGATCATTCGGAAGATTATTATAATTTTTTACACCTTTGAAGACAAAGCTATTTTGACCATGACTGGTGTGGAATTTGGGAATTTTAATATGATGTTGGTGACTTATTCATCTCAAATTCTTTTACTTTTTCTTATTTATAAATTTGTAAAATGGAATTTATTTTATAAAGAATGTCTACTGTATGAACCATTAATATTGTAGGTAGACTTTCCGTATTGAATGTGGAGGGTTTCTTAAAAATTACTTTAATAATTAATATTTGTACTATTTTAAGAGGGTTTAATATATTGGCGTATGAACCACCCCACCCTACAATACCATATTGTAATATATATTTTGTTTTTATATTTTATGGACTTATTGTTGAACCAATGTGATTTTTTTTAAAAACATATTTTTGCAAATACTAATCATATATGTACATTTTAATTGTATTGTACATTCAAATAAAATAAAAAAATTACCGACCTTCCTTCAAATTTTTGCCGCGTGTAAAAAATCTTTTTTTAAAATCCGATTTCCCGTATCCCTGGATTTCCTCGATAGAGGGAAATTTTAAATAAAACTCTGTTCAACTTCGAATTACGTTTTTTTTAAACTTTTATGGCAATGAATAGAATCATTTTAAGGTGATTGATGATTGGTGATGAAACAAAAAATAAGATGAATATTTTTTGTTTTAAACGCCATTTTGTAAAAAGGACATAAATTATGGATGTAGTTATGGAATTTGTTACAATCAATATAGTGTAAAGTTTCCGAAAACCAAGATTTGTAAAATTTCCATGTAAAATAATCGTAAAAATGGCATTTTTCAATTAAAAAAATGATAAAAGCGCCATGTATGAATAATTAGTTTCATATTTTCGTTTAGATTCTCCATAAGTTGTTGCTTGAAATATGCAAAAAAATAACGATCTTAACGGTATTATTATTTTTTCCATGTGACGTCGCATGAATTTTCTATAATGATTTGAAATACGCATATTTTAAATATCCTGAAAACGAGACGTTCCGCGCCCCCGTGGGACAAACGGCACGTATTACGTTACCAAGTTATATGTGTGCGCAATGTTTGTTAAAAGAGCACTCGCCAGGCATGACGTGTGACGCCAAAATTACATGACGCAACTTTAAACCGTTTTGTTTGTTCTGGTTTTAAACACGAACATTATGAAACAAAACTGTTTTTTACACATTAATCCTCCCTCCCCGGTTATGTGTAGCTAGTACACATTGCGTCTAATAACTATAATATCTTTATAAATATAATAAATATTGTATTTAGTTTTTCAGTATTCCTCCATTACACATTTACGTATCGACTGAAATAATTTGTTATACAATAATAAGTACTTATTAGGCACAAAAAAAGCATTTTATCGGAAACTGGGGATAAATTACAAATATCATTAAAAGTATACTCACAGTATACCAATAACACCTGGCGTTACACATCCACTACATGTCCAGTCACGTAGTCCATTACTAGCTACTTGCTACGTAGTAGCTCTCGGGAAGTTGGCGCTGGTGCCTGTTTCACCCGAATCGTTAGGTTTTTTTTATGTTTTCGGCAATTGGATTTGAAATATTATCATCTTTGAATTAAATTATGTTTATTCTCTATAAATATTCCATTTTTCCCTTTTTAAATCTTCTATTTTTTTAATGTGTAGTGACTACACAGCACCGTAATGCGCGGGTGTTTTTTGGATAGTAAGGGAAAGATTAATGATTGTATAGTTAGAACCATAAAAATCCTAAGTAAATATTTTCAACGTTATTTCTGATTTGGACATGGATGGATTTAAAATTGAATTGAAAAATTCGCAGTACATTTAGAAACGTCGATAAATTTTTAACTGTCTTTTCGTAATACGGGCACGAACCCGCTGAGGGAATATCGATAAATTATTCCGTTTTTAATTTCAATAAAATTTAACGACTATGTCATTTTTATCTACAGAGAAATTTACAGCCCTCGACATAACTCTCTTAAATAATTATGAAGTCTCTTAACATGCGACAGTTTGTAATGAGGAAGATCAGTGGTTTTTTAAAAATGTATTTTTTATTTTTTAACAGACAGACTTTTAAAATACACCAAATTCAAAAAAAATAAAATTATGCATATTATCATTGCTACGAAATTTTGTAATTTTTCATTACTTCGCGCGTGACGTCACTTCGGTAAGTTGTTCTGATTAGTGGGTTAGCTCGCCGGAAACCGGAAATCTATCACAACACGCTATCATCGGCTGATTTAGAAAAAAATGTGACGCCATTTATAATAGTCTATTTTTATGATTTGTTTCATACCATTTAACTCTGGACGCGGCTGTAACATATGTTGCTATCCGACGTTCCATACTAGATTTCCTACCGTTCAACGCGAACGTAAACAATGTTGTTATGCTGGCCTTTGGCGGCCGATAAAATCGTTAACTTCTACCCTATGACGTTTCAACCTTGATAAGTGTATAGGATATTTCATGCTGCTAATGCCATCTACGGTTTAACAGCGAAAATTATATGTTTGTTTACTAAAAATCCAGATCTAAGAGATCACTTACTCGGGTCGCAAACCTAAGAAAACAGCTAATCAGTTTGAAATTCTGGCGGGCTTTCTTCGACCAATAGTATCTCGCCGGGTTCTTTCCAGTAACTACGTTAGCGTAGCATTGTGCGCGGATAGGATATACACAGCGGCAAATATTTTGATTTGCAATTTTTTCAATATTTTCGAACAACGTCGTACAATTTCATCCCCAAATTTTTACCATATGTAAAAAAATATTTTTTAAATGTTATTTGCCGTAGCACTTTACTGCTATCAGCATTTTAAAAGTTTTTTTTTTTTTTACAGTAAACATAAGAGGTAAAACAGAGTATTAAAAATAAAGGATATGAAATAGAAATGAAATACATATTAACAGTAAAAATATTAAACAAAAACATCCCACAAAGTCATGGCATGTGCACGTAATGATTGATGAATGTTGAAATTTGAAATAAATGCTGCTTAATTCTTTAAAAACAAATGAATGAACATAACCAAACATTTACAGAACATTAATGAAGAATATGAAACTAGAAATAAAAATTAAATAAGGCTGCCATTTCGCTGCCATAGTTCTTGTATTGTTCAATATACCATTTTTAGAAAATTAAGTTATGAATGCCAATATGCCCGCTGGCGAGCTCATACTAATGAATTAAGCCGCAAAATATTTTTCAGCTTACACTCACTTAGAAGGTTGCAAAAATTCTTACCCATTAGTACTAAATGCACTCTTGTACAAGCATTACTACTACCCATTCTAGATTACGCTGATGTTTCCATGACTGATTTAAGCTGTGAGCAACTCGATAAACTTGAACGACTTCAGAATACATGCATTAGGTACATTTTTGGTCTTAGGAAATATGACCACATTTCTGATTATCGTAGGCAACTGAAATAGCTCAAAATTAGACAGCGGAGAGACTATCACTCCCTCTCACTTCTGTTTAATGTACTTCATAGTCCTAACGCTCCTATATACCTGTGTGAAAAATTTCAACGTTTATCAGTTCATGGTTTACCTCTTCGTTCTCATTGTCAAGGCACTCTCTTAATACCCATACACAATTCCTCTTTCTTCTCTAACTCATATAGTGTCCATGCGGCTCGACTGTGGAATCATCTCCCATCCACCATCAAAGATGTTACTACATTATCTTTGTTTAAATCACGTCTGAAGAAACATCTCCTTTCTCTTCCTTAATCTCTCCTCCTTTCCTTTTTCCTCTTTCCGCTTTTTTCCTTTTTCCCATTGAGTAATAGTTAATTAATAATTAATAAGCCCGCCAATGTACAAATAACATTATGTACAAAAAGTTAAATAAAAAAATAAATAAATAAAAAAAATATTTATGTTTATTATCTTATTACGCGTCCACGTAGCAAAATGTTAAATTTTTTTTCCGTTAGTAAATGGAATTTTCAGCATTCTTTGAGTGCCAATCTCCACTTAATGGTTTTAAATAGTTTTTTTTCGAGAATGCCGCACATATATATATATAAATTTAATGTGTGAGCATACAAAATCAAATCATTAAATTTAAGAATTAACAGTATTTTCGAAATGAATGCATCGATCATGCACCGTTTTTCCAAACATTCACTTGAGAAATCGCATTTCGATAGCATTCAGCGTACTTTCATCATTTTTTTTCCATTTCCATGCTTTCCTCTTATACATAACGTTCGGTACCAAAACTCCATTGTGAACTGCTTGTTTTGCCTCGTTCTAGTACTTAGGAACATTATACAAATTGTGTTTATTAATATGTTTCTTAAATAAAATAAGCTCCATGACAGTTTGCTCGTTCATTTAGAGCAAATAAATAAACAGAATGAAAAAAGAATCGCGTACTTAAATTTAATGTTCGCAGACATGCGACATAATGCCTCTTGGAGACATTAAGGATAAAAGGTATGTAGAAGAAATGAAAAAAATAAAGGGGTAGCTATCTTAAATGATTGCCTGGAGGGTAATGTTTATAGTACTTTTGATGGAAATATATTTGTTGAAGCGAAAAATCTCTAGTGGGTAAGATAGAAGCGCAATTTCATCAAAATAAACACATTTCTTTAAAAAATTTAAAGATACATTCGTCAATTTCTAGCTCACTACACGCAACAATAATAAGTTGTTATTTCGTATATTATTTATTTTACACTTTATTTATTTATTTATTTTGTTCATTTACAAGAAATAAAAATGAAATACATGCTAACATACTAAATAATAAACACAGAATATACATAAAAAATATGTGAAATTAGTTAGAAAGGATATAATAAAAAGTTTTACAAAGTAAAAAAAAAAAAACAAAAATAACAAAGGTATGCACGAAAAATCAGTAAGCATATAAACGAAAAATACAAAGATATAAGCTTATAAAATAAATTCTGTGAAGCAAACAATAAATAAAGTGTTACGGTAAGCAAGAAAAACACTTTTAAGCTAAATTAATAAACAAACAAGCATATATTATCACGAAAAAATAAGAAATAAAAATACGTATCCATGAAATGCGTATTTACCAATACTACAATGCAATTTGATATAATAGTAAAAAATAAAAAACAAGTAAAAATAAAGAAGTAAGTATTTTTTTTAATTTATGGAATTGAATTGTCAATAATAGTTTGACGAGCAGCTACAAATAATATATATATACATTTACATATAAGGGCAGGTATATTGCCTTAAGGCAATTTCTTCCTACCTACCCAAACCTTTCAGTTTGAGAAAATTACAAGTACATGGACATATTTAATCTTACAATTTTATTATCACAATAATCCATCCGAGATTGAAGTAACATTAAAGGCTTTAATTTAATTTAATTATTATTACCCAGTTTTAAAAAAAGACTCACTTTGTATCCTGATAATGTTCTTTTAGCAGTGCTAGCTGACAAGAGAAAACACGTAAGAAAAAATGGTTTTCAGGAGAATGCCGAGATCCTGCAAAATAAAACGGACTATATTTGCAACAAGTATCCAAATTTTCTAATTGTCAGAATGTGATATTCGTGCAGCAGACAGATGTGGATTTGACTAAAAAAGATAATCTGGCAGAACCTCGACGACTAAACAATTTACCCATAAGAAGATTTCAGAAGCAATAGGAGACACATCAATTATTCAGGAGGTCATACTACCTTCCACCAAAGGGTTTTCCTGTCACAGTCAAGCCACACGAATTGTAAAAATAGTTACGAAAGCATCAGTTTTGGTCTGCAGAAGCCAAAAAAGAAACAGTTTTATTAAAAAAACGGCAAAAATTAAGAAAATTAATGCCAATGTTTAAGACTAATTGACGGTAATAACCGTGAACTGGAATTTTGTTTTTTTTTAACTTAAAAAAATATAAAAATTTAAACTACTCAATACATATTACTTTTTAGAAATTGCATCTATTTTATTTTTGTTTTATCTTTGCAATAAATACTAAAAAAAATGAAAAAATATTTGCTTACCAAAAAAAAATTTTTTTTAATACTGCCATAAAAATGTTAAAATAGCTAAATTTTATCAGTCTCGCGGAAAATGTTATTGTATTTTTTTATATTTTTTTTGTTTATTTTTTCTTTAATTTGTAGGCTATAGGATATCTTTTCCGCATAGGTCCGTTTTGAATTTCCAAAAAATTAGAAATCAAAAAACCCTTCTGTGAACTCTTCTAATTGAATTATAATGAACACTAATGTTTTACATGCCGACCGGTTGTAGAACTCCCATAAACATGTATAGTACATCGGTTCAAATATTTTCCTTTAAATATATAACTCCCTTAGACGCACCCAGTTGTGTGTAGGGCACTGCATTGGTGTTCCGTCGCCATTTCGGATATCTTCTCTATCTTTCATAGTTCTCGTCCTCTTTGGGATCAGGGAAAATTTGCATGGCTAAGTCCGGTAAACACGGTGGCTTGCTCAATTCGATCTGGTTTTTGTCTAAAAGTTGGAAATGAGCTGCGAGCATCTTGAAAATTGGCTGATCACACCAAAACGCGTCTTACTAATTTGTCTGTCAAAAACAAATAATCACCTTTGCAGACGACACAGTTCTTGTATTTGAAGGTGACAATTGGGAAAAAACACATGTTAAGGCCGAAACAGGAATCAATATTCTTAAAAACTGGCTGAGAGATAATTTGCTGACGCTAAACTTAAAGAAAACCAAATACATAAAATGCAGTCCAAATATAAAAGGCCTACCAAGAATAGAATTAAGGATAAAATTTATGATACAAATTGTAACACGCTCACCAGCAGTAATTGCTACCACCTGGAATGTGTACAAGATATAAAATAACATATTGTTCATTGTAGATACTAAAAGTATATTATATGGTTTGTGCAACTCTGTTTTGGCCTACGGTTGTATTTGTTGGGGAGGAGCTGCCAAAACTATTCTTGATCCCTTGGTTAAGGTACATAAATCGATATAAGGGATAATATAGCGAAAACCGTACAATCATCCGAGTGAAGGCCCTTTCAAATCCTTCAACGTCCTTGGTTTAAGGCAAATCTACATAAGGAAAGTAATACTCGACATTCACAAAAATTGGAGCACTCAGGTGATTGTGAGTCATGCGCACTCAACCAGGAATACAGTAAGAAACGATTTGGTCATTCCAATAGCACGTACAGCGGTATTCCAAAAATCATTTCTATATAACGGACCTAAACTATACGACCTGATACCGTGTGTTTGGAAATCTGATAAACCATGAGTATTGAAAAAAAAAATAACGATTTGGTTGACAGACACACATTTAACGTAAACTGTACTTTTTTTCTTCTCTTTTGGGCTATAATTTTTTTCTATTTCTTCAATATTATTTTTATTTATAGGAAAAATATTCAAAAACCATATTTGCCGCAACAAATCGGTTTCTTAGAACAGGCATTTGTCCATATAGGAACCGATTGCAACATTAGGCATACAAATATTTCTAGATGCCGACCCTTCGTATACTGTGCCTACTTCTAGTACAAGCAGAATTTGCCAGAGTGTTTTTTGTGCCATTTTTGTAAAAATGTATGTATAAACTAATAAATACGCGTCCATTTAGTCAAAATGTTCAGATTAATATACAGACAAGTGCCTTATATATTCTTCTGGACATATTAAGAGATAGACATTGCCATTCCCTTGCTCGGGACATGAATGGTACAAGAAATAATATTATTTTCAATATTTCTCCCTTTAACACAATATTTGGTCAATGGTGCAATAATTATTTTATTGTCAAATTGTTTAATATGGTCCTCCACAAAATTAAGTTGACAAAAGCAAATTAGCATAGAACAATAAAAATAATATTTTAAGGACGTGTGAAATACGTAAATATTTTTTTTACTAATGCACTGTCCGGCATAGAACAAGTTAACTAATGAGAAAGAGAAAAAATCAAATAGTTCGATACTTTTTTTAATCTAGGATAAAAACAGGCTTTTTCAACTGGGTATTTAAATTCGAAATTCATATATTCCGAGTATTTTAGATCACACCTCGTAGATACATATACATTAAAAACAAACTACCTAATGTTACTATTATTAAAGTACTTTTGGCTGTTGATTCGTGGCACAAACGAAAAAGGATTTGTAAAAGACTTTTAAAAGGATGTATTCTTTTGAGAATTAGAACCCCTAAAACGTAAAAATTTTAACGTTACGACAAATTGAATTTCTCTTCTCCGTTTGCGGGCAAAGACATTCCGCAAAGGAAATTTCAAAGGAAGGAAAACACTTACATTTCTATGTTTACCACAATTGCCGGACGAAGGATAATGTTTTATTCACAGTGTTGGCCTAAGGGTGTTCCGTAGCCCGGTTATTATTTGCGAACCCTAACCGAGGACTAATATTTGACAAGGTTGTACTCAGCGACCTAAGCGATAAAGGTACAAAACCTCTTTTAATCAACACAACCCCACAGAATCATAAATTAATCTGTTTATTTCAAATGTAATTTCTGTAGTTTGGGTAAGGCTGACCATTTCATCAAATACAATGAAATATTATTAACTAACTAACTAACTAACCATCACGCCATTTCCCCGGAGGGGTAGGCGGAGAGGATAGAACGCCACACCACTCTGTCCTGGCACACTTCCTTTGCTTCCTTCACATTCATACATCTTCTCATGCACGCACGTCGATTATTCCGACTTTTCACATGACCACTTTCAAGAATTTGTTGTACTTGATCATGCCATGTCTTTCTCGGCCTTCCTCGACTTCTACAACCAGACACATTCGCATCATAAATCTTTTTAGCCGTTCTTTCATCATGCATTCGCTCCACATGACCGAACCATCGCAAAAGACCTTTCTTAATTTTGTCGATAATGCTTAACTCAGCCTTGCATTCTGCTCTAATTTCGACATTAGAGCACCTATCATACATTGTTTTTCCGCACATTCGCCTGAGGGATCGCATTTCAACAGCATTCAGTCTACTTTCGTCCCTTTTTTTCCAACTCCATGCTTCGTTTCCAAACATTAGGGTTGGTACCAGAACTCCAATTATGAACTGCTAATTTAGCCTCTTGCGATAGACATTCTAAAATAATACTTGAAGGAATTACTTTACGATTTTCATGTAAAATAATATAACTAGAAGACCTACTTTCTAAATTCGGTGCGTATCAATTAAATTTTAAAATACAATGTTTTTTTTTTCAGAATAAGGTATTGAAATTTACCATACTTTTAAAAAGATACAATTTATAACATTTCTTGACTTAAATTTTTACAAAAAGGTTTCGAAAGTAGGTATAAACTATTTTTTTTTAAATAACCAAACTTCTTACCAAGCTCTTTCCTGTAACCTTTTCAATATAATTACAAGTTTTTTTTCTATACTTACGCACCCACACTCACGCATTTAAAAACAAAGGGAGAAAATAAAATCATTAGAAATTAATAGAATTGAAATTAATGCAGTAATAATTAACTAGCAATTAGAATTATCGAACTCTCCTTTACTTAAACCATTAATTTAATATATAACTACGCTCCGTTTGATTGAATTATTTACAACTAAAATAATATAATTAACATTAAATTTACTATAAAAATGAATAACTTCATTTCATAAACAAATATATTATCTAAGTATGTATCTTAAAATATTTCGTCATTCATCTATAATCTATAGGTATGTAAACTTCCCTGTCAAAAAATCTAAGTATTGTGCTAACTTTATCTGTTAAAATGTGTATTTCCCACGCTGTTATATTTCGCCATGTGTTCTTTTCCCACATTTTAAATAATAAAAGCTTAATCCCAATTTCGGCCCAAAAACTCCCAAAAATGAACTGTTTATTTATTTATTTATTAATTTACACGCCCTATGGTCTTTTACATATTTTAGAAATTACATTTAAGTGCAGCAGTGAAACATGAGTATGTAAATTTAGTTAAAATTAAAGATAACATAAGAAAAGCTAAAAGATACAATAATAAGTAAAAATCAGGAAATGTACCAACATAGGTATATGTTACACAGAAAAACATTTAAAAAATTTACATATGAAAACATACACGCATACATATACATACATATAAGTTTATACATTATTATAGAGATACATGAGAAAAAAAATCGTAAATAAAGAAAAATATTAAGAAATTTTACACAAATTAATTTATAACCTTTTGAATACTTAACCTATATTTATATAAAGACAGACAAAATATATCAACTTCACCATACTCGTTACCTAGCCGCTGGCTGGTGTAGTCTAGGTATTGGTGAATTGTAATAATAATTGTGACTGCCAGGAGATATAAAATAACGTTAGCTGCCGAGTATTTCGAAGAGGTACTTTCAAGCTGATAACACTAGTTAATTCCGGGACGTCCAATACGCCATTGTTTAGCAAACTAGTTGTAAATGTTTATGTTTTCTGTCCCCTGTTTTTTTTTTATAAATTTAAAATACTCATTTGATCCTATCTCCAAAATATGTTAAGAATAGTATAAAAGCTGTAAACGTTGTACACAATTCACCAGTCTTGAAGATGCCTACTTGGGCGAAAGCGCTCGTTGCCCAAAATAATAAAAACTAAAACTAAACCAAGAAGTTTCATTGATAAGTTTATTTATAATTTTATCATAATCATTAACATAGGAGTTTTATCAAGAAATATCAACAAAAAACATCAATATTAGTAATGTTTTATATGCCGACCGGTTGTAGAACTTCCATAAACACTTATAGTCGTAGTACATCGATCCAAATATTCCCCTTTCAAAATATCACCCCCTTTGCCGCATCCAGTGCTGCGTAGGGCAATGCATTGGTAAAGCAAATGCAGTGTATGTTCACTCACATATCTTGGCAAGCTTATTCCACGATAGTCTCTCTTAGAATCAACAATCCTTCCCAGCAATGAACAAATTTAATATACCGAATCTGTGGATTCCCTTCTAAGCTACAGGCATCAAAATACCCTTCCTTACAATTGACAATTGAGATATCAAGATTATAAACATACTAAGTACATTTTTAGATTCAATATGCCTTTTTATTCCTTACACGTCCTTGATAGAATCGAAACCTTTTACATATAAGAGATGTTTTCAGCATTTGAAAAAAATTCAAAAGGAAAGTACTTTCCGAATTCGTGCCAACTTATTGAGAACGGTCAATTGCTTGAATTTTCAAGAGAATAATAGTAAAAAATAAATTGAATTGGCTTCAATAGGAAGGTGTTATACCTTCCACACAATAATAGATCTTTAAACTATACCTATATATCTATAAACTTACCTAAACTCCAAACTCTCCAAACTCGAAGGAACATAGATGACGCCATTTTTATGTATAAAACTTTGAATAACATGATAGATTGCCCTAAGATTCTATCACTTATTAATTTTAGAGTCCCAGTAACGCAGACCAGAAACAAACCTCTTTTTAAAATTTCTAAATGTTCCACTAAATCTTTTCAAATTTCATTTGTAAATAGAACCTGCAATATGTGTAATCAGAAATTAAATTGTAATGATATTAATAACATAACTTTAAAAGGGAAATTTCCAAAAACAATTCAAGTTATGATGTTGCACCTTGAATCCGCAGCCTATATTATGCAGGTTATGTGCAGTTCTGTATGTAGGCACATAATAAATGAACACTGTATGGTCAACTATATTTGTATTATATATTATAATGTGCAACTGTGTGACCAATATTCAAAAGTAGATATATTTTGAATAATATGTATTACATTTACATTTCTAGTAATATTATAAGTTTTGTATGATTAGTTATTTTATGGTATGTATAATTTTTATGTGACAACATTTACAATAACAATATTATGTGGAAGCCTCTAATTGGACTTTATGATATGTATTTATTGTATAATTGATTCTTATAAATGTATAAATGTCTTTTGGCTTTCCAATGAAATAAAATAAATAGGCGTAATTTTTTTTATTTCAGGCTACAAAGGTATTGGCCTTTTTTTTGTTTACGGTTAAATGAACGTTTAACAAAATAAAAAAACAACGACAGCTAGAAATAACAACTAGCGTTTTTTTTAAACATAAAAAAGTATACATAAGTAGAAAGTATTAATAAAAAATAAACGTAACATCTCTGAAAAATATTAATATTTACCGATATTATTAAAAGTGACCTAAATTAAACAAAATGGCAGCTACAATGACTTCAATGTTACGATCCGCCGGTTGCAAAATAATAATGTGCTGTTCCTCGATCAACACAGCACAAACTATGGCTTGCATGCATCAATGTCCCGATTGTGTCGTATTGTTAACTCGAGACAAGATCTGGACTTTTTTGGTGTAAGTCTTTATAGTTTTAAAAATTCACTAAGATAGGCCAGATCTTGTCTTGAGGTAGTAATTTTTTATTTTTTTTGTCCTAGCTTTAATTTTATTTGTTTGTATTTTATTTTATTAGTGCCTGTATCTTTTATAAGAAATTGTATTTACCATCGTTAGAATGGACTGCGTAAATCCGTCAAATAAATAAATACAAGAAAAAAAGCTTGGGTTCGAAAAGAAAGTTTTAGAAATTCTCCTGACTTTTCGCTACCCCAATTAACCAGTTTTTTTGCAAATTTATTCCATTAAACCCAGGCCATGGTTTTACAAATGTTCGGGTAACACATTGAATATTTTGGGAATTAAAAATCTGATTTCTTTGCCCGAACTCAGAGATTGTGGTATACCTCATGATTCATCCTCTAGGTTAACTCCTGGTTGTGTGGGACAGTCCATTTTGGAATTTATCTGAATAATTTACATTTACAAACATTACAATTCTATGAATATACAATTGCCTAGTATCTAAAATTCCGAATTCTTCAAACAACTCAAAACAGGGTATCTAGAGGGTCTTTTAAAAATTATTTTAATAATCCATTTCTAAGCAGGCTAAAAGTACAGTTAAAATTTATTTGAATGTAATTTATTTCAGTTTTATAAAAACTGTAACAAGGCCCGACTGTTAATAGTTCTTTCGTGAGCCATGTCTCACTCCGTGGTTAATTATGTGACTCTGAAATCATTTTTTTTGGCAAAACTTCCAGTAATTTCACTATGGGTCACGACCAATCCCGGTCACCTGTAAAAACTATAAATAAAAGTTGAAAAAATATCTCATCTATATCCTAGAACTTGGAGAACAAAAAGGAGATCTGTGGTGGGTATGTCTACCAGGCACACGGAAACACACCAACTCCAGCAAATCGAAACAGTCAATGAATGAATTGATCACTTTATAAAGTTATATTAGATCTGTTAGAATTCTTCTATCGGAAAGTTTGAAAATATTTGCAAAATAAATCTTTTAAAAATCGAAGAATTATGTTTGACTAGTTATTTTTATACAAATTAATAAATAATAAAATTTATTTCCCTGATCTACTTGAAATACTTCCATTTCGTGTGCCATCTAGACCGAAAAGACAAAATCTTCTTTTTTACACAGACAACGCGTCAATTAACTATTTGAAACAATCTACAATATCTAGAATATGCGAGCAATATAACAATAGATTTACCGAGGCTGATATTATTTATTTATTCTTTATTAAGTTAGTTCATAACATCTTAAGAACTAATATAAACTTTTAATAACAATACATATTTTTTATCGAAGTTTCTCAATAACATATTTTTTCAAATTAATTTTCAATATTTCGATATTTTCTATTTCCTTTATTTCTTCAAGTAACTCATTGTACAGCTTCAATCATTTGTACAATGAGATTAGAGATTCTTTTTTTCTCCTCATTGGTAATCTTATCTTTTTTTATCCCTTGTTTCATATGTATGACATTGTTGGTTGAATTTTATTATTGTTTTTATTTTATCCACCCCCTCATTTATTTTATGTTTAAAAATTGCTACATTATATTTAATTGGCTACTTTACTGTGAGCAAGTCAATTTCTTTGTGCATTCTTTCTACATTAGAATAGGTATTTTTTTAAGTAAAATCTTCATCGCCTTATGTCTTTATCAAATTATTTTGATTATTTTATATATATTTTTAATTTCTTGTCTTTTACATTTATTATATTAAAAATAATTTAAATTGGGAATCGTTAATATTTGTGTACATACTGTTTGTTTACCCAATAAAATAAATAAATAAATAAAGACAACAATTGATTATAATTAAATAAAGTAGGTGGAATATGAAGTTTAAACTTAAGGGCACATCACTCGAGCGTGGGAAAAAAAAATTCGTCAAAATAGTTCCAAACTACTAACGCATACAATTGCAATTTTTGAACACACACTGTTTCACGTTGCACCAAAGGTCACATAGATTCTTACTTGGCAAATTAATTATTTCTTACTCAGAATGAAATTGGATTACCCTAATCATTTAAATACTTATACCTTCGAAACTTAAATTATATGCTCGTTCTTTATCGAGTTTTCACATGTAATTTCAAAAAAACGCATATATTTTTCAAAATAAAATCATACAAAGATTCAGTTAAAAATTGACTCGTTTTCAATTTTCCTATTATAACATCCTATTTCTATTTTAGCATATAGACATTTTTAAGTAACAACGCATTTTTCATTTTAATGCATAATTAATTTACATGATTTATTTTACGATGTACTTTATATAGATAATTACGGTCACTAATTTCAAGAAAACACACAACAATAGAGATAGATATATTTATGTTTTCAATTGACACTTTTGCGGGAACGAAACACAAATAAGAAAACGTCGTTTTATTTAGAATTATTATATCATAATATGTTAAAAAAAATATTATCGTTTACAGGGGATTTTTTTGATACAATGAAATAAAAAAAAAAACACATATTTGATAAACCTGAATGACTTTTAATTTATTGCAACAGAGAGGGAGAACATTATTGAGAAGGGAATATGGAAGTCTAGGCATTTACAGGGCTTATGACCTGTCATTGGCTGGTTTAAGTGGCCACTTACACACTGTGTAACATTCACCATTCTGCCCATGTTTTAAAATCTACATTTCCTCAACTCTTCCATTTGTTGAATTTTGTGAAGTAAAGGAGCTGAAACCTTTACTATAAATAATAAAATTTTATTCAATAAAATTTCTTCTGGAAGCGCTCAAGTGAATCGAAATGTGCAGTTTAACGGGGCGACCAGACTGGAGAAATATATTTTAAACGACTTCTAACCATGGAGCAATTAAGAGACTTGGTGGTGTGATATTACTATATTTTAAAATTCGCTATTTACCCTGCAACCCACGTATGTCATGTATGAACGTATGATACAAGTAGCTCGGAATTTACGCCAAGATAGACGGGTATGGTGGTTCGTCTGCCAACCCCTACGGGGAAATGACGGGATGGAAGTAATAGTAGTTGAAAAATAAAAATAAAAATGAAAACGCTGCGCGCTGTGCAAGATGAAGGCGTGTCTCTTGGCTAAATATATAAATTGTCCACCTTTTTTTCCACACAACTCATTGTGAACATCATATGCTCCAACTAGGGAGAGGACGTGGAATGATGTTGATGACTATGCTTGTAAGTTTCACTTTATTATTTGTAAATATGGCATTCATAACGAAAATGAAGCTGCTATACAATACACGAAACGAATCGATTTTACTAAAACTAATTCGTTTAGAAAATGGATGCCAAGGTTGCATTATAAATAGCAAAAGTGACTTATTTTTACTGACTGTACTCTTAACTCGGTTTCTAATGTTTACGGATCAATAGCTACAGATCAAGAGATTGAGAGTTGAGTTACTGTTTTCTCAGCTTTAACCAAAAATACGAAAATTTAACTCTTAAAACTTCCGTACACATTTGCAAAATTTTAGAATATGCCTATGTCAATCGAATCTAAAAACTTTGTTTATTTTTCCACAAAAAAAAAACATAGTTAATTACAGTTTATTCTACGAATTTGACGCTTAAAAACTATGGTTAGTAATTACTTTACGCGCGGTGATGTAACATCTTATTACCATACCAAAAGACGAAATACTCTCAAGTTCGAACATTTAAAAAAACATAGAGACATAAAGTTTTTTTTTCAGAAATAAAGAAATATTAGCGTTCTTATTAGCTACCCAAATATTTCAATTTTGGTGGCCATTTTCAACGAGTTGTAAATAACTCACTGTTAAAAAATGGAAATCAATTCAGGGTCGAGTGGGGTTCGAACCTCGGACCTCTGATCCGTGAGTCCGCAATACTAGCCACGGGACCACAACCCGATTCATAATTTTAATCGTTTAATAATTCCTTTTCCATAATTCATAAAATAATTATATAATTTAGCCCTGTTATAGCAAAATAAATTAACAATCAAAAATACGCCACTCGTTTTACACGCGCGCCTCCCCCATCACTGATATTAGCCGACTGAAACTGTCTCGCCCAAAACACTGGCCACAAAACAGCGTCTCTATCTTCCTTGTTATGAGTTCTATCTTCGTGCTCTCTCTTATATGAATTTATTGCTGTATTGTCGGAATTCATTCTTCGCGTAGCATGGATAAATATTTTTTGTATTAAAATCCAGCATAGTTATACAAATTTTACTTTCAAAATCCAATGTAAAAATCCAGGCTTTTATTCAAAAAACTTTAATAATCACTTTCGTAATGTCAAAATTTCATGGTTATGTAGTCAGCCAGACTTAAAAAAATCATTGAAATTCCTTTAAAAGAGGGTGAACTTTTTTTATTTATTATAAAAATGAATTAAGTGATTCTTTACAATAAAGTGCCGTAACACAAGCATAAAATAATAAAAACAAACATCAGAGTTTTACAGTCTTTTTCTGCAAAATGAACATCTTAGGTTACATAGTCAGTCAGACTTAAAAAATCATTAAATCTCGTCATATATATAATTAAATATTTTTTTTGTTATAAAAACGAATGCACGCACTACTAATCATTTGTCAAAGTAAGAAACATCTCGATTTTGTGTAGATTCGATTATTCACTATTTTCATAAAAGTGCGATTATCTCAGATTCACTTTTGTACAACTACATTCAATTGTTTGAATGGACAGCAGACGCAGGCTATAAGATTTTGACTGCATAATAAATATTAGATTTATAAAATTTCTTTAAATTATATACTATACAAAGTTTTTATAAATGATTGCTAGCATTTTAAAATTCAATTTCATAACGTACAACTTTTTTTTTTTTTTAATGTTAAAGAAATATTTGCATTCTTATGATTTACCCAAATATTTCATTTTGAGGGCCATTTTCAACGAGTTGTAAATAACTCACTGTAAGAAAATGGGAATCGAGTTGGGGTAGAGTGGGATTCGAACTACAGACCTTTGGTCTGTAAGTCCGAGACACTAGCAACAGAACCAAAACCCGATACTTTCACTTGCAAACTTGCAAACTTTCAATTGCAATATGATATATTTGTAAATATAACCGATAAGCAATATGTGCAATACAACTAGAATCTTGGACGAGTATTGTCGACTCGACATCGACTCACATTATGCTTTATAGATATAAAAAAACAAAGAAAAAATATAAAATAAAAGTAACTAGGTGCACAATTAAATGTTTTCGAAAGTTTTTAACAGTTTTGAGCAAAAAAGTGAAGCATACAGTAGGTAATATTTCAATGTAGATAAGTTTAATGCAAAAAGTCAAAATGATTTTTACGGCATCCGAATAATGTAAATTATTTTGATTGAATCGCCGCAAGTATTTTTAATCTAAAAACTGAAAATTGAAAACTAAACATATCGATTTCTCCATACTTGTTTCTAAGCCGGTGTAGTCTGACGATTGGAGAATTTATAAAAAAAATATGTCTACCAGACGCCACAACAAAGGTAGACTGTAATCTTGAACGTCTATTTGGTACTTAGATATATATCAGACTCGTTAAATCAGGCTACGTCCGGTGTCCCATTTTATGAAAATTAATTGTATCATTAAGAGTTTTTTCCTTACAAAGGGGTGACAAATTCAAAAGGTTATTTAAAAATTTGTAGCCAATCTGTTCAGCTGGAAAATTAAGTTTAAAGTTGATGAATCTAGAAAAAAAAAAATTATCTTTTTCCAAATGAATTACATTGACTTACTGTGAAATGTGCGCATATTGTTGAATTATATTCTAGGTTTTAATTTTTAATTTAAAACAGTTCGAAGCAAATATTCGAGGCATTTATGTGAGGAGCAAGTGACAATAAATAATTAATATTATAAGATGCATATTATAAATGAATTTATTATTGTCCAATCATAAGGGTCCTTGTTACCATAAAAGCTCCAGTCCTTGTATGCAAACATTTGGACTAATCCAAAATATTGTTGATTACGTATTTTGGGTGCAGAAACATTATTTTCTGACAAAAGTTTTGAATTTTTATCGTGTTCAGTTAGACAAAAGAATATCAAATTGAATGTAAACTCACAAATGTCAAATATGTTTTTACCTCCAAAAGGTATGATAAATTATCCATTTATATCATAGAAGAATTTATGTATTCGCAAATGTTACCTTTTATGTTTCAAACGCCTTTTTTTATCTTTTGTTTATTTGTTTTTTATACCAATTTACGGAAACATAAATATGTTTGAAATAAAAATATGATATCGTCATTCGATATTTTAAACTCTCTTAAATTTGTTTTTCCCAGAAAGAATAATTACTAGTTCTCACTGGCAAAAAACAAGAATAATGTATGGCTTTCATGCATTAAACCAACTGAATATAATAACAAAAATTTTAAGTTGCTGAAAAGAATGTGCAAGCATAAAGCCAAATAAATAAATAAATAATGTGGTGCTGGTTCCCGTTACTTATTACACAACAGGCCTCGAGGCCTAATTACAGTGGTGAATTACAACACAGTACATCCAGACTTGAAAAAAAAGACTTTTAATTTTGGTGTTCTCACCGGGAATCGAACCCAGCACCTTCCGTATGTGAGTTAAGTGTCTTAACCACTGCACCACGGAGGCTGCCGAGGATGTTAAGAGCTTGCCCCTTACCTAATAACCCGATACTTGACGATTCTGGGCTTGGAGGGGGAAATTTAGGAACATTAGAACTCTCGCCTTCCACACAGTAGCCAGGTTCTTTAAAGACCTGGGCAAGCCCAAGGAGAGCGAGAACTATTCACGGAAAGCCGTCACTATAGATCTTCACGAGAAGAATCTTGGGTGTGCGGTGGTTCACCTTTGTAAGGAATGAAGTTATAAGAGAACGGATGCAGAAAACTCCGGTGACAACTGTCATCAAGCGGAGGCGATATGTGTGGATTAGCCATGTATTGCGGTTGCCTCCTGATAGCTTTAACAACGATTGTCTACTTTACGAGGCATTGGTTCCTCGACGTTCTGGACGTCCGCCGCTGACTGTTTGTCGGCAGTTTATGTTAAAACTACGGGACGTGAACCTTACTTGGGAGAACGCACAAGAGCTGGCAGCCGATAGCGATGCATGTAGACTCTGCGTGGACACCATATGCTCCAACTAGGGAGCGGACATAAAACGATGATGATGATGATTTTTTCCAAAAAGAATCTGATCCTCAGTGCTGCCGTAGATATTGACAACCATCTTATACAAAAAGTCAATCAATATAAATGTCTCGGCCACAACATTTTACTCCCCAGAGATAACTAGACGGCTGAGTTTCAAAGGAAAATCAATCAAAAACAATCTGAAAAAGTTCTTAGACAGAAACATTCTCTAAAGTTTGAAACGCAGAATGTATGACCAATGTGTACTTCCAAAATTTGCATATGGAGCAGAAACACTTGCACTCATCAAATTGACTCTAAGAAAGCTCTAAGTAGCACAGAGAAAATATGAAAGAGCTATGCTACATATACAACTCTCTGACCGTATAAGAAACACCGAGATACGGAAAAGATTGGGTAAGCTTAAATAGTCATTTACAAAAACCAAAGATGGACTAAAATCGTAATTGAGTCGAGAGCTCGCGAAGACAAAATAAGTAAAAGGAAACCCTCCTCACTGTTATGCCCCAATCCTCTTCAAGAATAAGATGGTAGGTTGTTCTGGTGGAATGTAGATTGAGAACACGACTTTTAGGGAATTACCAATTTAACATCATTAAAATACACAAAGTAAAAGACTGATACAACAACGTTTTGACAGATGCCTAATGTCAAGAAGTCCAGAAAATAAAAGATGGTGAAGCAAAGCGCGTTTGACTTTATATAGTGTTGATTAACGTCATTCGGGAATCTCTATTTACACACATCCTGTTATTCCAAATTCTCATAATAGAAAAAGAAGTTTAGAAAATTTTTATTCTTTTCTAGTTACTTGTAGATAAGGTTTGCAGAAATAGATAAGTCTATCAAGCTAAGATCCATAATAATACGATAGTCAGCTTATATCAAGATAATTTCTGGTGACTGGGAGCAGAAAGCGCTAGACAAAGACATAAAGAAAAGTATGGAAAAGGCTTATGTTCAGCAATAGACATGAATGACTGTGTTATGATGGTGATGAATTTGAACTTAAAATGATTTAAAATTTATTAAGAAATGTTGCCCAGTGCGTAAAGTGGCCACTTAAATTAGCCAACGACAGGTCGTAAGCCCTGTAAATACCTCGACTTTCATATTCCCTATTCGAAAATGTTTTCAACTCTGTAGTAATATGTTAAATAAATAAATTTACCTACATCATTGTTTGTAATAGTTAAAACATGATAATGTACGTTAATGGACCATTATTCATTTATGCTAAAATCAGCAAACGGTATCCAAATGGAATTCTTTTATAAGAACATATATATCCATTATAAATTACAAGAGAACGGCTATCAATTGATTTAGCATTAACTCTGATGAGTTCAGATTCAATTGGGCACAAATTAAGACATTTGCTAAGCCTACCCTTAGAATACTGAATAAGTAATTACGTATAAGGTACCTTACATTAATATAATATATTATGCTATCATCCTTTGAAAATAATATTAATATTAACAACGCGCAGTAGTTCAAACATCTTAGTCTGTGAGGACGAATGAAAAATACAGTTTGTGTATGAAATTCAGAATCCTGGGCCCCGATTATAATAGGAAGTATATTTGTATCAAAATTAAAAGTAGATTTATCGGTTACCTGTAATTGAACATGTTTTACCCTTTCCGAACCTGAAAGTGAAAAAAATCTGCGAGTTTCAGAGAGGGGTACCAGGAATACCCCAGCCAAAATGCCATAAATAAGATTTTACGTTATTTTTTCTATGTGTCTTTATACTTTATACGGTAGTATTCATAAAACCGTTTCATAATATTTCAAGTTTTCTGCGAAATTCATACGGTTCATTATAAAATACTGTTGCGAAAGGATGCAATATGACATCTCGCTGCTCTCGGTATGATATGTTGAACTTTGCACGTCCAGTCTTAAAATGATTTTACTTTTTCTTAAATGGGAGAAGTCAGAGCGTTGAACTGGCAAACAAGGCACCTGAATTTGATAAACTAAGCACAGGAGTTCCTCAGGGTAGTGTACTGCCTCCACTTCTATTCTCTATTTTTATAAATTCAGTGTCTTCACATTTAGACCGTCCGTTTAATTCTATACCAATGATCTTCAGATTTACTTGCATTCTTATAGAAAATATCATTAATGCCATTAAACGCTAAACACTGATCTAAATTCGATTTCTCGTTGATCCAAAGATTACGGCTTACTGATCAATCCAAAAAAATCCCAGGTGATTATAATTGGTAGCCATAGACAAATCTCCTTAAAAAAATGCCAACTTTTCCCACCTTAGTAATCGACCAAAATGGAATTCCTTTCACAAAAACAGTTAAAAACCTTGCTATTATTGTAGACCAACAACGTAGCAAGAACAGATTACTGAGGTAAGGAAGAAGGTTTGTAGCACCCTTCATCCATTAAAAAGTCTTCAGAATTTTCTTCCAACCACAACCAAAAAATAATGTGGCCTAATCTATTCTATTGTTCTTTCTGTCGTTGCTAATATTTGATATCTTGACGCCAATACGGAACTTGTAAATCATCTGGAGCGTTTGTAGAATTCATTTTAATCTCAAAAAGTATGACCATGTTTCACCCTTTCGCTCCGAACTCAAGTGGCTTTGTTTTTATCAGCGCAAAAACTTTTAATTTTTCTCACTTCTTGATAATATTATTCACAACTCTTGCAGTTCAAAATATCTTGCTGAGAATTTCATTTAGCTTTCGTATCATGGTCTTTTGCTTTGCTCTTCTCAGGAGAGAACATTTTCAATTCCTCGGCATAGCACATTATTTTTCAGCTATTCTTTTTCCGTTCAAAGACTTTAGGATGAGCTGTTTCTTCATATAAATAATGCACCTTCTCTAGTCACCTTCAAGAAACGCCTGAAATATTACTATATATCATAAGAATCCTGAACTCCGTGTATTTCAAAATATATATTTGTATCCCTTTTCATTCTTGGGATCTCCTTTTTCTCTTCTTTCAAACTCATTATCTGATTCCACATTCTTTATCATTTATTATATGTAACATAATGTACTATTTTAAAAGTTAATCATCTTATCTCCCCATTAAAAAACAGCTTTTATATTTTATTACATTACATTACAACTTTACTACTGTAGCCTATTAAGATGTACGCAAGAAAGAAAATCTCAGGTCTATGAAGCATCAATGAGCTAACTGTTGGGATCTACGAGTACGTTCATAGCGCGCGAACTTATTTATTTATTTTATTGATGTATAAGGAACAAAAGTCTTTTTATAAAGCGTATAAAGCTCTCAAGGACAACATCTGTTTTCAAAAAAGAGTTTCAGGACTGGATTTTCCATAGGGGGAGGGATTCGGGTGAGAAACTTCTTGAATATTTTTCAAATGTTTGATTTACTTTATTTTAATTTGTTTGCAAAACCGTCCCAGTTGGAGGTTGTCAGGGAGGACACGATTGCGGTTCGAATGCTGATTTATTTCAAGGCGAATAAATAATGAATTATGTCGGACAAGTGTTACGTCGATGATGAGTTGAAGAGACTACACTCGAACTACATGCTGGAGCTGAGTGAACTGCACTGATCTTGTTGGGCTGGTTGAACAAGCTGACTGACTTGGCTGCGTCGTCTGGTCTCTTTATAGACGACGTTTCTTTGTAGTTCATTTCTTCATGTTCGGACGATGTTAATGTACTGTAGAACGATGCCCTCCGATTTCATGTGAAATACTCAGAGTTGCATTTTACGAATGTATTGGATTCGATTGAAAATGATGACATGGCATCGTCAGTCATTGGTCTATTTTAGGTGAACTAATTTAACACGTGTGTGTCATCGACTATGAACCCTACAGATATGTCATGTATTTTTTAATAATGTTTATTACAAACAAATGATTTAACAAAAGTAGGGAACAAAACAAGTATTCGTATTTAAAAAATATATATTTTCCCGTTCCGCATCTAATGGTACATAGGGAACTGCGTTGGTACACCAATTGCAGAAATTTTGATCATTTTTGTTACATAAAGGTAAGGTAATCAGTCTTACGGTTCAGGTGCCGGGATTATTAAATGTACAAGTGTAAAAACACTTTTTTAAATAAATATTTAATCTCAACCATGTCGGGAATCGAACCCTAGACCTCTTGTATGGTAGGCAAACGTGCTGATCACTACACCATGAGGCCAACACACAAATAATAAGTAAAAACTTAAGTAAACAGAATAATACAAGAAATTCATTTGAGTATAAGGACGACATGCCAGCTAGGGGGCGGACGGGCAAGACGAAGTAGGCGGACAATACGAATAATTGCAATATTCAACCTGTTTAAGGAGGGACTGGAGTAAACATATTTGTCTTTTAAACAGGTACGCAGGGACACTTTTACATTTTTCAAGTAAAAAAAAATGATGTTTCGGGGTAAGTAATTTGATATTCTTTTCTTTGAGTGTAAAGGGAAACAAATGTTAGTGAAATGTACTATTTGCAAGGTAACTATCTATCTTATTAACATATTACAACAGAGATGAAGAACATTTAAAAGAAGGTAATATGGAAGTCTAGGCGTCTAAAGGGCTTATGACCTGTCAATGGCTGGTTTAAGTGGCCACTTTACACACTGTGTAACATTCACTATTCTGCCTATATTTGACCATCTATATTCCTTCAATTCTTTCATCTGTTGATGTTTGTGAAGTTAAAGAGCTGAAACCTTTATTTATGCGGGTGAGATTCATCTAATTGAATTATTTCACCAATATACTATGCAACGCCTGAAAATGTTATTTTTTCAATTTGTATACTTCTTCATGGACCAGGTAATTTATCAACAATATTTTGAGATTGTCCAAATTTTCGTAGACAAGGACTGGATTCAACTCCCTGGGGAGCTGTTTATATTAACATATTACAACAGAGATAAAGAACATTTAAGAGAAGGTAATAAAGAAGTCTAGGCATCTAAAGGGCTTATGACCTGTCAATAGCTGGTTTAAGTGGCCACTTTACACACTGTGTAACATTTGGGAATATGTATTTTAATGTACTAAATGGTATATTTTATTACTTACTTTTTATATTTTATCTATGTATCGTGCTTTTAAAAGCCCTCCGGCGTTAATGTGAATTAAATAAATAGTTTAATATTCAAAATTTAAAAGAAATGAGAATAATAAAATTTATTTAAATACCTTAGTACATAAAATAAAAAGAGAAAAGACTTACGGTTGATATAAATTATACTCTTATATATGAGGAGCTGTATTTCTAGTCCATTTAGCTATCCATTTATAGACTAGAGTTTTAAAGTCATTGTTATTAATTTTATGAAATACATATATATATGTATATTTCTTTGAAAGATCGTATTTTATTTGAGGTCAAACTTATCCAATTTCCAGATATAATTATTATTATATTATATTCAAGGGATTATATTATTGAGCATATCCGTCTCGCCCGTCGGTCCCCTAAATATCAAGAATACATATATATTATAATATCTTAAAGTGAAGCGATAAACTTACATGTGCTAAAGCGCCATCTATCAGCTAGCTTAGAATTGTAGTGAATAAAGGTGAATTTAATTAATCACTAGTATAACATATTAGTGCTGTAACTACAAGTTATATCCCAGCCAAGGGTTTTCTTAATACAATGGCTTCAGTGCTAAGTTAGACCCTGGAATGAATCCGGGGTAATTGGAAGGATAATAAAGAGTGATTGTTTCATACGAAAATACTAAATATATCTTAATTAATCAGACACGAAAGTGTGGAGTTAATTACTTATAATTAAATGTACGGTCCGGTCCATGGAAGCATTGCTTTCCATAAATAACTAATTAATTAATAGGGTGTTTCACAAATGATTTTAGGCTTTTTGAGGTCAGAAGTGAGACTGAAAACTCAAAACAGTTCGTTATTTAAAGGTTTAAAAGTATTTGATGAGTTGCCAGAATGTCTCGGAAAAGCTAGAAACGTCTCCACTTTAATAAAATATTGCGTATTGGTTAAAACCGTCGTTCGGGTTTGAACCGTAAGTAGAGTCGCAGTGAGTCATATCTTCCCGGAGGTCGTGATTCTATTAAATGCTGCGAATGTCCAGATGCAATCCACCGAAAACACTACTGACTAGTCCAACTCGTTAACGTCCACGTCGCGAACCCCGGGCAATGGAATTACACTCATAACGGTGTGATCACAGAAGATAACAAGAGGGTGAATGGCGGCTCTAATCCAGAACCAACCAGCTAAGGGAAAGTAACCCTGACAGAAAAATCCACCAGAGAAGGCACGGGAAACTACTCTGGTTATCTTTTCCCAGGAATCACTATGGCGACTACATCCAACAAGCAGTTTTCGTGGCCTTGGAGTACCGCAGGACCGAGATGCATTATAAAAAATCAGAAATAAAATTGAAACTTTAATTATGTATTCAAAGGAAATTTAACGATTCTAATACGCAAGGGTTTGTCATGTTCATAATACTAGACACTCCAATAAGGATCTGATTCTACAGGGAGTCAATACTTTTTTGGCTCAAAGGCAGCAGTATTATATAGGCCCGAGGGTATATAACCTTATCCCAGTTTCGTGGAAATGTGGTGGGATTGCCAGGCTGAGGAAGGTGTTGACTGCATTCTTAATCCATATTGGTCGGAGGGAGTCGGAGAATTTGTTGTCCGATGTAGAAGGACGTAAGCTGGTTGCTTGTTTTACTAGTAATGACTTATGACTTAGGATATAGAGATTTTGGTATTATTTATGTTTTCTTTGGATATTCATTGTTTACCTTTAAGACTGAAAAAGCACATATTATGATAAAAATGTAAATACTTTTAAATATCATTATAAAATACATAATTTACTGCCTTAGAACGAGGAAACTATCCCTAGTTAGGCAGTTTAGATGAACCAACAAAAAAATAAAAAATAAGTATGTTTACTTTTACTACTGAATTAATTTGTTGTATAAATAATTACTTGTATATTGCTGTAATAAATATGTAAAGAAAAGAAAAATTAAAAATTACATAATAATTATCAAAGTGTAAAAGGTATTCATAATTGCTATACTTTTATTCTGTTTATAAAGTTATTTTTTGTATGGACTTTAATTTATTTAATTGTTGTTATTAGCTTACGCAGTTAACATTATAAATAAACTAAAATACATGTAGAGCAAATGGATGATGAATTCGAGCCTTGATTCATAAAAAATACTGTTAATGCAATAAACGAGTACTATTTATTAAAAGACCATGAATATTCGTTTAAGAAAGATGTTAAATAATAATAATAATATTTTTATCCAGTAATTTCCCCATTGTAATACGGGCCCAGGGCTCATCTTGTAATGGAAAGTTTATAGAATAATTTTCAGTCGTCTATGAGTAGAATATTATTTTTTTGAAGGAAAGTGTATATACGATGTTTATTTGATAATTTTAAATGTCTTTCACGGTTATCAGTAGTTAGTAGGTTAAAGTCTGAAAAAAAGTTTCATCGGTATTCAATTTTTATAGATAAAATTTTATTTTAATTTGACAATTGAAGAAAACTCTGTTAACTTCCTATTGTAATAAGAGCCAATTATCGCCTTTATATTTGGAAATCATCAACAGCCTCACCCAATGAAAATCTCAATTTAAATCACATTTCTTTCCTTTATTGGACCCTCAGTTTTTAAATCAGATAGTTTAACATAAATAATTAATTTAAAAAAAATATTTTTAGACCACTTGAGTTTATTATGAAGCCCTTCTAGTTTCAGAATACTCGGTACCTTCCGTCTACAGGTGTTATTATAAACTAAATATAAATATACAGAAATGAAAAATCTAGGTACTGACAGGGGTGAGAGGAGCTAATAAATGGGGGGTGTGGTTTATATAGCGGAAATATTTTATGTAATGGTGAGGGATTTTCAAATATAATATTATTATACTAAAATAAATAAAACAACTTTGTTTTTAACCACTAATTTTTATTTTTTACCGACCGGTTTCAAAGCAAACAAGCATCTTTGTCAAGGTTTACGTAACTAATGAATTGATTCCTTTTTATTTTATTTCTATCGTGTTCACTAAATACTACACGTGGACCCAATAAATCAAGCGTTTTTTTTCTTCTTTTTTTTTCTCTTAACACGGGTGGTAATCTGATATCATTATTTTCGAAGTAAGCCAGGAGAGGACTAAAAAAAATATTGTTTATTTGGTTATTAATTATTGTTTTCTTATTATGAATCACTTTTTTTATTTCTAAGATTTCTAAGTTGTCTAATTTTAATATTTATATATAAAATTATTTTCAACATGAAGTACTTTTAATCCAGTGTCTTTATTGAAGTTATGATTATTTTCTATCAGATGATTTGCGAATTCAGAAAAATTATTATTATTTAAGCATCTTAAGTGTTCTTTTACTCTAATATTAAAGTTTCTTTTAATTTTTCAAAAGTCTGGATTTTTCCGACTGAACTTTCTTTAAGGTATTCTCCGTCCCTATTATAATTGATTAATATATTAGATTGTTTAATATGCGTTAGCTTAGTTAAAATATAAGTATAAGTACAGAATTGTAAAGCACCTTTGAGGCAATTTTTTTTACAAAAATGAAGCTATAAAATTAGCCAAACAATAATAAATAACTAAACAATGTTTTGAGTATGTCCAAATGCTTGCAGACTGGCTGGATTTCCTCCCTAGGTAGTTATTTTTTTTTATATTTAAATCTTAAAGTAGGGCACACATATCATACATATTGTTATGTGTGTTCTAATAATAACATTGAAAATATATTTAATTTATAAATTGTTTATCACATATGTCTTGACCATTATTTTAAATTTTGATATGTTTTTTTCTTCATAAATATTTTTTTCCGTTTCGTAATACTTTTTAATTGCTTTAAATAAAATTGAATTTTGTGACTTTGCCTTTTTCCTAAATGGAAGTCTAATTTTGTTCTTTTATCTAGTATTGTGATCGTGTTCATGCTGGTTCCGATCAATTTTTTTGCAAAATTCTGTTTTTTTTTAGAGTTTATAATTTTATGAACAAATATCATTGTATTGTAAAATATTCTTTGTTTATATGTTAATAATTTCATTTCATTTACCATCGACTTTACCCTCGTATATCTGTTTTTTTTCAAAATGATTCTAAAGGCTTTATTTTGTAATACAGTTAGTTTATCTATGTTTTCTTTGTTTGATAAAAATAAAATGCTACTACAGTAGTTAACGTGTGGTTCAATAATTGCTTTGTAAATAGTTTTGCAGGAGTCCTTATCAATAAATCTTCTGATCCTTCCCAAAACTGATATTTTTTTTGCAATCTTATTTATTACCATCTTAGCGTTTTGGTGAAATGTAAGTTTTGAATCCAACATTACACCTAAATATTTCATTTCAGTGACTTCATTAAGTTTTTCATTTTCTATTACAATTGATGGTGTAATTTCTATTCTTTTGTTTCCTATATTCATATATTTAGTTTTGTTAACATTTAATTTTAATTTATTAATTTTTAGCCACAGTGATACTCTATTAAGATCATGATTTAGTCTGTCCATAATTGTTTTATAATTTTCTCCCGATATATATATTAAGGCATCGTCTGCAAAGAGTCTTATTTTTGAATATTTTAATGTTTCGACAATATCATTTATGTATATAATAAACAAAACCGGTCCGAGAACCGATCCTTGTGGTACTCCCAATGAAATTTTGAGGGGCTCGGAAATTTCATCATTCACCTTCGTTATTTGGTATCTATCGCCAAGGTACTCCATTTTATAGTTTTTCCTTTTATTCCTATTTTTTTCAATTTTTTAATAATTATTTCTCGGTCTATTGTTTCGAAGGCTCTTTTAAAATCCAAAAAGTTATTCACATATAAATTTGTTGCAACAGAGAGAGAAAACATTTTTGAGAAGGGAATATGGAAATCTGGGCATTTACAGGACTTATGACTTGACAGTGGCTGGTTTAAGTGGCCACTTTACACACAGTGTAACATTCAACATTCTGCCTATGTTTACTCATCCATATATCCTCAACTCTTCCATCTGTTGACTTTTGTGAGGTAAAAGAGCCGTAACCTTTATCACGTTGGTGAGATTCATCCGGCTGAACCAATTCACCTACTAGACCACGCCTGAAAACAATTTTCCATTTTTTTTTACTTCTTCTTTTACCAGGTAGTTAATTCAATAATGTTTTTAGTATGTCTAAATCCTTGCAGACTGGCTGGATTTCTTCCCCAGAGAGTTATTCTGGAATTAATATATTATTGTTGAATTAAATACCTGATAAAGAAGTATAAAAATTGTAAAATTATGTCAACAGATGGAAAAGTTGAGGAAATATGGATGCTTAAACATAGGCAGAATGGTGAATGTTACACAGTGTGTAAAGTGGCCACTTAAAACCAGACATTGAGAGGTCATAAGCCCTTTAAATGCCTAGACTTCCATATTCCCTTCTTAAAAATGTTTTTCTCCCCCTCTCTGTTGCAACAAACTTAAATATAAATAATTAAATATTTTTAATTGAATCGGCATTCACTTCGTAACACTTCATTATAAATTATTATGAAAATAAAACTTTGTTTTATATCACCCGTCGTTGGGAGGAGTGCTCTCCCGAAACTATAGTTGTTTTCTTGTAAAAGAATAAATTGTGTAACACTAACAACAAAGTTTTATTTTCATAATAATTAATAAATAATTAAGACAGTGTGGTGTGACATTCTACACTCACTGCCTTCACTTACGGGGAAATCGCTTTATGGTTTGTTTATTCGTCAGCAAATATTATAATATGATAAAATTTGAATTGCAATATTACAGATAGTAATCGAATAATTCAACCGTCCTAATCGATATGTCAAAAAACGTATTTCAAGACGTGGGCGTCTGAACAAAGATATCAATCTGATCCCGACCTTTACAATAATAAATCCTTTTTGCCCACAAGAAAGATAACTTTATTGAGGAATTTTAGTACTGAGAAAAGTAATTTATTGAAAAAAACATGAAATATCATGATATTTCAAATATATAAATATTATAAAACAATAGTTAAAGAGTAAATATATTATATAGTAACTAAGCCAAATCTCGAGTCGAATTCTAAGAATGCTTTTTTCGTTGGTCACAAGACTAAACAAACAAAGGTCAAAGTGTACAAACACTGCATTGTACTAAAATTTAGGATATACAAAAAAAATAGCAGTTAAATAGATACCTTACAAGTTACGTGTGTCTGGGATACCAGCTGACCGGATAAATCCGGTCTTGCTAGGATTTTAAAAGCTAAGACTGGAGTTCGCCCGAATTTCATTCTAGAACAGATATTCAACATTAACTGAACATTTTTTTTAACACAATGTGAACTAACTTTTTAGAAGAAATAGATGAAAAGCATTTTTTTTAGTCTTTTTAAAATAAAATACACACATTATTACAATATTAATTCATTATAAAAAGAAAACAAAGTATAAAAACATATTTTGTGCCAATAAACTATTCAATAATAAATTATTATGAAAATAAAACGTTGTTATTAGTGTTACACAATTTTTATTATTTCACAAAAACACTACTACAGTTTCGGGAGAAAACTCCTTCCATCGACGCACACTGGAGCCGAATTACGAATTGTCGGAATAAATTATTTTAGTGGTATTTTAAATATGAAATAAATAAAACAATGTATATAAATTGTTATAAAGTAGTTTTAATAAGAAAAACATGATTTTTTAAAACTTTATTCACTATCTGAAGAATTTTCGGCTTCGTTTTCACCGATCGTGGATTGCGTGGAAGCGTCGGACGTTATAATATTAGGTGGAGCCAATAAATCCAAAGTATCCTTTTCAAAATTTACGTCTTTCTTTACAGGCACTTTTCGCAAACTGGTAATAAGAGGGTCCGAAGATATTTAAAGTAAATTTAAAACATCTTCATTAGTTTTGATACGAGACATTTTTCGCGAGAAGCATTCTCTGTATCTTTTGAACTCTTTGTTCCTTGCTTCTTGGGCCTCTTCACTTAGCTGGCCTATAGGTAATAAAGCATGTTTTATTATTTCTGGTCCGTGAATTAAAACTTTGTGAACAGGTGGAGGCATCGGGTACCACGCATATTTTTCAGCAAAGAGTTTTGCAGTTTCCATGGCGTATATCCGAAACTTATTCACGTTTATTTCATGGCCACTGGAAATTTTTTGTAAGACAATTTTGAATCTCCTAATTATTTCTTTGTCTATTTCAGTAATACAAGCAGCAACTTCCGGATTACTGAAAAAACGCCTGGATGTATTGCCATCATTTTTATTTCCAAAACCGGGTTTTGGTTTGTCGACAGGCAAACCCATTTCGGTCTTAAATTTATCTTGAATATTTTTTTTGTTACCGCAACCATTTTCTTGTCATCGTCTCCACGCGCTTACCCCTTCTTAAGAGGTATTTTATAACTAAGAGGTAACAAACATTCATTTATTAAAGGTACTAAAGACGATATAAAATATTATTATCCTTAGAATTTGGATCGTTACTAAACATCTGTTTGTATTCTGACTATGCAGATCCGTCTAAGCCTCATTTGCATATAAGGGTCATATTTTTTATATTTTCAGATTTCTGACCTTCTAAAATTTCTTTATGAGCTTCTAAAAGACGAATGCCAGTATGGTCAAGTAAATTTTGCAGTTTAATTTCAGCAAAAGTATCTGTGACTACAATGCTTTCCTTTAGAGGGTAACATTCCTTTTTCGCCTGTTGTATTTTTTTGTAAGATGGAAATAGGAATTTGTCATGTTCTCGAATTATATTATATTGATGTGTGGTGAGTTTTGCTTCAATAAACATTGAAAGAGCTTCTCTTCCTGTAAGCTGCTTTTTTTAGAGATGTTAAATTTCTTGTATGCATTTCTGTATGTGGCAGATCTTGTGGGCGAAGTTGTCGTAACTTCCTTCAAAACTTTGGATGCATCTACTTGACCAGCAGCTCGCAAACTTACCTGTGCTGCGAATGACAATTTCTTAGGAGAGTGCTTTGATCTCAAAGATTTAGTCTTTTGGCGTTTAGCTCTATCACAAGTTTCTTCAAAATTTGTTTGAGGGCGACCCACTTTTTTACTTAGGACAACATAATAGTTATGAAAACCTATTGAAGTATCTAGCCAGTCATTATTACAAACCGAGAATCTGTTTTCTCTTCTATTGGCCTTTTGCCACCTCTTCTTAAAATCAGACACAAAAAGTGAATTTTTTTTATGAAGGCTTAGTAATTGGTCTTTTGGACATTTAGTACGTGTTTCGACAATTTTTTTCAAGCATGATACTTGATCAGCCAATTTAACGTGGCCAGATTGTTTCATTTGATCAAATAAGGTACGTCTACTTATAAAAATATTAGTTGTACCTGATCCTTAAACAAAAAATTATGATGGAAATTAATGAATAAATGCTTACTTTTTACTATGTTTCCACATCCTTGACAAAAGTGACGCTTTATGTGAAAAAGCGCAAACATGCGCAAGATGTTTTTTGTATTTCCTTAAGAACAGTGAATACGTTAACAAATAAGCTAAAAACTATAGACATGATATGAACTGATATCAACTAAAACTTTACATATAAAATCAATAAACTAAAAAAAAGCAAATATATTCCCCAGTAATTTAAAAACCCCTTTAAAATATTTCAATTCAAAATATACGAACGAAATTTTCAAAAAAACAATAGTCTAACCTGTGAGTAATAACGCCATATTAAAATAATAACAAAATTTGGAAGCACCATAAAGTAATTACAATTAACACAAGGAGACTTTTCGTATTAAAATCGCAGACGGCCCAAGTTTCACCAATGACGGACAAGTTTCGACTGGAACAGGGATAAAAGTTGACTTGCACCGTGACTTTAGACTACGGAGCTGTATGCCAGGTATATTCAACTATCGATTCCAGGAATTATTTGTGAACTAATATTATTTTTCAAAAAAGGGTTTATTCCAACTATTCGTGATTCGGCTTCAGTGTGCGACGGGTGATAGAAAACTAATATAGAAAACACAGAATATTGTTCACAATGTCATAGAATACTTATTCATTCATATGCTAACACCTTAGATAAGGAAAAAAAATCCCCTGCTCTAAGTTTCACTGATTAATTTGTTTATTTTTTGTTTAGATTCTATGACATTGTGAACAATATTCTGTGTTTACTATATTAGTTTTATATCACCCGTCGATGGGAGGAGTGCTCTCCCAAAACTGTAGTGGTGTTTTTGTAAAAGAATAAAAATTGTGTAACACTAATAACAAAGTTTTATTTTTATAATAATTTATAATTAAGTTTTACGAAGTGAATGCTGATTCAATTAAAAATATTATTCAATAACAGTTTGTCATCGGGTGCTCAGACTTATGTTTTAATTAATAATTAAATAAAAGAGTACAGGTATAAAACTGTATACATATAAAATAATAAACATATAATATTTTGATTTTGATGCTTTAAAAAATATTTTTAAGAAGATAGAAAAGAAAAAAAACTCAACAAAACCAGAAAATAGAGAAAAAGAATACCATCATAATTATAGAATAGCCATTTACTTGGATAACATATAAAAATAGTATGTGCTCATAAATGAAATCAAAGCAAGATAATAATGAAACAAACTAAATCGAAAATTTCAATTTATATATACAAAAAAATTAAAAGTACCTATTGAAATTAAGATCTAAAAAATGTAAATAAAATAAGAAAGAAATTAAATCAAAGGTTAACCTAAGAAAATAACAAAAATGTATTTAATGAGAGACAAATATACTGAGTTAGAGAATGTTTTACAGACATAATAATAATTGATCATTTTCTTCACATCACTTGATTTTCCGAATTCTCTACAAAAGATTTGTAAGTGCTTTTTTGTATTATGCTACACAACAAATGTGGAAAAGTTTTTTTTTCACGTATGACATCTCAGTGGACAAGAGAAAACAACGGATTTTCAGTCGAATAAAAAAAACAATATTTTTAACTCGATACACATAACACGTAAAATAAATTACACCGAAAAAACCTTTATAAAAGCTATTGTGAGTGGCCATTAATATAAGTGTTGATTTACCTTAAAAGAGAACTTTAGCCATACGGCAAATAGGATACAAAAATGTTTTCTTGCGCGCGGTAAAAATTATAGCATTTAATTTTACCGCAAAGTTTCTTGAAAATGTACGAAAAAAATATATATATTTTATTAAAAACGAACTACTTTGAACGACGTCACTGGTTCACATGAATCAGCCGATGATAAGAGAGCTGTGAAAGATATCCGGTTAGTTTACCCTAAAAGGACCAATCGGCAGAACTGACAGAGAATACGCGAAAGAGAACCTTTGTCATTACACGCGGAGTTATTTCAGAAATACAAAACGCGCTGATAATACGAAAATTAAATTTTTTGTTTTTTTTGCTTAATTTAAAAGTCGATTTACAAATATTATTTTTTTGGATATCACTGAACTTTCTCATTAAACCTATTAAAATTATTTTCGTGTAAAGACCGGACATAAAAAACCAGACTTTAAAACACCTCTTCGACCGCTTACCTATTTTGGACCCTAGTAATTTATTTTATTTTATTTTATTTTATTTTATTTTTTATTTCATTTCATTTAATTTCATTTCATTTCATTTCATTTAATTTCATTTAACTTCATTTAATTTCATTTAATTTCATTTAATTTCATTTAATTTCATTTAATTTCATTTAATTTCATTTAATTTCATTTAATTTCATTTAATTTCATTTAATTTCATTTAATTTAATTTAATTTAATTTAATTTAATTTAATTTAATTTAATTTCATTTCATTTCATTTCATTTCATTTCATTTCATTTCATTTCATTTCATTTCATTTCATTTCATTTCATTTCATTTCATTTCATTTCATTTCATTTAATTTCATTTAATTTAATTTAATTTCATTTCATTTCATTTCATTTCATTTCATTTCATTTAATTTCATTTAATTTAATTTCATTTAATTTCATTTCATTTCATTTCATTTCATTTCATTTCATTTCATTTCATTTCATTTCATTTCATTTCATTTCATTTCATTTCATTTCATTTCATTTCATTTCATTTCATTTCATTTCATTTCATTTCATTTCATTTCATTTCATTTTATTTTATTTTATTTCATTTTATTTTATTTTATTTGGGATTTTTACAGGTATTACATAAAACAATAAGTAGAAATACATTAACAATAATAGAGCCAATTAAAAAAATCCACTGTAAAACATAATATATAAGAGCAAGAGCTTACGTATTTGTATGTGTGTGACGTTTGTATTCATGTGTGTATATGTGGATGTATGTGTGTGTGACTGAATGAATGAAAAATATAAATAATTCAAAACTTGTAATTATATTGAAAAGTGTGCAAAAAAGAGATTGGTTAGAAGTTTGATTATAAAAAATAAATAAAAAACTAATATTTTTGTCTACTTTCAAAACCCTTTTGTAAATTTTTAGGTCAAGAAATGTTTTATTTTTTTAAAGTATGGTAAATTTCTAAACCTTAATTTGAAAAAAATGCATTTTATTTTAAAATTTAATTGATACACACTGAATGAATAATGTGCAACGAGTCCCATACAATACGGTAGGTAACCACAAAATGCAGTGAATTCAATGTAATGTCAACAATACGAGTAAGACATGGTAGGTATGACAGTACGCGTACGTTAATTCAAAACGAACATACAAATACATATTATATGCCCCTACATAAAAAATAAATAAGAATAACATATAAGTTTGATAGAAATTATTCGAATGATAAAAATCAGGTGTCACAAACAGTTGGCCCGCAGTATGGGGATACAAAATTATGTTTAAAGATCTTCTCACTATAAAACTTATACTTATTCAGGGATAGCGAAGAATGGAGAAGAGGAGGTTATCCTATTTATGTTAAATACGTGTACGTTGTTTCAATTTGTAGGTGCTTACATCCCTTGTCTTAATTCTTTAACTGTTTTTTTCCTACACGGTATTTTAAGAGTTGGTAGCTCAGGTGTATTTTGTTTTTTTTAATATGCGACATATTATGTCTATGCGAGTGTTGATTATATTGTTTTTATTTATCAAATATTAAATATACAAAAATAAACAAAATGTCTCATATAATATCAAGAATTTAACAGAAGTAAATAAACAGATTCAAATAGATGCAATAAATTATGATATGAAACCCGTAGCGTAACTTTAAAATAAGCTTTTACATAAATTAAAACAAAATTTCGCATTTCAACAATGTGGCGTTATTTTGGGTGACTTATTTTCCATTGAGATGCAAATGTCTAATGTCGCCGGATAAAATATTATCGTCGTAGGAGCTTTTGTCTGAAACTCGCATTTAAATCATTGGATCGTATTTTTCAACAGTAAACCCTCTGGTTTTATATTAATTTGGTTTCTATTATAAAATCAGATCGCCAAAGTGCCGCAATGCAGCATTCGACATATTGTCAAAAAATTCAATCTTTTCAATATGTTAAATTAACTTACTTTGTATACATCAAATGGCAAAAGGATTTTAAAAAGATACAAGTTACTTGTTAAGAGGATGCTAGGTCTGACTTGTATTCCTAAGAACGTATTCCCGTATTTTTATTCTGATAAATAGCACTAAAGCAATGATTTTTTTTATACTACAAAGATAATCACCATTGGCGTTGGTTGTTGATAAACTGTCTTTTGTAGGAGCTAGGATCATAAAAAAACCCTTAAAAGCGCTTTGTGTTATCTATCGCCTTTGAACTTACTATTTTAGAAAAAACCAGAACCTACCGACACAGTGAATTTGTTTCCGATGCTGTTTTTTTTATTATTTTAAAAGTGTGAGAGAGAGACTGTAAAACTATATTAAAATTATCTTAACATTCAAAACGGAAATTCTATATAACATATTTAAGGTTCATACAGTAGACATTCTTTATAAAAATAAATTCCATTATACACATTTATACAGAAGAAAAAATAAAAGGATTTGAGATGGATAAGTTACTCAGATACCAAAATAATATTAAAATTTCTAAATTTCACACAAGTCGTGGTCAAAATAGCTTTGTCTTCAAAGGTTTAAAAAATTGTAATAATCTCCCCAGTGAACTAAAAACAATTAAAAATAATATAATACAATAAATAAATTGAAAGTAAATCTAAATAAAATTTTTGAACACGTGTAAAAACGGCATTAAATGTTAATTAGTATGAATGTACTATTATTTAATGTTTTTTTTCTTTGTTTTTATTTATTTTTTCTCATATACTCGTATATTCAAAATATTTTTTTATATATTTTTTTTTTATTTTATTTTTTTTATTTTCTTTTATTCAGGAAACATACAGTACAGTTACAAAGTTTAATATTTTACACAATTGGACTTAATTCTAATGGACCAAAATTGGAATAAAATTTAAGTGAAAAAAATATATTTTGTTTGTAGTTTGTAGTGAGTATTTACAAATGGAAATAATATTAAAAATGAAGAAAATTTGTAAGAGTAATTAAGAATTAAGAATGGAAATAAGGAATGAAAAACATGCTCAGATGTAAAAATAAAATAAAATAGTAATAACATTTTTTTTTAAAAAAGGAAAAACATAAACACATATTTATTTTAAGGGATTCAAAGAAACGATGAGAAGAATCTTTAAGTGAAATATAAGACAGTAAATTTAAATTTAGGTCAATTTAAAAAACATCTTCAAAATTAATGACACATTATAGTAAGAGCAGCAATATATTGATTTTATTAACATACATAATATAAGTAATTAAAAGTAGTTTAAAAGTATAAAAAGTATAAAAACATGCCAATGGCAGCAGAGAAAAAAGAAAAAATAAAGAAGGAATAACAAGTATAGCAAGTAATCATTTAAAATTTGAAAAAGCAATATAAGGAGAAGATTTTAAACCTAGAGAAGTCGATAAAATTTCATTAAAGCGATTTTAGTAGTAATACAAAATTTCAAAAGAGAAATTTAATTTATAATAATAATATTAATGTATGTAATGATATAAACTCTTATAAATAATATAAACTCTTATAAATAAACAGCTACAACATTGTAAGTCACTTTCCAAGCACAAGAGTTAGTCTCTTTTTTTGGAGTGTTAGAGTGATAACATTAACTAGATGTATAAAAGTAGATCTGTAAAGAATTTTTAAAAAAACATGTACCTTTTATGAAATTTATTAATAAAAAATTAAAAAAATATTTATCAAATCACATATTCTCTTGAGTTAAAAAAATATACATACAAAAAACGTTGTGCTTACTCTTTCAAACCGCATTTTACCAACGTCAGAAATCATTAATATCTACAGTAATCCAGCGCATTGGTATTCCTAAGTTGAATGCATTTTCTTTCATAAGGCGTTTATTTTTCATTCCTGCATATTTTATTCAGCACAGCATTATTTTCATGGAACTTTGAACAATGGGGTACAAAAAAGCCTGCCTAGAATTCATTCAGTTGAGTATCGAGGTCTTGATTAACCAGGGTGGTTCTGGATTCCCAAGAGCCTTGAATACCTGTATAATTTTTTTCTGAAATGAAATTCTTTTTGCACCTTAAATCTTAATAAATTAGTAGGTATGATATATTTTAACCAAAAATAAACCCTAAATAATTTTATTTCATTCTAATTTATTTCAACAGAGAGGGAAAACATTTTCGAGAAGGGAATATGGAAGTCTAGGCATTTACAGGGCTTATGACCTGTCTTTGGCTGGTTTAAGTGGCCACTTTACACACTGTGTAACATTCACCATTCTGCCTATGTTTAAGCATCCATATTTCTTTAACTTTTCCATCTGTTGACATAATTTTACAATTTTTATACTTCTTTATCAGGTATTTAATTCAACAATAATATATTAATTCCAGAATAACTCCCTGGGGAAGAAATCCAGCCAGTCTGCAAGGATTTAGCCATACTAAAAACATTATTGAATTAACTACCTGGTAAAAGAAGAAGTAAAAAAAATGGAAAATTGTTTTCAGGCGTGGTCTAGTAGGTGAATTGATTCAGCCAGATGAATCTCACCAACGTGATAAAGGTTACAGCTCTTTTACCTCACAAAAGTCAACAGATGGAAGAGTTGAGGAAATATGGATGAGTAAACATAGGCAGAATGTTGAATGTTACACAGTGTGTAAAGTGGCCACTTAAACCAGCCAATGTCAAGTCATAAGTCCTGTAAAGGCCCAGATTTCCATATTCCCTTCTCAAAAATGTTTTTTCTCTCTGTTGCAACTTAAATTTATATGTGAATAACTACCTAGGGAGGAAATCCAGCCAGTCTACAAGCATTTGGACATAATCAAACATTGTTGAATTTTATTTTATTTGTTTTTTGCTGGTGAGTCATCTCAACTGCCTAATAAGGGATAGCTTCCCTGTTCGGTACACATGTTTTTTTTAGAATCTGTTATTTTTATCATATTATTGACTCTAATTATTTTAATACTTTTTGTTAGTTTTCCTATTTTAATAATAAATATTCAAAAGGAGATTAAATCTTAAAATGTGTGAGTGTATTAATGTTCACGTGTATATATGCATGTATGAAAATGTACTTTTTATTTTATTTTATTTTCAATTAATTTTCACGCCCATAGCGATATGACGCAAGTTCAAAGGCATTCCAGTTTGAGTAACTTTAAGTTGCGTCTTTGGTTTTAATGATTTTATTTATTTATTTATTCACACTCTTTATCAAAATACAATTCCATAGTCACTTTGCCCAGCTAACAAGGGTACATACCCCGTTCCAAGCTAGGCAATTACATTTTAATATATTATAATACTTAACAAATTAATATAGAGCACAGACAAACAAAATATAAACTTATTCGGATACATATTTTGATTCATATACATACAGACATACACATATATACACACATGTATATATAAATATACACATATATACACATGTACATACACACACACGTACATACACCCATGCGCATACACATACATACATTCATAAAAACATAGACAATTTATTTATGCGAAACTTCATGGTTGTCATCTATAAATATATATTTTTTAAATTTTTCTTTATTTTTTATATTTTATTTTTGACATCCAGTAAGGTTCTCCAATCCGTGGCATGCATCAACTTTTCTGACTCCCTACGACCAATGTCATGAAAGAGCGAGGTCAACACCTTCCGTAACTTGACAACACTCCCGTCTTTCCACGATTCTGGCAAAAGGTTATGGACCTTTTTGCCTACGTTATAGTGTTGTCTCGATGCCAGAACAGTGTTGACCCCTTCACTTAGTATCAGATCCCTATTAGAGTATCTTGTATTATGGTTATGTTGTTATATTTGTTTGATTCAAAGGAAACAATACTATAATATTGGTCCAATGTATACTATATAACCTTATTCCAGATTCACGACAGTGTGGTGGGATTGCTAGACTGAGGAAGCTGTTGGCCACTTTTTTACTATATACACGGTTTTTCAGGGCCAGACCGCGAAACTTCAAAAGAACATTCCTCATGGTAAGCGTTAAAAAAAATATTTATTATTTTTTCTTCAAAAAGTCATCTAATTTTTTTTTTAATGTTTTCAAAATGGAGTAAATCTTTAATTTCTCGAGGTAGCATCCCTTCCGCAAACCCCTTCTACTCCGCGACATATTTTTTTTTGCAAGGAAAACGTATTTGACCCACGAAGCGATACGCACCAGACGCGGACAAGGAAAGCGGCTGGGTGGAAGAGGGGTAGGGGTTTGTGGAAGGACTGCTTGTCCGAGAAATTAAGGATTTACTACATTTTGAAATATTTTATTTTTTTTTAATGACTTTTTGGAATAAAATTACTGGGATTTGTTTTACAGCTTACCATGGGGAATGTTCCTCTAGAGTTTCGCGGTCTGGTCCTGAAAAACCGTGTATATTTGCCTAATCATAAGAACTTTGGCTTTATTGAATAGTCAATCTGATGAATAAGTAGAAGGATATTTATATAAATAGGACTTACTTAATTTTATTTTAATACTAGTACTGAAAAAGTGTATCTCAATTTCTCAATTAAAGTCTAGCGAAGTAAAATTTGTTAGTAAATTAATCTTGATTTTCAAATAAAGAAAATAGTGACTCACGAAAATGTTCTCATTAATTCGTTTCGAATGAACAATCACAGTAATCCAGAATAATCAAATATGAATTTCAAAACACGGTTCTGCTTTCAAATTTATAAGGATATTTTAAAAACTTGTCAGATAAATTCAAATTAAATCTTTTAGGGTGTTAATCAAAAACTTTGATCCAGAAAAGTCCTACACCAGCTAAATTAAAAGTTTTTTAATCTTTCGTATTTATGAACTTCAAATTTTTCGTCGAGTTTACTCCTTATAAAAATAAAAATTCTCGGCGTAAATAAATCAAATAACTTGACAAGTGGTTATATATAAAAGTATAATTTATGAGTTATCCGAAGTACAGGGGTTTTGCTTATTTTTTAGCACTTAAATTTATTAAAATTTCAAACGTTTATGATTCGAACGATACGTATAAAATGAGTTTTATGATGCGGAGCTAGCTGAAATAGTGATTTACTTTTTTTATTTTTTGTTTGCATTATTAAACATTATTTCGTACACGGTCATTTGCGGGACGTCATTATTATTTCCAGTGAAAAATATGACAGATACCGAGCGCTTATTCCAGCGCGTCCCGTGCCGAGGGCACTTAACAATATATTGATATCATAAACATTTTTAAAAAATATTTATTTTACAAGGTCAACAAACAGCATGTACAAATATAACGTGGCCCCGGGTTTAAGTGACTGGCCGTTGTTTTGTGAAAATACATTTTTAAATATCTAGAAAAAACTTTAAAAGAAGTCCTCTTATAAGTAACAATGTATCATTAAAACTAAAAATAAATCAATTTTTCCATAGTCAGTTTTGAGAATCTTTAGATTTTAGTAAATTGTTGTAGTAAAAAATCTTATTGATTTATTTTTATTTTATTTTATTTTCAGTTCACAAACAGTAAAAGATATCACAATATAAATACAATTTATCAAATAAAAAAAAATAACACTAAACATCTTTTACCAATTAAATGTGAACACCAATAGTCACAAAAGAAAAATTAAAAATTGTGTATAGACTAAAATTTAGTTTTCATTATATGTTATTAAAGCAGTTTATTAGAATTTATATAAGATTAATTTTAATAAAATTTAATTTAAGATAGATACAATTTATACAATCGAATATAATTTTATTAGATTATTAATAAAGTCTCGTAGTAGTAATAAGTTATTTAAATGTATATCAATAATTATAGTAATAATAGTTTCAATAAAATAACAGAAATAAAAAACAATGCGTACTCTTATTTGGTGTATCCGTTTTATTATTGTTGTACATGTTAGTTAGGGTGAGTATTTATATTTAGGGTGTGTGTATATGTGTATGGGTGTGTGAGTATTGTGTCCATGCGAGAGTGTGTAGCGAATATAAGTGGACTTATAAATCAATGATCATAAAAAAATCTGTTTTTTTTATTTTTTAAACTTTAGAAGAACGCTCCGGCCTAAAATCCAAATTTAAAAAAAAGTAATATATATATATATGTACGTAAGTACTCATTATTCACAGGGATCTGTCACAATAGATATTCACAGGTCGCAGTGACGTCGGGAGTTTGAAAAGCACTGACCCCCACCTCTAAGAATAAAAATAAGAATAATTGATAAATGTTATTTGGAAAAATATCCTAATAAGCTGGTGTTATTATTTTTCTTTGTTTAGATCGGTTGATCTGTTATTGGCTAGAGGGTAACTTCTGAGACGCTGAGTTCCAGCTGCTGTCTTTCGTGGTCTTCCAGGCAGACGGCGACCAGCGGGATTTCATGGGCCACGGAGAAGAGGATTTTGAAGCTGTCCATTATATCGATGTGATCTCTCCAGAATCATCTCCTTGTTCTGCTCCACCGTTTTATGTCTCAGGTATCGCAGTCCGTCTCATTTCTTGATTGAATTTAACTGTTAAATTTTTCACTGTTTCTTCATTAACAGAATATCCTCTGATTTTACTAATGTCCGCACTATCAAAACTCTTTATTGCTCAACTGTTCGTACCCTTCTAGAATATGCCTCCGTGGTCTGGTCTCCATTCTATGTAAACCTTATAAATCACATATAATCGGTCCAACATCGCTTGCTTCGAAAAGAAGCGTGGGTGCTCGGACTAGAGAGAGGTAACTATTCATATGCTGATATGGAGTCAATGTTAAATTTTTCTAGTCTACAAAAACATAGAACTAAGATTGACTACATATATTTGTTATGGCATAATCGATGTGCCATCATTACTGCGACAGCTTACCCACCACATACCGCACACAGCATCTGAGGACATAAGTCTCCTTGGCGGTGCCCACATACACGGAAAATTTGCTCGTTGTCAAACGAAAAAAGCTGCCCAAAGGAGCTCTCTGAAATCTGGTAGCCTTAGCATCTTTGTGCTGGAAGAAAGTAATCCAGAAGTACATAATATGTACTTCATTGGATTGAGAAGAGAGGGAAGTGAATTCTTCACTGACTGGGATTAAATTGATTGGACATGATCAATTCGCCGAAATGATTACAAAACTTTTTAAAAGCCTTGAAAATCTTCTTAGAAGCCACCAGATCTGTATATCCGACAGGACCTATAACAGGGCCACGGATAGTAGCGAGAAGCTCCATTCGGTAATCATAGAGAAGGGGAAAAGGACAAGACCACAGGATGTGTTCAGAAGATTGGTTAGGATATCCGCAGCAGCACGAAGGGGAGTCAACAATATTAAAAACAAATAATTTTTGATGATCGACACGACTGTGTCTTTCTTTACTGCGACAAGTAAAATTCTACATTCTGACTCGTAGTTTAAGAAACAATGAAGTACTGTTCATCGATCAGCATAGAACAAACTATGGCCTTAATTCTCCAATGACCCATCTTTGTCGTATTGTCAACTCAAGACAAGATCTAGACTTTTTTGTTCAAATTTACAACGATTTAATCTCCAAAACAACGTCTATATTTAAGATGAAGATCCATAATTGGATTGTATCGAGGGGTAGAGACCACTGTATGAGATTGCTTCGGGAATAAATATATAACATCGCTGCTGTTTTCATTATTGTCCATATACGTATATCGTATATGTGTATATCATCACTGTCATACGTATTATTATATAACGTTTCTACATTCCATTTTTCGACATGTATAATTTTTTATTATTTATATTTTTCTATTATTATTTTGTAGATTGTTTTGATTATTTTGCATATTGTTTTGATTACTTGTATATTGTTTTAATATGTAAATAAATATTTTTGATTTATAAATCGAAGAGTCCCGACTTAACACGGAATTTTCGAACAAGTCGGGACATAAAAAAACATATAATTGTGTCTATGTAAATTTGTGTATTTTGTGCATTAAATAAATAAATAAAATCGAGTACTAAATAAATAGTCCAAATCTTGTGTTTATGTCCCTTATGTTTATCAATGCTTCTTTTTTTCTTTTTTAATGATTTTAACTGTTCTAATATTGTAATATTTATCCCTACGAACTATATAATTGGACAATGTCTGTAAATAAAATAAATAAATACATTCCGGATTCTGTCCTTGGGGGTTTAGCTTAAGTAAACGGTTAGCTTAAATCAACCTTGGCAAATAAATGTTTGTCGCTAGAGGCAAAATTAGCAGTTCACAATGGAGTCCTGGTCCTGACCCTAATAAGTGGGAGCGAATTATGGACTTGGAAAAACAGGGATGAAAGTAAACTGAGTGCTGTCGAAATTCGATCTCTCAAGCGAATGCGTGGTAAAACTATGTACGATAGATGCACAAATGCCGAGATCCGTACATTATGTAAGGCTGAGATAGGCATTATCGATAAAATCATGAAAGGAGCTCTGCGTTGGTATGGATATGTAGAGCGAATGGACAGCAAAAGAACGGCTAAAAATATTTACCATGCGAACGTTGACAGATGCTAAAATAGAGGAAGACCGAGAAAGACATGGAATGACCAAATCCAACATATACTTGAATAAATGTCAAAAGTCGGAATAATCGGCGCGCGCGCATGAGAAGATGTATGAACGTAGAGGAAGCGAGATATGTATGCAAAGATAGAATGACGTGCGGTTCTATTCTCTCTGCCTACCCTTACGAGAAACGGCGTGATGGTTTGTCGTTGTTGTTGTAATAACGCAAATATTTTTTTTTGAAAAAAGGAAAATAATACAAAAGAACTGCAACTTAAACAAGATAAAATAAAATATAAAAATAATAAATGTGAAAATTAAAATAAAAGAAAAATTACGTAAAAATAAAATTGAAATAAAATAGAAATAAGTAAAAAAAAAATACAAATGAGATGAAAACAATACATTTCTGAATTGGCATTTCTCAAGTGTCGTAGGTATGTATTTAAAAAAAATCATTTCTTAATCTAGCTTAAATTACAAGTACATATAAGCAGGCGTCGTGGCGCAGTTTGTTAGACGGCCGACTGTGAAACTGGCGTCGCGGGTTCGATTCCCGCCAGTTGTAAGAAAAAAATCCTTGAAAGATTTTCTTCTTTTTTGGTCTGGGTGTTGTGGTGAATTTTTCACTACCTCCTTCCATATCCCCTCTTTCCCACCTGCTGACAAGCCTCTAAAATAGAAGTTTAGCGGGTCATTCCTAAAAAAAAAAAAAGTACGTAAACTAATATTTACACTTACTTTACTATTTTATCTGACAAGGGCAGCAGCCCTGTAAATGCCTTGACTTCCATATCTCCCTTTTCAAAATCTTCATTCATGTAGGTTGCGCCAAATTTCGCGAGCAGCTTTAAGAGATTTAGGAGATTTATTACCTCAATTGAACGCAAAAAGAAAAAGATGTCGAAAATGCTCACTTTCGTTTACTTGACATTCCATTTTGTAGGCTTGTAATCAAATGTCTGGAAGAGCAAAACATTTTCTTTCAAATGACATGACCTTTACCATTTTGTTTTACCTTTGGTCCTGATATTAAATTTAAAAAAAAACGGAAAAAACTTATGTCAACACCTGATAGTTGTAAGGTGTCCAGGGATATTGATTGTATAGCCCCTTTAGGGTGATTTTCACAAAAAAAGATTGATATAAATTATCAATAGGGTATTATCATAATCTGGGGATGTGATTATAAATGTAATAATTTATTTAACGCTTTATATACATATACACTATAAACATATAAGGGGGGACATATTGCCTTAAAGTTATTTCTTCCTACCTACCCAAACCGTTTAGTTTGCGGAAATTACAAGTACATGGACATATTGAATCTTACGATTTTATACAAAATTAAAAACAATGATTAACAAAATTAAAAAATATAAGAATTAACACTAGACTATGAAGATTAGAAATGCATTAAGTATTTAAAGAATAGTTTTATGATTGCGAGCATTTTACTATAAACATCTGAAACTAATGTTTTCATTTATAGTTTCTCTTTTAAAGTTTGATAAAAATAAAACAGCCCGTAATTCTGCCTTCATAAGAAAAAAGGACGCATCTCATTTTTTTTTTTCGAAAATGAGTTAAATACATATTCGGAATCAGGAAAAAAATACGCATCTAGTAAAAATACACCTATCTTCCTAAAATAACCACAACCTTATTATTTTCATTAATAAATGAGACTAAACTGCAAACAGTCTTGAAGATTACTTAATATAAAAGGCGGTTCTGTCTTATATAATTATTAAAGACTGATTAAAATACCTATTTTTTTCTCTATTCTGTTTTTAAATACTTCTGAAATTAATGTACCTACTCGTTTTAAAATAAATTTTAGATCTGCTAGTAATTTGAAGTTAATTGATTATTCGGTTGGCTTTATTAGTTTGAAAAACAGTAAATGGCCAGTAATGTCAATTTTATTTAGTTGAGTAGAATCAAATAGCATATTAACACTAAAAAAGAAAGACGTTTACTTAGTTACTAAATAAAAAGGGCGTATCTATCTAGAAACCTCTTTTCATTAAAGTATAACACATTTTCTTGTTTTTTTTTTTACAAAAAAAAGACGAAAATGTTAATTTTTAAATATATAACGTAAACTTTATTAAAATCATATATATATTCCGTTAGGGCAAACTATAATACATACTGTCGCATATTAATATACTTAATTTTTCTAGTATTTTTCACACAGCAAATTTTTCAATCTCCGAGTTACGAAATATTTATTTTCTCCGTTTTTTTTTAAATGTAGAAACGTCCTTCTTTCTTTTCTTATGACGGCAGAATTGTCCAAAAGGTTGATGACGTCACGCGTGACTTATGAATTCTACGTTCACTCGAATCCAAACGGAGATCGTCTGACGCGGGCGGCTTGTAGCATTATATTTGATTTTATGGTTAAATTTCGTCTTTTCATTAAATTTAATTTTGAAATTTTTATAGTTAAATTATAAACTTTTATAGCATTATCACTGACATTGTTTTTTTCAAATAAAATCCGATAACTTGCCCAAAATAAATATAATCGTGATGGGTATTTTTTTTCTCATCCCCTACAAACTTTTTATGTTCCGAGTATGGAAAAGTAAAGGCCGCAAGGTAAGGAAATATCTTATGTTTGCTTCCAGAATGTATTCATTTAAATAATTTTATTATTTGAATGTACTGTAAATATATTGTTTTGCGTACATTGAATGCAAAAGAGAAGTAACGTGACTTTGACACGACATAACATAAAAAATACCATTCCTACCACCTCTTGTTTCATAACGTTTAACCATTTTTTCCGCATTTTTTCATTACTAGGAATGGCTAAAAAGCTTCTTTTGGCATCTCCACGGTAGTGTTTGTGCATATCGGAACTAAACAGTTCTTGTATCTTATAACCAAAGACATTTTATGCCCGTTAATTAGTTAAAACAGTATAAAACAATCGATTGCAAACAACAGGCTGGCTATACAAAATCGTATGCACTTGTTTGAACTGTCGCATGTCGGTCGGAATCGTAACGAGTGACGTCACAAGCCCATTCGGCATCCGAATAGTCGTTTTGGTGCTATTTAAAAATACGCATTTTTAAACCGCTCTCAAAAGTTAATGCGTGAACATAAAAAAAAAGTTGTACAGTCACCATCGTTATTTTTTTGCAAAAAAAAAAAAAGTAATAATACCCTATTGTGGACAAAGTAAATAATGCAGGTAAGGAATTCGTACTGAAAACGAACGCTCTAAAAACCAAAGCTATGGTGACAAGCAAAAGAAGAGGCATTAACATTCATCTCACTTTAGATGGCAGTAGTATGGAACAGGTTTCCCGTTTTAAATACTTGGGATGCTGGCTAAATGATAAGTGGTATCAGGATACTAAAATAAAGACCAGAATTGAAATGGCGAGATCAACCTTCTATAAAACGCAGAAACTCTTGAGCAACCGAGATCGGAGACTGAGCACAAGATGGAGAGCAATAAAAGTTTATGTAATACCAGTGTTGCTGTGTGGAGTGGAGGGTTGGACCTTAAGGCTTCATCGATAAACGAAATTGAGGCGTTCAAATTTTGATTGCGCAGAAGAATACTACAAATCTCATGGACTGATCGTGTCTCCAATGAAGCGGTTTTAAGCATAATGAACAAAGAGGGGAGTTACTGACCACTGTCGAAATAAGAAAAGCCTCATTCTTTGGTCACATACTCCGTAATGAAAAGTATGCCCTTCTCCAACTTATAATGGAAGGAAAGATAGAGGCCAGGCGAGGTATGGGACGGAAAAGAGCATCATGGCTCAGAAATATCAGACAGTGGTTCTGTGTGCCGGATGCAGCAGCGCTGATTAGACTGGCTCAGGATCGTGATAAATAGGAGCGGCAAAAGAAGAATAAGAGAAGTTTGCTTCAAATACATAGAGATAATATAAATAGTAGTATTTCTAGGTCACAAAACGTAAGTACGCGACCAAGATCAGGTGGTAATATCTTAATTCCTAAATTAAAAACTACTACGGCACAACATCAGTATACTTACAGAGGAATATTTTTCTTTAATGAAATGAACAAAGATAATAAAAAGTACAGTCAAGAATACAATATATTTAAGAAAGAAGTCAAAAATTACATCTATAATTCTTCTTTATGTAACACTGATTAAAACATCGTTTAAATCTTTTTTGTAATTTATAAATGTTATCCTAAAAAATTTATTAATTAAAATAAAATAAACTATTGTAAGACGCCACTCCCCATTATGTACAAGAGAATTGTTTATTTCTTTTACGTAATGGGAAACGTTTATGTAAATATATGTATTAGATTAATGTAAAAAAATGTATTTAGTTGTAATATTGTATTTTTATTTGTTATTAATAAAAAAAAATATAAAAAAAAGATCAATAACAATAATAATGTTTCCATCGTCTCTGTTGAAATATCGGCCTGCTTTTCGTGTACAGGCGGATAACGAATAAAGTTTGGTAATTGAAATAATACCAGAATCTTGGACGAGCGTTTTCGACTCGATGGCTACTCTCATGTAAAAATCCTGAAAATTTTCATCTGTTTGGGATAAGTCACCCTCGTAGTGGTGGATGGCGCATTTTGGTCCGCAAGGTCCTGGGTTCGGTTCCTGTTAGGGTCGACGTGAAATATTTGTTTTAATGGCGGTTTAAAACTGCAATAGTTCACTGTCCATGGACTGATACCTGAAGCGAAATGCTGTTTTTTTATTTATTTATTTAACTTTTTGTCCATGATGTAAATTGTACATTGGTGGGCTTATTACCAAATGGCAATTTCTTACCAACCAATAAAATAAAAGTTTTATAATTCAAGTTACAAAACATATTAAATAGAAAATAAAAAAGCTAATTCAAAAATAGAAATAACTTTATTTGTATATATATTACATTAAATCAATACTTTGACTCAATGGAAAAAAGTAATAAAGAGTAAAAAAGAAAGAGAAAAGAAGGAGACAGTAAGGAAGAGAAAAGAGATGTTTTTTCAGACGTGATTTAAACAAAGATACTGTAGTAACATCTCTAATAGTGGATGGGAGATGATTCCACAGTCAAGCCGTATTGATACTATGTGAGTTAGAAAAGAAAGAGGAATTGTGGATAGATATTAAGAAAGTGCTTTGAGAATTAGAATGGAGAGGTAAACCATGAACCATGCTCCAAGATACCCATCGGACCGTTGTATTAGGGAAAATACATGTCAAACAAAATATACTCTTAGGTCAGCATTTGATTCAGGAAGAGGAAAACTTGTCGAAATCCGGCGCTCCCCAAACACTAGATTTGGAGATCGTGCTTTTGCCGTTGCCGGCCCCTCTGCCTGGAACCAATTGCCTTCAAACTTATAATCATCGACAGTCCCAGTCAGTTCCAAATTACAAATTTGACCACATAACCGAGTATCGCACGCAACTACACTGGCTCAGTATCAGGCATAGAAGAAACATTCGCATTCTATCACTTCTTCACAATATTTTAAATAATCCCACTTCACCTGTTTATCTGAGAGAACTCATCCAACCACTTTCACAACACGGACTATCTCTTCGTTCTAGTAACGAGAGAACCCTTTTAATACCCTGTCATCGCTCTAATTTTCTTGCCTCCTCTTTCGCAGTAGTAGCCGCCCGAATGTGGAATAATCAACCCACTAATGTTAGAGACGCCCCCTTCTTTATTTAAATTTAAGTCAAGATTGAAATGTCACTATCTAAATATTTAAATTGTTCTTTTATCCTTCTTTATCCTTCTTTCCTTCCCATCCCCTCTCTTCTCTTCATAGTATAGTGTTATGTATTTATAATTTTCTTAAACTGAACGGTTTGGGTAGGTAGGAAGAAATTGCCCTAAGGCAATATGCCCGCCTTTATATGTATATATATTGTATATGTATATAAAGTGTCAAATAAATAAATAAAAAGTTCCGATGCCAACTAAAATCCCACTTCTTTAGACTATTAAACCCTCAATTTTTAATCTGGAAATATAACGTATCACTTAAGTGAAGTTAGAATGTAAGTTTAGGTATAAAATTGTAAAGCGCCCTTGAGGTGATTTTTTACAAAAATGGCGCTATATAAATCAGCCAAATATTTTAAATATTATTTGTATTGTATTAAATACTCCTGCATTTTTTTTTCAACAACCCTCATTACCCCTTTTAAAATAAGATAATAAAAACGTAAGCCCCTAGTCGTTCCACAAGTGCGTTTGAGTTCTACGAAACAAACACTTGAGTTCCACTCAAGAATGTTTGGCTTACTCCGAGTGTGCTTTTATGGCAATACTGTTGCTAAGCCACACTTACTGACTTTAGTACGGTGCAAAACCTTTTTAGAATCTTTCTGGATATAAGAACGACTTATTTGAATATTTACATACTCAAAATCTTCAGCAAAAACCTGAATGTATTCTGTATAAATTTATTTTTAATTTTCAACGCTCTTTTTCCTTGAGTTTTTACCTTTTATTTTACTTGATTCTCCAATGACCCGTCTTTGTCGTATTGTTAACTCAAGACAAGATCTGGACTTTTTTGGTTTAAGTTTACAACGATTTAAACGAGCACTAAGATCTTGTCTTGATGTCCCTTATGTTTGTCAGTGGTTCTTTTCTTTTTTTAAACGTTTTAAAATATTCTTTTATTGTAATATTTAAACCCTATAAATTGTATACATGGACAATGTCCGTTAATAAATAAATAAATAAACACAGCAATAAATATAGGCACTCAAACAAAAAAGCAAGAGTCCATTTAAATCATTCATAAACTTTGCTTATGTGTGCGTGGAAAAAAGTTTTCATATAAATCATTTAAATGTGCGTGCTTACACAAGAAAATTTTGTGTGCTCACTTAGTTCACCGACAGGTTCTAATAGTACTAATACATTAACATAAGATTATTTTTAAAAAAAAATTGTTAATAGACTATCAAAGTATGCCAAAAATGTAAAAATATATTTTTATGTATCGTATTGCAAGTACTAGCGCAATGAAAATTTATAATGTTAAAATTATTCCGCGTGTGACTTCACAAGTTCTCTTTGGTGAGTTCTGCTGATTAGTGAATTGGCTTTTCGTAAACTAGAATTCTATCAGAAAACTCCATAGTTGGTTGATTCGGAAAAACTAGTGACTTCGTTTAAAGTACAATAGAACTCCATTTATTCGAATCAATTGGGAACAGACCCCATTCGGATAATCAAAAACTATGATAATTTGTTTTTTTCCTAAAAGGGGGTATGTTTTAATTGATGTTAATTAAAATACAGTTAAAAAGGAAATCTAATCCCTAATATTTTTTTATTAATAAATTTCATAAAACGTGTGTGTTTTTTTAAAATTCTATACATATATACTCTTACACATCTAGTAAATGTTATCACTGTAACTCTTCAAAAACGAGACTAACTCTTGTGCTTGGAGAGTAACTTACACTGTTGTAGTTGTTTATTGTTTATTATAAGAGTTTATGTAATTTTAAATATAAGTACATGAGGAAAAAATAAAAACATTCGGAAATATAAAGAAAAAATCATAAAACAATTATACATATATTTATTATTTTAATATTATTTATTTTGTTGCATCTTTCTATGTAGGTAAACCCGCACCAAGATAGGTGCAAGTTGTATCTGTATGGTGTGGTTACGGTAGGGTATCACACTCAAAGGCAGGACAGCGGGAAGCGACAGCAAGGTGATCCACGGTCACTTGCTCAAATATTTTTATATTCGCCCGAATGAAAGCGGACCACCCCGCTATCACTTACTTTCTGAACATGTCTCGTAGATACAAAAACAGAACTAGTAATGTGTTATAATATTATAAATTAATATAATCATTTTTTTTTTTTAATCTTCAAGTGCAAAGAATGAATTTGGCGGACTTATTGACAAAAGCAAAAAAAAATTGCCAACCGAAAACCGACTAGTCAAAAGATAAGTTTGTAGAAAATGTGTACTAAAAAACAAAATATGTAGTCAATTTCCCACTCGCGAATCTATTTTTTATCCCTCCGTACACGGACAAAGATAAATGATATAAATTACGGAAAACCATATTATTTATTTGTCAATCAAAATACCATATGCATGACGAAGATAATATATCGACGCTAGAAAAGGTAAAAGTCACCAAGCGATATGTCGTCGCTTCAGTTCGTTTTTGTCCAACCGACCAAAACACAAATCTGCAGAAATAGAGCTTTAAAGTTTTTTTTTACGAAATAGTAATAAATAATGGCCAAAACTTACACAAAATTTGTTAAAAAAACCCCTGAAACGATTAAAACAAAAAACTTTTTCATTTCAATATTGTAAATAAAGGTTTTCTCAGAACTCGTGTACACTTAACTCAATCTCGTTAAAAATAGCATGTTGGACAAAAACGAACTAATCTGACGATTAAGCAATTTTACGGAGAGCCAATTTTTTTATTATTTTTTAAATTGATAAGGGATTCAATTTTAATTATGTAGGAATCACTCCAAATTATCAACCACGATTTATCGAATTTTTTAAAAATAGTATTTTTTTAAACATAGTCAAATTATGTCGATGTCATTCGGATTTTTTCTTAAAAAACACAAAAGACAAAGGACTGCTCAAAATTCCCTTTTTGTGAAAATAGCCGCCATTTTGAATTGCGAAAAACCGTACATCTTCTTTAAGTGTTCTGAATTCGGAATCCAGTGTAAAAATAAAAACAATTTCAATCGGCCAACTGGCTCCTATTCCCGTAGCGAAATTTCCATAATTACTCCAGACTGTGTACTATTGTCAAATTTTAACTTATGCCATTGGTCTTTTTCACACCACATAAAAAATCCAGCCCGATAAAATAACTTAGGGTGGATTGATTTTTATCGTATATTTTTTTGTGAAAATGTTACTAAAAAAATATATATGTAATTTTAAAAACCCCGTTAAGAAATATTATAACGTCTAGTTAGTAGAAGTTTGTTGAAGATGTTAGGATTCGTTTTGCGTACTGCCAGAGTTTTTGGTAATGCACGAGTACTGAGAATTCTTCATAATTCGTTGGTGCGAAGTAGACTCGAGAGTGGCTCGATAATTTGGGGACCGTATGAGTTGAAGTACTCTCTTATGGTGGAGAGGGTTCAGAAGAAATTTCTTCGGTTTCTTTACATGAGGGAGTGTGGATAATATCCTTGGCTTTATCCCCCGAGTCCTCCGGGTATGCATGGTCACAGCTGTTTGAAGACCAGAAGGAATGTGTATTTAACTGCGCACTTCCTTTGATTGTTGCGCGATATTATTGACAATCCTGAAATTATGCGGAGTAATAGTTTTTATGTTCCGGATCATTACCTATACAGGACCAACCTGCCAATGGTTATGCCTGTTGGAAGCTGGAAGAGGTATCTCTATGTTGAACAATATTATCTTGGACATCTGAGGGAGATTCCGTTACAAGATTCTCTTACTTTTTTAACATATTATTCTCTGGATTTTATGTATACTTATGTGTTATTTTTATATATACCAGATTTTACCTTAATATTTTAATTATTTCTATATATATGAATGAAGATATTCCATTTTGTAATGTATTTATTTATTTGACACTTTATATACATATACAATATATATACATATAAGGGCGGGCATATTGCCTTAAGGCGATTTCTTCCTACCTACCCAAACCGATCAGTTTGAGAAAATTATAAATACATAGACATATTGAATCTTACAATTTTATACAAAAATTAAAAGCAAAAATTAACAAAAGTAAATATATATAAAAAAAAAATTAACACTTTACTATGAAGAGAGGAGAGGGGATGGGAAGGAAATAAAAAAGATTAGGAACAATTTACATGGTGACATTTCAATCTTGACTTAAATGTAAATAAGGAAGGGGCGTCTCTAACATTAGTGGGTAGATTATTCCATATTCGAGCGGCTACTACTGTGAAAGAGGAGGCAAGAAAATTAGAGCGATGACAGGGTATTAAAAGGGTTCTCTCGTTACTAGAACGAAGAGATAGTCCGTCTTGTAAAAGAGGTTGGATGAGCTCTCTCAGATAAACAGGCGACGTGGGATTATTTAAAATATTGTGAAGAAATTATAGAATGTGAATGTTTCCTCTATGCCTGATGCTGACCCAATGTAGTTCAGAGTTACTAATTCAGAGTTAGCATCTGGATAACATACATCCGCGTAGTCAAGGAATGTACGTACGAGGATATATGAATAAATAAAATTGGAATTATCTTGTCTCGTCTGGTTGCCAAAAACTAAAAGCGGTACTTATAAAATTTAATTATTTGAAATTCTGTGTTCCGCGGGCCACCTTGTACTGTTTATACCATGCGCTGGTTGAGTCAATTATATCGTATGGAGTGAGTTGTTACGGGCTAACATTTACAACGTATACAAATAGGATAAAAAAAATACAAATTAGATTCCTTAAAATGTTAGCAAGTAAAACCAACTTGATAATTTGTCAAAATGACTACGAAAATCTTTTCCCGATGTGTAAAGTTTTGACGGTACAGAATATGATATACTATCGCCTGGTAACAGAGGACTTCATGGATTTCTATAAAACGCCAATATCACATAAGCATGAAACGCGCCAACAAGCGAGAGGAAACTTCATAGAAAGAAGAGCCATAAATGCGTATGGAGAGAGGACCAGGGCGTATATATTCCCTCGCATAGTAAAGAGACTCCCGGACGAAATAAAGAATAGTGATATGAATAAAAACAGCGCCCTTGAGGTGATTTTCACAAAAACGGCGCTATATAAATTATCCAAATATAAATAAAGTAAAATTGGTTTTAAAAATCTTTTTCTTAAATTCTAAGTTTAGTGTGTAAAAAATTATGAAAAATGGGGAAACCAAACAATTTAAAACAGTGTCTAAAAAAGTGTTTGTTTATGATTTTTTATATTTTTCGTTATCAAAAAAGACTTGATTTTTTTAAACTTTTATTTTATTGATATTTTTAAGATTTGTTAAAAGATATTATATGTAAACATTATTATGTTGTGTTACAAAAATGTTTAAAGAGAGAAATCCCTGCAAAAAAACTGCTTTTGCAGTTTGGCGGGAATTTAAAAAAATTGTTTAGAATTTAAAAAAGAAAAATAAATTTAAAAAAAATTTTAAAATTTTTTTTTAAAAAAAGTGTGTCATGCACTTTTTCAGGTTGATTTTAAATTTGTCTCCAGGTTAGTTTGTTAGTGGTAATTTCAATGGACCGCTTTTATTGGAATTGTGCGATCACAAAAATCCTTTATCTTAACGTGACCTTTATGTTTACGCTACGTTTAAATCTTATATTCTGTATACTGTGTAGATTTACGACATAGTCGTACAGTTTTATTGAATTTTCTCATGTGTTACCTTTTGCATAGCTAACAACACCATACAATGTAGCAACGTACGTAGGATGAGTAACGGACACGCGAGCAAAGGACGATGAAATTTCATGGCTGTAACTCTTAAGAATAGCAAATGAACCAAAGTTATTACTTGTTCTACGTCCATACAAAATGCTAAAGTCGTACAATAGAATGTAAAAGTACATACTTTTCAAAAATGTACAGTAATAAAAATCATATTTATTATAAAATAAAGGGTACATGTCTGAAACAGGCTCATCGCGTTTTTCGGGTTTTTAAGATGTTAATGTGAAATTAATATTTGAAATGTGGTGCTACAGGGGATGTAAAAATTTGTCAGGGTGGACAGAATGTAAAACATGAGCAAAACATCGGTATGAAAAGCGCCAAAAAGTGACAGGAAATTTCATAGAAAGAAGAGCCATACATGCGTACGGAGAGAGGATCAGGGCGTATATACTCCCCGCATAGTAAAGAGACTCCCGGACGAAATAAATAATAGTGATATAAATAAAAACAAGATAAAATTGGTTTCAAAAATCTTTTCTTAAATTCTAAGTTTAGTGTGTAAAAAACTTTAAAAACGGGGAAACCAAACAATTTAAAACAGTGTCAAAAAAAGTGTTTGTTTATTATTTTTTATATATTTCGTTATCAAAAAAGACTTGATTTACTTGTATTTGATTTTTTAAAACTTTTATTTTTTTTAATATATTTAAGATTTTTTTATATTTTATGTAAACATCATTATATTATGTTACCAAAATGTTTAAAGAGAGAAATCCCTGCAAAAAAACTGCTTTTGCAGTTTGGCAGGAATTAAAAAAATTGTTGAGAAGAATGCTTATTTGAAAAAAATTTCAATTAAAAAAAAAAAACGATGATATTTTCTGAAGGATGAAAAAAGTTAAAGAGGTACTGAAGACCATAATGAAAAGAAAACTTGAGTACTTTGAGCATGTGATGAGAGGCGAAAAATACAACATTTTACAAGTCATTCTACAGGGAAGGATTGAAGGAAGACGCAGTGCAAGTAGAAGGGGCATCTCTTGGCTAAAGAACTTGCGTGACTGGTTCCTGGCAGCACTCAGTCCTTGTTCAGGGCAGCTGCCAACAAAGTGAGAATTGCTACGATGATTTCTAACATCCTTCTGGGAGAGGAAAGATAAAAAGAAGGAGAAGATATTAATGTATATTTTTTCTCCTGGACAATTTTAATAAAATGTGTTATATGCGACCCAAAAATGCCGATAAAAACCAAAGGCGAAATGATTAAAATGGCCGTTCGTCCAGCTATGCTTTGCAGATCAGAATGCTAGACCGTGAAGAAAAAACGTAAGCAGAAAATTCATATGCAAAAATGAAGATGCTCAGATGATACGCAGATGTTACCAGGATTTATAAGATAAAAAATATGTTCGCGATAGTTTCAGGGTCGTGCTTATTCCGGAGAAACTAAAAGAAACTAGACTCCGATGACACGGACACATTAATAAGCGGAATGACCATCACGAGGTAAGACTTGCATTGGATATCTATCCCCACGCAAGCAACAGCTCAAGGTCATTCATAAGTCACCGGTGGACCAATATTGAGAGAGAGCTGAGGGTGGAGCAGCTGACCACCCTCAGATGACACAAGACAGGAAGTATTGGAAACTGCATATCCAAAAGGCCGACCCAAGATGAACTGGGAAGAGCCAAGGAAGAAGAAGATTTCAATAATGTAAATTACACACTAGGAACATAGAGAGAATTCAAAGAAATTATTTGATATTCGTAAATTTTAATAGTAAAATAAATGACCTTATTTTTTTATTTAAAATTTAAATTCAGAGCTCGATTGTTGTGAACTCCTGAACCTTATTAAATTAAAAATACCAAATCGAGTTACTAGAAGTATTAAGTTGTTTGCAACAACATACTATTATATGTAGTAACACTCCGATTCTGTGTTTATATTTTTTAGCCAAAAAATTTACTTGTGATGTAGGCATTTTTATTGTAATACAATTATTCACTTTAAAACGTTCTTAAATGCCTCGTTTAAAGCTTAGTATTTTTTTTAAACTAAACTTTTTTTTCTTACAATTTTTTCTATGTTTTTAATTTGTATTATTGGATACAATAAAATACGAATATTATGCTCTTCCTGAAATTATTTTTTCAAATATTTTAAATATTTTTACTATATATATTTATCATCTTATGCACTTACTATTATTTAATCTGTATTAATTATCTTTAATATTAATTGGTTTATATAAAAAAAATTGTATGGAAAAAAATGGTTTGTTATTTTTCGTATTTGTATTTATTTATTTTATTTTAAAAGATTAGCGTTTTGCTTTTATACTCTTAGAATATTTTTTCCTATTGAGGAATGAAAAACACTTACCGCTTTGACTGTAATGTGAAATGTGACTTAACTTTGATTGATGAAGATTTTAAACTCCAGAAAGCTCATATTTTCTTACCTGAAATAAAAAGAATAAATATATTAACGAATATGTTTTGATTAAAAAAAATTTTTTCTGGTTTAACTCTTAAAAGGCTGTTCTAAAAATTCCTTAAAAGCGGTGACGTAACAGCGTGTTACCACAAGTAATATACAGAATATTCTAAAGTTCAGATAAAGGGGAAAAAACACAGAATCATACTGTTAAATATTTTTTTTTCCAAATTTATAAAAATTATAACATAATTTAGGCCTGTAATAGCAAAATAAATTAAAAATCATAAATACGCCGGTCATATAACTAACGTGTACCCTCGGCTTCTACCAATAACCAACTGATCGAACGATTTTTTGTTTGTTTTTTCATAGATACACCAGTCACAGAACAGCGTTTTTGTCTTCTTCGTTAGAAGTTATGTTTTCGTGCGCTTTCTTATACGGTAAAACAGATTTATTGTGGTATCGACATTACTTTCATTTGTATAATTATTCTTCGCGTAGTAAGGATCAATATTTTTTGTATTGAAATCAAACATCTTTATATATATAATTCGTTATGTCGCCGTACTCATCCTAAACGGTTTAACCGATTTACGTGCGGTTTTCAGAGAAACCTAGATCTTTGCGCTCTGCGTGTTTGTAGATTAATAGATTAGTAAAATTTTCAATCGAATATGTAAAATATAAGTTAGGAGCATAAATGTTTAATTTATCAATCTACGAGAGTTGTATTCGAGGAGAATACATTTGCAAAAAAATGGAAAGATGTTGTTTTTTGTGTATAAAAATAGTTTGTTTTTGAATGTTTACAAACAGCATTTGTCTTTTGTGGATCTCAATCAGATTCTTTCCTTAAATTCCTTATAATTTCTACCCATTTGTTTCTTTTTATTGGAATTTTGGTAACACTAAAATAATATTAAATTCAATACATTAAAAAAAAACGTATTCATACATAAGTACACCCCTTGGTTAATGAGACGACCGGAGTTTGACGTTTGCAAAAAGAATGCAATATTTGAAAAAAACATTTATTTTATGTTTTGGAATTCAACCATAAACAAGTAATCGCCCAGACTTAAAGATTCTCTTCCAAAATGAGTTCTTCACCTTAATTAGAATATCTATTAATACTATTTTTTCGTTACTACAATCACCATGCCATTTTCCCTTATAGGAACGCGGAAAGGAACGAACGCCACACGTCTATCCTGACCGACATTCCGAAATTCTTTCGCATTCACACATCTTGTCATATTTACATGTCCATGTAAAGTATTTGTTTTTGGCATAGGACGTGATCAGACATGAGAAAGTGGTCTGTCTGTTGATGCTACGTCTTTCTTGGAAGCTTTCGTTTTAAACTTCAAACTGTTGCTTTTATATAAAAAAATTAATCCAACATCGAGATCACAATTTTGAATTTTAGTGAGTACTTAAAATAAAACCGAAATTATTCATTCCTGCTATAGATATATCTTCATCATCATCGTCATCATCATCAGCCGTCTCTTGTCCAATGTTGAACATAGGCCTCCCCCTTTAGTCTCCATTTTCCTATCCCGAGCCAACCGCATCCAACCACTTCCTGCAACTCGTCTTATGTCATTTAAACGTCTTTTAGGCTTTTACATGTTTTTACATACATATTTAAAAATAAAGACAGATATGTATTTTACAAAGAAGTAGCAAAAATATATAAATGATTTTAGAAGAAAAGAAAAATTTCAAAAATATCATATTTATATATTAGTATAAAAGTGGAAAGAAAAGAAGTGCATTTTTAAATATGAAGACAGAAATGCATTTTACTCAAAGAAAGGAGAAAAAAATAAAAATGAATTAAGAAGAGAAAGAAAAATAAAACTAAAATTAAAAAACAGAAAAAAATCATTACATATTAGTAGAAAATATATGAGGATAGATAATAATACATACATATATTGCAGTAGAGAACAGGGGTACATATTTTCTTATAGGTTGTATTAAAATAATCTTAAAATTAGAAGAAGTTAGAAAAATACTGATTTAGAATACATATATAAGTCAATAAACGGTTAAATTAAAAAAGTACAATTAAATTAAAAAAGTATTATTTAGGTATTATACTTTGAAGATAGTAAATTGATACACTGCTTTATCAAGTATTCTAGTCTCCGATAAGCACTCTCATCCAAATACTTCATTCGTAACCTGGTGACAGACAGATTTTTCACGCATTGGTCTAAGAGATCGCATTTCAACTGAATTAACTGTGCTTTTTTGCTTCCTCTGCCAGTTCTGTTTCGCTTATATATATAAGTGTTGGGATTGAAATTCCGCGGTGCACAGCCAGTCGAGATTCAACTAATATATTTTAATTGGCAATCACCGTACTAGTATACCAAATATGAAAATTTCATTTTATTTTTGTAAAATATATGAAGAAAATATTTATATTCTTACTTGTACTGAAATATTTATTTATTTATTCATTTATTTAAATCTTAAAGTAGGGCACACATATCATACATATTGTTATGTGTGTTCTAATAATAACATTGCAAATATATTTAATTTATAAGTTGTTAATCACATTTGTCTTGAGCATTATTTTAAATTTTGATATGTTTTTTTCTTCATAAATATTTTTTTCCATTTCGTAATACTTTTTAATTGCTTTAAATAAAATTGAATTTTGTGACTTTGCCTTTTTCCTAAATGGAAGTCAAATTTTGTTCTTTTCTCTAGTATTGTAATCGTGTTCACGCTGGTTCCGATCATTTTTTTTCCAAAATTCTGTTTTTTTATTAGAGTTTATAATTTTATGAACAAATATCATTGTATTGTAAAATATTCTTTGTTTATATGTTAATAATTTCATTTCATTTACCATCGACTTTACCCTAATGTATCTGTTTTTTTTTCAAAATGATTCTAAAGGCTTTATTTTGTAATACAGTTAGTTTATCTATTTTTTCTTTGTTTGATAAAAATAAAATGCTACTACAGTAGTTAACGTGTGATTCAATAATTGCTTTGTAAATAGTTTTGCAAGAGTCCTTATCAATAAATCTTCTGATCCTTCCCAAAATTGATATTTTTTTTGCAATCTTATTTATTACCAATATTATACGTCACGAAACGTTAATATTTTAACATTTAATATTCGGTGTTCACGGATTTTCTATTGTAATTGCAAATACGATTAACAACCTTGGTGAAAAATTGTTAACACGTCGATAGTTATTTGTGATTGAGCTACATGTGAGATTTACGTCTTTTGTTATATTTACTTGGCAGTCGAACATCTAGATTCGTTACAAATGGAGTGTTTTTGTAGAGCCCTATGCACCACAGGGAGCTGATGACTGTGTCTTACATTAATTATATTTTCTACATAGCAATTTTTTTTATAATATTTTAGAAAATATACAAGTTCTGTCGTATTTCATAACAGAATACCTTCCCATAGAAAAACTACTTTGGAAGTTAATAGAAGAAAACTTCATGCGGTTTGTGGTTGACGATCTGTATGGAGCAAATCAAATTACGAAACGGTATATTTTCTGCGTCTCTGGGTTGTTTTTCATGAGTCTGAAAGCCCCCTAAAAGAGGGTTGCCAACCTGGAAAGCTAGAACCATCACGATGCGCGCGAATTGTTAGGATTTGTTTTCCGAACAGCTAAGGTGTTCTTGAATACTCGAGTTTTAGGCTCTTTATAACTCTTTGCTGCGAAGCAGACTTGAGTGTGGATCTCTGATCTGGGCGCCCCATGAGTTGAAGTACACTGTTATGCTGGAGATGGTTTAGAAGAAATTTCTGATATATCTTTACTAAAGGGAGCGCGGATACTATTCGTTGCTGTACCCGTCAGACTTTATACTGGGAATACATGGCTACAGTAGTTTGGAGAAAAGAAGAATTGCATATTTTCTATGTATTTTTTCCGATTGATCAGTGGTATTACGATTGACTGAGGTGTAATGAAAAGTATTTTTCTTTATGTTCCTAATGACTACCTCAACATAGGTGGCATAAGCTGTTTTATCTTCCTGCTTGCAGAACCAGCCTGCCAATGGTAATTCCAGTAGGAAGAGCAATGTCTTTACTCAACCTTTTATCTTCGGATATCGACATCTTTCACGTTACTAAAAGAAAGTTTAAAGAAGACAGCTTTCTTTTACCTAATTACTGGGTATTTTTATTTTATTTACCATTTTTTCCAATTCAAATTGTTTTCCTATTTTTCTATCATGTTTTGTATGCCTTGATTATTTTTTTTAAGTTAAATAAATAAATTGAAACATTAAAAATGCAAATTTAAACTATCTACAAAATTGTGATCGGTGTGACAAAAATGTGATCTAAATTATCTATTTTTTCTCCCTTCATTTTTAATTTGAGTACATTTTTCGAATTTATTATTTATCTGATTTTTCAGTAGTCATCCCTAAAATTTATAATTAATATTGCAATAGAACTTTAAATTATAACGTACCTTTAATTTTTAATTTAATTCCAACTGAGCTTGGAATTAATGTTAGATGTAGCAAAAGTTAAATAAAGGAGCCACTCTACTCGATCAAGAGTTTTTATATTAATGGAGTATGAATTAATGAATATATTATATATATAGATGTTTTTGTTGATATTTCTCGATAAAACTCCACAGTTTAAATGTGTATTTCTCACTCTGTTGTATTTCGCCATGTGTTCTTTTCCCGCCTTTTAAATAATAAATGCTTAATCCTAATTTCGGTTCAAAAACTCCCAGCAAAAAACTGTTTAGAAAACTAGTTGTAAATATTAATATTTTCTGCCCCCTGTTAAAGTACTGATTTGATCTTCGTATCTCCGACATATGTTAGAAATAGTATAAAAGCTGTAAACGTTATAAACAATTTACCAGTCTTGAAGATGCCTACTTAGGCGAAAGCGCTCTTTGGTCAAAATAATAAAAAAATAAAACTAAGCTAAGAAGTTTTATTGATAACTTTATTTATAATTTTATCAGAATCATTAATGTAATATATATATTTTTTCAATTAATCGAACACAAGTCTTACTGTTTTTTAAATCTGGTTGATAACAGTCACACAATAATGTATTGGTGTAAAGTGACTTATTTTTAAGTAGGATTAATTTCATGTAAGTAAATCACTTTATTGATTGATTAATACCCGTATGCAGAGACAAACCTTAAGGTGAGGAGAGTACATTCTATTCTCTTCACCTTCGGGTTATTCTCTGCATTTGAAATTAGAATGTACTTTCCTTACCTCAAGTTTTGTCTCTGCATACGGGTATAAGTGTTTATTTTCTAGAACTCCTTATTTAAACTTATAATAGGTATAAGAAATCAAACAGTTTAGGTGAATCTCCACAAACAAGCCACAAAAAGTGGCTTGGGGGGTCTTTTGTATCAATTCAATGTAATATCTTGTTTTTATAATATTATAGTCTTATGTCTGCACTAATATATTTCTTAATAATGATACAAATAATGATTCTAATCAGATGTGTGTTTTTATTATTTTAATTTTAATTTAAGAAACTTTTATCTCAATTTTGCCGATGAGCGCTTTGCCTACGTAGGCATCTTCAGGAATGGTCCTAAAGACTGGTCCTGAGCCCAGTCCTGCTTAATAGACGAAAACGCACGTTGGTCCAATCAAATAGAGTCAATTCAAACCACGAAGTTTTTATTGATAATATTATCAAAATCTTAAACTTAGTGGGTTTTATCATGAAATAACTTAAAAAAACATCAAGTTTAATCATTTTACTCTTTCAGGTCAGAATGTGTTCTGATTTCTGCCTCCACCTTCCATGGAATCATTTCTCTACAATACCGCAGAGTGTGTGCGGACCAACTACTGCTTTACAAAATTGTGACAGGAATGGTTGACTGTACAGAGCTGCTTGGTTTAATAACAATACATGTGCCAGCCAGGATTTGTAGACGGTACCACCTGTTTCATGTACCAATAAGTAAAACATCGTATGTTAAAAATGCTTTTTTTCGTAGGACTTTTTCAATGTACAATACAAAATTTAAAAATATAGATTATACAAACATCACTCTGTCAGACTTAAAATTTACACTAAAAATGTATTATGTAACTTAGTAGACATTATAATAATAAATATGTACATCTCCCCCCCCCCCCCCCCTCCTTATCCTCTCGTCAGGCATTTTTGTCCTTATCCCGCCCAATTTACAGTAACTTAATGTTCTTAAAATTAATATTTAAAAAATCTTTGATTATTGAGTACTTGAAAATAACATTTTTATATGTATAAATTGTATGTATTTATTTAATATGTAATATATATTTTCTTCACTAACTTTGTATACTATGTGGAAATCTGTTATTAGTTCTGAGTTTATACACTATATCTGTTTGTTTACTAAAAATATGTATGTAGAACTGTTGATTTCCCTAATAAAATAAAATAAAATAAAATAATCACGTGAATATATCCATAGTATGTGATAACAAAATACAATTCCGAATCATTTGAAAAACTAAAAACATCGATATAGAATTTATGCATACCAAAAAAAGCCTTTTTATTTATCCAAATATTTAAATTTTTGGGCCATTTCATACTTATAATAATGTCTTGTAAAATAATTAGTTCTTGAAAGAAGATGTCCAAGTCTAACGCCGAAACAAAATACCCCACAATTAATGCCACGTCTACTTTGTCTGGGTAAAGCTAGGGTTTCCTAGGACAGCGGTGTCCGCATCTTAACGGCCGTAGTGAACGGTGATGCGGTGGACAGCCGTCGTAACGGTGCCTAGGGAGTGGTTTACTTGGAAAACGGTGTTGATAACATCGTTAAAAAATAAAACCACTCTCTAGTCACCGTTACGACGGCTGTCCACTGCATCACTGTTCATTACGGCCGTTAAGAAACGGGCACCGCTGTCCTAGGAAACCCTAGCTTAAAGCTAGGGTTTCCTAGGACAGCGGTGTCCGCATCTTAACGGCCGTAGTGAACGGTGATGCGGTGGACAGCCGTCGTAACGGTGCCTAGAGAGTGGTTTCCTAGGAAAACGGTGTTATCAACACCATTTAACACCGTTTCTCTAGGAAACCCCTCTCTAGTCGACGTTACGACGGCTGTCCACCGCATCACCGTTCACTACGGCCGTTAAGATACGGGCACCGCTGTCCTAGGAAACCCTAGCTTAAGTATTCTGATGGGAAGTTAAAATTTATCTTCAATTTTATCTACAGTATAAAATTCAGTTTATTGTATAAAAAATATTATATGTTTACATTTTTTTTCTAAACATGTTCAGTTACCGGTTAAAGGCGAAGATACTTTGAATTCTCATACAAATATGTACACTTTCGTACATAACTATCGATATTAGTTTATACCGTCTTAGTATATGCCGATGAAGATAGCCGTTCATAATCGCGGCTGGTCTGTGTCCGGGCGGATCAAGTTATAGTTAGAGCTCTGTATGTGAAATAAAACCAGAATCCTGAACGAGTGCTTTCGACTGGATGGCTAGTTTTAGGTTAAAACCTAAAAAAATAAATCGAGTGGAGAAAAGATAAGAGTTCGATGATGATCATGATAACGTACGAAAGGAATTGTTTTTAAGTATTTGGTATTTTTTGTTATTTATAAATAAAACAACGTTGATTTTCAACGAGCCCTGGGTCTCAGGTGTCACATTGATAAATTAACTGAGTTCATAAAACATGTGTTTATTGGTAAAAAACCATTTATTTTTACTTATAGTATTTATAACATGATCAAAATACATTTAGGAGGACACTCAAAAACAAACTGGCAAACTGTTGAACTGATCACAATTGTTTCCTGTATAATGCCGATTACCAACATAAGCAGAAAAAAAAACATTGACTTACACTAGAAATAGAAAACTGAACTCGCTGCTTTTTTAATAGGCACGGAATTAAATAAATCTTAAAATATTTTTATTTTTTTAAAATACATTATACCTTGTGTAGCTTTGAAACCAAAAAAGAAAAAAAGATGGTTGAAAACATTTTTTTTAATATGCATTTTATTTAAAATATGTATTTATTTGAATAAATTTCCGGGATGTAAGGATCAATAATTTATTTGGAGCAAATATCTGAAAAAAATTTGCACCCCGAGAATGATAGTGACACAACTCAATAAACTCATTTTTAAGGGAGAGCAGTTTTACACACACTCGCTATCAGTGAACTAACAGTCATTCGCAAAAACAAAGTCACAACTTGAAATTGACTCATTTGTTCAATCTAGTTTTAAATGTTTTTAGAAATAAAAACCATAAAATGATAATTAAAATGATTTTGAATTGGAAAAGTACAACGTTGTCATTTTTGCTTTTAAGGTCACATAATTATGTTTTTAATTAATTAAATCGTTAATTGTGTGGATAGAAAATATATTAAAAAGTATTTCTGCGCACTTAACTCAAAAACCATAATTTTAGACTAGTGTTATTACAATCAATTCAATCAATCAATCAAGGGCGTATGGTGTGATATATTATTTTGGTTTTGTGCTCCGAATACCAGAATTGTCAAGAAAATAATTGGCAACCCTAATTCCTTTACCGCGCAATATGTTCGGTGTATTCTGTTTTCAAAAGTTGATACGAATTATGTCAGAGGAAATCAAAAGGCTTCACTGAATTCGTTCACAGACCTACAGTCACATGCCATATTAACTTATCCGGGTCTAAGGAGGGTATCCATGTTCCCCTAGGAGCATGTTCTTTGCAATAACTTTTTTATTAATCATCAAATCAACAATATTTTGAGTTTGTACAAATTTTTGTATACAGGGACTGGCTTCAACTATCTGGGGAGCTGTTTATATTAACATATTACAACAGAGTTGAAGAACATTTAAGAGAACAAACATCAACAGATGAAAGAATTGAAGGAATATAGATGTTCAAATATGGGCAGAATGGTGAATGTTACACAGTGTGTAAAGTGGCCACTTAAACCAGCCATTGACAGGTCATAAGCCCTGTAGATGCCTGGACTTCTATATTACCTTATCTTAAATGTTCTTTATCTCTGTTGTAATATGTTAATCATCAAATCATTTTTGTAAATCTTTAAAATGCTTTTCTTTCGTTGTTTGAGTTAGTGTTATATCGACTGAATTCTGTAAATTTTTATTTCGGGAAAGGGGCGGACACTTTCATCATTAGTAAACATATTACAGGTACAAATTTTAAAAATTATCGTACCTATAAAAATAAAGAATGAGGCAAAAGACAACAATAAAATATTACTTGATTTTGTTAACGTTTTGCCAATTAACAAACAGTGTCAATATAAGATAGTGACAGATCACTTCCTCCATTGCAATTTTAAATCCAAAATAAACCACCAGATCATGACCCGACAAGTATCGGCACAGCAGCTGATGGTACCACGACAGAAAAACTACTATGGTGACAGAACAATGGGTAGTGTAGTACCAAAACTATACAATTTAATACCAGCTGAAAATCGTGAAGAAAAAAACCTAATTTCATTTAAAAAAATAGTCAAAAAATTATTAAACAGCAAGTGAAACTTAAGTGTATAAATATATTTTATTCTTTAATGATTATTATTAAACTATGTACTTACTTATAAATTTCAAAAAAAAAATGTAATGTAACCCGCAGACAAGCTTCGGCTTTGCGGGAACAAAAATACAATTTTGTATGTTACTTATTTGTTAAAATGAATAAAACTTAATATAATATAATATAATATAATATAAAATATATATATGTAAAAAATACTCGAATAAGTAGCGAATATACTCGGACGTTAGTTAATATAAGTACACAGTTTAAATATCATGAATCAAGAAATTGACAACGCAAAGCGAACTGTAGCGAATTTCCTCCAGTTTTGTAAAAATATGGAAATATTTGAATCAAGGAAAGGAGCACGGAAATGTACCTACGTTTGATGCTATGAAGATATTCTTCTATTTTGGGCACTGGATGATGAAAATTCAGAATGAATTGCGATACGGTTTATTATATTAACTTTCACAACGACGCACGAAGATTCCAAGAATCCTTATGCAATGTTAACGAAAAACGGACTGTATAATTTAATAATTAATATCATTCAATTTTGAGTAAAGTTGGAATACTTTAGTGCAGGAAAGGTGCACGGAAATGGACCTGCCTTTGGTGCGATGAGGATGTTCTTCTATTTTAGGCACTGGATGATGAAAGTTTACGATAAACAAATTGAATTCAACGATTTATTATAATTATTTTCATAACGACGGGCGACGATTCCAAGAACTAAATTAATTTAACCAATTTTTTTCATAATATACATTTTGTAAAAGAGAATTTCGCTGTATATGTTAATGAAATAAATAAACAATAAAAATTTACAATTATGATTAAAAATGGTGAAATACGTAAAGATGTGAATATTATGTTGGAAATATAGACTATGTTAATCATAGTACTAAATTAAATTTTTTAAAATAAAAAAAAATAAAGATTAGATTTCTTTGATATTATACTATTAGAAGTTATCAAGATTGATATTAGCTTATTTTTATTATTATTCTTTATTCGGATAACCAACAGCAACAATTTTCACATTAAAAAAAAAATAAAAATACAAATAAGCCAATAACAGGTTTTTACAAACAGTACCACAGTAAGTCAAAATATATTCTCCAACATAAAATAAACAATATAAAATTATTTCGGAAGCAAACGCTGCACGTCATTATGATTGTTCGCAAATAAATCTTTGTTTAATTAATAAAATTATTGAAAGTTTGCCATAACTATAAATTTTATCTATAATTAGATGAGACAAGAGAAGTATGAGGAAGAAGGTTATTCATAAGAACTTGTTGAGGAACATTAGTACAGAGTTCAAATGGCAATTCAAGACAGTCAATTGAACCAGAATCACTTTTTAATGGATAAATTATATTAGCTATTTTTCGACGTTTTGCAAAGGTGATGTTGTTGACATATCTGAATGTATTGGTCGGAATTAAAATCAAGTTTATATTAGTGATATCTGCACATTGTTCATAAGATTCCATATTTGTGATTCATATGGTGATGGTTAGTATACAATCTACTTCCATTACCCATAAGGACAATTAGTAAGTATATAAAATTGCTATTAAGAAATGGATAGTGGAGGTGGGTTGCACACGGATCGATGAGTGGATCAAGTCAAATAGGTAAAACCTGTGTACTGTTTGTAAAATTTGGTCTAGAGGTCTATATAAATTGGTTATGTTTTTTAAGATTATTATAGTTTATATTAACGAATCACAAGAGGGATGGAAAATACCTTAAATAAGAGAATATTGAAGTCTAGGCATTTACAGGGCTTATGACCTGTCATTGGCTGGTGTAAGTGTCCATTTTACACACTGTGTAACACTCACCATTCTGTCCTTATTTGAACATCTTTATTTCTTCAATTCTGTCATCCGTTGATTTTAGTGTAGTTAAACAGCTCAAACTTTAATTGTTTAGAAGAGATTCATCTGGCTGAATTATTTCACATACTAGGCGACGCCTGAAAACCATTTTTCAATTTTTAAACTTCTTCTTGGACCAGTTGGTTTCATTACAATATTTGAGTTTGTCCAAATGTTCATAGACAAAAGACTGGATTTAACCACCTCGGGAGTCATTAAGATTAACAAATTACAACCGGGATGGAGAATACCTTAAATAAGGGAACATGGAAGTGGCCACATAATACATTTATATATATACATATATATATTTTTTTATGTTATTCAAAATTGTTTTTTCAATTTATTTTTTAACTGGTTCAAAGTATTTCTAATACTAAATTATCTTTTTTTATCGATAATCCTATAACTGGTAATATTTTATTATTTTATATAGTTTAAATTTCTTAGACTTTCTTAATTAATAATATTGTTTTAAATGCTCTGTATTACTTATGCTTACATGTACATATGTATATTTAATTGTATTTGTAACTAATATGTAAAAGGCACTAAGTGCCGTATATTTCAATAAAATAAAATAATATGAAAGGTCTGACGTGATAAACGAGCAATTGTATGTCAGCCCACAGGAGATATAAAATAGTTCTTCCAAATTCAGGGTAAAAGATTGTGCTAAACAGAATATGCACTGGGAAGATTGCGCATGCGTAGACAAGATGAGAAAATCGTCCGCTAGAGTCTATTTCGCTAGATCTTTTGGCGCTAGTATTAAATATTATGATGTTTACGTGTATAACATTGCAACGAATCCCTGTTTCTTTCTACCTACTTATAACATATTTTTACCATCAATAAAATTACTAATTTATTTACACATTTTTTTACTTGGCAGTGCACTGCACTTATGCACATACTAATGAACCGCCTCTAGTTGAGATATTAGTCCCTAAAGTCATTTGGAATTGGAAATTCCAAAATTGAAATATTTGGGAAAATCTATTCATTTAAAAAAGCAACCTAATAATTTGAGCAACGTATGTGTATCGTTTTAGGTTTCCGTTTGCGTAATAGGAATGTCGTGGAAGATATTCGTTTTCAACGGAAGCCGTTATTAAAGTAATCGTATACGACTCCTTGGTTTTACTTATTTCCTTTTGTTTTTATACACATATTTTATTTACAGTCTTATTTTGAAAGAAATAAAGAAGCCAAAAATAAAAACAATAATATTACCATGAATATTCAATTATTATTATTATTATGGATAACTTTTACAGCGCCATTTTCGTAATTAAGTACCTCAAGGGCGCTTTATATAGTGATTATATTGTTAAATTAATTTAATTGAAGCTTTTAAATTTGTAATTTAATTAAAACAATTTATTTTGTTGTCACATGCTACGGATTCATTCAAATGATTTAGAGAACAAGTGGGTTTTAAGTTTTTTCCAAAACATCACTTCACTTTCACAGCCTCGCACCTCTGCTGGGAGAGCATTCCATGCCATAGGGCCTGCGAACGCAAATGGACGTTCACTAAATTTAGTGCGCTGTTTGCGTAAAGGTATAATAACTTTTCCTCTCGCCGCAGACGTAGCTGATCTAAGCGTGAGACGCCTGTCAGCTAGTTCATCTGGAATGCATAGTTTCCTTAGATATTCCGGAGCAGAGTTGTGCAGTGACTTATACATAAGCCAACAGAGTTTGTATTCGACCCTCTGTGGAAAACGTAGCCAGTGTAGTTCCCGAAGTAGTGGAGTGATATGACCGAACTTAGAGATTCCGAAAATAAGTCTCGCTGCGACATTCAATACAGATTGTAGGCAAGTCATTTTGTTCATTGATAGACCTGCATAGATACCATTACAATAATCGACTCTGTCTAGAGTGTCTACTACAAACGCATTTATTAATTGACGGGCGGCATCAACCGGCAAATTTTTGCGTATGCATTCAATTTGTCTCAGCTGGTAGAAGCATGAACTTATCGTTCTACTAATTTGAGCGTCAAGAGGAAGGTCAGAATTGAGTAAAACTACCAGTAGTTTAACGGTGGGTAAAGCGGTACTCTCTACATTGGGTAGAGCCGTATTCTGGATCAAATTCTGTCGCCTGGCTGAAGCTTAAATGAATATTCAAATCATTAACTTTGTTGTCAAACATGTTACTAAATGTACATAAAGTTTCGCATAAATAAATTGTCTATATTTTAATGAATGTATGTATGTGTATGCGCATGGGTGTATGTATGTGTGTGTGTGTATATATGTGTGTATAAATGTGTATGTCTGTATGTATATGTATCAAAATGAGTATACGAATAAGTTTATATCTTGTTTGTCTGTGCTCTATATTAATTTGTCAACTATTTTTATATATTAGAATGTAATTGCCTAGCTTGGAACGGATTATGTACCCTTGTTAGCTGGGCAAAGTGAACGTAAAATTGTATTTTGATAAAAGGTGTAAATAAATAAATAAAATAAAAAATAAAATAAAATAAATGTTATAAGATATTTGTATACAACCACTTACCAACTTTTTATGTCTACCGGTTTTGAGACGTACCCGTCTCTTCGTCAGGACACCAGTTAAACCAACATGCAAAACCCAGTATAAACCTTCACCATAGTTGTTGCACAAAAATATAAAACCAACACGACATGCGTTTTGATAAGCACATGCGCTGATTATATTATGAAAATATTTTATGTTGTTTGAGAAATAGTGGAAAAAAGGGGAGGGGATGGAAGGAGGAGCTTAAGTTTAATAGGTTTAGGGTGACCATTGCAATGGAACATTGCATAATGGGCTATATTGAAAGGTTGTTTCATTATTGATCAATGAAACGTTATTTTTCAAAGCTTTCATAATATGAAATATTTCCCTTTTTTTTACTTTCAACCTCAAATGAAGGTGTATGGTGGGTTTTTCATGTTGGTTTAATCGGTGTCCTTATGAACAGACGGGTACGTTTCGAAACCGGTAGACATTGAAAAGTCGGCAAGTGGTTATATACATATACGAGTATTTAATAACATTTATTAGTACTACTACTACTACCATCATGCCATTTCCGCCACACCGCATACATTTCTAGCTTTTTCTACATTCATACATCTTGTCATACATGCACGTTCTGCCCGCTTTTGACATGACCAGACTTAAGATTTTGGTTTACCTGATCATGCCACGTCTTCCTTGGTCGCCCTCGTCTCACGTTACCGTTCATTTTCACCATATATACTTACATATTTTACCATTCTTACGTCATCCATTCGTTATACATGACCAAACCATCTCAGAAACCCATTCTTAAACTTATTAATTAAACCTGACTCAGATTTACACTTGCCTGATTTCATCATTCGTAACCCTGTCATACATTGATTTTCCACACATTCGTCTAAGAGATCGCATTTCGACCGCGTTCACTCGGCTTTCATCCTTTTTTTGCCAGTTCCATGATTCACTTCCATGCATAAATGTTGGGTCTAAAACTCCGTTGTGCACTCCCAGTTTAGCCTTGATCGACATATTTTTAATAGCAATTACCGCACTTAGTGCGCCGTTTATTTTGTTGCCCGCATCCACTATCCTTTCTACATTTATTTCTACTCTTCCATCTCTTTAAAAAATGCTTCAAAACAATAATAAAAATGTCTTTTTTATAAAATTCGGTGTTTAAGATTATATATTTAGACTGTGCCTCCAAGTGCTTGTAAACAAGTACGTGTTTTTATATATATTTTTTAAGTATTTAGAAAACGTACAGTGCATTAAATGAATTTAAAGTATGTAAATGAAATTTCATTTTAATAAACCAGTAAAGTTTTCAAATCAGTTTTTTAATAGATACTCAATTACGTTGTGATTTAATAAGAATGTTCTGAGACATTTAATGTTATTCTAAAAACCAATAAGAACGAAAAATAATTAGAAAAAGCAATACTTAAAGTAATTTAATAAATCAATACTCAAAAGTTATTTGAGAAAGCAGGACAAAAAGTAATTTTAAAAAACCAATACTAAAAGTTATGTTAAAAAAGCAATGGTTAAAGTTATTTGTAAAAGCAGTACTCAAAGTAATTAGAAAAACCCAATACTATCAGTAATGTTAAAGAAGCAATACTTAAAGAAATTTTATAAAATCACACTTTAGGTGATTTTTAAAAGCAATACTAATTAACAAGCACATGATGACTATATTAACCCGACGAGACACTACACGACTTGACCTTATAATATTCTATATTTCTTTATTTATTCATTTAAAATTACACTCGTTTAAATATTAATAAACTTATTAAGGCTTTTTAGGCTGTGCCCGTATCAAGCAATAACAATTAACAATAAAAAATACATGGTAAAATTAAAAAGATTTAATTATAATGAAATGTGATGCAATAAAATAACAATTCAGAAAAACAAGGTTTAAGTAATAAATAATAAAATTCCAAAGAATACAATGTTAACACGATAATCAGATATAAATATTAAAATAAAAATTATACAAATTTATATTCATACATACTCAAATATACAAAATAATACTATCATTGATATCAACATATATATAGACATAATCAAAATGATGATTGAGATATGAATCCTAGAAACTCACTCTATACTATAGTAAGAAATAAGAGTAATAATTGATTTACCAAATAAGTGTAAGTACTAAATTAAATAATACAAAAATACATAATGAAAAATATCAAGATGTATAAAAAGCAAATATAAGTAAAAGTATGGAAGGAAAGGTGATTTGACCATTTTTGCTAATTGCTAATCTCAAACTTTAAAAAATTAACAATTATGTTCATAAATTTAACCCTCACGATATTTTTTAATGACAATCAATTTTGCAAAGCACCTTTATGTTGTTTTTTAAAAAATGACTCGATATGAGTAATCTATAAAAATAATAATAATAGGAGATTTTAACATATATACATATTTGATATCTTTTGATGTAAACTTTGTTCTTCGAATCATAATGATATTATTTCAAAATAAATTATTATCTCCTAGTCTCAAAGGAAGGCCTCAAACGCATCCCCGAAAATATTCCTTTGATAATATTTAAGTAGTTCACAAAAGACAAGGCCTTATTTATGAAAGGCTGCCTTGTAACTTAAAGAATACACCTTTATTAGGGGTGTGCGTAATCAATTTATATGAATAATCAGATAAAAAAATTGAATAACCTAAAAAGTTTATAAAATTGATTCACGTTTGATACAATATTTTATTTGTATTAGCGAATTTTTATATGATACAAGTATGAAGGTAAGATAAATAATCCAGGTACAGCAAAATATTGCAGTGTAAAACCACACCCACTAAAAATATCATAATGACGTCAAAATAAACCAAAAAAATTAGAGTGGCGTCAAAATTATACTAAACAATACTTGACCACATAACCGAATACCGCATGCAACTACACTGGTTCAGTATCAGGCATAGAAGAAACATTCACATTTTATCACTTCTTCACAATATTTTGAATAATCCCGCTTCGCCAAATTATCCGTGAGGGCTCTTCCGACCTCTATCACAACATAGGCTATCTTTTTTTCCTAGTAACGAGAGAATCCTTTTAATACCATTTCAACGCTCTAGTTTTTTTGTCTCATCCTTCACAGTTAGTAGAAAATCCTTGAATGTGGAATAATCTACCCATAAATACCGTAGTGAAAAAAGACTTTTGTAACGGAATTTAAAACAAGTAAACACAATTATTGTTACCAATCGTGTTTGCAATACTCGTTCATCATAAATAAAAAATAAAAAATAAAAAATTAGTACAAGGGAAACCGATAGGAAGACCCGTGGTCGTTAAAACGATTTTCGGGTATGTAAAGGGAGTGATTTCACTGGCATCAAAATAATACCCAAAAAATTATACTGTCGTCAAAATAACCCAAAAAATAAGCCCGTTAAAAAATATTAATGATTCAAATAAACGCCTATATTCGAAGCATTAAAATTACATTAAAAATAATATTAATAATTTGTAACGATTCAAACAAAAATATTCAAAAGGCAATTCTTTGAAATCTGTTTAACTTTTATTGAAATTCGCTATTACAAACACAATACTGTACATAAATTGTAAAGATTTTCAAATACCATTTATCCTAATGGTCGACCGAAAAATGCTTAATTAACGATATACAAAAAATATTCATTTTCAAAGGAGAGTTTTGGAATTCTAGGCGAGGGAATTTAATTAACGCAATGAGAAAATCAAATTTAAGATAAAATCTCAAAACAGGATTTAACATTTAAATTCAGAGAACAGGTTAAGTGTCCCGAAGAAAATTAGGAATAACGAGAATTGTGAAAACGAGTGGAAAATAAACTTATTTCATGTAACCCGGCACAAAATTAATAGCATTATAATGCAGCAAAATAACTTGAGTCTGTAAACAATAGGTCAACGTCAAATTTTTTATTTAAAAAAAAAAAATATCTCATGTTTTTATGTAGAAAGTTCTGATCGGATATTACTTGAACAAATTCAGGTTGTAGTCTGATAGAAAGCAATGAAATGATAATATGATTTTACCATTTTTAAAAGCCGTTCAAAAATTGCGCAAAAAAATCATTAAATGAACATTTGACAAAAACAATAATTGAAGTTTGTCCAAATTTTATTGACAAACTCAAAATATTTTTGTTAAATCCACTGGTCCATGAAGAAGTATACAAATTGAAAAAATTACATTTTCAGGCGTTGCCTAGTATGTAGGTGAAATAATTCAATTAGATGAATCTCACCCGCATAAATAAAGATTTCAGCTCTTTAACTTCACAAACATCAACAGATAAAATTAATTGAAGTAATATAGATGTTCAAACATAGGCAGAATGGTAAATGTTACACAGTGTGTAAAGTGGCCACTTAAACCAGCCATTGACAGGTCATAAGCCCTTTAGATGCCTAGACTTCTTTATTACCTTCTCTTAAATGTTCTTCATCTCTGTTGTAATATGTTAATATAAACAGCTCCCCAGGGAGTTGAATCCAGTTCTTGTCTACGAAAATTTGGACAAACTCAAAATATTGTTGATAAATTACCTGGTCCATGAAGAAGTATACAAATTGAAAAAATAACATTTTCAGGCGTTGCCTAGTATGTAGGTGAAATAATTAAATTAGATGAATTTCGCCCGCATAAATAAAGGTTTCAGCTCTTTGACTTCACAAACACCAACAAATGACAGAATTGAAGAAATATAGAAATTCAAACATGGGCAGAATTTTTTGAGAAGAAGAAAAGGAATGATGATGATTAAAAATACGTAAAAATTAGTGTACCTTAGAAAACAAATTTACATTAAAAAGCCTCTCATTAAAAATGTAAGATGTTTAAAGTATAAAAAATCACAAATTTATCTTTCCTGAAAAGTCGGGTTTTTGGAGATACGAGTACTTTCGTTTACCTCTAACGTACACATATGAAGTAGCGTATTTTTATCCCACGTGGTGGCTTTATTATTCGTTAGGAGGCGATGAAAATTACCTAATTTACCTAAATTAGGTGTATATTAGTAACTGAAATTATTTTTGAACATACATTACATATCGTTGGCCCGGCCCTACTTGTAAAACTAGTAAATTCCGAAAATATTTTTTTTTCAGAGGAGAGTAAAATCAGTTTTTTCTTCAGTGATGAATTGTAGCGGAGTTTTTTTTCTGTCCCGATATTTAAAAAACTGCATCACGGTGAGGATATATCAATTTTAAATACATATATATTGAAATTTATTTCAACAGAGAGGGAAAATTTTTGGGAAGGGGATATGGAATTCTAGCCATTTACAGGACTTATGACCTGTCATTGGCTGGTTTAAGTGGCCACTTTACACACTGTGTAACATTCACCATTCTGCCCATGTTTGAACATCCACATTTCCTCAACTCTTCCATCTGTTGACTTTTGTGATGTAAAAGAGCTGAAACCTTTATCACGTGGGTGAGATTCATCCGGCTGAACCAAATCACCTACTAGGCAACGCCTGAAAACAATTTTCCAATTTTTATACTTCTTCTTTTACCAGGTAGTAATTCAACAATGTTTGATTACGTCCAAATGCTTGCAGACTGGCTGGATTTCCTCCCTAGGGAGTTGTTCATATTTAAATTTATTTCAACAGAGAGGGAAAATTTTTGAGAAGGGGATATGGAAGTCTAGGCATTTACAGGACTTATGACCTGTCATTGGCTGGTTTAAGTGGCCACTTTACACACTGTGTAACATATATATTGATTGAAGTCCTAGTAAAAAACGCAATTTTTGACCATTTATTGCCTTTTTTTCACCACAACAGGCCAGGAAACCCTTATGCAGTAGTGAATTACAGCACAAAAAACCCAGGCTCGAGAAAAATCACATTCATTTTTGGTGTTCTCTCCAGGAATTGAACCCGGAAACGTGAGTCATTTCTTTGCCATCACACCACGGAAGCAGCCAAGTTACGAGTTTTACACGTGAGGGAGACGATATATATCTGTTTCAGGGCCAGACCGCGAAACTTCGGAGAAACATCCCTCATGGTAAACTTTTTTTCTTAAATCCTCATTTAAGATTTTTTTTCCTAAGTCTGAAAACGGAGTAAATCCTTAATTTCTCGAACTAGCATCTCTTCTAAAACCTCCACCCCTCCCTTACCCAGCCGTTTTCCTTGTCCGCGTCCGGCGCGTATCGCTTCGTTGGTAAAATGCGTTTTTTACGTCGAATTTTTTAGGGGGGCGGAAGGGTTTTGTGGAAGGGATTGTACTCAGAAAAATGAAAGATTTACTCCAATTGTAAATATTTAAAAAAAGGTATAAGGATTTTGTTCAAAGTTTGCTTTGAAAAATGTTCCTCTGACGTTTCGTAGTATGGCCCTGAAACACATTTGCACATATTAAAAATATTGATGATTATGTGTACATTTTTGACATGGCCCGTTTTTTTATGGAGCTTCGAGAGGCTAGCGGTCACAAGCGAAGCAATTATTCTTCTTAGGGTTTTCCATGGGACCTTAATAAATCATATTTAACCATCTACGCACCGCGCCAGCCGAAAGCTGCGACAAACGCAATATAAGGAAATCATCCCCTAAAATTGTTTGGCGAAGCGTACGTTCGCCAGATAAAAGCCCCGTAATCACGCCTAATGAAGAATCACAATTTAAAACACTAATTAAAGCGCATATTTCTTTAAGACCGTTTTGGGTTAAGTTTTTTTGTATTTTTTGTAACAGTTTTAAATCATATCTGCTGGGTTAGAGCTCATGTTGGGGAAATCAGAAATGAGAGAACAGATGAGCTAGACAAGGCTGCTACAGTAAAAAAAGTGAGGCCGAACTTTGATGAAGTCCAAATAAGCCATGTTAGGTGGTCCCTTTCAAAAGATAAATCAAATGAGTGGAGGAAAATTTATGAAGAAAAAACTGCCAATAAGTGAATCTAGCAACTTTTGAGAAGCACAGACGAAGCCAAAACATTTTGGAAGCATGAAACGCTTACATATGAATTAACTCAGGCTCTCTCGGGACATGGATGTATGAGGGAATATCTGAATCGCTTTGGGATGCGACACGATAGTTGCTATCCATGTGATGGCATCACTGAGCAGATTGTAGAACATCTTCTAATATACTACCCAATGTTCGATAGGCCGAGATTGGAGCTTGAATGCAAACTAAACACGTGGCGGCCTCCGTGGTGTAGTGGTCAAGCCGCTTGACTCACGCACGGGAGGTTCCGGGTTCGATTCCAGGTGAGAACAAAAAAAATAAAATGTGATTTTTCTCAAGCCTGGGTGCTCTGTGATGTAATTCACCACAGTAATTATGCTTCCTGGCCTATTGTGGTGCAAAAAAAAATGTTTAAAAAAATGTTTAAAAAATGTAAACACTCAGATTGCTGCGACAAATAACCTAGCAAGGCTTCTGAACTGTAATACACGAAGAGAGACCGTTTGATTCATTACAAGGACGATCAAGCAGGCTAAGTTATGTATTTAATGATGGTATCTAGCTCCTTTTGTTTGTTTTTTGTGTCCAACTTTTATAACTTTTTTATATTTTTATTATTTGTTTATGTAATATTTCTACAGTTGTTTTGTTTATTCTGATTCTGTTTTTATTTTTATAACTTTTATTTACGGTAAAATATGTTAAAGTCAACTGAATATAACCTAAAGATGAATATATTCGATAAAACCTTGCATATAAGAAAAGCAAGATTTTACTTGAAAGTAAAGCACCGCCGGCTGTAGAAAATAGATCGATGAAAATCTTGATTTTTTGATCAATGAATTACAGAAATATTTTGTTTTGTTTTTCCGTTTGTTTCCATTCCCTTTGTTCATTATTAACGGTCAATTAGGGGATGCTCGAGTCCTCGAAGGCGGAATATAAAGGGGGTTAAAATTCACCTACTTTAAAAGAAAAGATAATACAAAACATTTTCTCCAATGTTGAAAACATCTATTCTGCTTATACCTGCTGTTGCTAGGGTGATCCATGTTTAATCAACAATATTTTTAGTCAATCTAAATGAATATTGCCAATGCTGGATTTCACCTCATAGGGATCAATTCAGATAGCAATTTTAGTAGAATTTAACTACACTACTTTCACTGCCTCGTTCACAGTGAGTTTGACAAATTATATGGACGGCCTTTGACGGATATTGTCATCTTCCTTATACTCGTATTTATTGGTAATAGTTCTAGGTAACTATTTGTTACTTTTGTTAAAAATTTGTTTTAAACTTCTTTATTGGTGTTTTTTTTTTCTTTTTTCGTTTCTTTTCTTGAATTAATTTATAAGTTAAAAATATTTCTCTTTATCATTTTTTTTTACATCATTATATATTTTTACACATAAACATATACTATTTACCTAAATATTAGTTTTCAATAATAATACATATATTTTTTATTTTTTTTAATGTTATTCAAAGTTGTCTTCTTAGTTTTTTTTAACTGGTTCAAAGTATTTCTAATACCAAATTATCTTTTTTTATCGATAATTCTATAACTGGTAATATTTTATTCTTTTATATAGTTTATATTTCTTAGACTTTCTAAATTAATCATATTGTTTTTAATGCTCTGTATTACTTATGCTTACATGTATGTATATTAATTTGGATTTGTAACTAATATGTAAAAGGCACTAAGTGCCGTTTATTTCAATAAAATAAAATAAAATAAAATAAAATAATATAAAAATAACCACAGAAACATGAATGGTAGCAAAAACTGGATTTATTTGTATCAGAATAGCCTATCTCCATTACTGTAATTTTATAAATATAATAACGTCAGATTGGATTATTATTTTTTTATTTTTTTTATTTTCCCAACCCCGACGTCTTATATATCAGTAACCAAATGATAAATTTCCCAACAGTTCGTTTATTTTATTTATTTACTTGAAGGCATTTTATTACATATTATTTAAAACTTAAGTCGTAACTGCATGGTACTAAAAGTTCTGTGTTAAGACGAGCAATTAGTTGACACAGACGCATGAGTATACCATCACAAATATTATATAGGATTAGAAACACTCAAAAATAATTTTAATAAAAACAAATATATGGCACATCAATGTGGTTAACATCAAACTCAAACATTCGTAAAATCATCAAGTAGTTTCCCACGCAAATCCCTCCGACTAAGGAAAATCCAGTCCTTAACTACTCTCTTGAAAATGGTTTTTCTCCTTAAAAGCTCAATACGTTCTTTCAAAATATTGGACACTCTCGGTGCAATAAAGAAGAGATATCACTGAGCAACTAATTAACTACTTCAATTTAATCAAGTCACTGAAAAATTTGTCAGTAAGTTGGTACTATGTTTGACAATTTTAAGAACAAGGGTTAGCAATACTTCTTTCCGTATATGGGAAAGGATGACTGTAAATATTAGTTCAGTTAATACACAGAAACCTTGAGCCCCTGGACAACACATAAAAATGTATTTTTATTTACCAACCATTTTGCACACTATCTCAAATACGAGAATTGCATAAATATCCGTCAATATATTATTGGACACCCCTTATTAATTCCTATTTCTCAACCCAAGAGCTAAAAAGCTAATTAATCATCTGGAATTCTTACTGCTTTTAACTAAGTCAGGATTCCAGACTGGTCTGGTAACATCCATCAGACCTTCCAACATGACTTTCCTTTCCTCACTCAGAAAGGGACAATGCCACAACACATGTTCGGCCATTTGATTCAACGCAACACAAGCGAACTTGTATCATGAGAAAAAGCAAAAAAACAAAATTTTCGAATCGAACCTGCGACGCTAGTTTGACAGTTGGCCGTCTAACCACCTACGCTACGGCGTATGTCAAACGACATTATTTCGTTGTTTCTGGACTAGCCCTTGAATCGTTAGACTGATCATCTTACCTACTTATCAGACAATGGTAATGCCAGTAGGAAGAGCTATGTCTTTACTCAGCCGTTTGTTTTCGGATATCGACATCTTTCATGTTTCTAAAAAAGTTCTTGAGGGTGGCTTTCCTTTACTCTAAGTACTAAGCTATAATCCACCACTGTGATGAAGCCTTCTGACCTATTGTGACCCCAAAAAAAAATTCATTTTACTCACAAAAACGTTGATAGCAACAAAACATATAAAATAATATTGCAGGAAAAACCCTCATTCACAAAAAAGTATTATAATAATATAAACAAAACAAAAGCATGACAGAGATTTTTCTTTTGTTTTTGTTTGCTTTTGTCTATCGCCTTTTACAAAACACGTTCTCTCTATTATTTTCCTTCGTTTTCAATATTCGAAAGTCCTTTCATAGCAGTTCTAATAGGAAGAAATATTACGGTACTCGAATAAGCCTTTACCAGTATGATTTTACTGCCATTATTTATTATGTACATATATTTATATAACGGTAACCTCATATTTATTTATTTATATTTTTTCTCTTACAAACTATAATTACTATTAAAAATAATGTGACTTCACTGTGGTTACTCGTGCCGAAGACACTTAACCATATTCAATATTTGAGTTTGTCCAAATGTTAAAAGACAAAAGACTAGATTTCACCCCCTCGGGGGTCATTAAGATTAACAATTTACAACAGGGATGGAGAATACCTTAAATAAGGTAATTTGGAAGTCAAGGCATTTACAGGGCTTATGACCTGTCATTGGCTGGTTTAAGTTTACTTAGTATTAGTTTACTTAGGACATTACTTAGTATAAATTTGTAAGATTCATTAGAGGACATAGTATTCACATAAAGAATTCTTATTATCATTACTACTATTACTGTTGTCAAAACAAAATAAAACCACAAACAAAATGAAACCGGTCGGTGGGAAATAAAAATTGGTGGTTAAAAACACAGTTGTTTTATTTATTTTGTTATAATGAATAACCACAAAATTAGTCCTTCAAATATGTATATTATAAAAAACATTTTGATTTTTTTTTTAATAAATATTCATTAAAAAACACAGTATTTTTGATTAAATTTAATTTATTTTTAAAATTATGTAAAAAAGAGAAACATTTATCAAACGATGCGGCATTGAATGTAAAACAATGTTTTAAGGAAATGGGATGATCAGATGAGTTATCAATGTCCTATAAAAAAAAATTACAACTATGTACTATGGTGGAGGTGTAAAGTTGGATTTGCATGTTAGTGTAGATAGCGTCCTGACGAAACCGCTGGACAAAGAAAGGTATATACTTTTATTTACTGCAACGGTTTTTTCGTGAAGGATCGATAAATAAAAAAATATTTGAAGATTCAACGCGTTTATGCGAAAACGCTTTCTCAAACCCGCGATCCTTCATTTACAAAACTAATTACCACCGCACTGGCTAGGCAACAGAAATGACAGGAATCACTTGGCTCCAAGTTTACTACGTACAACATAAATATATTAGAAACAAAATATTTTTAATTAAAACACCTACCTTCAATATGTTAATTTATTATATGATATAATAATAATATTTATGCATATATTTGTTTTTAATTTAAGTTCTACCTGATTCCAAAATCAATTAAAACATGCTTTATAAACTATTATTTGTTACAAACATTCAAAATTAAAAGTTTCATGCATTTAAAATGTTAAATCAACTATCATTGGTTACAAATATTCAAAACTATTGATTTAATTCATTCACAAATGCTAAATAAACTATCATTGGTTCAAATATTCATAGTTGCTACTTTGACCGAAATCTGGCGTCTATAAAAAAAATATGACGACGCGTAGAAAACTTAATCTTGAAAAAATGACATCTTCGCATGTTTCTTCAAGGATTTTGAGTGTTTCATTTAAAGTCTTGGGTCATCTGGTTGGATTTGACATCACGTCCAGTAATTGATGCTCCAATTTAAAACCATAACCTCATTGCCAGAACGTTCTCAAAAGACGCCCACATGACAATTTCTTGATTCGTTTATATGTCCGTAGATACAATCCATCAGTTGCCTTTTTCAATAATGTGCAAAGGTAAATTTAAGGATGAGATTGTTTTCTTGATTCCTGAACTATTCAAACTTAATCATTCTGACTTTCAAAAACATGGCGCTGGCCGTGTGAAATTTTCACATCAAAAGTGTATAATAATATAAATATAAAAAGGTGGTTAAAATATAAGTAAAAAAGGGACTCTTTGAATTTCAACCAAAGGTTAGTGGGATGTCTAAAAACACTGGATCTGCATGAATCAAAGTCATTCAAAGCACCTACACTTAAGGTAGCCGCTTTGTTATTTATTTATTTGACTGACTTATGCCGTCCATTCTAACGATGGTAAATACAATTTCTTATAATAGATACAGGCACTAATAAAATATGAAGATGAAGATCATTCACGCAATTCGCTCAGTCACGGAAGTAAGCTAAGAAAAGAACCGAACTGGTAGATGCGTTCGCCACAGACAAAATCGCAAAGATTGGTTGCAATATTCTCTGTGAAAATTAGCAAATGTAACCCGTTTCGATACAAATATTTACTAACATTTATTTATACATTTTTTATTCCAGGTGCCTACTCTGATTTAAAAAAATTATTTTGATGCCGATAATCAACTGAATCAATAGCTTACATCACTGTGGAAATTTATATGGACTGTTTTCACAATTTTTGTTTATATATATTCTTATTTTCTGTATCCAATAAATGTAAAAACTGATGTTTTTTTCTCAAATAAAAATAAATAACTAAAAACCCGGTGCACACCGCTCGTATAACTTACGGTACCATGTGTTATTTTTAATGATGACTCTTATTTTGCACAATATATGTTGTTCTTTGTTGTTTAAGTTTATTATTTGTCCCAACTCAACTCAAGACTTTAGTCTCAGTCCCAAAAATTTAAAATGAAATATATTACAATGAATAAATAAATTTCTAGCACTATATCTGAAATATTCAAACGGATATCCGATTTTGATGCTGACATTGGATAACATCGCCATAAACAAAAACTTTGGATATGAGAATTATAACTTCTACTGACTTCAAAAGGCCTTTATCGGTAATCTATCGGAGGACGGAATTTCTTGAGTAAATGTCTTTCCACAACCATTTAAATTATTTCGTTAAATTTCTCGTTGAAAGTTGGCAAGAGTTTACATAAAATGAACAGATCATATCTCAACAGAAGCGGAGGTATTAAAAAGGAATGTAAATTTGTGTCCCTTGGGAAAATGTTGGTTTTGTACAGTATTTAATTCAATTTTGTTTGGAAAAAGCAACAGAGAAAAAATTTAATACACCGGAAAATCATTTGACACGATTTCGAAAGGGCACGTTCCTTTTTAAACGTTAATTTAATTATGGGAAATGAAGATGAAAGTCTTCGACACATGCGTACCCCCTGTTTATTTATTTATTTACATACAAAAGTTTATTGTACATTAGTTGAGACATAAACCCCAACTCCATGGGACTAAAAGTCCTGTGTTGAGATGGGACTAACAATTAGTTGACACAGACACATGAGTATATCACCACAAATGTAGAATCAGTTTAAAACATCATCTATTAATAAAATAATCCCACCCAAGCTTAAAGTGACGCAAAGAGCGATAGAAAAAAGAATCGCAAGACGAATCAGTGGATCGGGGAATGTACCAAAATTGGGTGGGTAATATTTCTCGGGTGCCGGACGACAGGTGGACAAAAAAGTGATGGACTGGAGTCCGAGAACTGGACGTAGAAGCATAGGAAGGCCCCACACCAAATGGCCCCACGACATCTGAAGAGTTGCAGGTCCGAAGTGGCAAAGGGTGGCACCTGATAAGAAATTGTGAAGGTTCAAAAGGGATGTCTTTGTTTAATACTGGATTCAACAAGAAAGCTAAGTTAAGTTAAGTTAAGCTAAGTGATAATAATAGTACTTACGTATTACTTTGATTTCCTACTCCATATATCATATCTCAATTATCATTTCAATTATGCTTTTGTATTATTTTCCATTTTTTTATATATTTTTTTAATAAATTTTTTACATAAATAACTTTACATATTTAATACCAGGGAATCTTTATAAAATTAGTAAATTGGAAAATGAATACGGAGCTTCCTCTGGTTAGGATAGTCTCCATCTAACATGGCTCGGCTTGTTCTAAGATGCAGATTTTTATGTTTTAAAGTATAAGTAGTTCTATACTAATATAAATGCACAGCTAATCAAATGTAAGAATTTAATAATAATTATTACATAAATATAAAGTATATACTCGTATAAGTGCTCAGAATACATGATGTGTAATACATAAAAATGTGTACCCATTATATGAAGTTATACGTTTATTTATCTACATATATTTTTCAAAAAGATTTTATTATTTTGCATATATGATTATGTATGTATGTTTGTATAATTTATATCTGATTATTTGTTTATATTATCTTCTCTGTAATGCTATTATTTATTGTTTTATTCTTCATTATTTATACTTAATTTCTCTAGATTTTTATTCAATTGCATAACATGTTATTATAATTAAATTCAATTTAGAGCCCCCTCTTAGTACCCACCCACATCAAGTCTTCTTTCATTTCTTACACATCTAGTGTCCATGCGGCTCGACTGTGAAATCATCTCCCATCCACTATCAAAGAGGTTTCTCCAGTAGGTCTGTTTAAATAACGTCTGAAGAAACATCTTTCTCTTCCTTAATCTATCCTCATTTCCACTTTCCTCTTTCCTCATAAAAAAATTATATACAAGTACAGTTATTTCAATATTTGTATTTCTTTAGCTTTTAATTTTATTTTCTATTTAATGCGTTTTTTAACTTTAATTAAAAAATATATTTTATTGGTTAGTCGGAAGCAATTGCCATTTGACAATAAGCCCACCAATGCACAACTTATTATTTATTATATAAAATGATAAAAGTCTTAACCACGTTTGCCTACTTTACAAGACATCGGGTTCTGGACGCCCTAGACAACCGTTGCTGACTATTTGTCGGCAGTTTGTGTCAGAACTACGGGATGCAAACCTGACTTTGGAAGACGCACAGGAGCTAGAACCTGACAGAGATATCTGGAGGCTCTGGAGCGGACATAGAATGATAATGATGAAATAAATATTTTAAAAAACAATAAATAACATGACATAGACTTTCATTTTCCCTTCTTTAATGTCTTCTCCATTTCAAAAATTTAAAAAAAAATGAAAGCCGTAAAAAACATGTGCTAAAAAAAATTGAATAAAGTTATGGTTCAGTTTCTTGTTAAGTAAAAAGTTCAGTATAAACTTATATGAATTTATGACTCAATCAAATAATAAGAAAACGAAAAAACTTTCTGATAAAATTATTATTTCAGTAGATGGGTAAAAAGGATCGAATATTCCGAAAAGTTCCTCAAAGTTTCGACAGCTGTTACACGATTTTTACTTAGCCTTTACACTTTTAGAAGTTTGGAAAACAGCGGAAGATTTTTTCCGATCTAAGTTTGACTTGACAAACATACTGCAAAAGAGACGGAGAACATTTTTGAAAAGGGATTATGCACACAAATCTAAGCATTCGACCTGTCATTGGCCGGTTTAATTGATAACTTAAAACAAAATTATTGATAAAACCAAGTGGTCTTATAATCACAAAGGGTACACACAATGTCAATGCGTCTGCCTCTCAGAGTAATAATTCTCTAGAGAAGCCGTTAAGCTTTATTGCATGTAACAAAAGCGTTACAAATTTTTTGTTTGGTTTTAGTTTGACTTTTAGCTTAGCAAAAAACGGGTAATCAATGGTTTTGGCGTTGTTGTATTGCTGTAATCTGTAGCTAAGTTCGCGGTCAATAATCATAGAATAGTTTTTTCCTGTATGGGTGACTCTATTAGGTGATTACTCTAAGGTCGGCCAATTTTTGACATCATCTTCTTCTTATTCAGCCGTCTGTCCTCCACTGCTAGATATAGGCCTCTTTCATATCGTTCTATTTTTTCGATCGGTTGCTGCTTGCAGCCAATTTTTACCCCCCACAGCAGCTGTGTCGTCGGACCGTCTTCATTGAGGTCTTCCGACGCCTAGCTTATTCTCCCAAGTTCACCATCTGAACATTTTAGAGGTCCATCTTATGGGATCTGGTCGCGCAACACGTCCTGCCCATTGCCACTTCAGTCTTGCTACGCGATCCATGATATCCGCCATACTGGTTCTGTTCCTGATTTCCTCATTTCTTATTCCGTCTCTTATGCTTATACTTGGCATAGATCTTTCCATGGATCGCTGTATGCATTTGAGTTGTTCTACATTTCTTTTTTTGAGGGTCGTGGTCTCTGATGCATATGTAGTCACTGGCAGTATGGCAACTCATATGTATTCCTTTTCAGACAAATTGGAATCTCTTTATTTTCAAGTGTGTGTAATTTTTCCAAAAGCTGCCCAACTCATTCCTATTCTTCTTGGCAGTTCGCCGTTTGATTTTCTTTTCCCAGTTTTATCTTATACCCAAGATATCAGTGGCGAGCCGTGATTTATTTTATAGGTAATCTATTAAAAATGTTCAATAATTTGTACTACATATAAGTACCTACATAACATGTAAGTAATGTAATTATAAATTACTAATTTTTCTGTGGTTCTGTGAAAATCAACTCAAATAAAAATTACGTATACGATTACAAATTAGTCAACAGATGGAAGAGTTGAGAAAATGTGGATGTTCAAACTTGGGCAGAATGGTGAATGTTACACAGTGTGTAAAGTGGCCACTTAAACCAGCCAATGACAGGTCATAAGCCCTGTAAATGCCTAGACTTCCATATTCCCTTCTCAAAAATTTTTCCCTCTCTGTTGAAATAAATTTAAATATGAACAACTCCCTAGGTAGGAAATCCAGCCAGTCTGCAAGCATTTGGACATAATCAAACATTGATGATTACTATAAATTATTATTATTAAAAGTCAAATATAATGGTAAGCTGTGCATAATCGCTTACTTTGACGATTCGCCCCTGCAAGATATATATAGTGGTATATTCATCTAGTATTTCTTTTTCATTTATTGTGAACAGTGAGTATCTGGTTTTCTGGAATTATATTTTTTTTTTGTTGTAATGTTCATATTCAGACCGATTTTACTAGAAAGCCTCACTTTATCAAAAATCATATTATATTTATCCGCAACTAGTGATAGTTTTGTCTTTGAATGCGCCCATCAGTATTAAGACGAAGTTCAGCACTATGGGAATTTGGATATAAAAGGTGATTTCTTACACGCGGTAAAAATTCATTTATAAAATAAAAAACGATTTGTTTGCCAAAATAACATTACAAGTAACAAAATATTTAAGGCGTTACATTGGGACAAAACATCAAACCAGATATGAACGATGTCGATCGCCAAAGTGATAATGTTCAGCTGCCTGACTGCTCTTCTAATCGGCATCACCAGAGGCAGGTTGGTTCTGGAAGCCGGGAGGTAAAACAGTATGTGCTTTTGCTGCTTGAGATAACCATCAGGAACATAAAAATTGAAACTCTCTAAAATGGCATTCTCGATAAAACCTCTTGTCTGAAAAAATGTCACTGTGAATCCGTCCCTTTTAAGTTGCTAACTGTTGGTCCCAAACATGCCCAAGAGAATTAAATTACACAGGACAATTTAATTGTGCAGCGAAATTTCTCGGAAATGTTTGAAAAAATTAATAAAAAAGGTTTTGTTGAAAATAAACTTATTTAAAACGTCCCAGGTTTATGTGAACAATAACAATGAAATAGGTGCGAAGGTTTTTACGGTCACTGTTATCAATATTATGTATCTTTTTTGGGTAATACCGTGTATGTTGGATTTGATCCGACGTTTAGAAAAGACCATTTAGTAAACCCAAAAGATAAAAATCCTCTTGAAACTGAAGCCGTGTACAAACTAAGTTGCCAAGGATGTGATAAAGTGTATATTGGACAAACAGGGCGCACAGCAAAGAAGAGAATTGACGAACACAAAAGAGCGTGTAAACTTGGGCATCCAGACAAATCCGCAATAGCGGAACACTTTATAGACACAGGACATTTTTTCGCCTTTGAACCAAAAATTCTACATAAACATAGTAATTATAGTGCACGAATAATAAAAGAGGCAATTGAAATACACAGACATCCAGATAATATAAACAATGACGACGGGCTTAAATTAAATTCAACATGGTTCCCAGCACTACATATGACAAAAACGAATAGATATGTGCCTACTGCCGGCTGCGACACAGTACAAATTACTAGTACATAAACATAATTATTCTTTCCTACAAAACTAGAAATGTGCCTACTGCTGACTGTGACACGGTACAAATTACTAGTACATAAACACATACATTTCTTTATAAAACACACAGTTTTCCCTGAAGATGGCTCCTGCAATGGTAGCCGAAACGTCGGATCAAATCCAACATACACGGTATTACCCAAAAAAGATACATAATATTAATAACAATTAAATTAAGCGTTAATAATATTTTGAGTTTGTCCAAATTCCTGTAGGACAGGTCATTAGCCCTGTAGATGCCTAGGCTTCTATATTACATTCTCTAAAATGCTCTTCATCTCTGTTGTAATCTGACTTTTTACTTTTAATTTGATTTTCAATTTTATTTTTCAATTTTAACTTTTAAATTTAATTCTTTATTTTAACTTTCAATTTTACACTGTGTAAAGTGGCCACTTAAACCAGCCATTGACAGGTCATAAGCCCTGTAGATGCCTAGTGTTCTATATTACCTTCTCTTAAATGTTCTTTATCTCTGTTGTAATATGTTAATATAAACAGCTCCCCAGGGAGTTGAATCCAGTCCTTGTCTACGAAAATTTGGACAAACTCAAAATATTGTTTTTAATTTTAACTTTTAATATAAACTTTTAACTTAATTTTAATTTAAACTTTTAATTTTAATTTTAACTTTGACTGTTAATTTTAATTTTAACTTTTGATGTCAACTCTTAATTTAAACTCATATATACATCTAGGTATAACGGAGAGTATTTTTCTTTATGTTCCTAATGACTACCTTAGACATAGACAGCTTAAGCTGTTTTATCTTCCTTCTTGCAGAACCAACCTGCCGATGGTAATGCCAGTAGGAAGAGCAATGTCTTTACTCAACCGTATCTCTTCGGATATTGACATCTTTCATATTAGTGAAAAAAAGTTCATAGAGGATAGCATCCTTTTTCTATATGCATTGAATTTTTTTGTTATGTACATAAACGTTTTTAAAATAAATAAATTGAAATAAATTGAAATTGAATCTACTACCTGCATCTAATAAATTATTGTTGGTTGTGAATTTTTACAAAGAAATTTAAATGTTCGTGGAAGCAGAGAGAGAGGGAGGAAGGTAAAGTTGGAGCTATACAATGTCTTCTCACTTTTTATTAGATTTTCATATTTTTACTTTTTTAGAATTCAATTATTTTTCTTCTCACCTCTGGCATTCATAATAAATTAGTGTGAAATCTGTTATTGGTCTTACTTTTTTTAATTGTTCTTTTGTACCTTGTTTTATATAAAGACTGTATGATTTCCTTAATAAATAAATAAATATAGCGCTGTTCTGTGGTGTGATAGATTTTCGGTTTACGGGTAGTAATGTTATTCAACGTTTGGTGTGTTTTGAGAGGCATGGATTCTCTTTTTAAATGTCAGGAAATCTCACTGACTTAAACTTATGATGTTACGGCGTCACGGGTATTATAATTTCAAAATTACAAAACTTTAAAAATCGTTAATACTATACATAAAAACAATGTTTTTTATAACTGGTTTTGGTTGCTGATTTTGATAGTCTATTGATAAACTAAAATGTTTGAAAAAACCACAGAACTTCCTCATTATCGAAGTTGGTTGCACCTGGTAGGTAGGTAAATAAAATAACTGATCATTAAAAAGTAAAACATCTCGATAGAAAACCTTAATTACTTTTAAGCATTTTGAATTTTTAGTTTTAAATCACTAATCTGCTCTTACCGGCATCAAATCCTGGGGCAGTAATAGACCCCAACGTAAACAAAGTAAAGCTAAACAGGAAGAAATCATACAAAAAATGGGCCTTTTGAATACGTGTCACCGCTGTCGACAATGACAGGGCCTGCGTATAACAAAATAATAATTACATTGATAACAAACGCGGACGAATGCAGCTTCTCATTGTGTTATGCTATAAATCTAAAAACACGTATTCAAAATAGTAAATAAAAATATTATAAAGAATTTACTTTTCTACTACAAAGTTAAGAGAAAACGCGGTGGTTGCGAATTATGTTGGTATGCATTGTTAAAATATTGTCACAACTTCAACATCCTCTGTACCCACAACCACTGATCACTTCTCACCTTAGTATTCTTTGATCATCCGCCACAATAAGACCTCGTGTCGTGAATCACGCGCTTATTTTGTTGAACGTGTACCGCATCATAGACTTTGTTTCCGCCGACCACCAGTGTTCAGCTCCAGATTGAGAGCCTATCCTAGTGTTGGTGCCTCTCGCAATTGACCAGTCGGACCACCGCGATTTCATCAAGAACGAATCAGGTTAGTGGCCTGTATTCCTAATCCATCTCATTTCTTGGGGTTGTGACCGGTTGACACTGCATACCGCATATCGAGGATATTCTATTTATTTAATTAAAATAAAATACAGTCCACTCCGCTAAATAATATTGCAGAACTTTTAGGGCTTCGCTCCCCACTATTTCTCGCCCGCATCCGCGTAGGAATTAGTTTTTCAACCACGCGGTCTAACTTTTCTTCATACAAACGTATTCTCGTATTTTCTACCTAGATTAAGGCACAAGAGCAATGATTTTTTTTACATGCTATAGATATTGACCATTGGCGTATATAAATCGCTTTGTTTTTATATGAATTGTATCATATGGGAGTTTGGATCTTAAAAAAAATCAAAATAACGCGCAGTTTTATCTGCCGTCTTTGGACGCACGGTGTACAAATTTGGTAAATAATTTTGAAAAATGAAAAATATACCGACACATAAAATTGATACTGCTACTTTGTTTTGTCCCCTCCTTACGGGGGTGGTATTCGGTTCCTCTGCCTCTGACCACCCAGGGAGTCCTTCTGTATCCAAAGTCGTTCTCTTAATGTAAATATCCGTGTTTTTACTTATGTTTTGTGTAAGTTATGTTACTATAGTTTTAAGAAAATGTTTTTGTAAATTTGGATACGTTTATTTATGTAAATTGTTTGTTAACATTTTTTTTTTTTGGAAAAAAAAACAGAGGCATTGAGGGGATCCTGAGGGGTGAGGACGACGTGTTGGCCTCTGTCCATACGTCCTCCTCCCCCCTCCCTAATCTGCCTAGAGTTTGTATTCCTTAGGAATATTTATAATAACTTTCCTCTATGCTCAGCTGACAGAGAGTCCCCCGGGACTCTATAACAGCTGTGGGTGGATAGTGAGCTTAAGGGTCTCCCCTCAATGCTACTTAAAAATAATGCTGGCTGAATGAGATGCTGAAAACGGGACAGCAAAACTTCGATTTTGTTGATTTTTTTTGGGCAAAATCAGCCCAGCGCCGCCCAGTATCGGGGAGACATGCGAGAGAGTGACAGAAAAACAATGTTCAAACACCTATTTATCAAAGTTTCCAGACACCGCCCATCCTCTTTACAGTTATCGAAATGTAATGTTTTGGGTTCTAATCAAAAATAAACTTTTGGCTTTGTAATTGTTCCACCTGTAATCCTTTACGGTCCGGCAACCCGTCACTGAATACTTGGAAATTAGGAAAATTTAGGGAAATTTAGAAATTTACTAAATTCCCGAGTGAGTTAGAATTAGTTCTCACGTAAAATGGATTACTAAGATCGGAGATTGGAAAACCACAAATTTGTTTGCTCAACGCATAAACTTAGATTTAAATTCTACGGTTCAAACTACACATTCAAAGTATGTACACAGGTTTATTCATAAATACCTGCCTCATGTTTCTGAGTTAGCCCTTAATGTACCTGGCTACCGCACCAGTCACACGAATCTATCTCTTTTCCATGTACCCACAGTTCGCACCAACTATGCACAGAACTCTCCTCTGATTCGCTTGACGCGTAATTATAATCTGTTTTTCAATAACATAGACATATTTAACTGCAGTAAACTCACCTTTAAAACCAAAATTAAAAAACAAAATTAGTTTAAAAGTCCTCCTTACTAGGGAAACCTGTTCTAAAGAGGACTGTCCGGTATTTTTTTTATTTATTATTATTATTTATCCATTTTACATGTCATTCAAATATTTTTTTCTTTTCTTTTATCTTATTTTTTTTTAGCCAGATTTTAATTTCTCTTTTGAAATATTGTTAGTTATCACTTAACTAAATTTTGTGTGGAAGTATATTAAACAATCTGGCAGAAAAATAAGCCTTAACCTTTGTCCAATTGTTGTTTTAAAGGGAGGAATATTGACAGTGACATTATTATTTTCCCTTGTTATGTATTCATGTCCCTGAGCAGGGGGATGACGATGTTCATCTCCAAATCTGCCTACCATCAAAGGCTTTAAAGATTTCTGTTGATGGGGTTCTTATTGGCGCCTTGAGAATAACTTTAATGATGCCTTTTTGTTATTGAAAAATTAGTTTAAGATGTGATGCTGCAGCGGATCCCCACCCTATTAGTGCGTGTTCTTAATGACATTGTATATTTTGTTTATATATTTTTTACGAATGTTTCCAATGGTATCTAAAAAATATTGTTTGTTATTATTTTGTTTAAATGTATAAACTTTAAGACATATCATATTTTATTTAGGAAAAAACGCATTTTGAATTAACAGTGTTTTTTTTATAGAAAAACACTCATAATAAAGTTATAAATATGAAAATCAACTAGGAACCAACCGTAGCCTAAAAGGTCAAAATATTTTTTTTGCGATTTAAGCCAAAAAATAAACTGAAAATCAGAATTTCAAATTCGAAATGTTTGCATAAAAGTTATATCATTACCAGCCTTCATTTTCAGGGCGATGAAAATATGTTCGTTCGTTTATTTAGCAATGAACATAAACAGAGACGTTAATATTTATACTGAGATCATAATCTGAAACCTAATGAAAAAACTTCGGTGTTTGAATTCGTCTAAAGCACACCATTAAAAAGGAAACTCCTGAAAAATCTCATTCAAAATTTATCGTAGATATTTAAACTTAGAAGTTATTCAACCCAAGGAAAGATTTTCCTTTTAATTTTTATTATAATTGATGAAGAAAGTTTGTGACCGGGTTTTAATCATTTACAAGAATACATTTCGTTTTTTTAATTATTTTTTATTATTTATTTTATTTAGTTCTATGATTAACATAGTCTAATATATATTTACAACACAATATTTACATCTATACTTATTCTAACCTTATTTATCACTATTAAACACTATTATACACTTAATATCCTAATTTATAATATTCACTGTTTCATATGTACATTTTCATTAATTATATTCACTATTTACACTATATATTACCTAATATTTTTCACAGATATACTTTTTACATTTAATTTTAAATATATTTACATTTATTTCATTTTTATGCCTTCTGGCATTTCCTCAAATAATTGTATTCCCTTGTACATAAGGCAGTTAAAATAAAAAATAAAATAAAACAAAAATATATAAAACTCAATAGAATCCACAGTAAAAACAAAATACATAGTATAAGACAAAGTAAAAAAAATATATGGGCCTAGCAAAAAACAATTTTTTAAAAACATAGTAAGTTACGAAATAAAAAAATATTTAAAAATGCAATTCCTTCGACTCTTCTATCTGTTGACGTTTGTGCTAAGGCTAAGCCTTAATTTAGTGGCTTGTCAGCAGGTGGAATAGAGGGGATATGGAAGGAGGTTATAAAAAATACCCCACAACACCCAGACCAATTGAGAAAATAATATTTCTTGAAGTTTTATCTTGCAACTGGCGGGAATGGAACCCGCGACGCCAGTTTCACAGTTAGCCGTCTAACCAACTGCGCCATGGCGCCTGTCATCGAGTTATTCTACTGTTAGTGATAATATTTTCAACATCTTTTGTAAAGGTTGTCCGAATCTTTTGTGCAGTAGTTTATTATATAATTTCAGTCCCTGGTTTAATAATTTCGACTGTCCTTGTCTCGTTTTAGAATGTTGAAGATGATTATGTTCTGATATTCTGGTATTGTGTCCATGTTTATTGCAACCTTTTTTCAAGTTTAAGTTCTTCGTCCACAATAACATCAGTGGCTAATTTATGAATAAATTTTAATGATTCAAGTTGAAATAGATCAGTTGTATTTTATTTTTTTAGTTTGTCTAAAGAGCTATTTAGATACTATTATATAAGGGTGGTTTTTGACTAACTTTAATATTTTATTTATCTGTTATATTTATATTTCATTTATATATATTTTCATGTTGAGGGTACAAATTAGAAGAGAAAAAACATAGAAATTATGACTGGAATTTTAATTCTAAGCAAACTTTTTACCGGTGCCCGTCAATCAACAAAATTAGTTTATAAAACGTTAAACCATCATATATCATTACGAACTGTTTACTTTGTGTACCGCTTTTGAAAGCTTAACATATTTTTTTCTAAAACCGACCTAAAAACACTTTGATATAAATGTAAATATTTAATAATGTTAACATATTACATTCTTTCATCTGTTGATGTTTGTGAAGTTAAGAAGTTAAAAATTGAAGGAATATAGATGTTCAAATATAGGGAGAATGGTGAATGTTACACAGTGTGTAAAGTGGCCACTTAAACCAGCCATTGACAGGTCATAAGCCCTGTAGATGCCTAGACTTCTATATTGCCTTCTATGAAATGTTCTTCATCTCTGTTGTAATATGGTAATATAAACAGCTCCCCAGGGAGTTGAATCCAGTCCTTGTCTACAAAAATTTGGACAAACTCAAAATATTGTTGATTTAATAATGTTTTAAATCGCTTTAAACTATTGTTTTAATGCGTAACTTTTTGTTCAATTTAGTAGTCGTTTTCAATTAGTTGGAAAAACCAGTGCTGGAAAATGGAAATCAAGTTGTGACTAAGTTTGCGGGTCTATCATAGGACTACAACCTGATTTAAATTATATTTCATTGATCCCAAACTTTCAAAAATTTCCTTCTACTAAAAAACACGCACTATCCTGGGTTCAAACTAAAGATATTAACTCTTTTTTTCTATGATATATTTTGTTGTCCTTAAATGAAAAGGAATGTTGTTTTTTTTTTCAATTACTCTAAAATAAAAAAGCACCTTATAATATTTTACAGAATATTTTTTTTTCTCTTTCTTAATAATAAAAAATACCATACCTGTCAATTTATTATAGGAGCAAAAATTCATAATCATTTCCTGTACCCCCACGAACAGGCCTTGCCTTTGTAGGATTTTTTCGTTTACTATTTTTACTGTTAATATTTTTTTCATTGCTATGTAATTATCTTTTATTTTTGGTATACTCTGTTTTACCTCTTATGTATATAGAAAAAAACACAAAATTTTAATAAATACAAATATAAAATCCTTCGGCAAATTTTTCGTCATTCGATTTATTTATTTATTTTTTTTATTTTTTTTTTATTTGATTTAATAGCATAATTATACATTTTTACAATTTAAAAAAATTTCACTTGTTATATTTTTACTAAAATCCCACCAAGCCACTTTTCGTAGCTTGTTGGTGAAGATTATATTTATACTGACTTAATAATATTATTTACATTTATAAAAACAATGAATAACATATAAAAATTAACAGCCGGAAAGATCAGAATAAACATGTTTATACAAATAATAATATATAAATTTATTTTTTAAATACAAGAAAATACATGAAAAAATAAAATATTTACACCTAAGCTACTATTCATATATAAACTCTTGATCGAGTAGCCACTCTCTTATTTTGCTCTTGTTACAATGTGAGTTAAATTTAAGTTCTTTTGGTAATAAATTAAAAATTCTAGGTACTAAATATTTGAGAGTTCTATTTCCATATTTATTGCATACTTTTGGTACTACCAAGCCATCATTAGACGTGAAGCGTGTATTATGGTTTTGACAACAATTTTTAAATTACTAGTACAAATCGCAATTACCGCAATGACTATGTACCTACACATAATTGTTGACTGTTGAAACACGAATTTGAAATTTTCTTTTTCAGTTGCCAGGGGCTATAAATTTTGTTCCGACCAGAACTTTGTCAGGGGTAGAAATTCCTTGATATCTGTAAACGTCGTTTTCAATACCCCAAAGAAATCTTTTCCGGAATCTACTTGGCATAATAATATATTTTCTAAGGTATATCACTACACAAATTATATTATAACCTTCAAGAGTTAGGAGAGAACACAATGTTGAGTTGTTGAGAAAATGACGTGGAAACTAAATTTTATTATAATCCTCTATTAGGTATGTGTGGACAGTATACTACGCTACAAAAAGGAACTCGGAGAAACATTGTTATTTTTGGAAACTATTTAAGCGTTTTCAAGAGAAAGAACAGAAGAAGAAGAAAGAGAAAAACAACAGTCAAAGAGCTAAGTTTTCGTGTCTCACAGATGGAACAACAGTCAAGAGAACATAATATCGAAATGCAGTGTATTCCGGAAAATAAAAATGAAAACCTTATTGATTTGGTGACTCAACTGGGAAGGACTGTCAGAATGAAATTAAATGATTCTGACATACTTTCATGCTTTAGGGTGTCTAAATCAAACAAAAGTAGTGATAGACCTCGTTCAGTCATCGTAAAGCTATCTAGCACTAAATGTAGGGACGCCCTGCTTGGTGGTGTTATGAAGTTTAACCGGGAAAACCCAGGAGATAAAATAAATACTTCGCACGTTGGAATTGGAGGAACAAAATTTCCTATATATATTAGTGAACATCTTTCTCCTTCAAACAAAACCCTCCACGCAGCTACGAGGATTAAAGCAAAGGAGAAAAAAATCAAATATGTGTGGACACGAAACGGTCGTATTTTTGTTCGACGGAATGATACATCTCCAGCTATTTTAATTAAGAGTTTAGATTGTCTAAATACTATTAGTTAATTTATAGGTGATTTCTCTTCTTATTTCTTATGCAACAAATGTACATGAAATTGAACAAATAAAATTCTTTTCACTTCGTTAAATATATATTATCAAAATACAAGAGGCATGAAGACCAAAACCGAAAATTTTCATCAAGAGGTTTTAAATAATAACTATGACATAATCTGCTTGACGGAAACTTGGCTTAACTCAACAATATTTAGTGAAGAAATATTTGACCGGCGATATGCTGTCTTCAGAAGAGATCGCGAAACATCAAGTTCTACTTCAAGGCAAGGTGGAGGAGTTTTGATAGCAGTCTCGAAAAAGCTAGTGTCCAATAGAAATAAAACATTTGAAAGTGAAAATGAAGACATTTGGGTGGAAATCAAATCGAATATTACTTCAAACTTTAGTATTTATCTTTGTGTAGCATATATTCCTCCAAATTTAAATATCTCTAACTATAATAGCTGCTTTCAAAAGCTTCAGTACAGATGTCTTCAACGTAAATCAAATTCACAATGCATCATTCTGGGCGATTTTAACATACCTGAAATTAAATGGGTATCAGATGCTTCAGGTAATAATAATTTTCTCTGTCCTACAAATTATACTAGCTCAAAATCATTAATTTTGGTTGACTTTGCATGTATCTGTAACGTTTATCAATTTAATTATCAATGCAATCATAATGGTCGAATATTGGATCTAGTTTTCTCTGATAAAAATAATTTAAAAGTTTTTCCAGTCGACGGTCTTGTAGCAATTGATCAGCATCATCCAGCAATCGAAATTTCATTTGAAATTGAGAATACTCAATTATTGAATGAAAATTGCGAAACTTTCAAATACAACTTTAAAAAATGTAATTACGAACTCTGCCGTCAAGACATATCATCTGAAGACTGGAAGATGAAGTTTGGAGAACATAATACAAATGATATGGTCTTGATTTTCTACAACATTTTATGGGAAATAATAAATAGACATGCCCCATTTAAAAATAGTAAATCAAATTGTAATTATCCACAATGGTTTAGTAAACCATTAATTAAGGTTTTAAAAGAAAAACATAAAATGCGGACGAGGGCGAAAAAATACAATAATCCACTGGATTATGAGGCATTCTCCATCCTAAGAAAAAGATCCAAAGCTTTGCAAAAGAAATGCTATAGAACTCATATTAAATCTGTTGAGGAAGGCTTAGTAGACAATATGAAGGTATTCTGGTCATTTTCTAAAACACAGCGTGCTACTAACTGTATTCCAAAAGTTATGATATATGAAAATGAACGCGCCAGTGATGGAATTGCCGTAGCTGAAATGTTCTCGAATTATTTTGCCTCTGTTTTCAGTAAATCAAACATTGTTCAGAATGTATCAAATACATCCAAAGTATCAAATGATAGATACTACCAATTTAACCTATCTGATTTAAAAATTAACGAAGATGTAATCAAAATTTCTCTAAAAAATTTGGATATTAATAAGGGTCCAGGGCCTGACCAGATACCAAGTATGTTTTTAAAAAACTGCAGTAATGAATTAAGCAAACCATTGTACATGATATTTAATAAATCTCTTAATGAATGTATTTTTCCTGATCTGTGGAAGATTGCTAATGTGACCCCCATCCATAAATCTGGGGATAAATCGTCTGTCACGAATTACAGACCTATTTGTATTCTTTCATGTTTTGCCAAAGTTTTTGAATCGTTAATCTATAAAGTTGTTCTGGAATATGTTAAGCCATTAATTTGTCCCAAACAACACGGTTTTCTTCCTAAAAGATCTATTAATTCTAACCTTCTGGAATATTGTGACTATATTTGTTCATCATTTAATAAAAAATGTCAGGTGGATGCTGTGTATACAGATTTCCAGAAGGCCTTTGATAAAGTTAACCACCATATATTGATACAAAAGTTGGAAGCAATCGGTATACATGGCGATCTTCTAAATTGGATGATATCTTATTTGAAAAACAGAACCCAAATTGTATGCATAAATAAATTTGAATCATCACCTTTAACTGTAACATCTGGTGTGCCGCAGGGCTCTAATCTTGGACCATTATTATTTTTAATTTTTATAAACGATCTTGGCTCCCTCTTAGAGTGTAATTATCTTTTCTATGCTGATGACTTGAAAATATTTCGTAAAATTGAATCAACAGATGATCACGCAATGCTTCAAAAAGATCTTGATTCCTTAAGTGAATGGTGTAAACTGAATGATATGCACCTTAATGTTAAAAAATGCTATCAAATAACGTTTACAAGAAAAAGAACTCAAAACTGTTTTACTTATAGCATTAATAATATTGACCTCAACTCAGTAAGCACAATCCGAGATCTTGGAATCACATTTGACTCACGTTTAACTTTTTCCAATCATTTCAATATTGTTAAAGAGAAATCTTTACAAATGCTGGGCTTCATACACAGAATATCCAAGCCATTTAGAAATGCAGCATCAATAATTTGTTTGTATAATTCTCTTGTACGTAGTAAGTTGGAATTTGGAAGTATTGTTTGGTCACCTCATTATGTGATTTATAAAAATATAATTGAAACTGTACAGAAAAAATTTCTTCGTTCTTTGTCGTTTAAGTGTAACATGGGCAGAATACTTCAATGTTATGAAGAGCGCTTGGAGTATTTTAAAATTGAAAAGTTAGAAACTAGGAGACAAATTATAGATATGATGTACTTGTATAATATAATTCACAATAATGTTGATTCAGTGTTTTGTGTTCAAAGTGTGTCATTGTACGTTCCCCGTAGGCGCCTTAGATCACCTAATACATTTTACCTTCCAATTTTTACAAACAATATGGCACATTTTAACCCTCTTGCAAGTATGTTAAGACTCTATAACAAAATGGAAAAAAAAGTTAACATTGACATTTATCATGATAGAGCAAATAGTTATAAAAAAAACATTACTATGTATCTTAGATCAAATGCCTAATCCTTAGTTTTGTGTATGTAAATTAATTTTGGTCTTTTTTTATTATATCTTATATGTTTTTAATTTCTCTTTTCTTTTCTTTAAAAAAAAAAAAAAAATCTTTCTTTATTTTTACATTTCACTAAACTTAATCTTAACCATTACTTAAATTGAATTTACACTCTTATTTTATATAATTTATGAAAGATGTTGAAGTTCTGTAATTGAGAATATATGTAAAGAACGTTAGTTATGCTCACTTGAAAAATGTATGTATTGTATGTATTCTTGTTGAACTTCCAAATAAATTTAAAAAAAAAAAAAAAAAAAAAAAGGTTTTGCAATTGAACGTAGTTATTTAGAAAGCAGCCAGCCATAAAAAATGGAAACTGAGATAATGGCACTTTTATGAAAAGAGTGAATAATTAAATCTACACAACAGTTGTAATGTTTTTTACTTTGGCAAATGATAAATTATTTATTTTAATTTTTTATGTTTGTTTATTTTTCCATACCTATACGGGTATTTTAATTACAAAAATACAATTAAAAAAAATAAATCTCAAAATTAAGCAATACCGTAATTTGGGAAAAATTCCCACAAAGTGTCTGCCCAAAAATTCCTACTTCCACTTCAGCGTCTGAGCGTGGGCTATTCCTTTTTTAATAATTTATTCGTTTTTAGCATATAAATATGGTAGGACATAATTATGAAAAGTAAAACCAGATTTTCATATGCTGCTAAATAATGCATGCAGTCGTATTTTATAACACAATAAAGAATTTAACTATGTTTTTGACCAGATTTAATGATTTAAATGACAACCAGATCTAATATTGAATGAAATCTCAAACAACTCTGAATCTATGATGAGGGTATTCATTTTTATGACATTTTGACGCCGTGAAATTTTCAGAAAGTTATTACAGTTTTTTGATTTTTGTTTGTTTATTTTTCCATACATATATTATTTACATATAAATATAATTACAAACACACACTTTAGAAAAATACATCCTCAAATTAAGTTATAACAGAAATGGGAAAAAATACCCACAAAGACTTCAGCGTCTGAGCGTGAGCCATTTCTTTTTTAATTATTAAAAAGTTTATATCATATAAATATGGTTTGACCATGAAAAGAAAAGAAAAAGAAAAAAAAAACCAAACTAACATATGCTGAATTTACGAAAACATGATTTATTTGGAGTACGCATTTATTTTTTTTTTAAATATATTTTTTTTTAAAGAATGTGTCTATCTGTTCCTTCCTTGTTAATCCAAGACCTCAAACCTACTTTAAACTGAACCAGTGATTTAATGTTTTGTAGTTCCTTAGTTAGAAGATTGAAGGATCTTGGACCAACGAGTAAGAAGTGCCTCTGTGCAAACTTACTTCTGCATCCTGGAACTGACAGTACACTATCGGATCTATTACAAATACGATTTAAATTATTAAAGATATTTCAGGCACTGAAATAAATATAATTTTCTAAAACTAAGGAGTCCACTCTCTACGTGTAATTTATTATTAGGAAATAGTCTATGTTTTTTGTAAATTATCTTAATTATATTTTTCTGTGCAATTTCTACTGGGCGACTATGCAGTTCCGTGACTCCTCCCCACCCTTTTATACCATTTGTTATTGGGGATTGAATTAAAGCGTAATATACCATTTTTAATTTTTCTTTGATAAATATATTTTTTAGCCTTTGGAAGACATAAGATAAATGTCTAAGTGTATCTGTTAGTTTAGCTATATGTTTTTCCTGGCTGGCTGGTTTAAACAAAACATAGAATTGCCCTTCGTCAATTTGATAACACCAATATCTCATTTTTTCATTATTGTGGACTGGCTACTTTCTGCATAACTACCTTTAATTGTTACCCTGTTCATTGTACCTTTTGCTTCGATTTTTTTTCGTTAGGTTTCTTTGAGCCTTACTTTATGAATTCGGCGTAAAGTTACCCTTAAGTATAGTGGTATAATTCCTTATTATAGTGGTAGAATAACGATGGTAGTCCCATCCAAATTATACCACTGTATTTTAGTGTAACTTTACGCCGAATTAAGAAATATGGCCCTTTGTTTTCCTTTTATATTTAATTTGCTTTTTTTTGTCTTTTTCGTATGACTGTGGAATTCGCTGAAGTTAATTATAACTAAAAATCCTTTATATTAATAAAGGATTTTTAGACCAGTAATATTTAGTTTTGTGTTTTTCAATGCCTTTTATTTTATTTTGTGTTACTTCTGGTAATCAGTTTGTGAACCAGAAATGAATTAATAGAATTTAAATGTTATTTTCAATAAAATAACGCCATATTTATTTCATTTTTAGTGATTTCTTTGTAGAAATATTGGCGTTCTTGTGATTTACTCAAATATTAAAATTTTGAGACTATTTACAAGTTGTAAAATGTTCATTGCAAATAATTGTGTAAAATCACTCTTTTTTTACTTTTCTGTCTACCAGTTAAGAGATACAGGTCTCGTCATCGAGATAAATACCACTAAAAACATTTACTATTAATAATACCTAGACGTTGCACAAAAATACAAAACGTTTTTTTTTTGCAGGAATAGAATTCGGAACCTTCCATGGGTGAGTCAATCGTTTTAACCACTATACCACGGAGTTCCCTAATTTTTTGCTTGCTTATTACTTTGTTGACTTTTTTATTTATTAAATTTATTATATACGCCTAGAGAGCTTTTACATGACAGGTATAAAATTACAATTCAAGCGTTTCATTACAAAAGGTAATAAGTAGGTCTTATGAATATGTATCTAATAAATTATTGTTTTTTATCTATAAATTATTTATATTTATTATCTCGTTACAAACATAAAATTATACATTTATACAAAGTTAGTTAGACTACCCCGTTCTGAAGAAGCCAAAAAAATTATAAAAATAACAGTAATCAATATATAGACACAATAAATGCAGGTAGAAAATATAGTTAAGTATATACCCAAAACAAAAAAATATTAGTAAAAAACATACAAAAAACCCAATAATCCAAATCCAAAATCCGCAGTAATAAAAAAAATACATAGTAAAAGACATAGTAAAAATACATATACGTTAGAGTGAGATGGATATATGACGAACGAACGAACTTACGAAACGAAATTGTGACAGAATAAGCCTTCTGTTTTTTTGCATAAATGATAGTTATACAGGTTTATCAAACGTGTGTTTTTTTTTTATTTCAATGTTTAATAAAAATCTCCTGTAAACGATAATATTTTTTTTTAACATTATTATGATTGAATAATTCTAAATAAAGCGATGTTTCCTTATTTTCGTTTTATTCCCGCAAAAGTGTCAATTGAATACATATATCTCTATTGTTGTGTGTTTTCTTGCAATTGGTGATCGTAATTATCTATATACCTGTGTAAGTATATCGTAAAATGAAGCATGTAAATTAATTTTGCATTAAAATGAAAAATGCGTTGTTACTTAAAAATGTACAACAACAACAACAACAAACCATCACGCCGTTTCTCCGTAGGGGTAGACAGAGAGGATAGAACGCCATAACACTCTATCTTGGCATACAGACCTCGCTTCCTCTACATTCATACATCTTCTTATGCACGCACGCCGATTATTCCTACTTTTGACATGTCCATCTTCAAGTATTTGATGGACTTGATCGTGCCATGTCTTTCTCGGTCTTCCTCGTTTTCTGCATCCATCAACATTTGCATCGTAGATCCTTTTAGTCGTTCTTTCGCTGTCCATTCGCTGTACATGTCCAAACCAACGCAGCACCCCTTTCTTATTTCTGTCAATAATGCATGACTCAGCCTTACACACTTCACGGATCTCGACATTTGTGCACCTATCATACATCGTTTTACCACACATTCGCCTGAGGGATCGCATTTCGACAGCATTCAACCTACTTTCATCATTATTTTTCCAATTCCATACTTCGCTCCCATACATTAGAGTTGGTGTAAAATGTAAAGGTGCTTAAATAGAAATAGAATGTTTAAATAGGAAAATTGAAAACGAAGTCAATTTTTAACTGAATTTTTGCATGATTTTATTTTGAAAAACATATACGTTTTTTGTAATTAAATGTAAAAACTCGATAAAGAACGAGCATAGAATTTAAGTTGCGAAGGTATAAGTATTTAAATGATTAGGGTAATCCAATTTCATTCTGAGTTAGAAATAATGAATTTGCCAAGTAAGAATCTATAAGACCCTTGGTGCAACGTGAAAGAGTGTGCGTTCAAAAATTGCCATTGTATGCGTTAGTAGGCTGGAACCATTTTGACGAAATTTTTTTTCCCACGCGCGGGTGATGTGGCCTTAATAAAAATACTTTTCATTAATGAGCAGGTTCCTAGGTAGTTGTTAACGATTGAACTCCAAAACTTGAAATTATTAATATTTAAATATTGAATTTAAGTAGGTACCTAGGTACTTTTTTAAGATTGAGTCAAATACATAAAATAAACATTTTCAAATACAGAATTGTTTTTGTAAATGTCACACCCTGCTCTAATTATTATTTTTATCATGGATAACTTATGTAGCGCCATTTTCGTAATATAATACCTCAAGGGCGCCTTACATAGTGATTATTTAGATAAATCAATTTAATCGAAGCTTTTAAATTTGTAATTTAATTGAAACAATTTATTTTGCTGCCACATGCAACGGATTCATTCAAGTAATTTAGAGAACAAGTGGGTTTTAAGTTTTTTCCGAAACATCACTTCACAGGGACCCACTATATTTATTTATTTATTTATTTATTTCTTTTATTTCATTTTATTTGGGATTTTTACAGCTATTACATAAACAAAATAATTAGAAAAATCTTAACAATACTAAAGCCAATTAAAAAAATCCACTGTAAATATAATGACACATAATATATAAGAAAAGAAGTTTAGTAATTTTATTTGTGTGACGTTTGTATTCATGTGTATGTGAATGTGTGTATGCGTGAATGAATGAGGGAGAGGATACATGTGCGTGTGGGAATGAAAGAGGGAGAGGGTGCGTTTGTATGGGTGCGTAAGTATGAAAATAATATATTTGCTTAAAACTTGTAAATTGTATTAAAAATGGTACAATAAAGAGCTTAGTAAAAAGTTAGAAACCTTTTTGTTAAAATTCAAATGACGAAATGATATAAATTGTTTTTTTTTTTTTTTAAGTATGTTAAATTTCAAAACCGTATTCTGAAGAACCGTAGTCTTTTTTAAATTTAACTGATACACATCGAATGAATAATGTGCGACGAGTCCTATACAATACAGTAGGTAATCACAAAATGCAGTAAATACGAAATAATGACAACAATAAAATAAGGATTGACAATACGCGAACGTTGATTCAAAACGAACACACAAATGCATATTATATGCACCTACATAATATATAAATAAGAATAACATATGAGTTTAATAGAAATGATTCGGATTATAAAAATCAGGTGTCACAAACAGTTGGCCCGCAGTACGGGGATACATAATTATATTAAAAGATCTTCTCACTATAAAACTTATATATGTTCAGGGATAGAGAGCAACGGAGAGGAGGATGCGGACAAAGACAATTTATTACCTATGGCAGTTTTGATAAATTTAATATTTTTGGTAAATATATCTATTTCGTTAAATTTCCTGTTATACGTATCCATAATACGGTTAATCGTAGCGTTTTTTGACGAATTTGTTCTGCATTTAGGTATGTGGAAAAGTTGTGTATAACGCGTTTGTCTCTGTGGTACCTTAAGATGAATGCGATTAACCAATTCGGGGGAATCTATTTTATCAGATATTATGTTGGTGAGTAACACTATATCAGCTGTGGTTCGTCTATCAGCGAGAGTTTGGATATTATGAAAAACGCACGCTTGGCGATAATCTGGAAAATTGAGATGTAATCTACGGTTTAAATTTTTTATAAACATTTTTTGAATTCTTTCAATTTTGCAGGAATGAATTTTATAATAAGGAGACCAGACAGGTGAAGAAAATTCTAGTAAACTACGAACATAAGAAAAATATAATTTTTTAAGAGTATCGGTATTTTGAAACGGTTTGCCTGTGCGTAGTATAAATCCTAGTGTTCTAAAAGATTTTTCAGTAATACCATCGATGTGACGATTAAAAGTTAATTTTTCATCTAAGAGGATACCTAAATCACGGACGGTTTCGACAGATTTAATATTTGTATTATTTAATTTGTAATTAAAATCGATGGCACGGGTCTTTCTTTTGAATGTTATTTTTAGGCATTTTTCAGGGTTAAGCGATAGTTTATTATTTATACAATAAACCGACAGTCTAGTGAGGTCCTCCTGCATTTTATGACAGTCATTAGTATTTTCAATATTTAAGTATACCTTCATGTCGTCTGCATACATAATGTATTTAGAGTTATTAAAACAATCGCCTATATCATGAACATATACATTGAATAAAAGGGGTCCTAAGTGGCTACCTTGAGGGACACCAGATGGAAGCAAGGAAAAGTCAGAAGAGTGCCCGCCAACGACGACTGCCTGACTCCTTTTACTGATGTAAGAACCAAGCCAACATAAGAGATCTCTATTAATTCCGATTGCTATTAACTTTTTTTAAGAGGATTGAATGATCAACACGATCAAACGCCTTTGAATAATCAGTGTAAATAACGTCAGATTGTAATCCCTTGGCCATACACTCAGCAATATCGGTTGTGAAGAGCGTTAAATTAGAAACTACTGATCGTTTCCGCATAAAACCGTGCTGTTCATTTGGAATGTGTAAAGCAACTTCAGATAAAAGGTGATTATAAACTAACATTTCAAATATTTTGCTAAACACTGGTAAGATTGAGACCGGTCGATAATTCTCAACTTTATTTTTAAGGCCACTTTTATGAATGGGAATGATAAGTGCTCTTTTCCAGTGACTCGGAAAGACTCCATCTTTTAATGAGCGATTGAATATAATTGTTAGAGGTTTGGCAAGTTGATTTGCACATTTGATTGCGAATAATGGAGGAATGTCATCGCTTCCAGCACCTTTGCTAGAATCTAATTTAGTAAGAATTTTACGGACATCGTCGTAAGAAAAGTTAATTGAAGATGTAGCAACATTGCGTGTGCTTTGATGGAGTGGGGAGGTTATGCAGGCTTCATCGATCAAATTGCTTTGAGTATAGACCGAATTAAAATAATTAGAGAAGTGGTTGACTTTAGGATTACGCTTTCAAAAATGTATTGAATGTCAGTTAATATTATTTTCGTATAACAAAAAAATGTCTAGAAGTTATAAGAAATTTAAGAAAAGAATCTGATTGAGATCCGCAAAAGACAAAAGCTGCTTGTAAACATTCAAAATTTAAATTCAAACATTTTTTATACGCAAAAAAATAATGTCGAATGTAACCCTGGTAGGTCAATGAAGGAAAAATATTTTTTCACAGATTAGATTGAAGGTTTAAAGATCTACAAACGTGCGCAGCGCAAAGCTCATTATTATGAGAAAACTGCACATAAATCGGTTAAACCGTTTACGAGAAGTTGAGTGACATCACACGTACAAAAGTATTATACATGTATTTAAAAAGTTAAATAAATAAAACGCCTACACAATGAGAAAAGAAGATTAAAGCGTCATAAAAAAGTAAATTTCCTATCGAAATTTCATCAAAACACTGAAAGACAAGAAGATTATAATTTGATTCCGTTTCCACCTCGAGAAATTGTTTGAGCCTGGTAAAATATTGTCTGACATTTTCCGATGCTTTCAACGAAGAAAAAAATACAACCTACATTATTATGGATTTGATACAAATATTTAAAGGTTTTCCTTCATTTTCAGAGCCTTTATTGAAAATACTACATGTGTTAATTACAATATTATTTTGCATTATAAAAAAGAAAATATTAAAAAATAAGAATTGTCCCGATAAACTTTGAAGCAATATGATGTCATCGGATGCTCAGACATTACTTGTAAAAATTTAAATAAAAGAAAACAGACTCAAATAAAACATAAACCAGAACATGACAACATAGTTTTAAATGGTTAAAAAGTATTTATAAATTTGATAATTTGAAATTACATTAGTGTGTAACATATCAACTAACATATTATTGCTTTTTAGGCTGTGATCATCCTAAACCATTATAATAAACAACATCATATAAAGTAAATTAAAATAATATAACTACAGTACATTTACGGAGACTGGATCGCTGTGCACGAGCAAACCACTAAACAGAAAACCACAAGCCCACTGCGTGATATCGCATGCAAAAATATACACGGCGTGAAAATACAATACGATGGATCGATTTTTTTGTTTTACAATTATTTACTTATTTAATACCTGGCAAACGCAATAACTAGTACACCATGAGACCGACTATTCTCTAATCAATTTCCTTTTGCAGGATTTTTTCCTGATTGTACTCGCTAAATTTATTTATTCATTCAAAATTACACTAGTTTATATATTAATGAACTTATTAAGGCTTTTTAGGCTATGCCCGTTTCGAGCCATAATAATTAAAAATAAGAATACATAGTAAAATTAATGAAATTAAATTATAATGACATGTGATGCAATAGAATAATAATCTAGAAAAAATAAGTAATTAGTAATAAATAATAAAATTCTAAAGAAAACAATGCAAAAAAGATAATCAGAAATAATTTATAAAATATAAATTGTACAAATTAAGATTCACACAAAATCAAATATACAAAATAATGGTATCATTAAAATCAACAAAATAATAGTAAAATATAGAAGTATTAAAAAAAACAAAATAAATGTATCATTGAAATCAACAGAAAAAGAATATAAAAACATAATTGAAATGATAATTGAGATAGGTTTTCTAAAAACTCACTCTATACTAGTAAGAAATATAAAAAAAAGGAGTAATAAATTATATGCCAAATAATAGTACATACAAAATTAAATAATACAAAAATACATAAATACAAAAATACATAATGATGATTGATTGATACATGATTTAAATAATAATTTTTATTGAATTATCATGAACATCTCTTTGAACATCTCAAGTTTTGCAATAGTATTTAAATCGGGTTGTGGCTAGTGTTGCGGACTCACGGATCAGGGGTCCTAGGTTTGAATCCCACTGTACCCCAACATGATTTTTAATTTCTAATACTAAGTTATTTACAACTCGTTAAGGATGTCTACCAAAATTGAAGTATTTGGGTAAATTTAAATAAATTTTTCGAACCCGATTTAAAACAGCATTTTATTTTAATTAGTATTACTTGATAATTATATTCTGTGTTTCTCTTTATTTTGCTTTATATATTTTTTTTTATTCTCATGTATATTCGAAATTATATAACTTCAAATTACTTAATAACCATAATAGTCAAAGCCACTCTCCAAGAACAAGAGCTAGTCTCTTTTTTGGGAAGTTACGGTTTTAAGATTAACTAAATATATAAAAGTAGATTGTAATAGAAAAAAAACATGCATAATTTCATGCAACCATACTGATTTATAAAAAAATACAAAAGCGCTAATATTTATTTTAACATATTCACGTAAAAAGGTGTATTTACACTAAAATATTTATAGTCCCTGAGTTGGCACCTGAAGTGTTAGACTGATCATCTTACATTCGTGTAATAAAAATGACCAAGATACGCTGCGATTGGTGTACCATTGCAGTGCCTAAAGCACCATTGGTTGCGAAAAGATAATGATGATAAAAAGGTTTTCTCCCCTAACCAATTTATCTCATTAGTAAATATATCTCAAACGTATGTGATAAAAGATACATCTCATACATTTCCCTTACTCTACTTAGATTTTATGGGGGTGAAATGATCGCCTCTCTGTAAACAATTTGAAGGTAATACTCTTTTATATCCTTTTTATCACAAAGGCCTTTCTAGAAGGTTCTGCGAACAACGGCTCTAAGCCATGGAGTCTTTTATAGACAGCGAGTCGTGGGATCAAATAATATTTTATCTTGACGTTTTAAGAGCATTGTGTTCATTCGGATATAAGAAATTCGTTTGTTTTTATATCTGTCTGATATAAAACAGATCGAAAATTAAGTAACGGATTGCGTATCTAATGGATTAAAAAAATATGTCTGACATTCTTCTTTTTCTTATTTAGTCAACGCTTTTCATCCCATTTAAATAATCTCTCTCTCTCTCTCCGATGGCGCTACAGCCCATATCGAGCTTTGGCCTCCTGCAACTTTCGCCTCCAACTCTGTCGGTCCTCAGCCGCCGTCTTCCAATTTGCCACCTGGAGAAACTGCGCTGCATCCTTTCTCACTTCATCCTCCTATCTCAGCCTGGGTCTTCCCACTAATCTCTTTCCTCCCGGATGTCCACACATTATTGTTTTAGGGACACGTGAGTCAGGCATTCGCTGTACATGTCCGGCCCATCGTAATCTAAGCATCTTCATATGTGCCGAGATGCTCGGGGCCTGGTATATATTGTAAAGTTCTTCGTTATACCGAATGCGCCATTGATTATTCTCTCTCACTGGTCCACAGATTCTTCTGAGTACTTTTCATTCAAAAGTGTCCAGCATTTCAGCCATCTTTACTGTCAGTGTTAACGCCTCACACCTATATGCCAATATAGTCCGTATAATTGTTTTGTATATGGTTATTTTGGTTTTCCTGTGGAGGTTACATGATTTGAACACTGGCAGCAAAGAAAAGTATGTTTTGTTGGCTGCTGTGATTAATTTTAAATAACCCTTGATTTAAAATCATTTTCTAGCCCTGTAAATGCTTAGACTTACTTATCCCTTCCCTAAAAATGTTTTCCCCCTCAGTTGTAATAAATTAATTCTGATAAAATCTCAGACAAATAAGTAAAAAAATCAGCTTCTTTATTTTTTTTAATCAGTTTTAAAGGCCACCACTGTTCACGTGTAAACAGCTATTCGCAGGACAAAACATTGTCCCGAGACATCGCCACTGAGATAGACGGGCAGGCTATCTCTGCGGAACAATGATAACCCCCACCACCACGTGAAGCCAAGACCTTGTGAAAATAGCGATTTTCTCGACGTGAATTTTTCACTCCCGCACATTTTTTTCTGGCGGAAATGGTGACAGAATTACAAAAATATGTATTTAATTGGTTCTTTAACAATTTCAATATATCTTGGCATAAAATAAATAATATTTTTCGTGAACTCGCACGAAAAAAACTGCGGCTAAATTTTCGTATTGTTCCGGCGTTTTGTCATGGAACTGGGACAAGAGAATATTGTCACATTTATTGTATTGTCTTCATGCACACGACCCTTTACGATTGAATATTCAGTACTAAGATATATATTTGGAGGTCATTTGACCTCGCAGGTAGCATTATCGAACGATTTCTTTTCAAAGGTCTATAATAACCATAAAGCCTCCATTGTGAAAGATATTCCAAGCATAATAAGGAAAGATTTGCCCAAAGGCTTACGTCCTAATTCCTTAAAAAATATGGAAAATCCTGACAAGGGTAAAATGTATAATATTCGAATCTAGTTGCCATTTGTATTGAAATCATAATAAATTTGGATACCTACTTCAAAGGATACGTACGTCTATCGTAATTATGTCATTTATTTTTTTTGTACGTATAAAGGTATACGTATATAACATACATTTAAAAAAAATTTTCAATGAGAAAATTCAATGGATTTTTTTTTTGTTAATAGACTATTAAACTAAGCCAAAAAATGTTTGTTTTAAATTTTTATATTTATTTATTTTATTTGGGAAATCAACAGTTCTATATACATATTTATAGTAAACAAACAGATATAGTGTATAAACTCAGAACTAATAACAGATTTCCACATAGTGTACAAAGTTAGTAAAGAAAATATATTACATATCAAATAAATACATGTAAGTTTATACATACGAAAATGTTATTTTCATGTACTCGTAAATATTTTACAATTATCAAAGAATTTTTCATATTTTATTGAAATATATCAGCGCTATTGATGAGAAAACGAATTTACACGTGGAAGCTGAGCAAGAATTGCGGGAGGTGAAGCCCTAGGGCTTCTACGATATTTTTTAGTGGAGCGGACTGTGTTTTAATTAGAATGAAATATATTAGTATTCTCGATATGCGGTATGCAGTGTCAATTAGTCACAATCCCAACGAATGAGATGGATTAGGATTGGATGCCACTAACCTGGTTCATTCCTGATAGAATTGCGATGGTCTGACTGGTCAATTGCGAGCGGCACCAACACTAGAACAGGCTCCCGATATGGAGCTGAACACTGGTGGTGGATGGAAACAAAGTCTATAATGCGGCACTTGTTCAACAAAGTAAACGCGTGATTCACTACACGAGGGCTTAATGTGGCGGACGATCAAAGGATACTGAGGTGGGATGTGAACAGTTGTTGGTAAAAAGGGTTTTTGAAGTTGTGACAATATTTAAATGCATACTCACATAATTCGCAACCAGCTTTGATTTTTTAAAGTTTCGTATTCCTGAAATAACTCCGCGAGTGACATCAGAGGTTCTTTTCTGCTTATTCTCTGTCAGTTCTGCCGATTGAACCGTTTACAGTTAGCAAACCGGATATTTTTAACAGCTCTTTTATTATTGATTGTTTCATATGAACCGAGTGACATCGTTCAAAAGTGCGTTTTTGTTAAAATATTTTTTATATTTTTTTTCGTACATTTTTAAGAAACTTTACTATAAAATCAAAATGTTCGAGTGAATTATAAAAATGAAAATATTTATTTTTTAAAAAGGAATAGATTTAGTTTCATTGCTGAAATGGAAACTGGGGCAATTAATTTACGTAGAACCAAACCATAAATTTACATTATGTACGCGAAGCTCGCATACTAAACCACAGTATTAATTAACAAATTTGTATCATATTTGGTGGTAGTTTTATTAAGTTTCTCTGGTTTCAGGATACACGGGAACTCAGTTATTTCATTTTTATTTATTAGACAAATATACTTTTTTTTACATAAAATGCAGAAAATAAGAGTAATAGAAACCTTCACTGCAAAAAAGTCCATAAACACATTTATAATTATTTTACATTATAAGAAAAACCAATTAATAAAATAAAATAAATTTAAAATATTAAGAAAAATCAGAAATAAAGAAATCGCAAATAAAAATTTAAATAAATACTTTTAAAAAAAGAAAAAATAATTATAACAAAGTAAATATATAAAGAATAATTATCGTAATAAAATGAAGTATTTTTTTGTATTTAACTTTGTAATTTAATTCATATCATTTAATTCATTCACGTCGGCCTTGTGGTGTAATGGTCAGCGCGTTTGCCTAACATGCAAGAGGTTTCGGGTTCGATTCGTCGATGATATTAAATATTTATTTAAAACGGTGTTTTTACACTAAAAATATTTCATAGTCCCTGGACTGGTACCTGAAGCGTAAGACTGATCATTTTATCATAGGCAATTTCATCATAGGCAAAACGGTGAATGTTACACAGTGTGTAAAGTGGCCACTTAAAGCAGCCGTTGACAGGTCATAAGCCTTGTAAATGCCTAGACTTTCATATTCCCTTCTTTAAGGTATTTTTATTCTCTATTTTAAAAATCTTGTTTGTTATCAAAAAACACGTTGCTTAGTACTCTCAAGACTCTTAAGAGTAAAAACTTCAGAAATCTTAAGTTTGAGCCCGCCGCGCAAAATCAACGCCACGTTTCAGGACTTGTGAGGTTTGCTATCGACTTTCAGGGGCTCAAAAATATCTCGGCCTCCTGAAAATCCTGAATAATAAATAAAGCCTGCGACAAGCGCCTGAATATTCTAACGCGTGGAGGTAGTCATACCTTGAAACTCCGAGGGGGTAATTATCTAAGTTGCTTTACAAATAATAACAGAATATATACAGAACATTTTGAAGACTCGCAACTCCTCACATCATCGTCATGGCCATTTGTCTTTCCGCACCCAGTAGTGAAACTCTAACTATTGCAGTGTTTCTAGATCATCATTTTTACATGGACATCATCATATAATACTCTTGTTTATATTACACTTTTTATGCATATACAATTTATAAACATACTAGCGGACCTAACAGACGTTGTCCTGCCCGAACGTTGGCTTGCCTGCTATCATTTTGGAAAAATATTTTTCATCTAGGTACTTGTTTGTGATTAAATTCCAAAACGAAAAATTGTTGATATTCAAAAAACATTGAATTAAGTAGGTTCTTGTTTATGGTTGAATTCCAAAATATAAAATAAATATTTTTTCAAATATGGCATTCTTTTTCAAACGTCAAACTCCGGTCGTCTCACCAACAAAGGGGTGTACTTATGTAGGAATACTTAATTTTTAAAAATGTATTAAATTTAACATTATTTTAGTGTTACCAAAAATCCAGTAAAAAGAAACCAATAAGTTGAAATTATAAGGAATTTAAGAAATGAATCTGAAAAAACAAATGCTGTTTGTAAACATTCAAAAACAAACTTTTTTTACAAACAAAAAAACGACATCTTTCCATTTTTTAGCAAATATATATATATATATATATATACATATATATATATATGTGTATTCCTGTGTTTAATTTTTTTTTTTTTTTGAAAAAGTGTTTTTTATTATTTCTTCGTTATGCATTAGTTGGCCTCGTGGTGTAATGGTCGAAACGATTACTTACCATGAAAGAGGTCTTGGGTTCGATTCCCGACATGGTTGATATTAAATATTTTTTAAAAGGGTGTTCTTACACTAAAAATATTTTATTGTCCCTGGACTGGTACCTGAAGCGTGAGACTGATCATATTACCTTCATTTAATAAAAATCATCGAGATACGCTGCGATTGGTGTGCCAATGCAGTGCCCTATGCACCATTAGGTGCGGAAAGGGATTGATGATATTATGCGTTTTTGTTTTAATTTTATATTATTTTGTACACATGGCATACACCAGAGCCTGACTCTTTTTTGAAAAAATAAACTTAAATTGTTGTATTTTTTATATCTTCATGTATTATTTTCATGTTAAATAAAGGTAAAAAATATTTTTAAAATTTAGAAAAAAAATCTTCGAACTGACGGGGATCGAGCCCGTGACGCCAGTTTCATAGCTGGCCGTCTAACCACTTCCGCCGCAGTGCTTTAATTTAATATGTGGTTTTATACTGTAATATTCCATTGTTCTTGAAATGGCAACTGAAGCGTAAGACTTATCTCTTTACCTTCATAATTGATCATCAATGTACGTTTTATTATGTGTTCAATAGTTTTAAAATTCTAATTTTATTCCACGCACAGAACTGTATTCTTCATCATGCTCGGACACAGACAAGTAGTTTTACATTTCAATATTTCATTGTACCTAAACTGGCGTCTAAAGCATCTAAAGCAGAAGACACTTCACCCTCAAGTAATGGATGATCGACAAACTAAGAATTGTCTTTATCGATGCAGTGCCCTATGCACCATTGTTTGTGTATAGGGGTATTAAAAAGATAATGATGATTATTTGAAGGTTTTTCTAAATTCAAAAAATATAAAACGAATAAATAAAAAATGTTTAGCTCAATAAGCTTAAGTTGTGTCAGCTCAAGTATTAATAGAATCATTGTGTAAAGATTAATGAGGTATTAAAATTCACCCTTAGGTAGATGGGGGTGAAAACCACCAAGGCTGTGCATTGATGTGCTTAATAATATAAGAACATTTTGATAAGTAACGACTTACCTACTTAAATTAAGTCCTCAACACAGGGTTCGGTATAAAATGAAATTATATAGCGGGCGTGACACGAACACCGTATCTGCCAATTTGATAAAAATGTTTTTTTTTTAATTTGTGCTCCTCGAGATATAACAAATATAATGATCAACATTTTGAAAGGTTATAAATTAACCCTGTGGTCAAATGTTTTAATAATGACCACAGTATTCTCGTAATTATCCTAACCCTGATCGACATCCAATGGAAGAAAAGGAACAGCAAAAATATACCACATGAAGCATACCTCGATCAATTGTTATATGAAAGTAAAATGATCCGTCTTCCGCTTCCGTTGACAGACCAAAATCTCAGTTACTATGGGAAATTTATACGGTTATCTTTAATTATACATCTAATAAAAACCTTTTTGAGGCGAATGTATATGCATATTTCGTCAATAGCCAGCATTAGGAATCGGGTTGTGGTCCTGTGGCTAGTGTCTCGGACTCACGGACCAAAGGTCCGTGGTTCGAATCCTACTCTACCCCAACTTGATTCTCATTTTCTAATAGCGAGTTATTTACAACTCGTTGAAAATGGACCTCAAAATTAAATATTTAGGTAAATCATAAGAGCGCAAATATTTATTTAAAAATATATATATATATTCTCAAAATGGTAAAATAATAAGGGCTGATGAAATACTTTTTAGTAAAAAAAAAATTGTGCAAATAAATATTTTTTAAATTTATAATTTTAAATTCCCGCGATAACGCAATATTGCATTGGCCACGTCCCTTAAACGTCACGATTCGATTGAAGTTTGACCGTCGTTTGTGACTGTTTAAATAGCAAGGCCAATCATGGCGCATTTTCGTGAAGGCGTATTTCTTCGGCCTCGTGGTATAGTGGTCTGTGCATTTTCTTACCATACAAGAGGTCTCGGGTTCGATTGCCAACATGGTTGACATTAAATATTTATTTTAAGAGGTGTTTTTAGACTAGAATATTGCAAAGTCCCTGGACTGGTCCCTGAAGCGTCAGACAGAAAATCTTATATTCACGTAACAAAAATTATCAAGATACACTGCGATTGATGTACCAATGCAGTGCCCTATATTCTAGTGCAGAAAAGGAATGATGATGACGTATATTTTAACAACGTTATTCAAAAAAAAATTTTATTTTTTTAATTTCCACTATACCCATATTGATTTTGAAAATACAGTTAATTTTTCTAAATCCGTTTCGCATATTTTTATCGAAATTCATAGCCAACCAAGGAAAAGCATACTTTTCTGAAAGATGTTGAAAATATCGTCATCATTAATCCCTTTCCGCACCTAATGGTGCATAGATGCTCGCAGACCTCTACTCTTTCTGATATTTATAAATGATATTGCTTTATAAATTAAATTTTCCAAACATATTTTATTTGCAGATGACCTTAGAATATTTAAAATTTTAAAGTCAATAGATGACTGTCATAAACTACAAAACGACCTACATTCGTTGTTATCTTGGTGTCATGAAAACGACTTATTTTTTAATATAAATACATGTATGTCTTTTAAATTCCCAAAAAAATCAATAAAATCGTTTTCAATTATTCAATTGACAACACAATTTAAATGAACGACGAGACAATTCGAGATCTTGGGATACTTTTTGATAACAAACTTAAATTCAATCATCACATTTCAAAGAAAGCGTCCAAAATCTGTGGATTTATTTTGCGAATATCTAAACCATTTAAAAATTAAACCAGCCCGAAAATTTCAACTACATTGTATAAAATCATTTGTTTTTAGTTTGCTTGAATTTACTTCTATAATATGGTCTACTAATTATAATAGTCAATAACGCTGATTTAATCAGTGCAACGTTCATTTTTAAAATTGTTAACATTTAGAATCGGATCAAATACTTTCATAATCAACTATTATGATCGTCTAGAGTACTTTCGCATCTTAAGCTTAGAGTTCAGAATGATATTGGTTGTTGATATTCTTGCACAAAAAATAATATCTAACCATGTAGATGCCCAAGATATCCTTGCTCAGACAAACATTAATGTTCCTCGCCGTAACTTGCGTACCAATCCTGTCTTTGTTGTGGGAAATTATAAAACTTACATTGGATTATTTTCCCCTCTGCCAAGGATCCTCAGAACAGTGGACGAAATTTCACTAAACGGTACTATCGATGTGTTCCTATAGCAAAGGCAGGAATTTAAGAAGCAAGCGGTGTTGTCTCTCCTGACTCGCGATGTCACACTTGCCATTTTCGCCTAGATTATGCTATATAACCGTACATCCCTTTTGTTAATTATACACTTTGTTAATTTAAGTAGATTTTAAGAATGTTTAGATTAAGTATTACCCATTAATGCCAATCTATTATGGCTTACTTAAGCCTGTTGATTGGCATCCTTTTTTTGTTACATGAAGATAAAATGATCAGTCTTTCGCTTCAGGAACCAGTTTTAAAAAAAATGGCAAATAAATTATGTTATACAAATATATAAAAAAGGAATAATAATAGAATTTAAGATGAATTAGTCACTCAGATACCAACATAATATTAAAATTCCTAAATTCCACACAAGTCATGGTCAAAATATCTTTGTCTTCAAAGGTGTAAAAAATAATATTAATCTTCCTAATGAGCTAAAAACTACTAAAAATAATATATCAATAAATAATAATATAAGTAAATCTAAAGAATTTTTTTGAACACGCGTAAAAACTACATTAAATTTTAATTAGTATGAATGTATAATTGTTTTATGTTTTTTTCTTTATATTTCCTATGTTTTTATTTTTTTCTAATGTACTCGTATTTAAAATTATTTAAACACTTATAATAATTAATAAACAACTACAACAGTGTAAGTCACTCTCCAAGCACAAGAGTTTAGTCTCTTTTTGGAGAGTTACAGTGATAACATTAACTAGATGTGTAAAAGTAGATATGTATAGAATTTTAAAAAAACATGTACCTTTTATGAAAATTATTAATTAAAAAAATTAAAAAATAAACAAATAAATAAATAGTTAATGTTTGTGACGTACCAAAATTTTGATTTGAAGAACTCTAGTAGGCATCGGATAAACATACCTGCAACAAGAAAATAACAATATTAATAAAGGAAATAAAAGTCAACGTGTATTTTTGTTGTTTTTATATTATTTTCGTACATTCATGAAATTTAAAATAGAAGAATCACATAATTAACTATGATACAACTTCATCGGATCTTTGTCTTGTGCTGAATTGGGTACCAAAGGATACTCAGTAAACAAATAAGAAACGGATTTCGCAACCTTTTTAAATAATTCCAAAATAAAAAAAAGTAAAGATTTTTTTATTTATTTAACTTTTTGTACATCATGTTATTTGTACATTGGCGGGCTTGTTGTCAAATGGCAATTTCTTCCAAACAACCAATAAAATATCAACCAGTTTTATTTTTATAATTCAAGTTGTAGAACATATTCAATAGAAAATAAAGATTAAAAAGCTGAATTTAACCTTGAATCAAAACTTTTACTTAATGGGAAAAGGGAAAAAAGAAGAAAGAGGAAATAGGAAAGGAGGAGAGATTAAGGAAAAGAAAGGAGATGTTTCTTCAGACGTGATTTAAACTATTATTTATGTTTAAGTAACATGTATTCATGGCACATATATATACTTTATATTTGTATAGTAACGTTTTTTTCTGATATTTGATAAGCTAGGCATTTATAATCAGGTAGTTTTAGTTTTTATTTTTTATGTTATTTTTTTATTAGTATAGGACTATTTATGCTCTAAAGATAGAAAATCTCCATCTTAGAACAGGCTGTGCCATGTTAGATGGAGACTATCATAAACAAATAACGCTCCGTTTTCATTTTACATTAATTGGTTTTATATAGATTCTCTGTTATTAAGAACGTATATTATTTTTTTTGCAATAAATTTATAAGTAAATAAAAAATAAATAAAAAAGATAAATCTTTGATGGTGGATGGGAGATGATTCCACAGTCGAGCCGCATGGACACTATGTGAGTTAGAGAAGAAAGAGGAATTGTGGATGGGTATTAAGAGAGTGCCTTGAGTATTAGAATGAAGAGGTAAACCATGAACTGATAAGCGTTGAGATTTTTTACGCAGGTATATAGTAGCGTTAGGACTATGTAGTACATTTAACAGAAGGGAGAGGGAGTGATAGTCTCTCCGCTGTCTAATTTTGAGCCATTTCAGTTGCCTACAATAATCAGAAATGTGGTCATATTATGCCGTGTTGTGTCGTTTTCATGTGTCAAAATACTACTGGAATTAAAGGGGAATAAGTTGGGATCACATTTCACGTGTAAGTAGCGAATTCTTGTACTTGGTGTTATCTGAATGATATGCACCTTAATGTACAAAAAGGTTACAAGATTACATTAACAAGAAAAAAAACAACAAAATATATCATTTACGTTGTTAACAATATGAGCATTTATTCAGTTAACTCGATTCGAGATCTAGGAATAACTTTTTACTCACGCATTACATTTTCCACTCATTTTAATAATATTGAAATAAAAGCCCGAAAGATGTTAGGATTTATATTCAAAATATGTAAACCTTTTAAATATGCATCATCGATAATTTGTTATTACAATTAATTAGTTCGTAGTTACTTGGAATTTGGATATGTAGTCTAGACAACACATAATTCACATTAATTTAATTGAATCTGTGGAAAAAGAATTCTTCGTAACCTTACATTTAAATACCACCTGGGCAAAACCCTTCAGTCTTATGATCAGCGTCTAGAATATTTTGGTCTAGATAAGTTGGAATTTAGAAGATAGATTTTAGATTTTATATATCTTTTTAAAATAATTTATTTTAATTTTGATTCTATATTTTGTTTAGAGAATGTACCCCTGAATGCGATTGAGATCTTCCAACCTTTAATAATAATATGGCGCACTTTAGTGCATTATCACGTATGTTAAGATTGTATAATATACATGAAATAATTATTGGAAAACTGTAACGCAATTTATGAAATCAAACATTCACTTATATTAACATGGTAAAAATGTTTTGTTATAATAATTATTGTTGGTAATAATTTATTGTCATAACTTTTATAACAATCAAAGAATTCAATTAAGCTAGTCAGTCGAAATTCAGTCGAAAACGCACACTTTCGTCTACTTGATATTACATTTTGAAGGCTTGTAATAAAATAAAAATTCAAGAAGTGTAAAAGCAAACACAATATCTTATTGAGCAAAAAATTTTTTTTCGAATGACGCATAACTTTTACCATTTTGTTTTACTTTTGGTATTCATTTTTCAATTTGGAAAAAAACGAACACAACTTATGTTAACACCTAACACATACAGATTTTACGTGAATTGTTTTAATGCACCCATGTCTAATATGTATATTTACCTTAAGTTTAAAAATAGTAAGTAAATTGAACGAACAAAAAAACACCCATTAGTTTAAATAGTCAAAAAGTATAACCTTTAAATATTCACTTTGAATTTAGTTTTGAGATGAACATAAAACACATTTAAATTTATTTCAACAGAAAATGAAAACATTTTTAAGAAGGAAATAGGGAAGTCTAGGCATTTACAAGGCTTATGACCTGTCATTGGGTGGTTTAAGTGGTTACTTTACACACTGTGTAACTGTGTAAAAAAGAGCTGAAACCTTTATCACGTGAGTAAGATTCATCCGGCTGAACCAAATCACCTACTAGGCAACGCCTGATAACAATTTTCCAATGTGTATACATCCTTTTTTACCAGGTAGTAATTCAACAATGTTTGAGTATGTCCAAATCCCATGTTTGAACATCCACATTTCCTCAACTCTTACAAGCATTTATTGGTTGTTTGCTTGGAATTAATTGATAAATGCCAATAAGCTGGCCAATGTAAAAAAAATATTTATGTTCGAAAAGTTAAAAAAATCAAGTAAAATAAATATAATTTCATAACACTAGAAATAAAAATAAATTAAAAATTTCATTTACGAAACAATCATTTATACCAAGGCCTATATGCACGGTGTAATGATCAGCGCGTTAGCCTGCCATGCACGAGGTCTCGGGTTCGATTCCCGACATGGTCGATGTGAAATATTGATTCAAAGGGGTGTTTTCACACTAGAATATTTCATAGTCCCTGGACTGGTACCTGAAGCGCAAGACTAATCATCTTACCTTTATGTAAAAAATGATCAAGATACGCTGCGATTGGTGTACCAATGCAGTGCCCTATGCACTATTAGGTGCGGAAAGGGAATTATGATTATGATGTGCATGGCAATCAAAATTTATTATTAGCTTCCAAAAAAAAATAGTGTGTTAAAAGTGTTCCTAATAAATAATCGTTTATACAGTATAATATATATTTGTAAGACGCAATTAAATTAATTTAAATGTAAATAACGTAGGCAATAGACACCATAACTCATTTTTTTACTGTTAATATTTTCTTAACTTTTTTATTTATTTACTTTATTGTGATTTTATTTTATTATTTTTCATTTGTGTATTCTTTGTTTTGTTTTTTGGTGAAACTGTTAGAAATTGCTATTGGTAATGAGTCAACCATTTAACTGTGAATACCTTTGTTTTATTTAAGAATAAATATTTTATTTTTTGGTATTTATCATGTTGTATTTAGTCTGGTTAATAAAGGTATAAAATATTATTATTATTAGTGTTTATTTTGATTTGTGAATTTATAAAAAGTATTTCCAAAATATGTATTTTGTGTAAAATGGCGTTTACGTTTGTGCTTGCGGCAAATCTCGTTTAACAGAATATGTATACAATAGAAAGTTACGTAAGCAGGGTAACTTAAGGCAAAAGGGGAAACTTCGTCACAAGTATGCTCACAATAATGTTGACAAACTTGTATTCAGCGGTTCGTCAAAGCATCACCTTTGACATAGTACATAATGTTGCTTGTAGTTTACCAAAACTTTGATTTACGGTCCTAAACGGGCAGTTTTTTTTTCAGTATTTTGGGATGGTTTGTTCAAACCCTTCTTTACGAGAATTTATTTTAACCATATCAAATAAGTAATTTCCTATAACCATAGTTCTTCAGGTCTACCAATGAATAAAATGACTCGCCTACAGTCTGTATTGAAAGCCGCAGCGAGAATGATTTTTGGAATATATTAAGATCGTCATATTACTCCACTACTTATTATTAATTATTATTACACTAAAGAAATACAAACTTTGTTGTCTTATGTATCCTGAACGCGCATTTGCGGTCGCAGGCTCTATGGCATGAAATGCTTTCCCAGCAGAGGTGCGAGGCTGTGAGAGTGAAGTGATATTTTGGAAAAAACTTAAAACAAACTTGTTCCCTAAATCTATAACTTATCCAGAATAATAATAATTCGTGTCCGAGCGAATATGAAATATATTTATTCAAACGGTTTCAAAGAAAAAATCATTTGTAATTATAACTAATACATATTATATATATAGAAATCAAAAAAAATAAAATATTAGTAACCCTTTCAGCCCGGGTATTTACGTGAAACTACGAAAATTTTGATATCTATGAACACGCGCAGCGCAAAGATCTACATTTTTCTGAAAACCGCACGTAAATCGGTTGAGCCGTTAAGGAGGAGTTCAGTGACATCACACGTACAGAAGAATTACATATACTTTTAAAATTATTTACTGACAATTATTGATGGAATTCCATTGTAATGATGTAATAACTTATATTTACATACAAGTTATTAATTTAAAAATACTTGGTACACTTCCACTTATTTATTTAACCAATTAGCGCTTTCACCCTCTAATGGGCATCTTTAGACTGGTGAGTATTGTACAGTGTAAGAATAATTTATATAAAACTAAATATTATAATTATATAAGTGTAAGTACATTTAAAAATAAGATGAAAAAGATACAATACGCAATATTTCAATGGAACAAAGTGAGACAAATTATTGAAGTGAGTGATGGCGGTGTACTTTAAGAGAAGATTCTATTATTTAAAAAATATTTATTGTTTTATTACAATGTACTTCAACTAAGGGGGCTAATAAGGGTGAGTTTTTGAATTCTATCCGCTGATTTATTGAAATTCTATCGTTATTATTTTTTATCATATTTATTTTTTAAATTTCTAATCTATCTTACTTTTGACCTTTATGTCCTACATGTAAAATTTGTATGTTTTTTGATTTGTAAAAACTATGTTTTAATTTATTAAAATGTGATGCATAGTTTGATATATCGTTATTTAATATATTTGAAGCTAAATGTTCTTTTAATCAATATTTAATCGCTCACCCGCTTTGTCCCATGTATGAACCAGGACAATAAAATGTTAATTCATATATACCGCTTTTTTCAAATTTGCGGACCTGATCTTTACTATTAATTAATGTTTAGCCCAGATATTTTTAATTATAAAACGAGACTAAAAGATTACTTTTTGTAACACATGTTTTATTTTATTGCTAGTATTTAAGAATTATACACATGAAGATTAAACAATGAAAAAAATAATTTCAGTCCATACATTTCAGCTTATCCAGTATTTTATTCATAATATATTTCAGAAATACGTTGAAGAGTAACTTAGCGTGAACGCACTTCCAGGAAATATGAAGTAACTGGAAAATTGCTTCTGGCAATGATAATATCGTGGGTATACAAGGAAAATCAGTTAACTACGTTTTTGGCATATTTGAGTTATGAATACCAATAACTTCAATTTTTTATCCTCCATCTACAGGTTTAATCAGTTAAATGATATTAACGCTATTAACTGAGTTTCAGACAATTGTAGAGCGAGTAAAAATGTATATATAGCATTTCTTCTCAAATCTTTACAAAGAAAATATTTTTTTTTTTTATATTTTGATTTTTTCAAGTGAAATAAATACTTTCTAAATACGTTCTTTTGATTTATCCAAATATTTAATTTTAAGGGCCATTTTCAACGAGTTTTTAATAACTCAGTATTAGAACATGGGAATCAAGTTGGGGTAGAGTGGGATTTGATCCGTGAGTCCGAGACACTAGCCACAGGACCACAACCTGACTCAAATGATTTCAAGTGATTATTTTTCAATTGAAGTTCATGTTTTTAATAATGAATATATAAGGAAAAACGGTTAGGTGTCTTTGTCTGATTTTCGTTACTAAAACAATTTCACATCCAAAGTTTTTATAACAAGTAAAAACCACTACTATGTGAGTTTAGCTAGTTTTCATTGAAGTAAAAATATCTGTCTTTATGAAACCTTACTACCGTGAAAAAAAATGTTAGAAAAGACTTATTAAAGTTACGCAAAACAGGAGTCATTCCCGAGGAATTCCATCATTGGTAAAAGAGTCTTTTCACTTCCGCTGATATGAAAGATGCTTCATCTAAAGATGAAAACAGTGTTGTAGACAATGTCGCCGGCTAACTCAACCAGCACAAATTTCTTCACAAGGAAAATCAGCTAAAAGCGGATTTTATTTTTATTATCTTACTTCCTTAATTTTTTTTTTTTAAATTCTGTTCCTTTTTACTTCATATAAACTCTGCAATGTATAAAAGTATGTTTCATGAATAATAAACAATAAGTATTTAAAAAAAAACAAAACTTGATTTTTAATGAACAACCAAACCTTAAAATTCAATTTACGCACAACTGGCTTTTTGCAGTTAGTCTGTTTTCCTTGTATACCCACGATATACTGGCAATGTTTGCCAAGCGACATATTGAAAATCAGGCCGGTCGAGGCCCAAGGCATGAAAAATACTGCTTAACCATTTTTTTGGCTTTCTTATAAATATTTGTATGTGATATTTACGTCAACAATGTTTGAGTATGTCCAAATGCTTGCAGACTGACTGGATTTCCTCCCTAGGGAGTAATTCATATTTAAATTTATTTCAACAGAGAGGAAAAACATTTTTGAGAAGGGAATATGGAAGTCTAGGCATTTATAGGGCTTATGAACTATCATTGGCTGGTTTAAGTGGCCACTTTACACACTGTAACATTCACCATTCTGCCCATGTTTGAACATCCACATTTCCTCAACTCTTCCATCTGTTGACTTTTGTGAAGTAAAAGAGCTGAAACCTTTATCACGTGGGTGAGATTCATCCAGCTGAACCAAATTCTCTCCCTAGGGAGGAAATCCAGTCAGTCTGCAAGCATTTGGACATACTCAAACATTGTTGAGTTAACTACCTGGTAAAAGAAGAAGTATAAAAATTGGAAAATTGTTTTCAAGCGTTGCCTAGTAGGTAACGCTTGTATTTTTATCGGTTTCGCTCATATTCAAAAATACATATTTTGTGTTAGTAAACGAGATGATTATGAAAATTTAAATTTAACTCTAGCGTTGCTCTGATGTTACACTAGTCTACATACAATACAAGACGTAATCAATATTTCTCTTATTATTTTAAATTTTGAAGTTAAATTTTTGTAATTTTTACCCCGGATTTGGAAAATAAAATTTGTATAACTAACTAGATTTTCATACAAAAAATATTTTCTCCTAGCTGCACGAAAAATAAATGTCCACAAAAAAAGCTTTAAATCTGTAGAAGAGAAAGCACGAAGAAAGAACTCATAAAAGGAAGACAGAGACTCTGTTCTATGGCCAATGTTTGTGTGAAAAAGATTACGTTGGTTATTGCCAGTGAAGGGGGACGCACGCATGTAAAATTAGCGGCGTATTTATGATTTTTAATTTATTTTGCTCTTACTAGACTGAATACTAGGTTTATTTTTTTTTTAATTTATAAAAGAAATTATTCTTCCATGCTTTTTTTTCAAATGTCTATTTATTTTTTTATTTTTTTAAAACTTTTTGTACATAATGTTATTTTTACATTGGCGGGCCTATTGACAAAGGGCAGTTTCTTCCTACCAACCAATAAAATAATAGTTTTATTTTTATAATTCAAGTTACAGAATATATTCAATAGAATATAAAGATTAAAAAGCTAAAGATATTTTAAAATAGAAATAAACGTATTTGTTCATAAATTACCTAAAATAAAAACTATTACTCAATGGGAAAAATGAAAAAAAAGGAAAAAGGAAAGGAGATGTTTCTTCTGACGTGATTTAAACAGCGATAATGTAGTAGCACCTTTGATGGTGGAGTCGAGCGGCATGGACACTTTATGAGTTAGAGAAGAAAGAGGAATTGTGGATGGGTATTAAGAGAGTTCCTTGAGTATTAGAACGAAGAAATAAACCATGAACTGATAAGCGATGAATTAATTTTTCTTTAGTAGAGTCTAAACTTAAGGAAATCCCGTTCTTTTGATAAACTGCGATTTAAATTAAATTTAACTCTACTTTTTTCATTGCCCCTTTTACTGTGAGTTTGGCAAATTGTATGAAGGCTTATGTCAGATATTTTCATTCTTCCTCATGACCACATTACAATCACGCTAATTGCAGCAAAAACTATTTTTTTTAAAAGATGCCCCATTTTTAATTTACATTAAAATCGGGATTAGAATATCACCATTTAAAAATTCGTTTTTTTCATGTTTCCTTCTTATTTCCTTCCCAGTAGTTAATCCATTGAAAACTTATTAAACTACGGTAGAAATAATATATTAAATAACAACAAATGTTATATGTGAAATAAAATAATAACATGTTTATATGAAACTTTGTAATTAATTTAATCTAAAATGGACAAGAACGTGGGAAGTATGAAGCAAACTTTAGCCTACAATGAAAGGATCATTTTTTAAATACTAGTTTTTAATTTTGATTTAATTGTTGAATTCGTTTTCTAAGCTAGTGAATAAGCTTTCAAAAAGAAATGAGAGTGCGGTTAGGAGTAGCAGGTGCCACATTTAACAGTATGGAGGCTGTTTTGAGATCGGATATTTACTCAGTGAAAATCAAATATCGCCATATGCAGACAAATCATTACGCAGTTTCCCCGTAAGGTTAAGCAGAGGGACAGAACGTCACATCACTCTATCTCTGTATACAGATCTCGCTTCCTCTACATTCATACATCTCCTCATGCACGCACGCCGATTGATTATTCCGCCTTTTGACATGTCCATCTTCAAGTATTTGTTGGATTTGGTCATTCCATGTCTTTCTCAGTCTTCCCCTGTTACTGTATCCATCAACATTCGTATTGTAAATATTCTTAGCCATTCTTTCGCTGTCCATTCGCTCTACATGTCCAAACCAGCGCAGAGCTCTTTTCTTGATTTTGTCGATGATGCTTATCTCAGCCTTACATAATGTACGGATCTCTACATTTGTGCATCTATCGTACATAGTTTTACCACTCATTCACCTGAGAGATCGCATTTTAACAACATTCTGCCCACTTTCTTCCTTGTTTTCTTTATTTATTTTTATATAAACATCATAAATTGCCTTTAATTGAAAGCATATATTGAAAATAAATATGAAAAAAAAACATATTTAAATGCACGAAAAAATTATAAAATTGCATAACTATAATAATAGTAACAAGTAGGTAAATACACATAAGCAACCAAAAATATTAACGAAATAAATACATAAAAATGAAAAAACAAAAAAAGGAAAAACATTTAAAAGTATAAAGAAAAGTTTAAGAATAATATTGCGAGAGAAAAAAACAAATCAGACTCATTTTACAACCGTTAAGTCCAGAACCAAATATATCAGCCTTGTCCTCATACTGATTGCCATATCTATGGAGCCTAGGGATAGGCGAGTGCATGTGATAGTTGGTCCTAGAACTTGCAGAACAAAAAGGAGATCTGTGGCGGGTATGTCGACCAGGTACACGGAAACACACCAATTCCAGCAAATCAGGACAGTCAATTAATGAATTGATCACTTTATAAGGTGATATTAGGTCAGTAAGGATTACAATATTTGAGTTTGTCCAAATGTTCATAGACAAAAGACTGGATTTCACCCCCTCGGGGGTCATTAAGATAAACAAATTACAACAGGGATGGAGAATACCTTAAATAAGGGAATATGGAAGTCAATGCATTTACAGGGCTTATGACCTGTCATTGGCTGGTTTAAGTGGCCACTTTACACACTGTGTAACATTCACCATTTTGCCTATGTTTGAACATCCATATTTCTTCAATTCTTCCATCTGTTGATTTAAGTGAAGTCAAAGAGCTGAAACTTTTATTGTTGTGAAGAGATTCATCTGACTGAATTATTTCACATACTAGGCAACGCCTGAAAACAGTTTTCCAATTTTTAAACTTCTTCTTGGACCAGTTGGTTTCATTACAATATTTGAGTTTGTCCAAATGTTCATAGACAAAAGACTGGATTTCACCCCCTCGGGGGTCATCTACGACTTTCGACATCCTCACATCTCACATCCTCGGACTTCACTAAAATCAACAGATGGAAGAATTGAAGAAATATGGATGTTCAAACATAGGCAAAATGGTGAATGTTACACAGTGTGTAAAGTGGCCACTTAAACCAGCCAATGACAGGTCATAAGCCCTGTAAATGCCTTGACTTCCATATCCCCTTATTTAAGGTATTTTCCATCCCTGTTGTAATTTGTTAATCAGTAAGGATTCTTTTATAAGAAAGTCTTAAAAGATTTGCTGAAGATAACAATTGATTATAATTAAATAAAGCAGCTGGAATATGAAGTTTAAAATTAATATATTTTAGAAATTTTTTCTGAACGCGCTCGGGTGAATCAGAACGTACACGATAATGGGGCAACCAGCGACCAGACTGGAGAAATATATTTAAAACGACTTCTAACCAAGGAGCAATAAAGTAACTTGATTGGTTTGATTCTTTTTAATTTGTTAGTAACCCTACAAATAATTCCCAACATACTTAGCGCTTCATTTGAAATCTTGTCAATATGTTTGATAAATGTAAGTTTATCATCAAAAATTTCGCCAAGATCTCTAATGAAATCAACTATTTCAAAAGTCCATACTTCACTCTCATACATCAGGGTCGGGGCCAGGACTGTATAACGCCTGCATAACACATTTTCACCTCTACGGATGCGAATCGTGGCCCTTCATAACAAAATTCTGAGTTTTAAGAATAGGTGTCTCAGAAAATTCTTGGGTGTGCGGTGGTTTGACTTTGTGAGGAATGAAGTCTTAAGAGAATGGACGCAGCGAACTCCGGTGATAACTGTCGTCAAGCGAAGGCGATACGGTTGTCTAGACCATATACTGCTGAGAGCCTTTACCACGCTAGCCTACTTTACAAGGCATCGGGTTCTCAACGTCCTGGACGTCCATTGCTGACAGTTCGCTGGCAGTTTATGTCAGAACTTCGGGACGAGAACCTGACTTGGGAGGACGCAAAGGAGTTGGCGGCCGACAAAGATGCATGGAGGCTTTTTGTGGAAACCATATACACCAACTAGGGAATGAAATTAATGTAATGATCTGAATAAATGTAAATGTTAACTATATATATATTATATACAAAGTGTTCTTTAAACCCTGTCAGATGCAAAACCACGATGATTAGTATGAGCAAGAAGACATATTGGCATAATAAAAAAAAATTTAGAACCAATTTTATTTAAAAAAATAAAATATATAAAAAACAAATGGTTGCTTACTTCTGCAGGGGAGAAGTGAGTTGGCGGTGTATCAGACCCCCCTTTCTTCCTTCTTGTTTCATCACTGCAGAAGTAAGAACCATATATATATATTTTTTATTTTATATTAATCTGCCAACATGTTTTCTTGCTCATACTGATCATCGTGGTTTTGAATGTAACAGGGAAAAGAACACCCTGTATATATCGTCACCATTCTTCATTTTTATGCAGCCATAACGACCACTATGATTAATTTTTCAACCTCAAGGAAAACATTAATGAATTTAGTAGAATGCAAATTTATTCCGCACATAAAAAATTATGGGTTCACAATAAAATAGAGACACTCAGTTGTAAACTTGGAAGCAAAATCACATGGGATGGCCTTACACAAACAGGAGCAGACAGTCGTATCCACCAAAAAACTAATAGTCAGTAAAAATCAATTATTTTCTAATCCAACAACATAGACTTAAAGCCTTCCAAGCAATTAGTCAAAACATATGTGTGAAATATTTTGATGCATGATTGTGATTGTAATTTTAAAAATATTGGAAGCCTTCTTAATGTGGCCCTATAGGCTAATCCTAAGAATTTTCTGGAGATATGAAATGGCAAAAAACGAGGTTCGGAGCAAAATTGAAAAAACCAGGTCAAATACCATATTGAAAAGGCTTGCAAAATGGATAGGTCAAATTTTGCGACATAAAAATCTCCTGCACAATATACTGGAGGGAATGATTAAAAGATTAATTAGCAGAGGGCGTTTTAAGCGTCTGGGCGTCTTTGCCAAAGTATTTGGAGCAAATTCGCCATGATATGAACTGTAACAGAGCTGATAAGGATCGCCGAAGACCTAGTGGAGGGGGGGACGAGATGCAGGCGTGCAAGAATTTGCTGCCAACCATCTGGGATCGATTAAAAGAGGGCGTCCTCGCCGAAAGTATCTGGAGCAAACATGCCATGACATGAACTGTAACTTGTTTTATAAAGCTGATGAGGATCGCTGAAGACCAAATGGAGTGGAAGAAGAGATGCAGGCATGCAGGGCTTTGCTGCTAACCATCCAAGATCGATTAAAAGAGGGCGTCCTCGCCGAAAGTATCTGGAGCAAATATGCCATGATTTAAACAGTAACTTTTATACACAACCTAGTGGTGTGGAAGAAGAGATGCAGGCATGCAAGTCTTTACTGCCAACCATCCCTTGGATTAAAACTGAAGAAGAGGTTCTATTATGGAATGATGGTGGAGGCAGAAAAGGTCAAGTAACGTGTTTGTGCCCTTTATGTCGAACTTCAGTTCTAAGGGTCGTGATTGTTGGTACTTTTCTCATCCATTCCATTTCATGCATATTTTATTTTGTCTTATTTACTCTTCGGTCCCCACAGTACCTTATTTTTATTCACTTTTTAGTGTGTTAAGTTAAGTTGTCATTCAGCTAACAAATTCGATTGAAAAACCTGCCGTATTGCGCAATTTGATCAGCCATTGTCTAGAGTACAGAGTAAGTTCGCTTTACCGAGCCCTTTGTGGGGATCCGCAGCCACAAAAAAACGCAAAAGCAATCATCTTACACAAAAGGGTAATTCGACTACAAAACCTCGTGTAATCTGCGCCCGTTTGCCGCCTCCCTTTCGGACAGTTCCCCTTAAATTACTTTCTCCCCGCGTGATTTATTGGACGAACAAAAGGGACGATTACGCTGGAAGATCGTGACTACGTAGCCAATGCAATGACCAGAACGAGACATTACCAAATCAAAGGGCGACACATTAACCATTTCGAATTACCCAAAATAATAGTCATTACAGAAGACGTGTCCATTGTACGAGTTTTATTAAAAAGAAAATTGTATTTGAACGTGATCACTAAAAATAAAGTAACATCAGAGAAAATTTACTCGCATTTCAGTTCCTTTAAAGTAGAATACCCCAATAGCTCAGTCGCAAATAACTATCGACGTGCTTTAAAACACCCTAAGCATTTGAGCGATCATAATAAACAATTATAAACATTTACAAATTACAACAGGGATGGAGAATACCTTAAATAATTACCGTGTAACATTCACCATTCTGCATATGTTTGAACATCCATATTTCTTCGATTATAGTGAAGTTAAGGAGCTGAAACCTTTATTGTTGTGAAGAGATTTATCTGATTGAATTATTTCACATACTAGGCAAAGCCTGAAAACAATTTTTCAATTTTCAACTTCTTCTTGGACCAGTTGGTTCCATTACAATATTTGAGTTTGTCCAAATGTTCGTAGACAAAAGACTGGATTTCACCCCCTCGGAAGTCATTTAGATTAACAAATTACAACAGGGATGGAGAATACCTTAAATGCGGGAGGTCATAAACCCTGTAAATGCCTAGACTTCCATATTCCATTATTTAAGGTATTCTTCATCCCTGTTGTAATTTGTTAATCTAAATGACTCCCGAGGGGGTGAAATCCAGTCTTTTGTCTACGAACATTTGGACAAACTCAAATATTGTAATTATAAATATGCTTAAGTTATCGCAGTCATAAGTCAATGCGTGGGTAATCTCTAAGTCAACGCTTGTGTCGGTTTATTTTTATAATAAATAATAGAATATATTGCATTTGCAAAATAGTTAGGAGTATCTAATACAAGAAAGTGAAAATTAAATTACAATTACTATGGCGACTACTTTTCTTGACATTTGGCTGGCCAACCGCCGCCGCCGGCTAAATTCAGTAAATAGCATGATAAATAATAAATAAATAAAAATAGCAGTTTTGACATATTTTCCATATTTACACCAGTGTTATTCAAAAATGTGATTGCGCAGCAAGATTTTACGTCGCGAAATGAAAATATCTTGACATTTAATCTAAGGTGTTCACGGATGTTGCATTGTGATCGCGAATACGATAAACAACAATGGTGAGAAATTGTCATCAGGTCGCTAATTAGCACGTCGATAGTTATTTGTGATTGAGCTACAGGAATACAATATTTACATTTTCTTTTTTTTCATTCTCTTTCCACACCTAATAGTGGGATTGTTGTATCAATGCAGTGCCCTATGCACTGCATTGGTACAACAATCACAGCTTATCTTTATCGTTTTTGATACACAAATGTAAGATGATCAGTCTTACGCTTCAGATGAAATATTCTAGTGTTAGAACACCGTTTAAAAAAAAAATTACATCAACCATGTAGGAAATTGAACCTGAGACCTCTTGCATGGCAGGCAAACGCGCTGACCACTACATCACTGGGCCGAAATATTTACATATTTTATGTGTACTTGTTTATTTATTTGACAATTGTAGTCTACTTTATTTAACAGGCTGTTGTAAATATAAGTTAGAAGTTATTGAATAGAAAGCAGACAGCTGAGAAACTGCCGATGTGTACAGAAAAATAGATCCATACTATCCGCAGAAGCCGTATTCAGCAAGCGAATTGCCATATTAATGGGTGAATTCTGACTTGCATTTGTACGGCTTCTGGGTGTGTAAAACAATGCATGAGATCTCATTCAAGTATAATTATTGGTAACATACAAACTAATCTCTTTCAGTATATTTGGATCATATACTATATATTCGTGGGCAATGGCATAGGGGACCTTGGGGCTGTCCATTCTATAGATTCTACCTCTTTTGGGTTACTCTGCGATTGCCTTCAGTACTTTCATCTCTGACGTTCTGAGCAGACATTTGGTTTTTCTATTTAGTTTTTCGTATTTTTTATTTTCTCTCTATCTATCCTCGCCTCTGTTGTATACACCATGATTTGGTCTGACACATGTTTTGTATATCCGAATTATGTTTCCAGTAATCATGTGTTCATTGTACTACACGACATTTCTTAGGCATCCAGATGTTTACTAACTGAGATGGATATGTTCTTATCATCACCATGGCAGCATCATCTGCATGGAATGTGATGTTAATGACATTATCTCCCTTAGTAGATTCACTACTTTTTTATTCTTAAAAGCGTTTTTTTATATACATTTATTTTGCTTGTGTAAGAAAAGGTTTTTGCAATATCTTCCTAATAATATCTTTGCAATAATCCCACTTCGCCTGTTAATCTGAAAGAGCTCTTCTAACCTCTTTCACAACACGGACTATCTCTTCGTTCTTGTAACGAGAGAACCCTTTTAATACCCTGTCGCCACTCTAATTTTCTTGCCACCTCTTTCACAGTAGTAGCCACTTGAGTGTGGAATAATCTACCCACTAATGTTAGAGACGCGCCCCTTCTTTATTTACATTTAAGTCAACATTGAAATGTCACTATCTTAATATTTAAATTGTTCCTTCATCCTTCTTCTTTTCTTCCCATCCCCTCTCCTCTTTTCATAGTATAGTGTTATTTTTTTTTAATATTTTTTTTTGTTACTCTTTGTTTTTAATTTTTGTATAAAATTGTAAGATTCAATATGTCCATGTATTTGTAATTTTCTCACACTGAACGGTTTGGGTAGTGTAAGAAATGTAGGTATATTGTTGGTGACAATATATCTACAGTCGTCTGCATACCCACACAGCTTGGCAAGTCATTCTAGATTTGTCTCTCCTACTAAACAGTCGCTCTCTAACCACAGTAATATAAGCATTTAGAATAAACCACAGTCAACTACAAAAAGTCTTATTATTGAACTTCACATACCACCATAGGGTATATGCCCGCCTTTATATGTATATGTATACAAAGTGTTAAATATATAAATATTTTATAGGGGAATAAAAGGACGATAATATTTTAATTTTATTCGTGATTTTGTAAACGTATTTTTATGACTGATTTAAATAAAAGTTATTTAAGCTGTTTTTAGCAAGATTTAAGTTTCCGACCGTTATCAGATCACGGTAAAAAAAATCATAATTTAGAAACAAAAGGTTTTCTAAAAATTATTTCTTCCTTTTTTAAGTTAAATGGGCATTTTCAACTTATAAATTGGCTCCGCAAATCAGCAAATTACATTTTATAAAGCCTGTAAATGTTTTAACTTCTACTTAATTAAACCTATCTCTGTTGATGAACCTAAAGGGAAGCAATGTTGGACGGTCGGATGGATGTCACCAGACCAGTCTGAAATCATAACTCCACTACTTCGGGAATTGCACTGGCTACATTTTCCACAGAGGGTGGAATACAAACTCTGTTGGCTTATGTATAAGTCACTGCACAACTCCGCTCCAGAATATCTAAGGGAACTCTGCGTTCCAGATGAACTAGCTGACAGACGTCTTACGCTTAGATCAGCTACATCTACGTCGAAAGGAAAAGTTATTATACCTCTACGCAAACAGCGCACTAAATTCGGCGAACGTGCATTTGCGGTCGCAGGCCCTACGGCATGGAATGCTCTCCCAGAAGAAGCCCGAAACAGTAAGAGTGAAGTGATGGTTCGGAAGAAACTTAAAACCCACTTGTTCTCTAAATCATTTGAATAAATTCTTAGCATATGGTGAAAAAATAATATGAAAAATTACATTGTTTTTTTTAATTAAAAAGTTAAAATTAAAATTGTATCTTTGTAAAACACTTTGTAAAGCGCCCTTTAGGTATTATATTACGAAAATGACGCTATATAAGTTATCTATAACTATTATTATTATTAAGCTATAGTAATTATTATTTTTTATCCTAGCTTTAATTTTCATTATTGTTTGTCATTTCAATTGTACTTTTAGGTTTTATAAAGAAACGTATTTGTCGTCCTCGCCGTGTAATGGTCATCGCGTTAGCCTGCCATGCTAGAGGTGTCGGGTTCGATTCTCGACATGGTTGATGTGAAATATTTATTTAAAAGGGTGTTTTCACACTAGAATATTTCATAGTCCCTGGACTGGTACCTGAAGCGTAAGACTGATCATCTTACCTTCATGTCACAAAAATGATCAAGATACGCTGCGATTGGTGTACCAATGCAGTGCCATATGCACCATTGGGTGAGGAAAGGGAACGATGTTAATGTTAGAGACACCCCTTATTTATTTACATTTAAGTCAAGATTGAAATGTCACTGTCTAAATATTTAAATTTTTCCTTTACCCTTCTTCTTTCTTTCCCATCCCTTCCCTCTCTTCATAGTATAGTGTTATTATTATTTTTATTTTTTTTTATTTTGTTTTGTTAATCTTTCTTTTGAATTTTTGTATAAATTTGTAAGATTTAATATGACCATGTTTTTAAAATTTTCTCAAACTGAACGGTTTGAGTAGGTAGGAAGAAATTGCCTTAAAACAATATGCCCGCCCTTATATGTATATCTATTGTATATCTATATTAAGTATCAAATAAATAAATAGATGCTGATGATGATGTAGTTACCATTGTAAAATGGAATAAATAACTCCGTAAATAAATAAAATAAATAAATAATATGGTGACCGATATTAGCCGAACTCTCGTTTTTGAGAGAATATACGGGGTGGTTGGTGAATTTGGTATACAATAGGGTGTTTTCACAAGTCAGGAATAACGTTAAAAATATAATACATATAATATATACTAGAGTGATTTTTAACAATTCTACTGATATAATTATCAACGTATATTCAAATAAGATTTCATTTATGATTCTGGTTTAAAAATGAGCTCGCAGTTGGAATCGCGTCATTTTGACGTCATGCGTCATGATCACCGACTGCGCTTCTAATAAATATTGCGTGCAAGATTGGAGCCAAAACGTCATACGTGGCATTTATTTTAAACCATTAATTCAAAATATTTTTTCAAAAACTTTTTATTAAAAATTATCTGACGTCATGCGGAAAAAAATATTAATACCGTCACCATCGTATTTTTTGCGTATTTAAAAATAAAAATAATAAAAAAGTGTAAAAAGACCCAATTGTCAAAGGAGCCCAATGTCTCCGGTATGAACTGAAACACACATTTTTAAAAAAAAAACACACATTTTTTACATTTTTACATTTTAACATTTTTTTGCATCACAACAGGCCAGGAGGCTTAATTACAGTGGTGAATTACGTCACAGAGCACCCAGGCTTGAGAAAAATTACATTTTAAATTTTGGGTTCTCACCGGGAATCAAACCCGGAACTTTTCGTGCTTGAGTTAAGCGTCTTGACCACTACACCACGGAGGCCGCCACTGAACAAATATTTTGTGCCGTCGTTTCCCGTCAAATGAAAGTAGCGTTTCCTTTCTAATCCTTGGTGTTGAAATTGTCAAACGGAATACTTACTAACAATCCTTTCACTGTCGACTTGATTAAATCGGTGTAGTTAATAACCTTTAAATATGTGGCGCTAGATGCATAATTATGAAAGTTATCGTTAGGTAACTTGTATGAAGGACGCCGGAGTTCATAAATGTAATATTAATGATAATAATAATTGTAATTTGATGTTCATGAATTTATAAAAAACACTTTAATAAAATCACAGTACATAAAACTGAAAAATTCAATATTTTAAACGGGTGGAGGAAGTACTTTTACTGTTGAGATACCTGTATTTATAAATCCCCTAATGGTTCACTCCGGTACATGTCCATACAAAAAACTTGAAATATTGTTAACATCAATTTTGATTTCAGTTGGATGATTTGATTTTGCCAAGGCAGCTTGCCAATTATAACTATGCAAAGTTGGGTCGCAATTTGGTTGACTTGTTTTGACAGTGAGTGGACAGATTGACAAGCCAATTAGATCTCAAAACCTGATGGCTGACGTGCGGTTCAAACTGTTATCTACGTAAACAATAGAACCGGAAATAAACAAGGGAAGACATAATTTTTTTACAGTCTTTGTGTAAAAATTCTACAAAAGATTTTTTGATTTATCCTGAAAGATTATTCTTATTTTTATTTTTAGAGGTGGGGGTCAGTGCTATGATTTAAGCTTCTGACGTCACTGCGACCAGTGAAGATCTATTGTGATGAGTCCCTGTGAATAGTTCTCGCCCTCCGTGCCCAGGTGAATAAAGAGCCTGGCTACTGTGTGGAAGGCGAGAATTTAAATTTTGCTCAATCTTCCCTTCCATGCTCAGATCTGTATAATATCGGGCTATAAGGCAGAGAGCGAGCTCTTTAACATCTTCAGGTTTAACAAGTGGTCCCCCGAAGATAAGGCTTCTTTTATAATGCAAAGCCTCACACTCACATAGAACGCGTATAGGTGTTTCCTCATCTGCGCTGCAGAACCTACATCTAGAAGTTTCGGAAAAGTTCATTCTAGCATCCTGAAAGATTGTCAAGAAAAAAATGTCAAGAACTCTGTCATTCAGTGGGGGATGAAATAATTTAACGCTTCTGTGAAATTGTAAATTCAACATGGGAATGCCCAGAACTGTTAACTTTCATCAACTTCCGGGTGCCTGGAAGAATGACTAGACTGGTGCCACCATTTTGTAGCAACAATTCACAGACTGTGCATACTTTGCCGTATTGAACAGACTTCATGAACTCGGCAATAGTTATTCCCACGTATCGGATATATTTAATGCAAGGTATTGATCCTATAGAACAAACCTGTTGAACTTTTTCAAAGGTGGTGAATGGTAATTATTTTTTTTTATGCATTTCATAACGTATACAATTTTTTGTTCACTTTGCCCAGATGTATGAAATAGTACTAACGATTTTCTTGTTATATTTGTTTTTTACATTTATTCTTAAATTGTTTAAACTTTCTACTGAATATGTTGTATAATTTTTAGTTTTATTTTTTTTTATAAATCTTGAGTAAAACGAAATTTATGTTTTTTTTTTTTTTTTAATATTAAGACAAATATGTTAGTATTATAAATTTTAGTAAAAGGCATATTTGCCGTTTATGTTAATAAAATAAAAATAAAATAAAATAAATACTAAAAACTATGTTAGATAAGGGGAATCCCGCAACGAAAGATGCAGAAGAAATGGATAAGTTAAGTGAAAGAAGACTGGTCTGGTGCCATAATTACGGAATAAAATGAAAATAGTTGAACCCATTGTTTCCTACATTCTTATACGCCGAAGAAATATCGACCTTGAGAATAGAGAACGTTTAATATAGACGTAAAAAAAAACGTTTTAATTCAATAGCGTATTTTAATTATTAATCAATTATATTTAGAATTGTGACAGTTAACGGAGCGAAAATTGAAAGATGGCCAGAGACAAGAGCCGATGATGAGAACTCGAAGAAATCAAATTCCATCCAGTGCCTCGATTATGAACGATATCTTCATCTGTATATATCGAGACGGTATACTTAACTTCTGTACTATCTGTATCTTACCTCGGTATGTTCTACCTACTTGTCATATCGACATCATATGATCGAAACAAGCCAATGGAATGACCGCAAACAATTAGTCCGCGCTCCTTACGTCATTGACATTTCAAATAGTTCTCATTTTTATTTTAAATAGGCTTCTGTAATAAAAAGTGCTCACTTCAAAGCGATTTTAAACTCCAATAAATCCCAATTCAAGCAAAAAATGCTCGCTTGAACATGAATTTTGCATGACTTTTGGAAATTACTTAGACGGTACGCTTAACGATCGTCTGTATGTATCTACCGATCTGTACCGATCGACTACAAAGCCGGCTCCTATAACGTCTCGATACATACACTCGGAAAGCTAGTAAAACAGATGGAAAAAATAAAATAACTAAATATTTTTTTTAGAGTGGTAACTTTCGGACGTATATAATCTGTGTCTGACGCCTAAATACTCTTATTTGTTAATAGGACAGAACTTAGCGACATTACGTTTACATCTAGGATTTCGTTTTATTAAGGTGACAGTCATGTCGGAATTTAATTCGACTTCAAAACTTACTTATTTCTCTCTTATATTTTTAATAGGCTTTTAAGAAAAAAAGTGCCAACCTCAAAACGATTCAAAATTTTAATAAATCATAATTAAAGAAATAATTGCTAGGTGGAACAAAATTTTTGACACTTTTAATGCGTAGATAAACGTATCGAGGGGTTCTAGACTCGTCGGTATAAAATTATGTACTTACAACAAAACTTGATGGTGGGGGGTACTATACCTTTGTAGTCGGTCGGGAGACTTTTATCTTCAACTGTGACTTCATACTGAAGCTATGTCATTTTAGAGCGTAGATATGTGTACCGTGACGTACGCTTCCCCTTGATTCATATCGATGTACCTACCCAAAACTTGAAGGTGGGGGGGGTCGGTAGTATATCTTTATAATCGCTAGAGAAAATTTGTCTTCAACTATACCGTCAAGGTGAAGGTATGAAGTCTTATCTTCCCATCATAATCGAGGCCCTGGTATGTACCATTCCGAAGAAGTGTTTCACTTTGATAGACGTGTTTTGATTGTGAGTTAATGATCGATAAACCAATTATATAATTAAGACATGATGGCTGACGGTTGAACCGAAATGGTTGCAGAGCAGACCACAGAACCGCAGAAAAACCGGTTCAGGGCCGACGAACTCGTCACGTGGTGAGCTACCATAAACAAGGCAAGATATCCCAAAATTCACCGGAATAAAAAAAAACTAAAAAGAGGAAGTAATTGTGCATTTTTTAAAAGATAGTATTTTATCATATACTCGTATATAGACAGTGCGAGGGAGTGGGTGCGTAGTGAAAATCGGCTATCAATATATTAATATTATTTATTGTATCTTCTTGCTGATTAAACCATTTAAAATAAATGCAGTTTTCTTACAAGTCGAAAATGGTGTTAAAAATACAATACAATTTTTACAATTCTAATGATATAACTACCAATGTATTCAAAACATGTTTTTTTTATTATTTATTATTATTAATAAAAACATATAATACAAAAAGTACATATTATACTCCCAGGAGTTATTTAAAAAAACTCATTTGGAACCGAACGTAAAAAAAAAACATTTTTGTGACAATACCTAATATCATACAAAGTTAATACATCCGAAATAGTAAGAAAGGATTATTTAAGAAACATAAAACACAGTACTTTACACCATCTATATAAATTACATTAAAAACTATCACTATCAAAAATATTTGAGTATTATTTTTTAATTGCGACACTTTTGGATTTTCTATTCGACTTTTCGTGTTTTAGCTCATCGGGCAGTTTATTAAATTCGAAATGGCCAATATTTTCCAGAGACCTTCTGCCGAACTTCGTTGAGCGAAACTTAGGCACATGAAGATTTCTTAAGTAACGCGTATTGTAATTGTGAATATCATGGCCAAATGTGTATTTTAAATTTGAGTGAGCAGAAAAGTTGATGATATTTAGAATAGTATTGGTTATGTCATGCAGTGGCATTACCTTGAAAGGAAGTATCTTTGTTTGTCGGTAGATATTATTATTTTATATTATTTTACACTTCGAAGTTTCGATTATCGATGAAGAAGTTCTCGTCTTCTGTTCAATGTCTTCACAATAAACACGAAGGCAGTATATCATGTATATGTGAGAAGGATTTCCTAAGTAACGCGTATTGTAATTGTGAATATCATGGCCAAATGTGTATTTTAAATTTGTGTGAGCAGAAAAGTTTAACATATTCAAAATAGTATTGGTTAAGTCGAGCAGTGGCATCACCTTGATAGGATGATTTAAGATTTTTGGGTTTAAAAATAAGCATACATAAAACGGCTCGCAGTTGGCATTACGTCATTTTGACGTCACCCGTTATGACCGCCGACTGCGCTTCTAATAAACATTGCGTGCAAGTTTGCGCTAAAACGTCATTCGTGCCGTTTTCCCCTCAGGGGTGCTATTCTGAACTACTCTCGCGGCACAAGAAAACAGTTTTTCTCGTGTATTTTGTGTGTAAATGCACGAGATAATACGGGCGTGAGAGCGTTTGGAATACCACTTATACCAGCTCGGGGCGGGAAACGGAAAAAAAGGTGAAATATATCGCGTTTTTGAGGAGACACATTTTTTAATCATTTTATTTTGAAAGTTATGCGTGTAAACATTTCTCAACAATATCCATAGTGATTTTGAAAACACAATTATTCTTTTTAAATCGCTAATCATGTGTATGTAATGTTTTCTTATATTTGGCTAGTAAACAAAAATACCGATTTTCAAAACTTCAAAGATGTTCTTCTTGAATTTTTATGAAAAGCGACAAATCGTTTAACGAAATTAAAATTTCAGAAGCATTATGTAACCATACTGAAAAACCTGAGTGTAAAGAAATTGGAATACATGATACTTCAAACAAACATTACGTTTTTAATATCAGTCTTCTGTTTTTCATCTCGCTACTTTACAATCCGCTACAGCGGCAAGGGGAGATTGCGGGCTGTGCGAGGCGTTATTAGAGGCAACAGGCAGCAGGCAGCAGGCAGCCCAGGCCGGTGGGGGTAGGGGGCACGAGAGAAAACCTTCGATTGTGACGGTGAGCGGAGAGCGGAGGGGGTGGCTTGCGTCACCGCATTGCGCCCGTTGCGACTAGGCGTTGCCTTGGAAACAGGGGTGCACTTGTTGCTACTGGGAAGCTGTATTGAAGTTTGGTTTGCGACCAGGCCATGACTGTTTGACTCTAAAGTTTGACTCCTATTTTATTTATTTATTTACTGGGGAAAAAACAATAGTTTTTACATACAATGCGTGTAGAAAATAAGAGAACATAGAAACTAAAATTGGAAAACAGTCAACATAAAATTTTCACGGTGATATAATTATAACAATTACTTGACCAAAATATTTTCAAAAAGGTTTCGAAAGTTGGTATAAACTATTTTTACATGAGGGAGTGCGGATATTGTCCATGGCTTTATCCCTGTGAGTTCCTCCAGTGTATGTTTGGTTACAGCAGTTTGAAGACTAGAAGGAATGTGTATTTAACAACGCACTTCTTTTGATTGTTGCGCGGTATTATTGACAACCCTGAAATTATGCGGAGCATTAGCTTTTATGTTCCGGACCTTAGACAGCGTCAGCACAGACTGTTTCACATTCCAATATACAGGACCAACCTGTCAATGGTTATGCCTGTTGGAAAGGCTATCTCTATGTTGGACATTGACATTTTTCACGTCTCTGAGGGAGTTTTTCGTTACAAGATTCTCTTACTATTTTTAAATATTATTCTTTGGATATTACGTATACGAATGTGTTTTTTTTTTATATATACCTAATTATTTTAATTATTTTTATATGTATGAATTAAGATATTCCATTTTTTAATGTAAATATATATGAATAAATAAATAAAATTGAAATTGAATTGAAAAATTTATTTTTCTTAAATAATCAAACTTCTTACCAAGTTCTTTCCTTTACCGTTTTCAATATAAATACAAGTTTTAACTTATTATTTTTAATACTTACGCACTCACACACACGCACCCACCTTTTCACACATATACACATTCACATACATACACATGAATACAAACGTCACACACATACAATTACGTAAACTCTTTTCTTATATATTATTTATTATTAGATTTACAGTGGATTTTTTAACTGGCTCTAGTATTGTTAATATATTTCTGCTTACTTTTTTATATATAACAGCTGTAAAAAAAACTGTAAATAAATAAATTATTAAGTACATTCTTATAGGTAATAACCCAATAATAAAATGAAATCAAACATTCAGAAATGCTGGAAATTAAGAACTTACTGGTAAAGATCACATCACAAGTTTTTGATTGTTAAATACACATTTATTTTATTAAATATGTACCACTCTTATTATTACTAAGAAAAGAAGAATGGACATTGGTCGAAAGTCTGTCACTTGTAAGGGTAAAGGACTTTTCGGAAGTTGGACAATATTGGCCATTTTCCATAATGACGGGATGGATTGTGAAGTCAAACATCAATTGACGATGGGAAATAATAACAATACTGGGAGCTGAGAAAGACCCAATAGGCCCTAAACCCTACAGTGGGTTGCCTGAATGTGCTCCTAATAAACTAAGGTTATGAGCCAGAAAGCAGAGTGTAATGCTCTAGCAAAAAGTACCTGGTCAGAACCATGCGGAGAAACTGATAAAGAGTACTCGCAAAGTACTCTTTTATCAGTTCTCCGCTTGGTAAAAACTCGCTTTTGACAAAGTTTAGCCGAAATCAAATGAGCGTTACCACTAGAGCCGATTGAACAAACACCTTGCTGGCATGAACCTTTCCAAAACTTCTAGATGTAGGTTCTGCAGTCCAGATGAGGAAACACCTATACGCGTTCTATGTGAATGTGACGCTTTACATCATAAAAGGAACCTCATTCTCGGGGGACCACTGGTTAATTCTGAGGATATTAAATAGGTCTCTCCCTACCTATTTTATTTCATTTATTTATTCATTTAATCCAATATAAATTACAATACAAATACATTGTTAACAAAAATGGCTATACAATAGGTAGGTACATTCAAGGCGACCTCCGTGGTGTAGTGGTCAAGACGCTTGACTCACGCACGGAAGGTTCCGGGTTCGATTCCCGGTGAGAACACAAAAATTTAAAAATGTGATTTTTCACAAGCCTGGTTGTTCTGTAATGTAATTCACCACTGTAATTGGGCCTTCTGGCCTGTTGTGGTGCAAAAAAAAAAAAAAAATGAAAATGAAAATATATATATATATTTTTATGGATATAGCCACTCCACTGGCCCACAGGCACGTTCCGGAGTGTCAGTGTATTTTTTATTTATACATAATTGTACACAATTTCACATCAATTGTGTAAAAATTTAAAAGAAATAAAAATAAAAAAAAATTAAAACATATCTACATCAATAAAACGAAAAAGGATTTTCAAGAAACTATAATTGCATTCTTATATATGAAACATATTCCTCAGCTTCCTGTCTGGTCTTTTTAGCAATCCATTTATGTACTCTAGCTTTGAAAATATTGTCCTAATAGTCCGATACTTTTCGGATCTGGGCTTGAAGAGGGAGATTTAGCAAAATGTAAACTCTCGCCTCCCACACAGAAGCAAAGCTCTTTATAGACCGGGCTTGAGAGAATGAGAACTATTCACGGGGACCCGTCACAATATATCTTTGCAGTGACGTCAGGAGCTTGCATAGCACTGACCCCAAGCACTAAGAATAAGAACAATAAATAGGATAGTCAATGATCAAGGTAATCATAGAAATACTAATTCCATCATTTCCACAACAATTTGATTTTATGGAGAGAAGAACTTTGTTTATTTCTGTTTTCGTGACACTATTAAAAGAAAATCGTTGACAATCAAGTTGTGGAAGAGATTCTATTAGAGGTAAGGTGGTAAATTTTATGCGGCTATCAATCTGGATAGGAGGTTTAGAGAAATGACTATTAAGGGTATTTAAATTAATAGAAGAGTCTGAAGCATCTTCAGATTTTATAAATCTTAGTGTCTTTTAAAACTTCCAAGATTCTTGAAGACCAGCGTTAGTTTGTTGGAATTCATGAAAGAATCTAGCTTTAGTTTATTAACAGATAGAAAAATATGCATGAATATTTGCATTTTTATGATTTACCCAAATATTTCGATTTTGGGAGAATTTTCTTTTAGTCGTAAAAACCGTAATAGAACATGCGAAACTACGAGTAGTTGCGGTAGTGCAGAAAACGAACCTCGGACCACCTGATCCGGAGTCCACGATACACACACATCCCACATTGGTATACATTCTGTAATATGTTCACTAATTCAGCTAATGACAGGTCATAACCGCTAAAAATCCCTTTATTTTCAAATTCTCTTCTCAAAAATGTTCTGTATCTCTGTTATAATAAATTTAAAGTACTTAAGGCAAACTTAACATTTACCGTAATTAATGTAACTGATTCTAAAATAAATCTTTTTTCCCTAACTAAGAGTCTGGTTAAAAGCGTCCCTAAATCATGTAAAAGCGGATTAAGAAATACTTGGTATTCTCAATTGAGTTTGCAAAGCATAATTAAAAATCTTAAAATCAGCCTATTGCAGACAGCATTTAGTTCAATTATTCAGTTCAGTGCCGGAATACGGCGTTTGTTGGCAAAACAAAATATAGTACATACTTGCAATGCAATGCAAAAATAAAATAAAAATAAGTACTTGACGTGTGAAACTGTAAGAAAATATTTCTAGCAGCTTCACTAGATACAAAAATACCTTTTCTAAAGCTACATAATATACACACCGTAAATAGTAAGAAGAATAATCTTATTTATAATTTATTTTTTTATTGTAATAAATTCATTCGAGTATTTGGTTCTGGTTCTTTTGGAGTGTATTCAAACTAGTTGAGGTTTCCTGCCATGAATATTTTTTAACGGTGTTATTATAGACAACTGTCTCATTTTCAAAACTTCTTATTTTCTAAATAGTGGTTTTGAATGAAACAAATTGATTTTTTAAACAATGATTCGTCTTATTGCTCTCTAGACAATGGATCAAGTATAGATTTAACGGCTTCACCCCAGCCCACTATATCAAATCTATTATTATTATTGGCTATTAACTTGGTTTTAGAAGATTGGAAAGAGGAAACCGATAAGAACATGTTCGTAATTGCAGTTTTTTTGGATTTTAAAAGAGCCTTCGAAACAATAGACCGAGAAATAATTATTAAAAAATTGAAAAAAATAGGAATAAAAGGAAAAACTGTAAAATGGTTTGAAGAGTACCTTGGCGATAGATACCAAATAACGAAGGTAAATGATGAAATTTCCGAGCCCCTCAAAATTTCATTGGGAGTACCACAAGGATCGGTTCTCGGACCGGTTTTGTTTATTATATACATAAATGATATTGTCGAAACATTAAAATATTCAAAAATAAGACTCTTTGCAGACGATGCCTTATATATATCGGGAGAAAATTATAAAACAATTATGGACAGACTAAATCATGATCTTAATAGTGTATCACTGTGGCTAAAAATTAATAAATTAAAATTAAATGTTAACAAAACTAAATATATGAATATAGGAAACAAAAGAATAGAAATTACACCATCAATTGTAATAGAAAATGAAAAACTTAATGAAGTCACTGAAATTAAATATTTAGGTGTAATGTTGGATTCAAAACTTACATTTCACCAAAACGCTAAGATGGTAATAAATAAGATTGCAAAAAAAATATCAATTTTAGGAAGGATCAGAAGATTTATTGATAAGGACTCCTGCAAAACTATTTACAAAGCAATTATTGAACCACACGTTAACTACTGTAGTAGCATTTTATTTTTATCAAACAAAGAAAACATAGATAAACTAACTGTATTACAAAATAAAGCCTTTAGAATCATTTTGAAAAAAAACAGATAAACGAGGGTAAAGTCGATGGTAAATGAAATGAAATTATTAACATATAAACAAAGAATATTTTAAAATACAATGATATTTGTTCATAAAATTATAAACTCTAATAAAAAAACAGAATTTTGGAAAAAAATTGATCGGAACCAGCATGAACACGATCACAATACTAGAGAAAAGAACAAAATTAGACTTCCATTTAGGAAAAAGGCAAAGTCACAAAATTCAATTTTATTTAAAGCAATTAAAAAGTATTACGAAATGGAAAAAAATATTTATGAAGAAAAAAACATATCAAAATTTAAAATAATGGTCAAGACATATGTGATAAACAATTTATAAATTAAATATATTTGCAATGTTATTATTAGAACACACATAACAATATGTATGATATGTGTGCCCTACTTTAAGATTTAAATAAAAAAAAATAAAAAAATCTAATTATGTTTTGGCAGAGCAAAAGACACGTGTCGTATAAGTTTCAAGTTGAGAACATTTCTTAATATTTTTAGCAGTAAATAAGCTTTTTTTATGTTACCAGTTCTTATATTGCTTTTACTCCTCTAGCTGATATTTTTTTGTAAAAGTTTAAAGCTTTATTGATGTAAGTGAGAAACATCACCACTACGAGCCTTTGACAGCCCTGTAAATGCCTAAACATTCATATTTCCTTCTCAAAAATGTTTTCCCTCTCTGTTGCAACATGTCGGTCTCGTGGTGTAATGGTCAGCGCGTTAGCCTGCCATGCAAGAGGTCTCGGGTTCGAGTCCCGACATGGTTGATATGAAATATTTTTGAAAAAGTTGTTTTCACACCAGAATATTTCATCGTCCCTGGACTGGTACTTGAAGCGTAAGACTGATCATCTTATTTATTTATTATCAAAATCATATAGTCTTTTAAACAAAATCAAGGTTCAAGAAAAAAAAAAAAAAAGTAAGACCAGTCATAGATTTTACGTTTATTTATTATGAATACAGGAGGAGTGGGAAAAAATACTAAAAAAATAAATATTATAAAAATTAAATAATAATTTTTAAAAAAAACATTTTTTAATGAATAAAAAGTAAAAAGTTATGGTATCTAGTGCTTAAATTATTTAAAATGAATGTATTACATAAATATTGTAATTTTTTTTTTTTTAATTTTTAAAATCCCTTTTTCATGACTGTTTCATGATGTAATAAATGTATTTTATAAATTTAAAAAGCCCCACAAGAATTAGAAAAAGATTAAGTAAATAAATGCAGTGTAAAGATTTGCTAATCTTTGATTTTACCTTGATGAATTAGTCAGCCAGCTTAAGAACAATAGTATTGTCAACAATTAGTAGGATTAAATTAATTAATTAATTTTAAGAAAGCCGACAGAAGCTTACAAGATCAACAAAGCAATGTATCACGAAATCCAATGATTTAATTCCAATATGTGTTATATCACACGTACCGTTAATTTAATTAAATTAGTTGATCATACACAAAACACAGTATACATTTGATTTATTGATCGACTTGATGCGCGATGGTTTAAAGCCCCTTACAATAATACGAGTATGTCATCATCATCGTCTGAAGGTGCAAAAAGCTTTGCGAACATACGCTAAAATTAGCGTATCTCGATCATTTTTTATCAGTGTACGGCCACATTTTCTACACGCAATTCACGCTCTTGACAAAAATCGAACCCGGGACCTCTAGGATGGCGGGCGGATGCGCTGACCACTACACCACGGGGCGGACTTATCCCCACTCGATTTCCTTTTTCAGGATTTTCATCTGAGGATAGAGTTGAAAACCTAGCGCCTACAAAACACTGATTAAGACAGATCCATGCTTTAAATACCCGATAATGTCAATAAATTTAGGGGGTATTTCACCATATCCTTGTAAATCCTGATTTATTTATATGTCCTGGTAAGTTACATTTAAGTTTGAAAATCAATTTTACAATCTGATTATGTCAAAAACAAAGTAAATGTCATTAATACAGTCGCTGAAGTTAACTAAAGGTATTTCCTCTGTTTAAAGCACATAAAAATGGCGTCGCCCGCGTTAATGTTATGACAGCTCTGCTCAAATTTTTAAAGAGTTGAAAACCGTAATAATCAAAATAATTAGTTGAAAATTCAAGATTTTATGGTTAATTGGGTTGGTATCTTATAAAAATATACAATTAAACTCGATAAGTGCTTGCTAAAGAAAACGTAATCTTCCCCTGTATTTTATGGTTTTACAGTTAAAAACGGTCAGTCATCAACTTATAGTTTTAACTAGCAGGCTGTTTTATGCTAAGAAATTCAACCCTTTGGGTCTCGTTTTATCGGTCCTGCGGGACTCAGTTGATTAATTAGAATCTTGGGCACTGTGAAATTTCACCCTTTTGAGCCTCACGATTTATTTTTTGCTGTTAGGAGCAATCTATATAAAAAAATGAACCAGGGTGTGATTCCGTGTCTAGTGTCGCAGACCCAGGGATCAGAGGTCCATACTTTGCACCCCGCTCTACCACAACTTGGTTCTCATTTTCTAATAAATAAATAGTTTTGATCAATCATAAGAACACACATATTTATTTTAGAAAAATAAATTAAAAAATAATATATTATTGTTTTCAAAAACATTCACTTTGTGGTATGACATTTTACACTTATATGTTTATTAATTTGTAAACCACTTTCTTTCTTATATCCGAAAACATGCCGAAAATCATGATTTTAATCAAAAAATGTGAGTAGAAATTTTGCATATCAATAAAATGGTTATCGTTTAGACAATTTAGAACGATTAGAAATTAGTAAAGCCACTAATCAAAAACTTCAAATAATAAATAATCAATAAAATTTAAATTCAAGTCCGCTTTTAAAAATATTCCCCCTTAAGATTCACTTTATCTTCTTTCTCTCTCTTTCTTTCATTTTTCTGTCTCTTTCATACAATATTTTATAATATAAACAGCAACGCGAGTAATTATAAGTTAGTTTAATTCCTGACGATGAGGTAGTAACCTCGAAACCAGTCGAAGTATAACTCTAAATTAAAGTGGTTTATACAAATTTATAAACATATACTCGTAAGTGTAAAAAAAAAATAATCCGTCACTCAAAATAATGCTTCCAAAAACACACAGTTTTAATATATTAAATATCCCGACGGCCTTTGTAGTGTAGTGGTGAAGACGCTTGACTTACGCTTGGAAGGTTCCGGGTTCTATTCCTGGTGAGAACTCAAATTTTAAATGTGATTTTTCTGACCCGATCCTTCCAAAATCTACCGATTTTGGGTGAAATCTACCGATCATAAATAAATAAACCAAATACTCATACTTTCAAAGCTGAACTCGGTTGGTTGCAAATATTATTTAAATCGGGTAGCTAGTTTAAACTTTCGTTGTGTTAATCAGGATTTAAAAGAAGAAGACAGTGAAATACCCCCTGAGTAATAAAAATTGGCCTGCACGTTGCAAGGTAAGGGTCACACATGGGTCGGCACAGGAACCCATCGTGAAGTGCTAATTGCTAGGCCCGACATCTTTGAGAACGCACTCTTTTTTGTCTTGCGTGTTATTCCACGATAAATGGGTCGATATGCTGTAAATGTCATAAAAAGTAAGAGGAAATACAATGAACAGGTAGACATGTTCTTTTTACGATTCTGCGAATCGGTTTCTGACATTGCGGCTAACAAGCTTTGTTTCAGCTCCACGTTTCAACTTCGAGACTCTGTAGACTAGCTCGACTGCCATTGTGTTCTAGCGATTCTCGGAAGAGTTGAGAAGCTGAATGCGGTAGTGGATTCTAGAATACTAGAATAATTTATGCGAGTTGGCGGTGAAATGAACGAAGGGGGATTTCAACAATATTTTGAGTATGTGCAAATGTTTGAAGACAGGCTGGATTTCCCCCTCGGGAGTTATTTAGATCTAAATTTGTCGCACCGGAGAGGAAAAACATTTTTGAAAAGGTAATATAAAAGCCTAGACCTGTCATTGGCCGATTTAAGTGGCCACTTTACACACAGAGTAACATTCACCATTCTGCCTATGTTTAAACATCCACATTTCCTCAACTCTACTATCTGTTGACTTTTGTGAAATAAAAGAGCTAAAACCTTTATCATGTGAGTAAGATTCATCCGGCTGAACCAATTCACATACTAGGCAACGCCTGAAAACAAATTAGTTTTCTTTTAATTCTTTTACCAGTCAGTTTAATTAACAATGTTTCGAGTACGTCCAAATGTTTGTAGACGGGGTGGATTTCCTTCCTTGGAAGTTATTTGGATTTAAATTTTTTACTGTTTCTTTTAATATATTTTTTTTGATAAAAAATATAAGTATATACAATATTACTACTAAATACAGGTTTATATATAAATTTATTACATACTCGAAAATAAATATTCACGTTTCCCATTACATAAAAGAAGAATAAACAATTCTCGTGTCCATAATGAGGAGTGACGTCGTACAGTTATTTGTTGATTTTATTTGTAATTATTAATATTTAAGGATAGTATATTAATGACAACTAAATAAATAAACGGTATTATCAATAAGAGCTACACAAAAAAATAATTATAACATAACTTTTCGCTTCTTCATAAAAGTCAACAAATGGAAGAGTTAAGGAAATATGGATGTGTAAACAAAGGCAAAAGGGTGAATTTTACACAACGTATAAAGTGGCCCTTCAAACCAGCCAATGACAGGTCACAAGTCCTGTAAATGCCTAAACTTACATATTCCTTTTTCAAAAATGTTTTTTGGAAACAATATCTCAACAGAGAAGAAGGAAATAACTATAATATCGTCGTCGTTCAGGGAAAAGTCACTAATCCAAAAAAAACATTTTGGGAAATCGCAATTTGAAAGTTTGGATACCAAGGGAAAATCAGGTTGTTACGTTTTGAAGGTTTTATGTACGCAACCTAATTCGTTCATGTCTTTTGAATAAATTACCTCGTTAGCTTTTTCTTCTGAAACATTTTAAAATATCTGGAAGGTTTTTAACGAGGCAAAGTGGCTAAAATTTGGATGGCGGACTTCTGCGTTTTTATAATCTGGAAAATACAAGCTATAAGAGTTAGTGAAAGGAAGAAAATATTAAGAATGGTCTGGTCTCCATTATATGTGAATAGCATAAATCACATTGAATCAGTCCAACATCACTTGCTTCGAAAAATAGCGTGGATGCTTGGACTAGGCAGAGGTAATTATTTTCATGCTGATCTAGAGTCCATGTTAAATAATTTTAGTCTAAAAAAACGTAGAACTAATATTGATTCCATATATTGACTTTGCAACAATAACCGATGTACCAGAGATTCAGTCTGTTTGTATAATATTCTCATATAAAAGTATGTTTATTTTATTTTTGCATAAATTGTGTGCCTAATAATGTGTGTCTACGTAAGACTTACAAACCTAAAATGCATATCTTTTTTGCTACTTTTCTTCTATAAATCACTGTAAATCTTTTATTCTTTTTATACTCTGCATTACTTTAATTGAGTTTAACTATATAAACCAGTTTGACATAAACTACTTGACTAAAATTGAGACCTTAAAAATTGTGCACAAAATAACACTGGGAAACATACAAGACGACGACATAATATTAGTCAAAAATGCTGACATACATAAATATAACACCAGACAACAAAAACACTATCATATTGAAAAAGCAAAGACAAACACAGGACAGTCAAAAATACTACATAATGGACTTAAACACTACAACGACCTACCTTACTACTTGAAAACTTTTAATGGAGACAAATTTAAAATCAATCTGAAAAAGCACATGATGACTGAACTAACTAGACTAGACGAGACATAAAATGACTAGACAATATTAAATTTCTAATGTAACCCTAACGGGTTTTTTAAAATTGTAAATAAATAAAAAAAATAAAAAAAACCATAAAAAAAAAAAATCAACTATTTTTTTTTTCTATGATATAACTTTGTATTTTACAATTTTAAAACAAATTGGCTATGGCCGTTATAATGGTAAATCAATAAATAATATTACTATGGATCCATAAAAAAAATTGTAATCATGGCTTAACGAAGATATTTTTTTTTCTTTCTAAATATCGTTTGATTCACGTAGCATTAGTCATATTTATACGGTCTATAAATATCGGTGTAGAATTATTGACCTCGTGACTTTAGGCTTCAATCCCAAATGCCTTCATAATACTTTGCAAGCTGAAGACAGTCTGGATAATTTTCATGATGAATAGAACTGTCAGAGCTGGCAGCTCCCGCTTTACTTTCCATACAAATCAAAATGGAAATCTACATGTTTATTTTCCCGACATTTGATTTACTTGCGAAATTACATCGCTCAAAAACGTTTACGTTTTTTTATACATAATTAAATTCATGTAAACGTCTGATAATTTGTTTATACTTTTCACATACCGTGCCGCTATACCACTAAAGAAGATTGTTCCAATTATAATTTTATCTGAATCATTAAATTATAAGATCGTTGGGACTTTTGCTAAGATCCATTTTTGAACTGTTATACTCGTATGTATCCCTCATTTCATTCTGCAACTTGTAAAAGAACGGCACCTTTCTTCTCAGAATTTCCCCTTAGCTTTGCTAAACGCTGTATAAAACAAAATACGCAGCAGCGTTGGGAGGATCATTACCGCGCTTCTTCTGCAGGTAAAATCACTAAAATGTTTTTCCCAACGCTGGCTGATGCAGCAAACTTCCGTCATCATCACCAAAGTACTTTCGAAACGACCCAAATTTTTACCGGACACGGAGCTATGAGAAGTTATCTATATAGGTTTAAATTAAGGAATGATGACTATTGTCCATGCGATGATATTTCTCCACAGAGTATAGAACATCTGTTATTTCAGTGCCCATTTTTCAGTTTGCAACGCCATAATCTTGAAGCAGAATGCAGGAAAGATGGAATATCCTTAACAGATATCCACACTGTAGTAAAAAGTAGTTATCACGCGCCATTGTTCTTGAACTTTGCAACAATGGTGATTGGACTCATAAAGGTAATAAACCAAAATCAGTGATCGAACATCCCATTTCCAAGACAAACAAAAACTCTTTTTTTTTTCCGAGTACCTTAGCCTTTTACATGACACGTAAGGCTACTAAATACAGGGGTCCAAATATATTTAAAAAAAAAAAAAAAAAATCCCTCATTCAAAGCCAGTTAGAATTAAATTTTATTATTTGGTCTCTTTATTATAAAACTCACATTAAATTAATTTTACACGGGTTACCTTTTTGTGTATTATATATTTATTTATTTACTTAAAGGTTGTTTATTACACATTATTTAAGACATAAGTTCTAACTCCATGGGACTAAAAGCCCTGTATTGAGTTAACAATTAGTTGACACTGACACATATGAGTATATCATCCCAATTGAACGTAGTTATGCAGAAAGCAGCCAGCCATAGAAAAGTGAAACTGAGATAATAGCACCTTTGTGAAATGAGTGAATAAACAAATCTACACAACAGTTGGAATGTTTTTGACTTTAACAAATGATAAACAATGAATTAGTTTTTATTTATATTACAAACAAGAATTTAATTATCTGTTCGACTCGTTTTAATAATTTTTAAAATTCGTTACAATTTTTCTAGTGCCGTGGGTTGTTTTCTGCAAATTGAGAAATGCCGTTTTTGTGATGGATACCATTTTCAAAAGGTGATTAAAACAATTTTTGTATGAAAACGGTCTGGCTGTTTTTAGCAGGACATAGAGTTGACCTTACTGCACCTAATAACATCAATATCTCAATATTTCAAAATTGTGGACTGGCTGCTTTCTGCATAACTACGTTTAATTATTGTATCTATCAAAAACATAACAATTATTTTTTTAAACAAAATCTACATCACATCATATTGTATTTAATAATACAGAAAACTATAATTTACCTACGATATTGGTTTCTTTGTAAGTATTGTATTTAATGGCTGTTGTTTTCTAAGTCTTTACACGAGAATCAATCGACCGAAGTTTGTTATAGAAATAAAAGACGAGTGATACTTTAATATATGCAAAACATTTGAAAGCCTACAAGGCGTTAAAATTAGTAAATCCTCAAATTTGGAATATCCACTGACCGATTTCGGTATCTTTATTAAGGAGTTCAGTGTATTTATACAAAACAGAGGTAAGGATACTTTGGTCTTAATTTTAAGAGGCATAATTTGCCGATCGAAAAATAATTACAGTATATTTTCTAACAGAAATACCGTATTAAAATATTTTTTTAAAATGATGAATGTTTACTTATTTTTTTAATTGCGCGATTTTTAAAAAACAGCGTTTTAAAATGGCTAAATCATATGATTTCCCAGCTGTGTTTGAGACTACAGCCTTAAGGTACGATAAGTACATATTTACATATATTATGTCCCATGGTTATATCTTTAAAGAGGACAATATTAATATAGTGGAATAAATAAAGTTTTTTTAACATACACGAATATCGTGTTTTTTTTTATCACATTGGGTCTATGTAAGTTTTTTTATTTTATTTTACAATACCCTTGATTGAAAAAGGTCACATCACTCGTATATCATTTATATAATTTATCCCCCTTTTCAAGGAAATTCCACTAGATCGGGGAATATCCATCACCTCCGCCCAAGAACGCTTCGACTAAGAGTATGCCGATGATGCGGTTATAATTGACGATTCAGTTTGGGGTCTTCAGGCCACTGTAGATAGTCTAAATATATACTCTGCATGCATGGGTTTAAAAATCAATATTGCAAACACCCATGTACTGTGTAACACTTCATGCTTCGATACCCAAAATTCCCTGACTGTCAAACCAAGTCATCGAGAAGGTCGAGAGTTTCAAATACCTGGGAGTATATGTTACGGAAAATGGCAGCTTTCAAAAAGAACTGGGAGTGCGGATAGGAATGGTAGGCGCCACATTCAACAGCATGAAAGCCGTCTGGATATTTGCCAAATGCCGCCAAAATAACGCCTGCATACTTCATTATTTTCCTCTAGAGATGCGAATCCTGGCACCTCACTAGAGCCTAAAACAGCAAAATACTGAATTTTGAGAATAGGTGTCTCAGAAGAATCTTGGGTGTGCGGTGGTTTGACTTCGTAAGGAATGAAGTAATAAGAGAATGGACGCAACAAACTCCGGTGGCAACTGCCACTAAGCGGAGGCGGAACGGTTGGCTTGCCCATCTACTACGAATGCCTCCTGAGAGCCTTAACCACGCTTGCCTGGTTTACAAGGCATCAGGTCCTCGACGGTTACTGCTGATTGTTCGTCGGCAGTTCATATCAGAACTAGGGGACGCGAGCCAGACTTGGGAGAATGCACAAGAGCTGGCAGCCGACAGAGATGCCTGGAAGATTTTGTGGACACCATATGCTCCGACTAGGGAGCGGACATGGAATGATGATTATGGTTTATTTATGTTAATGATTAAGGGGCATTGGAATAAATAAATAAAAAAATATTCCATTAATCTTTGGTAGAAAATAATTGAGATGGTTAATAAATAGACTCGTCTGAGTAAGAGATGCCGTTGTAAATGGAATCCAATAAAATGGACAGGAAATGTGTATCGATTTATATAAGGGATGACTCGACGTTCGGATTTCTATGGTTTCAAAGGACTTCGTAATGTTATACGCCTATACTGTATGTGTGAAAGGGTGGGTTTGTGTGCTATTTATTTATTATTAACAAAACATTTTTTATTTAATGTAATATAAAGTTACAACATGTTAACTAAATTAAATACATAATAAAGCAAAAGTACAGCAACAAAAAACTAAACGAAATATCACACCAAAAAAGAAGCAACCTCTTGTGCTTGCTTGGGAATACAATATTAATAATTTAATATTAATATTATTTATTTACAACGTATTTACAATTTATTATTATTGTATACGCCCAGAGAGCTTCTACATGACAGGTATAAAATTTTAATGCAAACGCTTCATGGTATTATATAGCAACATTTTCATTTTCATTTTTCATTTTATTTTTGCACCACAACAGGCCAGGAGGCCCAATTACAGTGGTAAAAATAAAATATAAAACACACATATTTGTGCTGATCCTATATATGTATGAAAATAAATGTAAAACGAACTCAATTCACAACTCAACACAGGACACAGGGCTTTTGGCCTCATAAAGTTAGGAATACGTTATTATTTTTGTATCATATGTACGTTTAAATGAATAAATAAACAAATACATTTTCAAAAAGTAGCCACTTAAACCACCCACTGACAGGTCATAAGCCCTGTAAATAAATGCCTAGACTTTTATACCATCAGCATTCCTATCCGCACCTAATGCTGCATAGGGCACCCATTGGTAAACTAATCTCAGCGTATCTTGATCATTTTTGTTACATGAAGGTAAGATGATCAGTCTTACGTTTCAGGCACCAGTCCAAAGACTATGAAATATTTTAGTGTGAAAACACCCTAATAAATAAATATTTCACATTAACCCTATCAGTAATCGAACCCGAGACCTCTTGCATGGTAGGTAAGTGCGCTGACTATTACACCACGAGGCCGATATATTAACATATTTTACGTTTATTTGTTTATTTATTTGACAATTGTAGACTACTTTTCTTTACATGCTGTTGTAAATATAAGTTAGAAGTTTATGAATAGAAAGCAGATAGCTGCTAAACTACCGATATATACAGAAAAATAGATCCATTTTATCCGTGAAAACTGTATTCAGCAAGCGAATTGCAATATTAATGGGTAAATTCTGACTTGCATTTGTACGGCTTCTGGGTACGTAAAACGATATATCGCTCGTGTATAATTATTGGCAACATACAAACTGATCTCTTTCAGTACATTTATTTTGATTTATTTATTTATTTAGTTCTATGTAACATAATCTAATATATATTCACAACACAATATTTACATCTATACTTATTCTAACATTATTTATCACTATTATACACTAAATATCCTAATTTATAATATTAACTGTTTCATATGTACATTTTCATTGATTTTATTCACTATTTACACTATATACTACCTAATATTTTTCACATATATACTTTTTACATTTCATTTTTTATGCTTTCTGGCATTTCTTCAAATAGTTTTATTCCCTTGTACATAAGGCAGTTCTGGGACATTGCTTTTGATTTCTTTTCCAGTCTTATATTTTTAGATCCTCTTGTTGCATAGTTATGAAAGAACTCATTATTTTTTAGTTTATTTTGAAAATATCTCGGAACTATTCCTTTAATAATTTTGTTTATTTCATTGGCAACATTGAATTTGATTTTTTGATCAATTGTCATGATATCTAGAAGTTGAATCATTTTCTTAACATTTGTTCGTCTCCCACATCTTAATATTATCCTCATCGCTTTGTTTTGTATTATTTGGAGTCTCTTTAGATCTCCTTCATTACTTAAATATAAAATACTGGAGCAATAATCAATGTGGGGAACGATAATACTTTTAAATATCAGCAGAGAGGTTTTAATGTCTAATTTATTCCTTATCCTTCCTAACAGGGATACCTTCTTTGCGATTTTCTTACTCGTATAGTCTGCATTTTTTGAAAAAGATAATTTAGAGTCAATCCAAACTCCTAGATATTTTATGCTTTCAACATTCTCAAGAACTTCTCCATCTAATTCAACACTGTGATCACTGTTAAAACAGCATTTGGATATATACTTCCAGAAATCAGCCGATAGAAATGTTTCCTAAGAAAAATTTGACGACAAGATTCGAGGGTGTTGTAATCCAGCATCCCTGATCGAAAACATGATGGATACAAGAATGGATCATTATTATTTTATTTATGACACAAGTAACGCATTTCTATATCACCTTCTTTAAAATGTTCTTCATCTCTGATGTAATAATTTAAGAACTCCCAAGGGGGTTGAATCCAGTTTTTGTCTACAAAAAAATTAAATGACTCAAAATATTGTTGATAAAACCACCTGGTTCAAGAAGAAAAATAAAAATTGAAAAGTATTTGCAGGCGTCGACTAGTACGAAGGTGAAATTATTCGGTCGGAATGTCACCCGCATCAATAAAGGTTCCAGCACTTTAACTTCACAAAGATCAACAGATGGAATAATTGAAGGAATACAGATGTTGCAGAATGCTGAATGTTACACGTTGTGTAAAGTGGTCACTTAAGTTACCCGATGACAGGTCATAAGGCCTGTAAATGAGTGTAATAATCTATGTTGTAATAATAACCTTTCCTTCACTAAGCATCCAAAAATTACACATTATCCGAACGGGGGCTATGCTTACGTACATAAAGTGAAATTGACCCTTCTATTATTTACGTCTTTTTGTTCTAATATAAAAAAAACAGCTATTTCAAAATTTAAAAACAAAAACAGGAAAACGCTTCTTTCTATTAATTTCACAATTGCAAAAAATATACGGCAAATAGCTTTAATAATACTTAAGTTATCGAATTAAAATCGGTCTAGGGAGATTGGAATTCCCCCATCGGTAGGCTGGGTGAATAATATAAAATAAATTAGGCAAAAAAAAATTGTACTTACTAATCCCAAACTTGGCCACTTTGGTAATTTTAACTTTACACTTTAATCACTAAAAAAAAACTATTTCGTTTACACTTCACAATTATATAAAAATGATGTACAGTTTACTATTTTCAACTATTTAACACGGTTGTAATCCTCTTAATATATTAAAACACATAAAATAGCATAACTTTTTTTTTACAAAACTTAAGCTTTTTAAATGTTCTTCGAAGTTAACTTAGTTCACACGTAAGAAGTTTTCGTATTTAAAATATTTATAACATCTCAATTAGCTAGATTTTAAAAACTTATTAAACATGTGTTTAATTTTGTTTAAGATTTTAAATTAACGATTTTGTTGTGATTATTATTTTTATTCTGTACATTATTTTTTATGGTTATTTATGGACTATGTGTTATGCACGACTTGTTGGCATTTGCGTTTGCCAACAACTGAAAACTATTCTGACCAGGAAGCTGGGTTTTTTAAACTAAAAAAGTATTCAATAGAATTCGAAAGGATAGTTCTCAACTTACGGTTTAAAAGCTCAAAAATGAAGTGTGTTCATTTGTCCAATGAAGGCGGCTGGTATATTTCACCTAACCTTGCTTTTGTGAAAACCATATTTTAAATTTTATTGTTAAAGGTAAAAGGTAAATAGGACAGGTAAACTGACCAATTTCGAATCCGTTTCGTAGTGTTCTAAGTCCATTTCGCCGGCGGAAATTTGATATGCTGTAAGAAATTTGTCCGCCTTGTTGTTAATGGTCAGAGCGTTTACCTTCTGGCCCCTAGGGTGCAATTATAAATCATTCTTTCCCCCTAGAGAGTGATTAATTTAAATATATTTTATTTTTTTAATGCGATGACACTTCGCTTCATATAATGGCCACACTTGTGTTTTAACGTCAAATGGTGTTTAAAACTGCTTCAAAAACAGAAATAAAACAATAGTTTCAATTATAGTTTTAAGATAGTTTAACAATAGTTTTAAGTTTTACCGTAATAACGGTTTTGCCAATTTAACCTAATTAAGTGTTTTGGGTAATGCTTAAGGTCGCGAAAATGTTCTTTATAAATATCATCATGTTTGATATCACGTTTTTATATTTTTTTACGTTTTATCATCAGTGTGACCATATATGAAACAAAAGTTAGTCGCCTGAAAAAAAATTATCCCCAAATTAAACACTCTCTAAGGGATAGAGAAGATTTACAATTGCTACCCTGAAGTGTTAGACTGATCTTCTTATACTTGGCATTTGGCTTTGGCAAATGCAGTGCCTTATGCACCAATATGTCCAAAAATGTGATTGAACATAAAATAATAGTACAAAGTATTCAAGAGAGATGAAATCTTTGGGATTTTTTGGTGTTTTCACATTTTATTATTGACCATCAAACGCTGAAATGCGATCCAATACGTCAGAAAACAGCGCGAACAACACACGGCAATAAAACAAAAATACTCATTATGCATCTGAACAGCCGTAAAAATCTAAGAAATGTAATAATATTTACATATAGATTTAACGAAAATGGACATAGATGAAAATTATTGTAACCTGACGATACCTTTGAATTATGAAAGTCACATATTATTATTATTATTATTTTAAAAGGCTATGTAACAAAGTAGATAATCTGCATTTACAACCCCCATTTGCAAATGTCTCGTTCATTACCTTAACCCTTAGAGCTTCTTTACGAATTATTTGACCTGCGAGAAGTACAGTTATAATTTGGCTGTCCCAATCGACTAAATGCATTGGTTCGATCATTCTGGAAAATGTTACAAAAAGGTTACCGACAGTAGTGCTACCTTCCTAGAATTTCATGGTTATTTTTTTTTGAGACACACATTTGAGCATAGGGCACTGCATTTATATACCAATCGCAGTGTATCTTGATCATTTTTGTCACATGTAAGATCAGTCTTACGTTTCAGATACAAGTCCAGGGACTATGAAATATTCTAGTTTAAAATCGGATTGTGGTCAAGTGGCTAGTGTCTCGGACTCACGGACCAATAGTCCGTGGTTCGAATTCCACTCTACTCCAACTTTATTTCCATTTTCTTATAGTGAGTTATTTACAACTCGTCGAAAATGGCTCTAAAAATGGAATATTTGGGTTAATCATAAGAAAGCAATTTTTTTTTTTTTTCATAAAAAAAAACACATTTTAAATAAAGATTTCACGTTTTAATTTCATAAAAAAGTACCTTTTAATCTTTAACGGAATATTTTCTTTTCTCTTTCTAATACTACTGAAAAATATTTTATCTGTCTATTTATTATAGCAGGAAAAATATCATTAACACATTTATTTAATTATTCATTTTTTTGCACCACAACAGGCCAGAATGCCCAATAACAGTGGTGAATTACATCACAGAACACCCAGGCTTGAGAAAAATCACATTTTTATATTTGTGTTCTCACCGGGAATCGAACCTGGAACCTTTCGTGTGTGAGTCAAGCGTCTTGACCACTACACCACGGAGGCCACCGAATCTTGAATACCCACGAACAGGCCATGCTTTTGTGGGATTTTTTGTTTACTGTTTTTTCTGTTAATGTGCATTTCATTGCTATGTAATCTTTTTTATTTTAAACTCTGTTTTACCTCTTATGTATATTGTCAAAATAACAAAAAATTCTAATATATTTTTTTCTAATTGTCAACCATGTCACAAAATGAACCCGAGACTCTTCCGTGGTAGACAAACGCGCTGACTTTAAGATAAAATACTTTATGAAAGTAAGTAAGTACATAATAGTTTTAGGCGAAAAAAATAAGTTGAAAGTATATATATTATTTTAGTATAGGTACGCAAAATACAAATATTTAATTATGTACCAACAACTTTTATTCTACCTACGACATTCATTTATCATTAGTGACCAACCAAAACAAGATTTTAAGCCGAAATCAAATTTCGGCTTCTGTTCTAATTACGACTGAAACCGAAAAATAAAACTAATTTAAATAAAAAATGTTTTGAGTTTGTCCAAATTTTTGTAGGCAAGAACTGGATTCAACCCACTAAGGGATGGTAGTATTAAAATATTAAAACAGGTTTTGGTTCATAAATTTCACAAACATCAGCAGATGAAAGAATTGAAGGAATAAAAATGTTCCAAAATGGGCAAAATGGTGAATGTTACACAGTGTGTAAAGTGGCCACTTAAACCAGCCAATGACAGGTCATAAGCCTTGTAGATGCCTAGACGTATATATTCCCTTCTCAAAAGTGTTGATGTTTTTCAAATAATCCATCATTATTTCCTGCAGGGGTGCTGGATTAATACCCTCGAATCTCAAAAAAAAAAAAAACGTTTTTATGATTTACCTAAACATTTAATTTTAAGGGCCATTTTCAATGAGTAGCAAATAACTCACTTTTAGAAAATGGATATTGAGTTAGGGTAGAGTAGGGTTCGAACCACGGACCTTTGATCCGTGAGTCTGAGACACTAACTACAGGACCACAACCCGATTTAAATAGTCAAGAAACATTTGTTTTTGTTTGTAAAGTTGAATTTGTACAAAAGGTTCTAGGATTTTAACTAATGTCCAGTGTTTAAATTAATCATCAACAAAAATCGAAGATAACAAAGTAGGAACTTATAATAAAAGTAATCATACACTGATTTGAGTCTACTAAATACTTAATTTTATTTTTACAAATATAAAAACAAAAATTTTGTGACAATTGCTTCGCCTTGTTAGGGCATTTGGCATTCGTTTGAAAATGAACAATTGTTACGAAATTTTTGTTTTTATATTTGTAAAAATAAAATAAAGTTTTTAAATTTATTTCAACAGAGACGGAAAACATTTTTGAGAAGCGAATATGGAAGTCTGGGCATTTACAGGGCTTATGGCCTGTCATTGGCTAGTTTGAGTGGCCACTTAACACACTGTGTAACTTTCACCATTCTTCCCATGTTTAAACATCCACATTTTCTCAACTCTTCCATCTGTTGACTTTTGTAAAGTAAAAGAGCTAAACTTTTATCACGTGATTCACGCACGGAAGGTTCCGGGTTCGATTCCCGGTGAGAACACAAAAATTAAAAAGTGATTTTTCTCAAGCCTGGGTGCTTTGTGATGTAATTCAACACTGTAATTAGGCCTCCTGGTCTGTTGTGGTTCAAAAAAAAAATGTTTAAAAAAAAAGTAAAATGTAACATGGGCAGAATAGTGAATGTTACGCAGTGTGTAAAGTGGCTACTTAAACTAGCCAATGACAGGTCATAAGCCCTGTAAATGCCTAGACTTCCATATTCCCTTCTCAAAAGTGTTTCCCCTCTCCGTTGAAATAAATTTAAATATGAATAACTCCCTAGGAAAGAAATCCAGCCAGTCTGCAAGCATTTGGACGTACTCGAACATTAATAAAATAAAGTGTTTAGTAGACTCAAATCACTGTTTGATTTCTAATATTATAAGTTTTAACATGGAGTTCTACAAAATAAACACCAAATCAATCAATAATAAAGTATAAAGTTTATATTTGAAGCACAAACTTTGTGGTTATTCATTATAATAAAATAAATAGAACAACTTTGTTTTTAACCACTAATTTTTATTTTTACCGACCGGTTTCAAAGCAAACAAGCTTCTTTGTCAAGGTTTACGTAACTAATGAATTGATTCCTTTTTATTGTATTTCTATCACGTTCACTCAATATTCACTAAATACTACACATGTAAGAAAAAACCACTTGATTTATTGGATCCACGTGTAGTATTTAGTGAACATGATAGAAATAAAATAAAAAGGAATCAATTCATTCGTTACGTAAACCTTGACAAAGAAGCTTGTTTGCTTTGAAACCGGTCGGTAAAAATAAAAATTAGTGGTTTAACACAAAGTTGTTCTATTTATTTTTTATAATAAAAAGTAAATTAAAAAATGACGCTCGAAATAATGCGCCTCTTTGTGCAAGTTTTTTTGTTTGTTTTTTATTTACAAGTAAGAAAGGGTTTTCAACCACCGCAAGACATTGTGATGGGTGATCAAAATGTCAGCAGGTATTTTCTATCTTGCTTAAGCTAGGGTTTCCTCGGACAGCGGTGCCCGTATCTTAACGGCCGTAGTGAACGGCGATGCGGTGGACAGCCGTCGTAGTGGTGGCTAGAGAGTGGTTTTATTTTTTAACGGTGTTATCAACATCGTTTTCCTAGAAAACCACTCTCTAAGATATAAATATAGATATAGATATTGGTATAGATATAGATATGGATATGTTAATAAATAATGTTTTAAATAAAATGCTTTGTGCCTATTAAATATGTACACACTTCTGTTTAAAATTTTGGTACTCCGGTTCTGTATTTATTTATTTTTTATCTTAAAATTGCGTGATAATTTACTTATTTTTTGCTTTTTTTTTACATCTTCTAAATATTTTTTTTGAAAGCATCAATTACATGTACTTTTTTTTCGCTCCCTATATCTAAGTTAGTAGTAATTATTATTATAAAACCATGTAGGACTATCATATGATTAATTGTAAAGGATCTTTACCGACAAGCCATATTCATTGGCTCGGTGAGTCCTGTAAAAAAAAAAAAAAAAATCAAAAATGTTTTAAAATAACTAAAATGTAATATTGTATGTAAATAATAAATAAATAAAATAAATAGTCACCGTTACGACGGCTGTTCACCGCATCACCGTTCACTACGGCCGTTAAGATACGGGCGCCGCTGTCCTAGGAAACCCTAGCTTTAGTCTGTTGTACGGGAACTCGCGTAAACGAAACGAAAGATTTTTCATAGAATTAGTTATGAATCGTAAAAACTGTAAAAAAAGTGTTTTTTTTTTACTGGTATAACAGACCAAAACACCCAATTAGTGGTGAATAACAGAACAGAGTACTCAGGCTACGGGAAAATCATATTTCATTTTTGTGTTCCCACCGGGAATCTAGCCCGGAGCCTTCCATGCCGACCGAGTCAAGCTCCTCATCCATTACACCACGAAGGTCGCCAATAATTATTGCTTACATGTTAGTATTACATAACGTTCGTTAGAACAGGTAGACATACGTCACACACTTAGCATTTCATTCGCTGTATCGTTACCTTAGGGCTTATGTAGCTGTTTAATTACAAATAATTTACTGGAGAAACTTCGGAAACCGCTGAAATGACTCCCAAGATCACACGAGGTAGATAATATCGAAAGCTGTCACGTTGACAGATAAAATACACCGTGGTCCGAAAACTCTGTCGTCCACAAAACGAATATTTAAATAATTGTTTTATTCTTCTGATGACAGATGTATTTTTTGAGTACATAAAAATTGACACAGAAATTTTTTGAACACGTGTAAAAATTGCATTAAATTTTAATTAGTATAATTGTATAATTATTTTTTTCTTTGTATATCTTGTTTTTTGTTTTTTTTTTTATCATGTACTCGTATATTCAAAATAAACTCTTACAAGTAAAGTAAGCAATAAGATTTACTAAATGTATAAAAGTAGAACTGTATAGAATTTTTTTTTAACATGTACCTTTTATGAAATTTATTAATAAAAAATGAAAAATGGAGCGGTTTTTTAAGGTTTTTTTTTATTAATTAATAGACTTTTTAATCAAGCCAATTTTGATTTTGTATAAAGTATTATCAGCACTTAGATTTTTTGAAGTTTTGTTTTTTTTTATTACTCCGCGTGTGACGTCTCAAGTTCTCTTCTGCTTCTTCTTGGTATGTTTTGCCGATTGGTCCGTTGACGGTAAGTAAAACAGAAAAATTCCACAACTCTCTTATCATTGATTGATTTATATGAACTACTGACATCTTTCAAAGTAGTTCACTTTTATTAAAATAGTATTTTTTGGGTACATTTTCAAAAAAATTCGCCTAATAATTCAATAGTTTAATTTATACCACACGCGAGGAAACATTTTTTTGTACCCAATTTCCCGTAGGGCTGAAGTTCATCATTAATATTAGATCCGTACATTAACCGTTAACACACTGTTAGAAAAAACTCGCTCGAGTCACTATGTGATAACCTGTGGTTACCTTTGGTTAACTTTGGGTAGTCTGAGGTTAGGAATTTATCGCTTGATAATCACTGTATTTTTTCATCTTATTAAAGTTATAAGCGAATCTTGCTTAATGATCTAATTAGATAACATATTTTTCTTTCAAATGAATGTTTTGTATGTTTGTCTCGGGATAATCGATATGTTATCATTTTCGGAGATACTTACTTATATTATATATGTTAATAAAATCAATATATTGCTGCTCTTACTATGATGTGTCATTAATTTTGAAGATGTTTTTTAAATTGACCTAAATTTAAATTTACTGTCTTATATTTCACTTAAAGATTCTTCTCATCGTTTCTTTGAATCCCTTAAAATAAATGTGTGTTTATGTTTTTCCTTTTTTAAAAAAAATGTTATTACTATTTTATTTTATTTTTACATCTGAGCATGTTTTTCATTTTTATTTCCATTCTTAATTCTTAATTACTCTTACAAATTTTCTTCATTTTTAATATTATTTTCATTTGTAAATACTCACTACAAACTACAAACCTTAAAAAATATTTTTTTCACTTAATTTTTAATTTTTAAAAAACTTTCATTTATGTTTTCTTTTTCCTTCTCTTTTTTATACTTTCATAATTAACCTTACATTTAATTGCTTTTTAATATGGAAACTTCACTGGTCCATTAGAATTAAGTCCAATTGTGTAAAATATTAAACTTTGTAACTGTACTGTATGTTTCCTGAATAAAAGAAAATAAAAAAATTAAATAAAATAAATACTGATATACAAAATATTTCATTGAAAAATTATCTAATATTCCTAAATATGTGATAATTGAAAATCAAAAAACAATTCTTATCAACGGTTATAGTAGTTGCCGAGATATTTATTAATTGAATATAATTTGCAACGCCGATTACATCACAGGAACGAGCGGGTTAAATTAGGCTGAGATAATCACTATCGTAATAAAGAAAAGAGTTCTGCGTTGGTTTGGATATGTAGATGTATAGCTTTTGCCATAATCCAGGGAGAAAATACGGGAATACCTTGGTAATAAAATAAATGTGTGTTTATGTTTTTCCTTTTTTAAAAAAAATGTTATTACTATTTTATTTTATTTTTACATCTGAGCATGTTTTTCATTTTTATTTCCATTCTTAATTCTTAATTACTCTTACAAATTTTCTTCATTTTTAATATTATTTTCATTTGTAAATACTCACTACAAACTACAAACCTTAAAAAATATTTTTTTCACTTAATTTTTAATTTTTAAAAAACTTTCATTTATGTTTTCTTTTTCCTTCTCTTTTTTATACTTTCATAATTAACCTTACATTTAATTGCTTTTTAATATGGAAACTTCACTGGTCCATTAGAATTAAGTCCAATTGTGTAAAATATTAAACTTTGTAACTGTACTGTATGTTTCCTGAATAAAAGAAAATAAAAAAATTAAATAAAATAAATACTGATATACAAAATATTTCATTGAAAAATTATCTAATATTCCTAAATATGTGATAATTGAAAATCAAAAAACAATTCTTATCAACGGTTATAGTAGTTGCCGAGATATTTATTAATTGAGTATAATTTGCAACGCCGATTACATCACAGGAGCGGGCGGGTTAAATTAGGCTGAGATAATCATTATCGTAATAAAGAAAAGAGTTCTGCGTTGGTTTGGATATGTAGATGTATAGCTATTGCCATAATCCAGGGAGAAAATACGGGAATACCTTTGTACAAAGAAAAGTCAGAACGCGTTTCCTCTAGCGAGTTACTGAAAAATTTCATGAATATAATTTTTGTTCCACAAAAAATTAGTCTTTTTGGCACACGAAAAGAAAAATGTTATTTAAATAATCATGATTTAATATATGAGTTTAAAACACCCGGTAGCTACTGTCATTCTGAGAACTCTCTAACCGTTGAAATGACGTTTTAATAAAGAGTTATTTAATATTATCTTATACAGTCACAGTCAGTTTGATCTCTATCGCCATGAAACATTATATAAGAGTGAATTGTAACAGTAATGTAAAAGTGATTTTATTACAAGACTAAAATACCAATGTAAAAAATGTATTATACGCATACCGATTCATGATTCTTTATAAATATATATTTGGTTCATAGAACCCTTTACAAACTAACATATCTTTAATTACAAATTGGCAACGGCCGCTTATTATAAATAATGTATTTACCCTTTATTTAATACTTGCGGACCCGACAGACGTTGTCCTGCCCGAACGTTAGTTTGCCTACTATTACATTGGAAAAAGATTTTTCATTGTTAAGTGGGCACCTAGGTACTTGTTTAGGGTTGAATTCCAAAACATAAAATAATTCATTTTAAAATATAGAATTCTTTTCGCAAATGTCAAACTCTGCTCTTTTCATCAACGGGGGCGCATTTTATTCATGACTGCGATTTTTAAAACTGTTTTTATATTTACAATAAATAAATGGGAAGAAATTGTAAGGAATGTAAGGAATGTAAGGAAAGAATCTGATTAGGATCCATAAAAGCGAATGTTGTTAGTAAACATTTAAAAAAAACTTTTTCCTAACACAAAAAAACCACATCCTTCCATTTTTTTTTGTATTTGCATTCTCGTCGAATGCAACTCTGGTAGGTCGCTAAAAAAAGATTTACGCTTCTAACTTTTTTTCACATATTCGATGGAAAATTTTAACGAACACGCATAGTACAAAGATCTTCATTTCACTGAAAACCGCACGTAAATCGGTTAAACCGCTTACGAGAAGTTCGGTGACATCACACTTACAGAAGAATTATTTATATAAATATGTATTTTTATGTTGGTTTACGTGTTACTGCTTATGTTACATGTAACTTAGTTTTTTTAACCTAGCCATACAAGAGTTACATTTTCATTTTTACAAGTCGAAATACTCGTCCCGGGTTCTGGTTCTATTTCACACACATACGTGTATTCAAGAACCGCCTTGTTGCATTGTAATACAGCAATAAGCCATAAGTGATACAAAGTTTTTATGGATATACAAGAAAGTTTTACTAAAACAGAAGTTGATATTGTTGACTAGTATTGGAAAACAGAGTACCTACAAGTACTCAGTCTTATGTCATATTGTGATATAATGCATAATAGAGTACACAAATGTAAGAAAGTAAAAATATATGATACGCAATACAAAAATTACACACAAAAAATGACAATTGAAAAGCATTTAACGATGTTTTGAGTATGTCCAAATGTTTGCCGACAGGCTGGATTTCCTTCCTAGGGAGTTATTTGGATCTAAATTTTTACAACAGAAAAAAAAACATTTTTAAGAAGGGAATATGGGAGTCTAGGCATTTACAGGGCTTATGACCTGTCATTGCCTGGATTAAGTGGTAACTTAACACACTGTGCAACAATCATCATTCTGCCGGTGTTTAAACATCCACATTTCTTTAACTCTTTCGTCTGTTGACTTTTGTGAAGTGGCATTGAGATTCGTAACGACGTTCTATTTAAATTAAAACGGGCAGGAACAAAGCTCAAAATCTAACCGATTCGTGACGTATTAGGGGAGTGGCCAATACAATGAACCGTTTCGTGGGAATTAAAAACTATAAATTTAAAAATATTTTTTAGGCAACAATCTTTTGAGTATGTCCAAATGGTTGCAGACAGGCTGGATTTCTTCTCTAGGGAGTTGTTCATATTGAAATTTGTTGCAACAGAGAGGGAAAACATATTTAAGAATGTAGTTTAAAGGTATTTACAGGGCTTATGACCTGTCATTGCCTGGCTTTAGTGGTAACTTTACACACTGTGCAACACCTTTTATTCTGCCAATGTCTGAACATACACATTTCCTCAACTCTTCCATCTGTTGACTTTTGTGAAGTAAAAGAGCTGAAACCTTTATCATGTAAGTGAAATTCATCCGGCTGAAACGAATCACCTACTAGGCAAAGCCTAAAAATTATTTTTCAATTTCGCATACTTCTCCTTTTACCAGTAAGTTAAATCAACAATGTTTTGTGAGTATTTACAAATGTTTGCAGACAGGCTGGATTTTCTCCCTGGGGAGGTATTCATATCTGAATTTGTTGCAACGAAAGGAAAACATTTTTTAAAAGGGGAATATGAAAGTCTAGGTATTTACAGGGCTTATGAGAATAGTGAATGTAACACAGCGTGTATAGTGGCTACTTAAACCAGCCGATGACAGGTCATATGCCCTGTAAATGCCTAGACCCTTCTCAAAAACGTTTTCCCACTGTTGCAACTAATTAAGAAAGCATTTATTTCAGATGTTTATGGTATTTATTTATCGCGTTTGCTTACCATGCAAGAGGTCTCAGGCTCGATTCCCGACATGGTTGACTGAAACATTTATTTAAAAAATGGTGTTTTTACACTAGAATATTTTATTATTCCTGGACTGGCACGTTAACCGTAAGACTGATCATCTTACCTTCATGTAACAAAAATGATCAATTGGTGCATTAATGCAGTGCCCTATGCATCATTAGGTGCGGAAAGGGAATGACTATACAGTTTTATTGGGTGTTAAAAGTTACCGCGGATTCGATCGCATGGTATGAAGAGGAAATTAGTTAGGTAATTTAATAGTATTGTCGTGAATCAATAAGAATTCATCCGATAGAGTTCAACATTTTTTCGAGTTAAAAAGTAGCTTGTATCGATTGCCGGTTCTCCAACTATCACTATGAAAAACGAAAGACTTTCGAATAGTCTATGATAATGTAAGATAACATAAACTAATGAAAAGTCCTCTTGAATGGTAGGCAAATGCGCTGACCATTACACCACGAAGATAGGATTGGTTATAAACTTCAAACCTCGGTTGGGGGCTAAAAGTAGTATGAAATATTTTGTTGAATAATTTTTACGTTCAATGTGATCCAAAATGCAACTTTTTAGACCCTTTTCACTAAAAAAAAAACAAAAGCTTCATACATCATCGGCCCACTCTAATGTGTACCGTGCCGTACGCTTCCCCTTGTTACATATCGATGTACCTACCCACAACTTGAAGGTAAGGGGTCGGTAGTGTATATTCGTAATCGCGAGAAAATTTATCTTCAACAATACCGTCGTGGTGAAGGTATGACGTCCTTGGCGTCCCATTGTAATCGCGGCCCTGAAACGGCGTCGATGGATGAAAGATGGTGGCGATACTTTACGAAGAGAGGAAACCGTAGGGCATCAGCCAGTGTATGGCGCCAGGCTCACTCTCTCTTACTTCTGCCGTCAATCAGCTAGCGTCTAGGAACTTATGTTTAAATATACCTCTCTCTACGAACCGAGTGAATAATTAATCTTTCATTTACTCGGCCACTAAGCGATTACGGTTAATTAAAAATGTGGCTTTTTATTTAAAGCATTGATTCAGCAGATAGAAGAATTGGAGATAAATAGTGTTTTTCACTTGACTTTTTGCGCATTAGCAATTCCATACAATATTGATAATCCTAATAACGGCCGAAAACTGATATTAATTCATAAATTCGCACAATATGAACACACTTATCCATCAAACCTTACGTATTAATAATTTTAGATGTCATTAAATTATTTTCTGTATTCATTAAAATAAGTTTTCTTTTATTTCTAAATTGTTTTTAAATATAAAAATGTGTTTTTTTAACGTAAGTTTAATTTGTAATAGGTAGGTGGAATTTGAAAATCCTTTTATATATATAAATGAAGAAAAAAAACACTTCTTTTGAGAATTTATTTAGACCTTGATATAAAAATAAGCACAATTTACATGTAATGTATTCCTCACTGCAGAACCCCGTGCCGACGAATATGTACATATTTTGCAAGTATTTATGTTTGTATGCAGAAATCGGTATATAGTAATTGTCTATTTCGTGTATAAGTAAGTTGCCGTTTTTTCGTTTAGTTACATTTAATTCAACCCCTTGGCTCCTCCTCTTTCTAATCCCCACATTCTGCAACATATCGCTGATTTTTACTAACTTAATTTTAGTCCATGTTCGGACATGGTGGTGTTTGCATCCCCTTTAACTCTGCGTGTAATTTATGTATTTCTTCGTAAATACGATGTACACTACGGTGATGATAAAGGTGAAAGTGTATTTTAGTATTTGCATGTTGGTGTAGTTAGTGTCCTGAAGAAAAGACGAGTACATTTCGAAACCGGTAGAAACAAACGAGTTGGTAAATGGTAAAATACAAATATTTAATAACATTTAGTATTTGACAGCAAAACTACGCTTTATACATAATTGATAAAATAAACTTATTTTTAATTAAAACAAATTCATTTTAATTTAATTAAAACAAATTGAAAAAATATTGTAGTTGGAAGTTTTACACTGTTTGCCATATTGTAGGTTATGCATAATACAGATTCACGATTAAATCGTATATTTCCAACACAGTTAGATTGACCTAAAGGTTATGACGTCAGCGTGTGAAAGTTGTCGTAGGTCGTGTTCCTGAGATTAATTCTATAAAACCTCGATTTTCTAATATAATAAGCACGTATTAAGAGGATACGCGGTCTGATATTTCTTCACACAAACGTATTCCTGTATTTTCTCCCTGGATTTTAGCACTAAAGCAATGAATTTTTATACACTATAGACACCTCATTTCTTCGGAATATAGTGTAGATCAATATGTTTCTTTTTTGGGTGATACTGTTTGTGTTGGATTTGTTCCTCAATTCACTCAGTTTACCCACAAGATGGCTCCGGCAATGGTAGCTGAAACGTCGGAACAAATCCAACACACACGGTTTAACCCAAAAAAGAAACATATTGATAGCAGTGACCGTGAAAACCTTCGCAATCATAGTGTAGATTTTTAATTTAATTTTGTTTAAAAAAAAAGTTTTTTACCAGTAAATGGTACCTAAAGGATAAACCACAGGAGTCACATCAAACGAGATGTTCAGGAAACAAGGTTTTGTGATAATGCAATTTTCAAAACATCATCAATCAAAAAAAAACCAAAAGAGATTGTTTCAACTTTTAAAGAACTTATAATAAAAAATAATAAGTTTATTTATAATAATGGTACATATTAAAATAGTGTATCTCCAGGACTACTGATGTTTCTTCGCATTAAAACATAGCAGACTTCAAATTTTTATTTTGACTTAAAAAAGCTTTTTTACAACGAAAATGGACATTAGTATTCACTTTTTTTTTTTTTTTTAATTTCTTTAAACGTGAAATCTTTACAAATTAAGGATAGTTTTTTTTTTAAATAATTGATACATACATAATGAGTAATAACGTTTCTACCTTTCTAATACCGTGAAAACTCGTGTTTAGAGAGGGAGTTCATTTTACATTTATATATATATATATATATATATATATATATATATTATGTAGTATACATATACATTTCATATTTTATTTACATTTAATTTTTACTAACAGATTCCTTAAAATTAGATATTTTATTTAAAAACGTACACAAATTTCCACTGTATGGGGTGGGGTTTAAGATTCAAGAGTTTCGTGTTTTTTCATTATTTGAAATTCAATGTTTTTTTTATTTTTTTAATTTTAGTATTTCTGGAAAATTACTTAAGTTTTAGTGATTTAAAGTTGTATTGCATCTGTGTAAAGTTAAATTATGTGAAAATCTAGAGTTTCGAGAATTTTATAAATGAGTGGGTATTTTTATTTGAAGATTTGTATAATAGATGCTTTTTTGAAGATTTCATCAATTAAAGGTATAACAAGTTCTTTAAAAATGTTATTTGAAGGGTAAGTTTTCGGCTATAAAAATGCTAAATCATTTTTTTTATTAATTACTCATTTAAAATTACACTCATTTAAATATAAGTGAACGTATTAAGACTTTTTAGGCTATGCACGTGTCAAGCCATAATAAATAACAATAAAAAATACATAGTAAAATTAATTAAATTCAAATATAATAACATGTGATGCAATATAATAAACATCCAGAAAAAAAAGGTTTGAGTTATAAATAAATAAATTCCAAAGAATACAACTTAAAAAAGATAATCAATATTAATTAATGAGAAACTTCAACCCTACGAAAAATTGGATACAATAAATGTTTTCTTGCGCGCGGTAAAAATTAGAGCATTAAATTGTACCGCAAAATTTCCTGAAAATGTACGAAAACAATATTATTTTTTTTTAAATAAAAACGGACTACTTTAAATGACGTCACTGGTTCATATAAATCAACCTATGATATGATAGCTACGGGAGATTTCCGGTTTGCTTGCCATGGATGGACCAATGGGAAGAACTGAATGAGAATAATCGGAAATGAAGCTCTGACGTCACACGCTGAGTTATTTCAGAAATTCAAAACTTAAAAAATCGTAGCGCTAATAATACGATACATAAAAGATTTTAAAAAATCTACTTCGTTTAATAGTCTATTAAAAATTTACTAAAAACGTAGAGATCGACATTTTTGACGCTGGATTGTTTAGGTTTAAGAAGTGTAAACAAAATGCATTTTTATATTGATATATTAATTTCGTACACTTAATTTTGATAGATTATATTGCTGGTTTTGTTTCGATGCACATTTTGTTTATTGTTTTTATTGGTATTTTATGAATTGTTTAATGATATTTTTTAATAATTTAATTTAGATAATTTTTATTGTTATTTTTATTTAAATACGTATTTTATTAATGTTTATTTTACTATTCATTCGTACAAGTTTTGCTATTTTTTTTCAATTTTTACAAGAATTTAATTCAATTAATTAATTTAGTGAAAAAAAAAGTAGTGTCATTTTTTTTTTTTTTTTCAATATTTATGTGTATTATGTATTATTTTTTTATTGTCTATAAACCAAATAAATAAATAAAAAACAAAAAAACAACTGAACTTCCTCATTGTGGGCTATCGTCCAATTTTTTAAATTTATTTAAAAAAATAAATATTAATAAATTTCATAAAAAGTACATGTTTTTGTAAAATTCTAAACATATAATAATAATTTACTCCACTTTCAAAATAAAAAGTTCATATTCAAATAATATAAGCAGTTTTTCGTGTTACTCAATTGAATACGGAAAATAATATTCTGTCAAAAATCACCGATAAATCCCACCATTATATTTTGACGTATTTTTTCATCTCAAGTTCACATTTCCTTTCATGAATCATGGATGAACGCAAAACTGGGGCGTTCCAAATGTAAATTGGAACGCGATTTCCCGCCTGTTGCATTATCGAACACTCCCAATGGTAACGGTCGCCTGGGGTGTTCGTAAAATACTCGCGATTTCGAATACAGAACCATTCATTTTAAAATACAAGCGAACGTTCGCGCTATGGTTTCGTAAAATCCATTTAAGCTAAATAATGAGTGTGTCGTTTCGTGATGAAATGGTTTTAACTATCAGTCTTAAGAGGAAACGCAGTCTGGCTTACGAGCGCATTTCCGTATTTTCTCCCTCAGTTATGGCAATAGAGCAGTAATTGTTTTACTCACTTTAGATATTTTTAATTGGCGTGTCTCTTTCGCTTCGCTTTTTTGATAAATTGTTTGTTATAAGAGATAGGACTATCCAAAAACTCATTAAAACGCACAGCTTTATTTATTTGTCTTCGAGCAAACTGAAAATCGTATTTCATTCGAATATTTTTGTAATGTTTTTAAAACAAATTGGTTCAGTTTTGGGGTGCAGAAAACGGGACAGCGAAACATCGATTTTGTCGGTTTAAGGTAGGCAAAATTAGTCCGAAGTGAGTTTTCAGTTGTCTTTTTTGCACAGTATAGGGAAAGCATTTGCGTAAGAGTGGCAGAAAAATAATTTTCAAATACCCATTCATCAAAATTGTCTGGCACCGCGTATTCTAAGGTGCCGAGTTCGTTTTCCGAAACAATCAACATGAATTTATTTTTCACGGCAATATTTCATAGGCCTTGGACGCATGTTCGTAAATGCCCGTTATCCATTCGGGAAGCTTCGGTATCACTCGGAAATACGTCTTCCGTTCAGGATGTTTCGCAATCACGCGGGCGCTCGTTATAGCTATTTTTAAAAATGTTTAAAAAAAAAATACCCCTGAGTAGCGCTTGCTTACGTCATTCAACTTAAACACTATCGTTTTCTTTATGGTATTTCAGCTACTCCATAAATGTCTTATAAAAGAATTTGGTTTGTTTCGACTATATCGGGGGTGGATAACGCGTCCTGACACGAGTATTGGCAAGGCCATATTCCTAACAAAAAACGCGTCTGGTATTAACATATTTGCGCACTAGATTGTGGCACCTGAAGCGTAAAATACTAATTGTCTTACCCTTACATAACGCAATTGGGGTTTTAATGCAGTGCTCTTTAATATATTAGACTTTGTTAGTGAAAATTATTGATTGAAGTTCACTTTAATTTATTATGGAAATAAAAGACAAACGATAAAATCCACAAATCTGGGATAGCCAGTGACTGGTTTCAGTGCTTATTTTTCACTGAATTCAAAATTGTAAGAATAATTTTTAATCAAGAGCTTTAGATATTAAACTTATAAGAGAGGCTGCCGGCATAGAAAAGAGAAAGATCTCTATTTTTTCTTCTAAAAAAAATGGATGAAATTGTTTACAAAATATGTACGTAGTTGCAAAGGTTTTGTAAATACATAAATAATAATATCGTTAGAGTAAAAACTGGGGTATAGAGAGGATATTTATTTTACATTAATTTTTATTATTCAAAACACGTTCCTCAAAATTTAATATTATATTCTAAAAGAAACATAATTTTTCACTGTAAGAAATTCAGGATAGAGTGAGCCTCGTGTGTTTATTAAAATAAAATTTATAATATTTAAATATGAGATGTTGATTTTTAGATTTCTGGAAGATTATTAATGTTTTTTTTCCCGCAGTATAATAATTTATAGTTGCAGCTATACAAAATAATATTATTTGGAAATCTAGGGTTTCGACGTGTGTAAACAAAGAGTGTTTAAATAAGTGTGATAACGAAGAGACAGGTACGTCTCGAAACCGGTAGAACCATAGAGAAGTCAGTAAGTGCGTATATACAAATATTTTATAACGTTTATAACGTTTTTTTTCAATTGAATTTTGTATAATAGATGCCTTTCTAAATATGTCGTCAATTAAAGGTACATTTAGTTAATTAAAATCTTGGTTTTTTAAATACAATTTTAATGATTGTTTTGTGCGTAATCAATGCGGACGTAAATTTGACTTGTAAGCTCCTCCCCAGCATATAGCTCCATTCTGCAGAAAAGACTGTACGTAAACAGTTTTAATATTTTTTAGAGAGAAAATGTTTCTTTCAAAATAAACTAAAAAATAATGAGTTCTTTCATAACTATGCAACAAGAGGATCTAAAAATATAAGACTGGAAAAGAAATCAAAAGCAATGTCCCAGAACTGCCTTATGTACAAGGGAATACAATTATTTGAGGAAATGCCAGAAAGCATAAAAAATGAAATAAATGTAAATATATTTAAAATTAAATGTAAAAAGTATATATGTGAAAAATATTCGGTAATATATAGTGTAAATAGTGAATATAATTAATGAAAATGTACATATGAAACAGTGAATATTATAAATTTGGATATTAAGTGTATAATAGTGTACAATAGTGATAAGTAATGTTAGAATAAGTATAGATGTAAATATTGTGTTGTAAATATATATTTGACTATGTTAATCATAGAACTAAATAAAATAAATAATAAAAATAAAAAAAAACAAATATGCAAATAAGTTTTTAAACTATTTCTACCATAGCACTTAATTGTGATTTCGTTTTATATTTGGTTTGTGTTCTTGTTTTAAAAAAACTACTGCGCCCTCTGTTGGCCGGTCTCGCAACTAATATTTACTAAATATGAGGTGCGGTAAGTTGGGAAATTTATAATTTATATTTATTTATAAATTTATTGCAAAAAAATATTATACATACTTAATAACAGGGAATCTGTGTAAAACCAATTTATGTGAAATGAAAACGGAGCGTTCTCTGTTTATGATAGTCTCCATCTAACATTGCACCGCCATTTCTAAGATAACTTGTCTATTTGCTTTGCGTCAGTAGTTCTACCCATAAAACGGAAAAAAACACGCTTTTAGTGAGTGAAAAATCCTTTTCAGCGAATATTCATTCTGTAATTAATATTTATTTTGTTCTGGGTGGGAGGGTCCTGGACTCGTTTCCCTTCCTGAATAACCAAAAAGTCTACTATCTTGGGTTTCCCCGAATATTGCGTTTCACTACAGCAGAGAGGAATAATTTAATAACGCGTGTGAAAAAATAGTACCAACTTTACCGTACGGTATCACTGACGCTGTTTTCATTGTACAAGGCAAGCCAAGTGATAATTTAAAATAAATAATGTAAGACATTGCGACATGAAAAATCAAATTTAATAATGAAATATCACTTTTGTACAATTTTACAATAATAAAAGTCTACGAAATACTGTGGAGCAAAAAAAAATTTGCACATATTAGTGGCCTAAAAAATATGTCAATTTGTTTTAACAGAGAGGGAAAACATTGTTGAGAAAGAAATATGGATTTTATATGTTGTATCAAGTACTAAACATGTAACATATATATTCTTTCAATTTTTTCATCCGTTGATGTTTGTGAAGTTAAAGAGCTGAAACCTTTATTTATGCGGGTGAGATTCATCTAATTAAATTATTTACCCTACATACTAGGCAACGCCTGAAAGCTGCAAAAATTGTTGAATTAATTACCTGTTAAAAGAAGAAGTATACAATTTGGAGAAAATTGTTTTCAGGCGTTGCCTAATCGGTGAATTGGTTCAGCCGGATAAATCTCATCCACATAATAAAGGTTTCAGCTCTTTTACTTAACAAAAGTCAACAGATGGAAGAGTTGATGAAATGTGGACGTACAAACATTGGCAGAATGGTAAATGTTACACATTGTGTAAATTAGCAATTTAAACCAGCCAATGATAGGTTATAAGCCCTGTAATTGCCTAAGCTTTTGTATTCTCTTCATATACAATAAAATACATACATGTAAGTGAAATTATAAGTAAAAAATTATAATCAAAACTAATTTATACTAAACAGTTATTTACAAATAATAAAAAAATCACAATTTAATGATTAAATGATCAGTTATTAAAATATTAAAAAATAAAAAAATACATAATAGAAATATTTTGAACCTGTAAAAATAAAACGAAGAAAACAATACATATTATTTTGAATAACACTAAACGATAAAAAAAAATGTATCAGTAATTAAAACTACTACTTACGTAATTAGTATAAATATACATAAAAATAAATTCTGATATGAAAAATTGATAAAGATAAATATTTTGTACTTATAAATAAATTCAAGAAGAGAAAAGAAAAAAAAAGAAAAAAAACATTATTTTAGATATGTATTCTTACTATTAATATATATTTAATTGTTACGGTATTATTCTTTTTTTAAATATGTTTATTGTAAAAAAAACAAAATTTAAAAAAATAAAAATAAAAAATTCCGATTTGCTGCATTATTTTAAAAGCAATAAAAATTTCATTTTTGAGTAAATTTTGCGTTTTCTTTCAAAACATTGCCTTAATATAATGGTTCATCCAATTATCCGGCATTCCGCATATTCGGGTGACGTCTGGCATTCATTAATCCGGATATTGAAGTTTTATTGGATTATGCTGATAAAATAACTGACCACCGCGAAATTGGATTCCGGCAAAAATTGGACGAAACTTTGACTCAGCTGAAACATGTAATCGGGATGTGTCGGATTACGTTCGGCTGTACTCGGGTGGAAAATTAGCACACTTAAAGATATTGAATTGTTGTCCATTCAAATAATTAGTAATTGTATTGCCATTGTTTTGTGTTTTTTTTAACAATAAAAAGTTACTTTTAATTTATTTATGTTCAGAGCATTAACTTCGTGATCAAATATTTTAATTAATGTTAGTAAATATTAGTATATAACCACTTACCGATTTGTAATGCCTACCGGTTTCGAGACGTACTTATCTCTTAGTCAGGACACTTACTATACCAACATGCGAATACTTAAATACGCTTTCATTTCATTTAAATAATAAAAGGGGACTTAAGGAATCAACATGGAGGTATTTCAGACATAAAAAAATATTAAGCCTACTTTTTAATTGGAAAAACTAAACAATCGTATAACGTTTAACCCCTTAGCACCTCCCCTTCCAAATCCCTACTACCACACATTTTGCAACACATCGCTGAATATTAATTAATATAAACCATATCTCAATTATCATTTCAATTATGTTTTTAAATAAATATTTTTTTTTTGTTGATTTCAATGATACTATATTTTTTTTAAATGCTACTATATTTTACTATTATTTGTTGATTTCAATGATACTTTTATTTTGTTTATTTGACTATATATGAACCTCAATTTTTATAATTTATATTTTAATATTTATATCTGATTATCTTTTTTATATTGTATTTTTTGGAATTTGATTATTTATTACTTATACCTTGTTTTCCTGAATTGTTATTCGATTGTATCACATGTCATTATAATTCAATCTAATTAATTTTACTATGTGTTTTTTATTGTTAATTATTGAAGCTTGACAAAGACACAGCCTAAAAGCCGTAATAATATTTTATTGACATTTAAATGAGTTTAACTTTAAATGAATGAACAAAGTAAGGAAGAAAGCTATTTTTAGTATTGGCATGTAAATTATTAGTTAGGTAGTTTTATTAGCATTGTATTTAATTATAAAATAGTCTCCTAATTATGATTTTAATATAACGCGGATTGAATCGGTGCAACGTAAACTTTTAAAATTGTCAATATTTAGAATCTGATCAAATACTTTTATAATCATCTATTATGATCGTATTTATTGTGTATGCAGGCAATTGGTAGAATTCCATATTTATTTGGTAATGTATCCAAAATAAAACAAGTTTATTGGATTATTATTCTACTTTATTTTTTATAAAATATACAAAGGGTATATTGTGACGTTTTTCCCCAATATAACCAAAATATTCCTCTAATATACTCAGTATACCCTAATTGAATTTTACTCACTCTACTTATTTTGGCTTGTATGGAAATCCACAAAAATAAAATAGCAATTATTTTTAGTATATAAGGAAACTTTGTAAATATTTAAGTTAGTTTGTTTGAAAATGTCCTAACAAGACGAAACGCGTCACAATATACCCTTTGTATATTTTATAAAAAATAAAGTAAAATTATAATCCAATAAACTTGTTTTATTTTGGTTACATTACCAAATTATTATGATCGTCTAGAGTACTTTCATATCTTTACTTTAGAATTCAGAAGGACTTTGGCTGGTTTGATACTCTTCCACAAATTAATATCTAACTGTATAGATGCCCATGATATCCTTGCTCAGATAAACCTTAATGTACCTCGCCGTAACTTGCGTACTAATCCTGTCTTTGCTGTGGGAAATTATAAAACTAATATTGGATTATTTTTCCCTCTGCCAAGGATCCTAAGAACAGTGAACGAAATCTCACTAAACGGTACTGTCGATGTGTTACTACAGCAAGGGCAGGCATTTAAGAAGCAAGCGGTGTTGTCTCTCCTGACTCGCGATGTCACACTTGCCATTTCCGCTTAGATTATGCTATATACATACCTTTCGTTGATTATACACTTTTAATTTAAGTAGATTTTAAGAATGTTTAGATGAAGTATTACTCATTAATGCCAATCTATTAGGGCTTAATTAAGTCTGTTGATTGGCTTAAAAAAAAGTGTAGTTAGTATCCTGACGAAGAGACGGGTACATCTCAAAACAGGTAGACTTCTAACTTAATTAAATAAATTCGGTTTCGGACGAAACTAGAATAGAAGCTAAATTCGGTTTCTGTTTCGGCTAGAAATCTTGTTTCGGTCGGTTACTGTTAACGAAAAGGCGGACTGTAAATGAAAAACGGATTTCATTCAGTTTTGTGGTATGGAAACATTTGAAGAAAGGATGGGAACACGGAATGGATACCTACCTTTAATATGGTGTTAATGTTCTTCAATTTCTGGCACTGGATGACAAAATGAACTATAAAATGCAACAATGTTTTTCACGACGCGGGACGAATCCAACCATTTTTATGCAATTTTTATGTGAAGTCAAAAATGTTGTTTTGTTTTTGTTCTAAATCCGAATCTTCTGATTTCGAATTTCTTCTACCTTGATGTTAGGTAGGCACCATAAGGATGGTTCAAGGGAAGGATGGGAAAGAAAGGTAATCGGCCGGGAATAGTATCGATAAATGCTGTTATTTACTTAACAGTCACTAATAAATAATATATTATGTACAACGTGTATATTGAAAAAAATCTCATCTTAATCTAAAATCTCGTAGATCTAGATCTTTTTTCCCCATCTAAGATATTTCTGATGTCACCCGTTCCAGTGAATAAATAATACATCGAAATGTAGGGGTACTTAGCACAAAATGGCTTACCAAATGAGGGCCGAATACGACATTCAGTACACGCAAGGACTCACCTGAAACAAAGGAGAAATAACATTAAATATGTAGGAATCAACGCTATTCCCTTATACGAGAGTGAAAAAAACATTTCAGGGTTAAAAGAGAGGGACATATTATGTAGGTTGTGTTAAATTTATTTAGGAAAACAAACATTTTCTTTTTTTCTGTAAACTTAACAGCTGTGTGATTAAAATTTCACCTATTCAGACCTGAATTCGTTTTGCTATCGGGCTCGTGTAGGTTTGCGTACGCCTAGTGCAAGATTTCCACGTGATTGCAGAGAGAAATGACTGGTATTAAAGTACAGACATCTTCATGCCACGAATATTCGGTATTCTGCCTATTCGGCTACTATTTTTAAATATTCGGTATTTGGCCAAATACTGCGTAATATTCGGTCAAATACCGAATACAAAATCAAGAAAAAGACTCACATATTACTCAAAAATGTAATAAAATAAAAAAATAAACCTTTTTTAACCTTAACATATTCAGAACTGCTTGATAAGTTGGAACGGAATAAAAATGAAAGATTCATTCATTCATTCATTCGGTGGATTCATTATTAATTATTATTTTGATTATTTCAGTTACAGTACACCATGAGGCTGACGAATTTCCACTCAATATCTTTTAGGAAAATTTTCACTCGAGAGTAGAAACTAAATAGATAAAACTAAAAAGGAAAATAATAAATATGTGTCCACCCACTCTAATTTCACGGGACCGAGTAAATTGGCGCAAAACGTGTGAAATGGGCCCGTACACGATGGACGCAATTAGTCATTTTTAGAATAATAATATAAAAGATACGAGTAGTAAAAAGAGTGTAAAAAAAAAATTTTTTTTTTTTTAATAAATAATAAAGTGATTGAGAAAAAAAATATATAAACAGTAAAAACATTGCACTAGGAATAGTGTCTATTGCTTACGTTAAATGCATTTGAATTCATTCTATTGCATCATCCAAATATTAATTTATAGGAAAGAAACATTTATTTATTAGAAACACTTTTAACACTCGTAAAAAGTTTTTAATACAATTTATTTCCTTATTTTTTTTGGAAAGCTTATTATAAATTTTGACTGCCATGTAAATGGGCTCTCTTTGTATAAATAATGACAGGTCATAAGCTCTAGACTTCTATATTACCTTCAATGGAATTTTCAATTGACTTTTATTCCTGGTGTTATGAGAGTGGGTTTTTTCTTGCGCACTAAAATATTCATGCTAAACTTTTTTATAGAAGGAAGCATGGAACTCGTGACATTTACAGAGCTTATGACCTGATGGATGAGATTGGATGGTCTAAGTGACGACTTTACACATTGTGTAACATTCACCGTTCGGCCTTTGTTTGAAGGAACGTAGTTATGCAGAAAGCAGCAAGTCCACAATGTAGAAAAAATAAGATATTAATGATATCGGGTGCAGTAAGGTCAATTCTATATCCTGCTAAAAAGAGCTAGACCGCTTTCATACAAAAAAAGTTTTAATCACCTTCTGAAAATGGTGTCCATCACAAAAACGGCATTTCTCAATTTGCAGAAAACACCCACAACACTAGAAAAATCTCAACGAATTTTTAAAATCATTTAAACTGGTCAAAAACATAATTTAATTCTTGTTTGTAATAAAAAAAACGAATATATTCCTTCAACAATATTTTGAGTTTGTCCAAATTTCTGTAGACAAGGAATGGATTCAACTCCCTGGGGAGCTGTTAACATTAACATACATATTACAACAGAGATGAAGAACATTTTAGAGAAGGTAATATAGAAGTCTAGGGCTTATGACCTGTCATTGGCTGGTTTAAGTGGCCACTTTACACACTGTATAACATTCACCATTCTGCCCATATTCGAACATCTACATTCCTTCAATGATGAAAGATGAAAGAAGAAAGAAGAAACAGATGTAAGAATTTATTTATTTACTTACTGCTATCCGAAGTTTGAAAGCTGTGATTGTGCTTTTTTTTAATTATTGGTATCCCTTAGCACATTTGTATTTTTTTCCGCTTTGTTGGTAGTCGGTATTAAATAGAAAAGTTCGTTGTTTGATTTGACAAGAGCTGGCTTCTGGCTGGTTTGTTTGTTTTGGAGAACATTGCTTTAACATTATATTTTAATCAGGTTTTAAATATATTTCAATAAGAAACTAATTGAATTCCTTTCTCTAGAATATTCTCCATCTCTATTATTAATTTTACTAACTCCAGTCCAAACTAATTTTCATCGTCATTCCCTTTCCGCAACTACTGTATTAGTAGACCAATCGCAGCGTATCTTGATCATTTTTGTGACATGAAGGTAAGATGATCAGTCTTACGCTTCAAGTACCAGTCCAGGGACTATGAAATATTCTGGTGTGAAAACACCTTTTAAAATAAATATTTCATTTTAACCATGTCGGGAATCGAACCCGAGACCTCTCGCATGGTAGGCAAACGCGCTGACCATTACACCACGAGGCCGACAAAACAAAACAAGTTTTTACAAACACAAAGTCTGTTAATTATTTATTGCGGATGTTTTTTTTTAATACAAATATGTGCGTTCCTATGATTTATCCAAATATTTAAATTCTGTGACCATATTCAGCGAGTTATAAATAATTGTGAACTAATTTGGAGTAGAGTGGGGTTCGAACCTCGGACCACTGATCCGTGAGTCCGCCACAGTAGCCACTGGACCGCAACCCTTTGACCAAATATTTATATTTATAGGTATGTGGAAGATTCGTGTTCGAGTTAATTATTATTAGATAAAGCGCTCTATTAAAATTTGAAATTATAGATATTTTCTTTAATTATAATTTAATTACAATGTTTAATTACACGGTATAATTACCAAGAAAATGGAAACAGAAGAGAGGTTCCTTAATTGGATTTTTAGCAATATTTCAACTACGTGATAATGTTAGTAGTATTAACCCAGTATTGGACTAATCCAAGGGTTGAAATCCCTAGGATTTATCCAAGATTTTTGTTTAAATTTTTTGTTGTATTATTTAATTTAATTAATTATTTATACAAACAGGGTGTTCTTTAAACCCTGACACATCCGAAACCACGATGATCAGTATGGGCAAGAAGACATATTAGCATATTTAAAAAAATATTTAGAACAAAGTAAAATTTAAAAAATAAAATATTTAAAAATCAAATGGTTGCTTATTTCTGCAGGGGAGAAAAGAGGGGAGCGTGGTGCAGTGTCAGACTCCCCCTTCTCCCTCCTCGTTTCACCCATGCAGAAGTAGGCAATCATTTGCTTTTTTTGATATATATATATATTTTTAATTTTATTCATTCTAAAAAAATATTTTTATGTGCCAATATGTCTTCTTGCTCATACTGATCATTGTGATTTCGGATGTGACAGGGTTTAAAGAACACCCTGTATATATATTTACATACTCATAAAATAACAATCTTAATTGAAATTGACTTTGGCTGTCTTATTCAGGGTAAGTAACCCAATTCTAAGACTGGTACAAATGTATTATTTACTAAAAATAAATTGTTATTTTTAATAATATTAAAATGTAATATATTGTTGGCGATACTGCAATCCCGCACAACCTGTTTCTAATACGAATATATTTTACTGCAACAAATTCGCTATCGGGCCCAAGACCCGTTACTTTGAAATTATTGCTATGTTTACTGTACATAATGATAGTTTTTTAGATACTCAGGCAGATTCTGATAGTAGTGTTTTTGGTTGATTATTATTATCATATTTTTTTATTTATATAAAGACACATGTAACAAAAAAAACTTATCCCTTACTCTATAAGGCCAAAAGCCCTGCGTTGAGTGGGATACAACAAAATAGATAGTGGAAGCATGCGTAATATTAAAGAATACGACAGATAAAAAATATTACATCAACATAAATTTCAATAAACATTAGGACAACACGCTAAATAGTACCATGCAGAAATCTATGCAATGTCGCGCAGCAGTCTCCTGCGAGTAAAAACAAGTATTTTTTTATTTTTTTATTTATTAAAAGACATAAAATTATGATTTAAAAAAATACAATATTTGAAAATAAGTTAAAATTATAGGCCAATTGAACGTAGTTATGCAGAAAACAGCCAGTCCACAATTTTGAAAAAATGATATATTGATGTTATCGGGTGCAGTAAGGTCAATTCTATGTTCTGCTAAAAACAGCCAGACCGCTTTGATACAAAAAAAATGTTTTAATCACCTTCTGAAAATAGTGTCCATCACAAAAATGGTATTTCTCAATTTGCAGAAGACACCTACAGCACTAGAAAATCTTTACGAATTTCAAAATCATTAAAACTGGTCAAATACAAAATTAAATTCTTGTTTGTAATGTAAAAAAAAACTAATATATTCCTTGTTTATCATTTGGAAAGTCAAAAACAGTTGTTGAGATTTGTTTATTCACTCTCTTCACAAAGGTTCTATTATCTCAGTTTAACTTTACTATAGCTGGCTGCTTTCTACATAACTACGTTCAATTATAGTTTTCCATATATAAATAAATATAATGCACAAAAAAAACGTTCCTGTGAAAAGCCACGTAATACGCTTTTTAGGATACTCAGCCAAAATAAATAATCGGTAGTTAAGTGGTCTTGCAGATCCACTGACGAACTATAAAAAACAATTAAAAACAGTGTTTTTAAGAAAATGTGGTAACGTAATAAACACAACAAATATCTTTAGAAATAAATTAACAAAAAAATATCTTTTTTTTTTATTTGTCCAAATTTTGAAGCTAAGGAGTGGATTCAATCCGCTAGGGAGCTGTTAATAATAAAATATTACAACAGACACGAAAAACATTTTACAGAAGGGACTATAGAAGTCTAGGCATCCACAGGGTTTATGACCTGTCATTGCAATAATTAAATTAAATTAATCTCACTCGCAACAATAAAGGTTTTAGATTTTTAAATTCACCAACGTCAACAGATAAAAGAAGGAATGAAAATGTTCAAATATAGACAGAATGGTGAATGTTACACAGTATGTAAAGCGGCTACTTAAACCAGCCAATGACAGGTCATAAGCCCTGTGGATGCCTAGACTTCTATATTCCCTTCTGCAAAATGTTATTTATGTCTGTTGTAATATTTTAAAAATATATCAATAAATAGTTAATGGTGCCTTAAAGTCTGTCGTAGCAAATAAGTGTCTATCGCAAGAGGCTAAATTAGCAGTTCATAATGGAGTTCTTGTACCAACCCTAATGTATGGAAGCGAAGCATGGAGTTGGAAAAAAAGAGACGAAAGTAGACTGAATGCTGTTGAAATGCGATCCCTCAGGCGAATGTGCGGAAAAACAATGTATGATAGGTGCCCTAATGTCGAAATTAGAGCAGAATGCAAGACTGAGTTAAGCATTATCGACAAAATTAAGAAAGGTCTTTTGCGATGGTTCGGTCATGTGGAGCGAATGAATGATGAAAGAACGGCTAAAAAGATTTATGATGCGAATGTGTCTGGTTGTAAAGGTCGAGGAAGGCCGAGAAAGACATGGCATGATCAAGTACAACAAATTCTTGAAAGTGTTCATGTGAAAAGTCGGAATAATCGACGTGCGTGCATGAGAAGATGTATGAATGTGAAGGAAGCAAAGGAAGTGTGCCAGGACAGAGTGGTGTGGCGTTCTATCCTCTCTGCCTACCCCTCCGGGGAAATGGCGTGATGGTTAGTTAGTTAGTTAGTTATTAATTGAAACTAGAACATGTGCTGGCCATTTATAAACTACCATCAACCCCTCAGGCTCTCCGTGACAAATTTCACCAAGGAATGCACTCTGTAACCTACTAAGCTTGAGGCTCTAACAACATTTTAACGGTTGTGGCATTATGTTATATAGTTTTTGTCCTACGTTGGTGCATTGTCTCTCAGATGAAAAAAAATCGCTTATTATCGCTCAAAAGGTTTTTATACCATGGTTTACATAAATAGGGGAGAGTTGAATATCGGCGCCCGGTTGATAATGACGGTCGCCAGCCTATCTCTCAAACATTATGGGCCTTACTTGTAAATCGGGTATAAAGTTAAGCTTGAGAATAGTGGTAGAATAATGATGGTACACCAAAAAGTATTTCTTATAAACCTCGCATAGAGTTAAACTCGAAATCTGGGAAAGCGACCAGAGAAACTTATACCTGCACATTATGTGGTATAACGCTGGAATAAGAACGCGATCTGTCAAAGGTCATATTTTTCGGTAATTAAAATGAATAGTTTATCAAATTTTTTTTAAAATTTAAAACAATTTTAAAGTCCTGCGACCGTCTCAATGCTATTCGAGTGATTTTGAATTATTTGTTTAAATAATATCTGAAATGTTATATGTTTGTATGAATATATAGAATTCGTTTTTAACTTCTCCTCTTCTTCCTAATTTTTATTTCTTTTTCTAACGGTTTTCTCCATGTTTTTCGATTACACTGACAGAAGTCTCGATTTGACTTTGATGTTTGTTTGTGTTCTTATAAAAGTTACTACGCACGCGCACATATCAGTGTTGACTGTTTAAAAAGAATAAGCATGAAATAACCTGTGAATTGCTATTCTAGGTAATAAATATTTTTATAAGTTATGAGAATAGTTCTTAAGAAAAATAAATATAGCAATGTAAAAAAAATGAGAGATGAACTAAAATGGTTATCTGTAAGAAGGAGACTTAAATTTAATATGTTGATATTTATACATAAATTTTTTCACGATAAATTACCAAAATATTTTAAGGATAAAGTTGTCTTAAACAAAAATCGTCATGAATATGCTACTAGACAAAAGGATAAAATAAGACTACCATTATTGAAAAGAGCTGAGTCGCAAAATTGTTTGATGTATAAGGGTTTAAAAATGTATGATGAGATGCCTGAATGTATGAAGAATAAAAAGTGTCTGAAAGAATTTAAAAATAAATGTTAAAAAAAAAAGTTACTGTAAGGAAATGTAAATATATATAGATGATGTAAATGTACATAATAGTTTATATTAGTTTTAATATAAGCTAACTTAAGAAATAAATAAAAAAAAATAAAAAAAAAAAATTAAAAAAATAAGTAAGCTTTTTTTATATCGGTTATAAATTGATAAACTGGGTATAGTTATTTCTTAATATAAACCTGGTATAAGGAAGGCCCTATAAGTTCTCGAAACCCAGAGTTTTTAGTGTAAGTTTAGGCAAAATAACGTCAAAAGGTTGCTCTGTACAAACTCTTGCAGAATGGCCAGTGAAGGGGTAGTCACTGATCTAGATTTGCTGCTCCTGATTTTTACATTTTTTTTTTTACATTTTTTTTTTGCACCACAACAGGCCAGGAGGCCTAATTACAGTGGTGAATTACATCACAGAGCACCCAGGCTTGAGAAAAATCACATTTTAATTTTTGTGTTCTCACCGGGAATCGAACCCGGAACCTTCCGTGTGTGAGTCAAGCGTCTTGACCACTACACCACGGCGAGTGATCGGACCTGTTTCTAACAAGCCAGTGAACAGTAACATACCCTATCGTCAAAATTGAGGAAATTGGGAGGTGCACTGGCAGTGATAATAAATGTTAATTCTTAATGACGCGAATGTTTCATAAACATGAAATTAAAAAATATATTTTTAAAATATCGAGGCTTTACTGACAGAATGCATTAAGCCACTAAAACAAGTTCCGAGATAATCGCATTTGAAGCATTTTTATTATTTTACGAATTATTTCTCCCACAATTTTTTTTTATTTTTAAAGCTTCGAAATTTAAAAGGAATTTTTAGAGTAATTTCGAAAAGAAAAATATAAATATAAAATAAAAAGTACATAAAAGGGAGAAGACATTGTATAGCTCCAGCTTTACTTTCCTCCCCTCTCTCTCTGCTTCCATGAATATTTATATTTATTAGTAAAAATTCACAAAGAACAATAATTAATTAGATGCATGTAGTATAGAATAAGTATAATTTAATAGTTGAAATTAAAAGATAAAATTAAAATCAAAAGTAAAAATTAAAATTAAAATTAAAAGTTTAAAATGAAAATTAAAATTAAAAGTTTAAATTTAAAGTTAAAATTAAGAATTAAAATTAAAAAGTTTAAATTAAAAGATAAAATTAAAGGGAAAAGGGAGACAAATTTAAAGTGGCTTTAACAGATCTGATAAAAATAAAGATATTACATCAACATTTTTTTTTTAAAACTCAACCGGGCGGCGTCACAACACATTACCGCATTTCTTCTGTGCGCCTTGAACGTAGACCCCGTCTATATACAAAGTACCTAGCGTCGGCGGCCGGTTAGTTTATCTCGGGCCTTAAGTGTGAATTGAATTTCGTATTTTTTACAAAAAAAAGTTTTGTCGTGCTTGTGACTATATTACAATAAAATTGGTTTTCTGCTTCAATCATAATAACTGCCACATTAAAAAAAAATAATTAAAAAACCATTGTAATTTTTTATAATCCCATTAAAATTATTTCCGTTCTGCCGGGTAAAATATTCTTGGCCTTTTTGAAAATACATTGCTCTTGGTAAAACTTTTCTTTCAAAATTTAATAAAGATAATTAACTATCGTTACAAATACCCATTAGGTAATGGATATACCTTCTTGAGTCGGATTTCAAGTAAATATATTCACAATACAGGTGAAGCATTTTTAGCAAAATATCCATTACAATTTGAAACAGGGACGTTCATTCCTATCCTTGCCCTATAGTTTCCACATTCCGCACGAGATCTCTTTCCCTTATATAAAGGCATGACAACTGCCCTCCTCAAATCCAAAGGCGTATGTCCTTCCTTTAGGCAGAGATTGAAAAGTCTGTGCAGCCATGTGCCTATTATCTGCCCACCACTCCAACAGTATAAAGGCTACATAGAATCAAAATAATCGCAAAAAAATATCCTGCAATTTAAAACATAGTACTCATTTTTAACACTTACCAGTTTTCTAGATGCAAGAAAGTTTGACAACAATCAAAAAGTAGCAAAAAATCAACTAAATTAAACATTTTTGCCGCGTAAAACTACCAACAGCGAGCCGCGATGAAATGACATAAGAAATTGGCGCCAACTCTCTAATGTACCACAGATAAAGAAAGAACCGGGTACGTCTTCGTAAATGCATGATATTCAATCAAATGTATCTGATTCTAGGGTGGTTCATAGTTGTACCCACAGGGCATAGTTGGGGAGTTCTACGGTACCTAATTGAACAATCAGACGTTATTTTTTTTAACTCGTATACCTTAACTAACCCTTTATACAAGTGGTTGTTATTTGAAATCAAATTAATCAAACATTGATCTCTTTTTCAATTTTCGACAAATACAACACAAAATTTAAAAATGAAAGCAATACGAAAAAAAGAAAGAAAAAGTACATGGTTTTTCATTGTTGTTCTATTTTTCTGTCAAATAAAATAAGAAACTGAAATTTCTCGAGGAAAGAAATTAATTAAATACTCGCGGAACTTTGTTCTCTGGAGATAAAAGGCTTAGCAATTTAGTTCAGTATACGTATGCTTGGAAAACAAGTCCACTTGATGGGATAAATATCATTTGAAAGACAGAAAATAAAAATAAAGAAGACCATTATTTTGTAAGAAAATATAAATAAAATATACAACCATAGAATTAAGAATAGTCCAGAAGGAACGTAGAATCATATTTGAATACATCAAACTGTGTCCAAAAGTTCCCTCACTATGCCCCACTTTCGCCGCGCGCATTCTCGAAGTCGTCGCGTAATGTTGCACGGTGGGAAAAAATAAAATCATAACGCAAATGTAAGGTAAAAAAAAGCAACCTGTTAATTTCTCTTAAATTTTATCGTGCACGCGGAAACATTGATTGACACAACAAAGTAGATAAGTAAAGGGTCATTTAATAAGAGTAATTTAATTAATGAAGTTGGAACTTAAAAATATAAAACAAATTTTATTCCCTTCTAAAAAATGTTTTCCATCTCTGTTGCAACAAATTTAAATATGAACAACTCCCTAGGGAGAAAATCCAGCCAGTCTGCTTGCATTTGGACATACTCAAAACATTGTTGAATTAACTACCTGGTGAAAGAAGAAGTATACAAATTTGGAAAAATGTTTTCAGGCGTTGCCTAGTAGGTGAATTGGTTCAGCCGGATGAATCTCACCCGCACGATAAAGGTTTCAACTCTTTTACTTCACAAAAGTCAACAGATGGAAGAGTTGAGGAAATGCGGATGTTCAAACGTAGGCAGAATGGTAAATGTTACACCGTGTGTAAAGTGGCCACTTAAACCAGCCAATGACAGGTCATAAGCCCTGTGATTGCCTATACTCCCATATTCCCTTTTCAAAAATGTTTTCCCTCTCTGCTGCAACAAATTTAAATTAAAACACACTTGTCTATTTGGGCGTCAAATTGTGAATTCAAATGTTATTTTTAAATATTCACCGTTTTTTATTTCTTTCTATTTTTTTTCTTCTCTTTAATATTATATATAAATATGTATGTATGACAATCTTAATCATCAAATAAATATACATCCACACCACATGCTAACAAAATTGGGTGTGAGGGTATGTTCTTACAAACATTTTTTTTTCTAGAACTTCTCCGTTCCAAACAGACCCTTATTATTTCCAAATGCGTGTCATAATAATGTCACTTTAAGGCTTGAAAACTTTTGTGGTTCCCAGGAATGTAATAGAATTACAGCATTTTTTAAGAAGAATAGTTGGATTATAGGAGGGAAAATACATAACAACCCTCCTCCTAAGGTTTCCTAACAGATGATACGTTTTTATGACGAATAAATAGGAAACGTCGGAGAAACATAATTTAAAATAGTGGTTTTCTCAAAAATTTTCAGTAATATTTTAAGGTTCTAAATCATTTCCGAATTACGTATTTTAATATTTTTCAGTCAGTGGCTACCTATGGAATAGTGGGTTTTGGAGGTTGCACGACGTCTATCATAAACCCCCTAATAAATTAATAAACTTAAAACTATTTTTTTAGACAATTAGATTTCAAAAATAATGTTTCATTTCCAAGTAGGACTGAGTCCGCTAATTTTCACAAGGTTCAAAATTCCGCAACTCGGCGTACCATGTTGGATATAAGTCGTCTCTACAAAATTGTTAATAACCTAATTGATTGCCCAGAAATTGTTAAAGACATTTCATATCGAGTCCCTGTCCGTAGAAGTCGTTGATCTGTACTCTTCGACATTTATAACTCAATGACTAATTGTTTGAAAAATAGCACCCTTCAAAAAATACAGATTACCTATAATGACAGTTTTAGTGACATCGACATATAAATATTATATTTTTATCAGATCTTTTAAAGACATTTTAAATTTATCTCCTGCTTGACTTTTAACTTTTAATTTAATTTTTAAATTTTAACTCTTAATTTAAAATTTAATTTTAGTTTCAACTTTTGATTTTAATTTTAACTTTTGATTTCAACTCTTAATTTATACTTATTCATATGGACATCTACTACCTGCATCTAATTAATTATTGTTGGTTGTGAATTTTTACAAAGAAATACAAATGTTCATGGAAGCAGAGAGAGAGAGAGGAAAGTAGAGTTGGAGCTATACAATGTCGTTTCCCTTTAATGTACTTTTTATTTAATATTCATATTTTAACTTTTTTAGAATTCAATTATTTTTCCCCTCTCCTCCTGCATTCATATTAAATTCGTGTGAAATCTGCAATTGGTCTTACTTTTGTTAATTGTTTTTTGTATCTTGTATTTATATAAAGACTGTATGATTTCCTTAATAAATAAATATATGTACAATAAATAAAAGTTAAGTGATGCTTCGATGTCCCTTAATTTTCCCATCTGAGACATTTTTTTTAATTTACGAAAGTGCCGGACTTTAGCCTTTTTTTAAAAGAGTTTTTGACACATTTCTGGGCACACCGTTACAAGAGAGGATCCTAGAAGAATGATCGGTTTTCCTGTAATTTAAATATTTTTTTTAACAAAAACACGTACGACTTTCGCTCAGAGAATTTTTTTTGTGGTCCCAAGAGTGTTCAATGTCCCGAATAAACATATCAAGTACTTCACAACGAAGGCTATTTTCAGGAGAATCGTAAAAGTTTGACTAAGGGAAGAGATCATTGCAGAAGACCGCTGCGAGACATTGCATAGATTTATAAACAACTAGCGGACCCGACAGACGTTGTCCTGCCCGAAAGTTGGCTTGCCTGCTATCACCTTGGAAAAAGACTTTTCATTGATAAATAGATACCTAGGTAGGTACGTGTTTATGATGGAATTCCACAACTAAAAATTATTAATATTTAAATAATGAATTTAAGTAGGTACCTGGGTACTTGTTTGTGGTTGAATTCGAAAACATAATAATTATCAATAATATAATTCTTTTTGCAAATGTCGAATTCGGCTCTTCTCACCAACAGGGGTGCACTTTATTCATGAATGCAATTTTCAAAAATGTACTTTTCAGTAAAACAAAAAAATAGGTAGAAAATATAAGGAATGTAAGGAAAGAATCTGATTGGGATCGATAAACAGTGAATGTTGTTTTTAAACATTCAAAAACAAAAATTTATAAATACAAAAAAACAACATCCTTTATTTTTTTTGTAAGTGCATTCTCTTCGAATGCAACCCTGGTAGGTTGATGAAAAAAAAAATATGCTTCTAAATTTTTTTTTCAGACTCAATTGAAAATTTTAATATCTACGAATACGTACAGCGCAAAGATTTACATTTCGCTAAAAACCGCACGTATATAGATTAAGCCGTTTAGGAGAAGTTCAGTGACATCACACGTACAGAAGAATTATATATATAAAGATTAAGCGTGCTGTCCAGATGTTTAATAAAATTTATGTTTATGTGATATTTTTTTATTTTTAATACATACATAGATATGTGTACCGTGGCGTACGCGTCCCCTTGTTACATATCGATATACCTACCCAAAACTTGAAGGTGGGGGTTTGGTGGTGTATCTTCGTAATCACTTGGGTGATTCGTCTTCAACTATACCGTCATGGTGAAGGTATAAAGTCCTTAACTTTCCATTGTAACTGCGGCCCTGAGCCCGTATTTAAATGGGAATTTAAATGTATCTTCAATTTTATCTACGAAGTAAAATTAAGTTTTCTGTGTGAAAAATAGAATATGTTTACAATTATTTTTATAAATACATTTAATTACAAGTTACTAACGAAGAAACTTTGAATTTTTATTCAAATAATAGATATTTTCGTACATAAATATCAATGTTAGTTTATACTGTCTCGATTTGTACAGATGAAGATAGCGTTCATAATCGCGGCGCTGATTTACATAAAGTTCTCGTTGTTTGGTAAAAAGCTTTCGTAAGATTTGAAATAATAGGTTTATTTCATTTCAAGCCTCGACAAAGGAACAGTTGTGTTTTAATCTTCGTTGTTTTATCTTAACTGCCTAGCGACGATAACATTTATCGAAAAATAGACAGTAGTTTAATGACCATCCAACAGTATTATTTTAATATTTCGCAATTTGTTCTAGATAAACTCAAACAATGGAAGTAACAGCGTTGTTATGTGTTTGATTTTTGTGTTAATTTAACAGTTTTGGAGCGCGGTGCAGTACATTAGTTTTCGAACAATAAAAACAAAAGTGATTGTTGTAATCTTTACATTAACCAATTTTGTCTGTCAAGAAATCTTCTCTCTTTTTCCGCGTCTGCATTTTTCACGCCTCCAGGGCTCCGAATACGATGGGAGTTATATTCGACTGTCTATAAATAAAAACCGATATTTGTGTACAAAAATGAGTATATTTGCATGAACATTTCAAATATCTTCATTGGTAACCTATGATCATCGAATTAAGAATAGTCCAGAAGGAGCGTAGAATTATATTTGAATACATCGGACCGTGTCCAATAATTCCCGCACTATGCTCTTCTTTCACCGCGCGCATTTGTGAGGTCGCAGCGTAATGTTGCTTGATGGGAAAATAAAAATCATTACACAACTATTCGGTAAAAAAAAGCAATATGTTAATGTCTCTAAAATTTTATTGTGCACGCGGAAATGTTGATTGACACAAGAGAGTAAATAAGTAAAGGGTCATTTAATAGGAGTAATAATTATTCTATGTTTATTCATTTACATATCTTTTTTTTTCTTTTTAATACTAGTATTTTAACCGTATCTTATTTAAAAAAAAATTATAAATGGTATATTCTGTAATTTATTTTTGTTCTTCAATTTTTAATTACTAACGATATATTTTCAAATTTGTATTAAAGCTTCAATTTTTATTATTATCGGTATGTTTTCCAATTTATATTTTTGTTTAATTTCTTAATTACTAATTTTATATTTTATAATGTGTATTTGTGGTTCAATTTTTATTATTATCGGTATGTTTTATAATTTATAATAATTGTGTCTCATTTATTTACTATTAACGGCATATTTTCTAATTTATTTTTATGATTCAATTTTTATTATTATTACTTGCGTGTTTTCTAATTTATATTTAGATTGGTTTTTTCTTATGTTATTATTATTCTTTGAATTTATTAAGCATCATTTAATGAAATTAAAAATAAAAAAAAACACATAAAAAAAATAAGGTCCTTCCTAAACACAGGAATTCCCTAGCTAGTCGGGACCTGAAACAAATAAACTCTGTACATTTCAAAACTGTGAAATACTATCTATAAAAAAAAAAATTTAAAAAAAATAAAAAAAATTGAATTAATGAACTTTGAACTTAAAATATAAAACAATTTTTATTTTAACCTCAGAACCTTTCGTGTGTGAGTCAATTGTCTTAACCACTAAACCACTGAGGCCACGATTATGATATATACCTTGATATATTATTCTTAGTGGAACATGTGACATCACCAGACGCCTCCAAGAGACTTCATGGATATTGGATAGCCAACACTCTCACATCCTCCCACGTCAATCCTGCGTTCCGTAGTTCCACCGAATGATGCCGAAAGGTAGTCATAGACGGTTTTCCAGGACTGAAGGAGACCGCTGGCTTGAGGAAGAGGCCATGCTCAACACGTGACCACGCCAGGTCCACCGCTCAACCCTCAAAACCCTTGTGATAGGAGATTACTGCTTCTATTCTCGGACTTTATTTATTTATTTTACAGAAACAAACAGTCAACAATGATTTAAGAACATAAAAAAGATACGGTTTAAAGACAGACCAGCGAAGTTTCGAAAATGTAAATCATGCATATTGAATTGTGGTACAACAAAAGGGTGTATTTGTATGAGAGTAAGTGTCGAGGTGTGTTTGTGTGTATTTGTGTGGGAGTGAGTGTTCAGGTGTGTGTAAGCATGAGCATCATAAAATAGTAAGGAAGCGTATTGCATCCAGAAAGAATGAGTCTTAATTTATTTTTTTAACTCTCCCTTCCCGGTGATGTGTAGCTAGTACACATTGCATCTAATAACTTTAATATCTCCATTTATATAATAAATTATGGGTTGAGATTTTCGGCGTTCCTTCGTTATACATTTACTTATCGGTAAAAATGTTTTTTTTATTAAATAATTAATGCTTATTGGGGAAATAAAAAGCGTTATATCAAAAATCGGAGATATCACCAATACAACAGAAATGTACATGTTGCGTTCGTAGTAAAAGAGTAATCCAAATATATAATTGTCTCGCACACTCTTTACGTCTCACTCTCGATAATACGGGTATATTTGGGAGCGAAAGAGATAATTTTTATGCGTCACAAGCGCGGACAGCAAAGTTTCTTGTACTCTCAGGCGCCCGTTGGCTGTATAAGTAGCTCCTCGGCTTTCGGTGGGGGCGGTTCTTTTGCGCGCACTAAGAGCATGAATTCACGTTTTTTTTCATGTGTTTAGCAATTAGATTAAAAATAACATCACTTTTGACTTTAGCTATAAATAATTGAAGCAATTGCCGATAAATATTACATTTTTACGATTTAAAATCTCTTATTTTTTGCATGTGTAGTGACTACACAGCACCATAACGCGCGAAAGTTTTTAGGACAGTATGGTAAAGGTTAAATAAATTAAGGGGCATGTTAAATATATCAATAGATAAATAAAAAGCATTATAGTTAGAGCAAAAACGATAGAGGAAAGAGTTGTGCATCGTTAGTGCTACAGATTTGCTGATGGAATAAATACTTATTTTTTATCACGCGAAAGGGGATTAATTTTATAAAACATAAAGATTAATTTTGGAGAGTAGATAAAAAGAGTCTACTTTATTTTTTGATAATCTATATAAATAGCAAAATTCCAATATAGTGCGTCTATTTTCAAGGGTAAAAAATCCATTTTCTTTAGCAGAATGGCTGTAAGTGCAAATTGTTTTATTGTTTTTATAATCTAGGTATTTAAAAAAAATTCAATGGTTTCAATGTTTGTTATGTATTGTGAGCTCCACACAACGGATGCAAACTCCACGTTTGCAAACCAAACTTTTTTTAATTTTTAAATGGGAGTTGCTTTTACCTTGCTTATATTTCAAAAAGTGAATTTTTCTGCAATTATATATCCTAAAATGTATCTAAACTATTGGGATCAGGAGAAAAATAATAATGTGGGCCAATCAGGAACTTCTCAGCATTTGCTCACGTGAAGAGGAAACAACTTAAAACTCTTCGAGAGAAGCCGGCCTGTTTGCAGTAGTCAACAGGCCTTCCGTTCCACTAGAGGAGTGTTCTGCATTTTGTTACCTACTTTGGTTTATTTTACCAATTACCTCAACTATATTTATCATGTATGATACTACCTCTCGTGTGGGTTCTTTATTACCTATCACCGATGGGATGTCGCATAGATCTTCACCCAGGCCTTTGCATCGCGCCTCCAGCTGTTGTCTTTGAAAGCTTACTTTATGTTTGTTACAAAAGCAGGCCTCCGTATGCCTTATATTTTTTTCAAGCCGTTACTCTCAAAACTCAGAAGTTGTCTCAGCCTTACGTAATTTTTATATTTTTATTTTATTTTATGAATTTTATAAAAGCCACATAATACAACACAACAAACCTATCGAAACAACATGAAGGGAGAATAATTCTTAGGTATAAAATGTAATTTTAGTTGTATACCAATTAGAGCTTAAATTTGCTACCATGTATTTCAAAACAGGGTGGGTGGGAGGGTGTGTGTGTATGGCTGTGAGTGAAGGAGTATGATAAAAAGCGTAATGATGTAAGTGAGTATTACTGCGGTTTAGAATTTCGTCAGAAAATCATTTTTAAAAGATGTTACAGAGTCTAGTTAGATTTTGATGTCGAGAGGATATATTTGTATAAGATTAGGGCACGATTGATGGGTGAATTTGTTGCTGTATTTGTATTGTAATTAGCAGAAGCGAGCAATGAATTTTTTTTAGGTAATCTACAATAAATTACAATTAATTTGTACCTACATATAAATACATAATGTATAAGAAATATAATCATAAATTGTTATTTTTTCTGAAGTTCTGTTAAAATCAACTCAAATAACAATTATTATTAACTTCGCGATATACTATTAATAAATACCTGTAAGTTTATACATGTAAAAATGTCATTTTCATGAACTCGTAAATATTTTTCAATAATCAAAGATTTTTTTATTTTTTTTTAAGAACAGTAAGTTATTGTAAATTGGGCGGGATTAAGACAAGAATGCTTGAAGAGAGGATAAGGAGGGGAAGAGAGATTTACACATTTATTATTATAATGTCTACCAAGTTACATAATGCATTTTTAGTGTAAATTTCAAATCTGACAAGAGTTATGTTTATGTAATTTATATCTTTAAATTTTGTATTGTACACTGAAAAAGTGCTACGAAAAAAAGCATTTTTAACATATGATGTTTTACTTATTGGTACATGAAACAGGTGGTACCATCTACAAATCTTGGCTGGCACATGTATTGTTATTAAACTAAGTAGTTCTGTACAGTCAAATTTTCCTGTCATAATTTTGTAAAGCAGTAGTTGATCCGCACACACTCTGCGGTATCGTAGAGAAGTGATTCCATGGTAGGTGGAGGCAGTGAAAGTTGATACATAAGAAATACCGGTTCTGTATTTTATCATTTTGTTATATTATTATTCACATGTACTGTAAACCTATTTAATTATAAGAGAAAAAATATCAATAAAGATGTAAATTGCCAACTTCGGGGCTCGGAAGGGAAAAGATTTAGCAAAATGAGAACTGTCACCTTCCACCCAGTAGGCAGGTTCTTTGTAGCCTTGGGCTTGGGGGGCGAGAATAATTCACGGAGACCCGTCACAAAAGATCTTCACAGGTCGCAGTAACGTAAAGATCTTAATTAAGCATGACACTGACCCCCACCTGTAAGAATACGAATGACACGGGCACAGCCTAAAAAGCTTTACTAAGTTCATTAATATTTAAACAAGTGTAATTTTTAATAAATAAATACTCCTGATAGGGCACGAGAGGAAGAAGAATTGAACGTAGTTGCAGCCAGTCCACAATTTTAAAAAAAAAATTTTTTCATGTTATCGGGTGCAGTAAGGTCAATCCTATGCCTGCTAAAAACAGTCAGGCCGCTTTCATACAAACAACTATATTAATCACCTTCTGAAAAAGGTGTCGATCACAAAAACGGTATTTTTCAATTTGCAGAAAACACCCACAGCACAAGAAAAATCTTATGGTACTTTAAAAATCATTAAAACTGGTCAATACATAATAAGATTCTTGTTTGTAATTTTTTTTTTTAATGTATTTATTATATATCGTTTGATAAAGTCAAAAACATTCCAAATTTGTGTAAATTTCATAATTCAGTCTTTCCACAAAGGTGCTATTATCTCAGTTTCACTTTTCTATGGCTGGCTGCTTTCTGTATAACTACGTTTAATTCATTTCTAAATTCCCTTTTATAAAATATACTTCGTCTTTTTTTATCTAAATAAGGGAGTAAACTGTAGGAACCTGGAATTCAATAGTGGTGTTATAAAATAAAATAATGATAAATTAATAAAAGCCTTCAAATAAACCAAATTTCAGATGTAATTTGATATTTAAAATATCTCAAGAATTTGATTAAAATTATTGAATATTTATCAGGAATCGGATAAACATTAACGCTAAAATTTGAAATCATGAATTTATATTGTTAAAATAGTAGCAAAATATTTGATTAAATTGATTTAATATTTTGGATAAACACCGCTTAACAAAGTTAAATTATTCTTGAGAAAATGGAATAAAAAATATTTAATTGTATTTTAAATATTCTCAAAGGTTATTTATTTGTATAATTTGTCTAGTTACCATCAAGACTTCTTACATAAGTGTATTTTTTTTTATCTGGACACCAAATTTAATTAGATTTATTTTATTTAATATGATAATTTTTTTAAAATGAATTTAACCTAAACAATTAAAAAATATAGCTTAAAATTTATTGCAAAAGGGCGAGAAAACGTTTTCAAATAGCTATTGAGCATTTAAAGAGCCTATGATCTGTGATTGGCTGGTGTAAGTTTCCACTTTACACACTTTGTAATATTCACCATTTCGCCTTGTTTTTTCTCTGGTATAATAAATTTCAATCAAAATAGCTCCCTGTATAGTGAAATCCCGCCTTGTCTACAAACATTTAGACATAGTCAAAACAATTGTTTATCCAACTTACTGGTATATAATCGAATAGTATTTGCAGACGTTGCCTAGTAGATAAAATTATTCATCATGATGAATCTCACCATCATCAATAAAGGTCTAAGCTTTTTTACTTCCTAAAAGTCAACAGATAGAAACGAAGAATAAATTAAATTGTTTCCCTTAAGACCTTTTCCTTTAAGTCGTAAATAACTTGTGTTGAAAAATGGAAATCGAGTTGTGGTAGAGTGGGATTTGAACCTTGGACCTTAGGCCTGTGAATCCACAATACTACCACGGGACCACAACCCGGTTAAAATATAGGCATTCATAATGGAGAATGTTACACTGCGTGTAAAATGGCCAATTAAACCAGCCAATGACAAATTGTAAGCCCTGTAAATGCCTAAACTTACATAATCCTTTCTGAAAATTTTGCATAATGTCAATAGCCCATCGTGTTTTATATCACATAAAATGATTATTATTAATATTAAATTAACTTTTTCTTTCCAGTATTTAAGTGGCATGCATGCATTTTTGCATGCATGCATTTTTTCTTGTTCAGTATCTTGGGAAGAAAAACCTTAAAGTCAAATTTTATTCACGTCATGTGAACTGCCATCAGATGCCATAATGAGTTTTTAAACACATCAACAGTAGACACCCTCTTCCTTCATATCCTGTAACTTTCATGTAATTATTATTTACCGACGTTTCGGATCGCATTCATAGTCCATCATTATTACAAAGTTGATGTGATTTGTGAAATAGATGTGTTACCTGAAGTACTAAGGATTTGTACCGGTTCGCAGTCATTGCTGTCTACAGCTTGTCATTTTGACATATGTGGCATCTCCCAGTCTACGCTTTGATGTAATTTCTTTATCACTGGGTACCAGGATTATTTAAAGCGCATCCCATCATTTCTGCTTATATTGTTGGGATGTTTGTAGATCTCGATTGCCTCTTTTGCAATCGAGTTTGGTATCTTTTGGTCTCCCTGAGATTATCGGCTCAAAGAAAAACCTATGCCCCGTTTCTGTGTGGTGTTTTTTTTTCGAGGCAGGCGAGTCTGCATGCGCCCATGTGCTCCTTTACTTTGGTTGATATTTGTCAGGCAGGGCAGTCTGCCCGACGTACACAATGATTTAGACAAAATTACAAATAGAATTATCATTAAAATTATTTATTATTTATGATACAAAACATTATTGCAATATAAAGTAGTTTTATATATTTTTTTATTTTTTTTGTATATTTTTTATTGGGGAAATCAACAGTAATACATGTAACAAAAATATAACAAATAAAATATCCAGTGAATAAAACCAATGACAGATATCCACAGAAATACATTAAATACACGTACAATACATACTAGTGTGTTTGTGTGAGTGTAAGTGAGTGAGTGGGTGTTATATTGGAATGAGGGTGGACATGTGTGTAAATATTGCACAAGTGTCAAGTGTCGAAAATATAAATGTATATAAAATATGAAGAATTAGAGATAAAATAAAATAAAATAAGTCTTTATTATTGAAACTAAGTATAAGACAAAAAAGTATGTTTTAAGACGCGCATTTTAACTGTTATTTTTTTACAATCAAATGAATCAATAAAGGAAAAGTTCAAATTATATTCATGAGCAAAACGTATAAGTGGAGAGTTCTGGGCATAGTTCGTACGAACTGCTGGCGCATGAAATAGAGAGCTCGACGTGTGACGGGTGCGGTAGCCGGGGACATTTAATGATAACTCCGACATAAGAGCCGGACTATCAAGGCGCCTACTAAGTATGTCATGTAGCACCCCCATGTCTAACAGTAGACGGCGATCTTCTAAAGTAAGCAAGTGGTGCTTTTTGCAGGAAGACATATAATTGAGATCGGTATTCCTGCATCTCCAGTTAAGAAACTTATATGAAAGTTATTAATTTAATTTTTAACTTTCATATAAGTTTTAAATTATAGTATTTACTTACTCCTGTAATATGGTTCCGAGCTTCCGCGTACCAACGGAGCGTACTGGTCAAAGGAGCGAATAAGCGGGCTTTGATTAATGCTTCTGTCGCTTACACAAGATAAATGGGGTCCGGTGGGGGCAGCCCTCTAAAGGGAAGGTTGGGCTGATTATGCTGAAGTCATTCGACGCCGTGTCGCGTGCGACATTCCAAATAATTCCTCTTCAGGACGAACGATAGCTGACGTTGTAATATTTTGAAACGCTAGTATCAATGTCATTAAAAAATCTTTAGTTGTCGAGATATTGACATTTTTATGAATTTTCTGAAAATTTATAGCTAAAGCTTGAATCATTTGGGTAAGAAAATGGAATAAGACAATGTGCAAGATTTTACCCAATTAATATTGTAACGTGAAATACACTTTATTTCTGTGTCCAGGTGGATGAAGGATACAGTTCTGTGTGTGAAATATATCAACCCTGGATGAGTGTTTTCAGCTCGATGGCTGCTCACAAGTAAAAATCCTAAATAAGGCAATCATGCATAATAAATAAGCAAGTCCTCGAAGGAAATACGTTAGATTTTAAGACACGCTTTATAAGTACAAAATAGTAAAGCACTTTCAGCAACCAATTATTTTAACATTATTTTTAGTATTTAGTTATTTGTTTGGTTCATTAACGCTCAAGGGGCATTTACTAAAAATATTCATGCTAATGTGCTAAAAAATATGTAAAATTATTTTTTTTGAAGTTCAATAAAGTTAAAGGTACAAAGGTAAACACAAAAAATCAGGTATATGAACAAAGTATGCAAAGCTATAAAATAATGAAATCGAGTTGTAAATCTAAAGTTGTGAATCTAAATAAAAAGGGCCCGAGTCCCGAGGTTCAAACTCCACTCTACCTCAACTTGATTCCCATTTTCTAATAGGAAGTTATTTACAACTCTTTGAAAATGGCCACCAAAATTTAAATATTTGAGTAAATTATTAGAAGGCTAATATTTCTTTAAAAAAAAAGAGTTATGTAAACCAAACTGTAGCTGTAAAAAAGTAAATAAAAAGTATCGGTAAGCATGAAAAAAATGTGTGAGAGAACTAAATAATGAAGCAAGCAAACTTGAAAAAATAAGAAATTAAAAATATGAAATACGTGTTTGGCAAAACATAATTGCGAATAAGGTTTCTTGACTATTATAGCAAATAAAAACAAGTGTAAGGTAATACAAGTAAGCAACAGAAAATTTATGTACAAAATTATAAAATATGTGAAATAAACCCATAAATATAGTTTTTTTAAACATATTTTAACAAGTAAATAATACAACTTAATTTTAAAACCGTTTTTAAAATTTAAAATAGAAATGTAGAAACATATTAATTAAAAGTAAAATGTCCACGTAAATGACGAGTTTTCTTATATTTAGCCATTATACTGCACGAGATTGCCAACCAGTTTGTTGATTTTTGGAGGGTTTTGAGGTATACTGATTCAAGAAAGCATTTGACATAACCGTTCGACAAAACGTCGTATTTTTTCCAGCGTAAGCCCCTGGCATTCATTGCCGCCCTGGGCCGGACCTCACAGTGAGGTAAGAGAAATAATTAACATGTTAGGACATTGAAATTGGACAGTGTAGACGAGATTCGTACGTGCTTTGGACCTGAAGTTTCAAATTACATTTGTCGAATAGTGATGTGATTACTGAAATAATCGAATGATTCCGAGTGGTTGTGCATTTTCATATTTCAGATACCATAGTAAGATTATTTATATGATTTTTAAGTTTTCAGGACAAAAAATAAATAAACCACTACAGACTTTGAAACTCCTGTAATCGCTGCTTCTTCTCTTTGGGAATGTTTAGTGATAAATAGTATTGTCTTCACTTCCAAAAATTTACTTGGAGAAGTATCTAAAGATCTGATCATACTGAAAAAATACATTATTAGAGTCAATACGGCAAAACTATTAATAGAAATAAGATATGAACAGAAAACTTAACAAAACCTAGAATATTCCTCTGTTATCTGGTCTCCATATTATGATGTTCACATCGAGAATATTGAATCAGTTCAACATCGATTTTTAAGAAAGATAGGCTGGAGGTTGGGCTTATCCAGAGACCTATATATGTATAATGATTGATTGATTGATTTGGTGTTTATTTTGTAGAACTCCATATTCAAACTTATAATTAGAAATCAAACACTGATTTGAGTCTACTGAACACTTTATTTTATTTTTACAAATATAAACATACTCGTATAAAAATAAAAACTTCGTGACAATTGTTTCGCCTTATTAGGGCATTTTCAAACGAATGTGTGAATGTGTGTGACATTCTCTATATATCAAACCTAGTATTTTTAACATATGTATATTGATTTCTTCCAAATATATTTAAACTTTTCAATTTTTTGTGTTTTCTGTCATTTCTTCAAACAACTTTATTTCCTTGTACATAAGGCAGTTCTGGGACATTCCTTTTGATTTGTTTTTTATCTTGTATTTTAAGATCCTCTTGTTACACACTTCTGAAATTTACGACGATTGCGTGAAAAAACAGAATTATGAAGCCACAACTATTGTATTTTGCACTATGATACTGATCATGCTTTACAGTATATTTGATCGTGTTTTGACAAAAATTCCAATTTTTTGTCTCGTGTAAATATACTTTAAGCGGAAACAGAAGAAAATGAAAATGAAGCTTTACTTGTTAAATAAGTTTTAGGGTCTGTGTAAGCAGATTGACACGTCGACGTCGCTCTCCAATCTCGCTTCTTAAATGGAAAACTTAAGCCCTAACTCATGGAGGATCCAGCGATTACTTACTTGACTCAACTTAAAGAAACCGAAGTTTTAATTTTGAAAGAACTTATAAGTAACTTATTTTTCCGCCTTGCGAATAAGTAGCAAGGGAGAATGCCCATGAATGGGACAATCGTCACCCAGTCAAAACTAATCATCATCATTTCATGTCCGCTCCCTAGTTAGAGCATATGGTATCCAAAAGAGCCTCCGAGCATCTCTATTGGCTGCCAACTTCTTTGCATCCTTCCAAGTCAGGTTCTCGTCCCGAAGCTCTAACATAAACTGCCAACGAACAGTCAGCAGTGGACGTCTAGGACATCAAGAACCTGATGCCTCGTAAAGTAGGCAAGCGTGGCCCAGTCAAGACTACTTTATAAAAATCGGGTACATCAGCACCACGATAAAAAATAGACTTACCTATAAACCGCAGTTCTTTGTCGACAAAGAAGAAAGCTATATGGATTTCAAGTTTTTTGGGTAAAAACATTGGTTTTACCGTGATTTATTTTAATTTGTAAATTTAAGTAGGTTTTTTTTTTCGGAAGTTCAACAAGGATACATACAAATTGTATGTAAGCAATGGTATCATTCATCATACACGTGTTTCAGGACCAAACCGTAAAACTTCAGGAGAACATTCCTAATGGTGAACTTTAAAAGAAATCCTAATATTAAATTAAAATGAAATGTTAACAAAACTAAATATGTGAATATAGGAAACAAAAGAATAAAAATTACACCATCAATTGTAATAGAAAATGAAAAACTTAATGAAGTCACTGAAATTAAATATTTAGGTGTATTGTTGGATTCAAAACTTACATTTCACCAAAACGCTAAGATGGTAATAAATAAGATTGCAAAAAAATATCAATTTTGGGAAGCATCAGAAGATTTATTTATAAGGACTCTTGCAAAACTATTTACAAAGCAATTATTGAACCACACGTTAACTACTGTAGTAGCATTTTATTTTTATCAAACAAAGAAAACATAGATAAATTAACTGTACTACAAAATAAAGCCTTTAGAATCATTTTGAAAAAAAAACAGATACACGAGGGTAAAGTCGATTGTAAATGAAATGAAATTATTAACATATAAACAAAGAATGTTTTACAATACAATGATATTTGTTCATAAAATTATAAACTCTAATAAAAAACAGAATTTTGGAAAAAAATTGATCGGAACCAGCATGAACACGATCACAATACTAGAGAAAAGAACAAAATTAGACTTCCATTTAGAAAAAAGGCAAAGTCACAAAATTCAATTTTATTTAAAGCAATTAAAAAGTATTACGAAATGGAAAAAAATATTTATTAAGAAAAAAACATATTAAAATTTAAAATAATGGTCAAGACATATGTGATAAACAATTTATAAATTAAATATATTTGCAATGTTATTATTAGAACACACATAAGAATATGTATGATATGTATGCCCTACTTTAAGATTTAAATTTAAAAAAAATTCTTTTTACAAACAGTTTTTTTTATACATATTTTTCTTAGTAATTTAAAATTAGGAAAATCTTTACATTTTGGGACAAACATCCTTTCTTCAAACCAATACACCTCTTCTACAAAAAAATAGATTGAAAACGTATTTGACCAACGAAGCGATACGCAGCAGACGCGGACAAAAGAAGCAGCTGTGTGGGAGAGGGTTGGGAGTTTGTGGAAAGAATGCTAGTTTGAGAAATAAAGGATTCACTCCATTTTGAGATTTTAAAATAATACAATTTTAATTTTAAAAATGGTTTTTGGAAAAAAAATAGTTTTTTTTCTTAAGTTTACCATAAGGAATGTTACTTTTGAGTTTTGTGGTCTGGCCCTGAAACACCGTGTATATCCTTAATTATAGAACTCCACCATCATTCATCAATTATACTAAATAAGTGTGTAGCTTAGTTAAACATTCATCATCATTCCCTTTCCACACCTAATGATGCATAAGGCACTGGATTGGTACAGCAATCGCAGCATATCTCGATCAATTTTGTTACATCAAGGTAAGGTGATCAGTATTACGCTCCATAATGAAATAAATTTGAGTAATAATAAAGATTATGTTAAAAATAAGACCAATTCGTTTTTTTGTTTTTGTTTCAACATGGATACAACAAAAAAAAGTGTTGTTTATTTTTAAAATTATTACTTACTATGTTTGTACTTAGCTGCATATTTTTTTGTAAATGCCCCTTGGTCGTATTGTAAAATAAAATAAATAAATTAAATTAAATATATTGTTTTTATAGAAAGGAAAATAAGAAAATATATGAAGTAATAATTGAAACTAAAATTAATTTACACACACAAAAATAAACATCAATTTCAGAAACACAGCAATATTATTTTTCAAATCATTTACTCTATCATGATAAATGTTGATATTAACTTTTTTTTTACTATAATCTTAACATTCTTGACAGAGGGTGAAAATGAACCATGTTGTTTCTTAAAATTGGAAGGTAAAAGGTATCAGGTGATCTCAGTCGGCCTCGTGATGTAATGGTCAGCGCGTTTGCCTACCATGCAAGATGTCTCGGGTTCGATTCCTGACATGGTTGGTTTGAAATATTTATTTAAAAGGGTGTTTTCACACTAGAATATTTCATGGTCCCTGGACCTTACCTGAAGCGTAAGGCTGATTATCTTACCTTCATGTAACAAAAAAGTCATCAAGGTACGCTGCGATTCGTTTACCAATACAGTGCCCTATGCACCACGAGGTGCAGAAAGAGATTGATGATGATATTTGACACCTATGGGGAACGTACAGTGACATATTTGAACACAAAATACTAAATCAACATTATTGTGAATCATATTATGTAAGTACATAATATCTGCAATTTGTGTCCTAGTTTCAATGTTTTCAATTTTAAAATACTCAAAGCGCTCTACATAACATTGAAGTGTTCTGTCCATGTTACACTTAAATGACAAAGAACGAAGGATTTTTTTCTATTATTTTTTTATAAATCACATAATGAGGTTAGCAAACAATACATCCAAATTATATATTGTTACGAACAAGAGAATTATACAAACAAATTATTGATGCTGCATTTTTAAATGGCATGGATATTTTGCATTTGAAGCCCTACATTTTGTTGATTTTGTGTGTTGGAAATACTACATTTGTAGAATGTTATTTGTGTACTAATTTTATACTGTGTTTGACCGGCACTCACAAGCCTGATTATTGTTACATGGAGCTGCGCTAGGAAAATGGGAAGAACGGGTATGTAGATATTTATGTCGTTGGTCCATTAAAGTATTTACTTTGTCCACATTTATTTATTTGATACTTTTTATACATATACAATAAATACACATATAAGGGCGGGCATATTGCCTTAATGCAATTTCTTCCTACCTACCCAAACCGTTAATTTTGAGAAAATTATAAATTAATGGACATATTGAATCTTACAATTTTATACAAAAATTAAAAACAAATATTAACAAAATAAAAATATATAAAAAAAAATTAACACTATACTATGAAGAGGGGAGAGGGGGTGGGAAGGGAAGAAGAAGGATAAAGGAACAATTTAAATATTTAGATAGTGACATTTCAATCTTGACTTAAATGTAAATAAAGAAGGGGGCGTCTCTAAAATTAGCGGGTAGATTATTTCACAATCGAGCGGCTACTACTGTAAAAGAGGAGGCAAGAAAATTAAAGCTTTGACAGGGTATTAAAAGGGTTCTCTCGTTACTAGAACGAAGAGATAGTCCGTGTTGTGAAAGTGGTTGGATGAGCTCTCTCAGATAAACAGGCGAAGTGAGATTATTTAAAATATTGCGAAGAAGTGATAGAATTTGAATGTTTATTATATGCTTGATACTTAGTAGTAGCAACAGAGAGAAAAAATCTTTTTTGAGATGGAAATATGGAAGTCTAGGCATTTACAGGGCTAATGACATGTCATTGTGATAAAAGTTTGTGAATCTTAGAACTAAATAAATAAAAATATTCAGATAGTGAAATTTTAATTCATTTAAAAAAACATCAAACACTTGTTAAAAAGAGCAAGTGAATCTTAAGTGTGCACATAAATATATATTTTTTTTTAGTAAACTCTGTAGGTACCTACGTATGTGATTTTTCTCAAGCCTGGGTGCTCTGTGATGTAATTCACTACTGTAATTAGGCCTCCTGGCCTGTTGTGGTGCAAAAAAAAATGTAAAAAAATGTAAATGTATTGTAAAAAAAAAAAAAAAAAAATCTCATGTAACTTGCAGACAAACCTCGGCTTTGCGTCAACAACAATACAATTATGTATGCTATTTTATTGTTAAAATAAATAATTTTATTAATTAAAAAGTGTAATTTAAATGTGAATAAAGACTTTACTGACATTAGTGGGTGATATTCAACTGTCAACGAGAATTTTTTGTTTTTTTACTTTATTTACCCTCGTTCACTATGCTTTATCACTTCACAATTGCCCTACTTTTCTGCAAATACTAATTTTGTAATAAGGTTTCATTTATTTAAGAAACCAGAGGTGCTAATCTGAACCACTCGTGGTACAAGAAGATAGTTTTTCTCGTGTATTTTGTATGTAAATACACGAGATAATACAGCTACAAGAGCGTTTGGAATACCAGCTCTGATATTGATTGCCAATTCCAAAATATTTTTTTTAGTTGTCGAAAGCCGCGTCGTCACAAGACATCTCGTTTTGTCAGCTGTGACGACAAATGTGTCCATTATCTGCCACGGCGCCCAAAACTCATAAGATATTTTATTTTATTTGGGAAATCAACAGTTCTACATACATATTTATAGTAAACAAACAGATATAGTGTATAAACTCAGAACTTATAACAGATTTCCACAAAGTATACAAATATAGTAAGGAAAATATATAATATATTAATTAAATACATATAATTAACATATTACAACAGAGATGAAGAACATTAAAGAGAAGGTAATATAGAAGTCTAGGCATCTACAGGGCTTATGACCTGTCAATGGCTGGTTTAAGTGGCCACTTTACACACTGTGTAACATTCACCATTCTGCCGATATTTGAACATCTATATTCCTTCAATTCTTTCATCTGTTGATGTTTGTGAAGTGTAGATGCCTAGACTTCTATATTACCTTTTCCTAAATGTTCTTCATCTCTGTTGTAATATGTTAATATAAACAGCTAACCAGGGAGTTGAATCCAGTTCTTGTCTACAAAAATTTGGACAAACTCAAAATATTGTAAATACATATAAGTTTATACATATAAAAATGTTATTTTTATGTACTCGTAAATATTTTTCAATAATCAAAGAATTTTTTATATGTTTTTAAGAACAGTAAGTTATTGTAAATTGGGCGGGATTAGGGCAAGAATGCTTGAAGAAAGGATAAGGAGGGGAAGGGAGATGTACATATTTATTATTATAATGTCTACTAAGTTTAGTTACATAATGCATTTTTAGTGTAAATTTTAAATCTGACATAGTGATGTTTGTGTAATCTATATCATTAAATTTTGTATTGTACACTGAAAAAGTCCTACGAAAAAAAGCATTTTTAACATACGATGTTTTACTTATTGGTACATGAAACAGGTGGTACCGTCTACAAATCCTGGCTGGCACATGTATTGTTATTAAACTAAGTAGTTCTGTACAGTCAACTATTCCTGTCATAATTTTGTATGCGCAAGCTTATTGTGTTTTTTGTGATTATTTTTTATTGTTAACTTTTTCAAATCATTCTTATGTTGTTGAAATTCCATTCGTCTATGCGTTTTGTAGCTGCAAGACTTTTTATGGTATTAACGATCATATTATATTTATCATATTATGTAAATGTTATTAACTATCAAATATTTAAATTTAGTAAACGGGGTCTAGAATTCCAACCGTCCATGCGCTCAGTAGCTGCAAGTCTTGTTGTGTTCTAACTTCTATTTTTATAAATTTGCTTTTTTCTCGTTTTTTGAAATGTCACTTAAACTCTAAACTTCATTGTCAAATAATTTTTTTTAAAATAGAAATGTAAATAGAGGCTAGATTTATTATTTTCCATGCGCTCTGTAGCTGCAAGACGTGCTGGGATATTTATTTACTGTACAGCGCCCTTGAGGTGATTTTCACAAAAATTGCGCTACATAAATTATCCAAACATTACGCGTAATTTTCAATCCCAGAAATTGTCCGTGTAAAACAGCAAATAAAATGGCTCGAGATTTGGTGCAGGAATTATTCTACAAGAAACTGACAAGATCTTGTGAAGATGCTGATCCATGGAATACGAGCTTTAGTATTACGTCTTGCATTTCAAATACCAGTCAAGGACCAAAAGACATTGCAGCCAAAGTTGAACTTAAACATTTCAAAATAATTTCGCGAATTACATCTCGTCTATAACATTACGGCCAACAGAAGAGGGCTTACTGCATTATTATATTTTACGATCCAATAATTCATAATCCATGTGCTAGACTTAGCCGTGACGTCACGAACTAAAACCTTCTAGTTTAGCAGTGAAGGCAGTTTTATTTTGAGAAAGCCTTCTAAAATTTAACAAGCCTATTATTATAGCGCCAACTTCGTAATATAATACCACAAGGGTGCTGTACAGAGTGATTCTATAGATAAATAAATTTAAGTTATTTAATTTAAACATTCAACTTTTTTTAATTTAAATTATTAATTGATAATTCTTGGGGTTCAAACTGTCAGTAGGGTCACAGTGAGTCACATCTTGCTGGAGGGTGTGATTCTATAAAATGTTGCAAACACAAAGTTGCATTCCACCGGCAACACTACTGACTAGTCCTACTCGTTAGCGTCCACGTCGCGAACCCCGGACAATGGGATCACACTCATAACGGTGTGATCGCAGCAGATAACGAGAGGATGAGAGGCGAGTTTCTGGCGCCTCTAAACCAGAACTATCCAGCTAAGGATAGGTAACCCCGACAAAAAATCCACCAGAGAAGGCAACTGAAAACCACTCTGGTTATTTTTTCCCGGGAACCACTATGGCGAGCACATCCAATAAGCAGTTGTCCTGGCTGAGGCATACAAGAGAAGCGCAGGACCGAGATGCTTTCGCTGTAGTGATCACCAACGTCGGGAGATCTGACAAAGCACCTCAAGAATTCTTGATAGAATTCCATTGTATTGATGTAAAAACTTATATTTACACATAAGTTATTAATTTAAAATACTTGGTACACTTCCACTTATTTGTTTGACCAATTAGCGCTTTCACCCTCTTTCTTTTCCTTCCCATCCCCTCTCCTCTCTTCAAAGTATAGTGTTGATTTTTCTTTATAAATATATTTTTTGTTAATCTTTGTTTTTAATTTTTGTTTAAAATTGTAAGATTCAATATGTCCATGTATTTATAATTTTCTCAAACTGAACGGTTTAGGTAAGTAGGAAGAAATTGCTTTAAGGCAATATGCCCGCCCTTATATGTATATATATTGTATATGTAAATATATTTTATATGTATATAAAGTGTCAAATAAATAAATAAATGCTAAAACACAATGCGTCACATTTAAATGAGTTAAAATATCATTTAGACAAATCAAAAGACATAAAAAAATTACATGTAAGGACATAAAGGTCCAAAATTAGATAGATTAGAAATTTCGGAAATAAATAGGGTTTTTAAAAATAAATAATTGAAAATAATAACCAAAGCGTCGGCGTCGGTCGAACTAATTACTTTTTATTGAGAATTTTGAAGTAGGGCACATTTAAATATATTATTGTTTGTGTTTTTTTTAATAATAATGTTTGTTTAACATGTATTTTTTTCCTTCGGTTTGAATTTTAAAATTGCTCAACAAAAACGAGGCTCGCACGGAAACGTGCATATTTTATATGCCCAAAAATTTTCAATTCTTTTTTTACTCATAATATTTCATTGTCCGATGTAGAAGGACGTAAGCTGATTTCTTGTTTTACTAGTGATGACTTAGGACTTAGGATATAGAGATTTTGGTATTATTTATGTTTTCACTGTATATTCATTAATTTCTTTTTAAGACTAAAAAAGCACTCATAATGATAAAACTGTAATGACTTTTTAATATTATATTAAAATACACAATGTACTGCCTTAGAATGGGGAAGCTATCCCTAGTTAGGCAGTTTAGATGAACCAACAGCAAAAAAAATACGTTTGTTTACTTTTACTACTTAATTAATTTGTTGTATAAATAATTACTGGTAAGTGAACATGGAAATGTATTTTGATAAAGAGGGTGAATAAATAAATTAATAAATAAATTGCCATAGTAAATATGTTAAAAATAAATATTTAAAAAATTAATTGATTTCAAACTTTTAATATTTTCCTTCTTTTAAAAATAATATCTTGGATTCAAACTAAAGATATGAACTCTTTTTTTCTATGATATATTTTGTTGCCCTTTAATAATAAGGAATATTATTTTCCAATTTAAATTACTATAAAAAAATCCATATAATCTTTTACCGAATATTTTATTTTCTCTTTCTTATGTAACACAATAATATTATAACTGTCCATTATTTATTATAATAGCAAAAATTCATTAACATTTTCTTGTATACCCACGAACAGGCCATGCCTGTGTGTGATTTTTTTTTACTATTAACATATATTTCATTGCTATGTAATTATGCTTTATTTTTTTAATACTCTGTTTTACCTCTTTTGCATATTGTAAAAAACAAACATACATATTTTTTTTTTAATTAAGAAAAAAAAATCGACAAAACCGACTTTTTGCTGTCCCATGTTCCGTACCCCATAACCAAACCAATTTGGTTGTTTATTTTCTCACGCTGTCCCGAAAGGCCGTTGATGACGATCTTTCGACTTCGATATTCGGCAGAACCAAGGGGCACTGGATTGACGTGGGAGGAGGCGAAAATGCCGGCTGGCGATAGGGTCTCCTGGAGGTAACTAGTGATGTCCACATGCTCCACTTAGGAGCGGGTGTAGAAAGTAAGAAGAAGAATAAATAAAAAAAACAGAAATAAGCCACAACTTTCTCATTGCTGAATATCGGAAGGGTGTCCATTATTCAGTATAGTCAACAGGCAATGCGCCATGCGCCTCACTGCAGCCATATAATATACAAACATATCGCGCAGGCAGCTGGTCACGTTGCGCGTGGTCTAAGGTCATTGCCGCTACCTCATCACAGGAACTAGGAAACTGCGCTTCCCCGGCCGATCTGACCTTTTCCAACAAACGCTTTAAAAGAGTACAGGCACCAAGCCATTTTTTAAAATATTCACTATGATCCTTCTTAAAGCACCTATATTCTTATCCATAATGCCTAGAGCGCGTGTAGCGGTGTTTCAAAGTTCTTATTTTTTACGGGAAGGAAGCCTTATAACTTAGTGCCTTACATCTGGAAAAATGAAAGTAGAACATGCTTTGGGGAAAAAATTGGCAAATGGTTGATAGACATGAGAAGCAAAGAGTCAGAAATTTTGTTAACAATTATAACTAAATTTGTACCTATATGTCATGTACGTACTTATATAATATGAACATATTTATTATATTATGTACATACTTATTTCATTATATACATACATGTATATAATTTTTTATTCATAGTCTTTATCAAATAATATACACACATTATTACAATATTCATACATTTTAAAAAGAAAAAGTATTATCATATTATCTCCTTATTTGAAAAGTTTTACATCTCTGTTGATATAGTATCTACTCTTATACCAATTTATTAACTTTTAAAATCACAAACCAAAATTTTATAAGCTTTTTTTACTGTCGTTTTATTGCCAGATGGTTAATTGCGAAGTAAAGACTTCAGTACTTTAATGAAAGGAAATTGATGTTTTAAATGGGAAAGCAAAAATAACTACTTAATAATTTGATGAGTGCATTAATTCGTAATTTGCTTTAGGAAGTCGTAAACGTGATGTCATATTTGTTTCGCAATGTTTATTTTAAATGCAATTACATACGATGATACGAAATAAATATTTCTTACATCTCTGTACCATTTTCATTTGTATATTCTTATAATTATTCCATTTCAAGTTATCACTGTACACACTGCGTAACATTTATAATATTGCTTATGTTTGAATCACCACATGGAAGAATGCACAGGACGACATAGAGGCTTACCACAATTTACTAAAATCTAAAGATTTCTCAAAAGAGTGTAAAAGCTATCACTACAATTTAAATACTAACATATTTGGCTTAACATTTTTTTTTACAAACATAAATTACCTTATACTTAAGATTTATAAAAAAATTTGTACAAGATTCATATTTAAAAGATATGTCCGAAATATGATCAAATTGTTTTAATGCACGTCTCGGGGAATCTTTCACTTGTAGTTCCAGGAGAATAAAAAAGTTTGTATTTCCAACAATGTTTGAGTATGTCCAAATGATTGCAGACTGGCTGAATTTTCTCCCTAGGGAGTTATTCAGATGAAGATTTATTGCAACAGAGAGGGAAAACATTTTTGAGAAGGGAATATGGAAGTCTAGGCATTTACAGGGCTTATAACCAGTCATTGGCTGATTTAAGTGGCCACTTTACACACTGTGAAACATTCACCATTCTGCCCATGTTTGAACATCCACATTTCCTCAACCTAAGAAGAAGTATAAACATTGGAAAACGGTTTTCGGGCGTTGCCTAGTAGGCTTAAGGCTTATTTGGTTAAGCCGGATGAATCTCACCCGCATAATAAAGGTTTCAGCTCCTTTACTTCACAAAAATCAACAGATCGAAGAGTTGAGGAAATGTGGATGTTCAAACATGGGCCGAATGGTGAATGTTACACAGTGTTTAAGGTGGCCACTTAAATCGGTCAATGACAGGTCATAAGCCCTGTAAATGCCTAGACTTCCATATTCCCCTCTCAAAAATGTTTTTCCTCTCTGTTGCAATAAATTTTATTTTGTATGTTTTACAGTTTTTTTTTTTTTTTTTTTCACATAAGCATTCTTCTAAACAATTTTTTTTAATTCCCGCCAAACTGCAAAAGCAGTTTTTTTGCAGGGATTTCTCCCTTTAAACATTTTGGTAACACAATATAATAATGTTTTCATAAAATATTTTTTAAAAATATAAATAAAATAAAAGTTTTAAAAAAATTAAATACAAGTAAATCAAGTCTTTTTTTCATAACGAACGAACGATAAGTTTACGAACCGCATAGCTTAAAATAAGCATAAATCAATGATGTATTTCGATAATCTGATTTTTCCATACATTTTCAATGAGGAAGTTCAGTGGTTTTTTTCAAATTTTTTATTTGTTAATAGACTGTTAAACTAAGTCAATTTTTTTTTTTAATTTCTACATATCGTATTATCGGCGCTAAGATTTTTTAAAGTTTTGTATTTCTGAAATAACTCCGCGTGTGACGTCAGAGGTTCATTTCCGCTTATTATCATTCAGTTCTTCCTATTGGTCTAGAAGCGACAAGCAGAACGGAAATCTTCCATGGCTCTCAGATCATAGGTTGATTCACATGAACCAGTGACGTCATTTAAAGTAGTGCGTTTTTATCAAAATATTTTTTATTATTTTTTCTGTACATTTTCAAGAAACTTTGCCGTACAATGTAATGCTCTAATTTTTACCCCGCGTAAGAAAACATTTTTTGTATCCAATTTCCCGTAGGGTTGAAGTTCCTCATTCGCTTGCTGTGGACAGTTAAAAATGCTCACTGGTCCAGTAATATTTTAGTTTGTGTGTTTATGTAGGCATATATTTCCTGTATATTGTTTAATATAATAAAATTAATTAATGAAACTATTGAAAATATCTTTGATTTTTGTAAAATAAAAAACAACCAATGAGGTATATTCTTACAATTTCTTATATACAAAAACGTTTGGAGGCCAATTTAGGCAACGTTTTTAGGAGCTAAAATTGTATCACAATGTTGTTCATTATTTATAATTCGATGCCGCGCGAAATTCCAACCAGTTACACAAAAAACGTAATTAATCTACCGCTTCTCGTGAAATTTTGCCTGATTTTAGATTTCTTCTACGGTAATAATTTAGTAAAGCTACCTGTTAACGACTCATTCCAGTTATATTATACTTAATAATATTTTTGGCATTAACAATACGGTATTAAATTCTGTACTATATTTTAAGTTTTTTTAAACCAATAAACAGGTAGGTATGAAGGTTTTCACGGTCACTGTTATCAATTTGTTTCTTTTTTGGGTGATACCGTGCGTGTTGAATTTGTTCCGACGTTTCGGCACCATTGCAGGAGCCATCTACAGGGTAAACTAAGTGTTTTGTAGAAAAAAAGTATGTGTTTTAGTACTAGTAATTTGTACCGTGTCGCAGTCGGCAGAAGGCACATTTCTATTCATTTTTGTAGTTTGTAGTACTGGGAACCATGTTGAGTTTAATTTCAGACCGTCGTCTTTGTTTATGTTATTTAGGTGTCTGTCTATTTCAATTACCTTTTTTATTATTCGTGCTCTGTAATTACTAAGTTTATGCAAAAATTTTGGTTCAAAAGCGAGAAAATGTCCGATGTCTATAAAGTGTTCCGCTATTGCAGATTTGTCAGGATGCCCAAGTTTACACGCTCTTTTGTGTTCATCTTTGTACGAATTTTTGTTCTTTATACTTTTATCGAACACTTTATAGACACCGGTCATTTTTTCGCCATTGAACCAAAAAAATTGCATTAACACAGTAATTACAGTGCCCGAATAATAAAAGTGGCAATTGAAATACACAGACACTCAAATAACATAAACAAAGACGACAAGCTGAAATTAAACTCAACATGGTTTCCAGCACTACAAACTGCAAAAACGAATAGAAATGTGCCTCTTGCCAACTGCGACACGGTAAAATTTACTAGTAGTTAAACACATACTTTTTTTCTATAAAACACTCAGTTTACCCTAAAGATGGCTCCTGCAACGGTAGCTGAAACGTCTGAACAAATCCAACACACACGGTATCACCCAAAAAAGATACACATTAATAAACAGGTTTTAAAAAAACCTTATGAATTACGATAAATGATAAATCATAAACAACAATTGTCTTCATTTCTTTGATATTGTCCAAGTGAACACAAGACTTACGTCCCATGAAGCCGGAACATAATTCTACCTCATCTAGACCTCTCCTAGAGGAAACATAGTTTCAGAATCAATAATTTCACATGAAATAGTCAATTGGTGCTTACTTGAGCCCTCTTCTTTTCAATACGATTTTCGCCGATAATAACAAAATTCTTTAGATAATCTAAAATATTAATGTCTGTGTCAAACTGAAAGAAGACAATAATGCTTTCAATAATTATTGGCGCAAAATAAATAACTTTGAATAAAACCACAAAATAAAACAGACAATTCTTTTTACTTTAAATTTAATGACTAAATCTCTTCTGGTGTCATTTTTACTAGAGAACAAACATATTAATAGAATCTCTATTCTTAAATACGTCTCTGTAATATGGTTCCTTTTTTATGCTGTTCATATAAAGAAATCAGTTGTAGAGATAAAGTTATCTTTACGAAAATATCATGGGTTTACTGGCAAAAAACGTTATCTCTCAAATCCCTGTTTTGAGAAATCAAGCATTTAAGTTTTGTTCCAATTTTATTCTTTTACACTTTATTTAAATATAGTTAGATGTAAAATGCTCATTTAAGAACTTGTTTTGAATTTTTACGTTTCTTAATTTTATATTTAGTAAATATTAAGTTATTTAAAACTTTAAGCCTGAATGAAATACCGGGTATACGACTGAAATATTTTTAACCATAAATTTATTTTTGAAACATAAAATTTATGAAATTTAATGACTTAGTGTATTTTGCCAATTTGTAGAGTGTTAAAAACCTTACAAAGTTGCATTTTTATTATGGATAACTTATACAGCGCCATTTTTGTAATATGATACCTCAAGGGCGCTTTGCATAGTGATTCTATAGTTAAATACATTTTATTGAAGCTTTTATATTTGTAATTTAATTAAAACAATTTATTTTGTTGTCAAATGCTACGGATTTATTCAAATGATTTAGAGAACAAGTGGGTTTTAAGTTTTTCCGAAACATTACTTCACTTTCATAGCCTCGCACCTCTGCTGGGAGAGCATTCCATGGCATAGGGCCTGCGACCGCAAATGTGCGTTCACTAAATTTAGTGCACTGTTTGCGTAGAGGTATAATAACTTTTCCTCTTGCCGTAGACGTAGCTGATCTAAGCGTGAGACGCCTGTCAGCTAGTTCATCTGGAATGCATAGTTCCCTTAGATATTCCGGAGCAGAGCTGTGCAGTGGCTTATGCATAAGCCAACAGATTTTGTATTCGACCCTCTGTGGAAAACGTAGCCGGTTTAAATCCCGAAGTTCCCGAAGTCGAATCCGCATATTTTCGAGTTGACGTTTTTTGCCAGTATACCCACGATATAATGTTTACGTATGCAATTTCGGAAGACTAAAAAGTCATTTCCAATTGGTATCTATGTCTTTATTTATTTATTTTTTTATTGAATTTTTTTTCACATAAGCATTCGTCTAAACATTTTTTTTTAATTCCCGCCAAACTGCAAAAGCAGTTTTTTTGCAGGGATTTCTCTCTTTAAACATTTTGGTAACACAATATAATGTTTACATAAAATATAAAAAATCTTAAATATATCAATAAAATAAAAGTTTAAAAAAATTAAATACAAGTAAATCAAGTCTTTTTTGATAACAAAATATATAAAAAATAATAAACAAACACTTTTTTTGACACTGTTTTAAATTGTGTGGTTTCCCCATTTTTTTTTTTTTTTGTTTTTTTTTTTACCCACTAAACTTAGAATTTAAGAAAAAGATTTTTAAAACCAATTTAACTTTGTTTTTATTTATATCACTATTCTTTATTTCGTCCGGGAGTCTCATTACTATGCGAGGGAGTATATACGCCCTGGTCCTTCAAAACAAGATTCTGATAGGTTTGTTTGTCCTTTGCAAAACTAGATGGAAATATTAAATCATGGGAAGGCATCAGTCATAGGGTCCAGTGCCTTAATTTATATTTTCATTTATGGACCCGCAAGGACGGTCGTTTTGGGAATCTGTCGAGTCACTTTTCGGGATAGGAATCGGACAACAATGGACTGTTTTGTCGTCTCCATATTGGATGCGTACGACAAAAGGCCTTTGGATCGCACGATAATTATTCGGAGATGTGGTATTGCGACAAACCGCGGGACATGAATAAAGGGCTAAACATTAAAGACCTGGCCTTGGTATAGATTTTACGACCTCAATACAAAAAAAAGTTTTTGGTGTTTACGGTTCTTTATTTTTATAATTTGTATATTCCTACTTGTTCTGTTTTCTTTTCAATTGTTTGCTAAATTTAAATACATATATTACTTCTAAATTATTTTAAAAAACATGGACATTAAGGGGATTGTGGAAGTGTTATGGATTAACCACCTACATAGCAGTGGCGAACGGTAATTTTATTTACAAGTAAGCTATAAAAAAAAACATTTATTTGTACCTTCATATTAGATACACAATATAATGTTAGTGATATAATACTATAAATTGCTATTTTTTCTGTGCTTATGTGTGATACAACAACTCATATGTGAAATCAACTCAAACGACGTAACTTGGTAATATATTACTTTGTGTAGCTTTTTTATCCATTAGTTTAACACATAACTTTTATAAAAAATTATGAAAAATAGCACAATGAATTCAGTCAGTATTAGGTATTCTCATTACGATTGAAATTTGAACTGTCAACTGGCCGATTCGTTCTAGAAATGAATAATGCCAAAAACGGCCGCGTCGAGCGCCACATATGTTACGAGTCATATGTCAAAAGTATCATCTTAAAGAAAAATTGTCCTAAAGAAAAAATTTTTGAAATACGGTTTTTCAAATCGAGAATCTTCAAAGAATTTGTGTAATCTGCAAGTTAAATCTAGAAAAAAAATCTCGCCACTGGGTTTAATATGTTCAAAATATATTACATTTATTTGTATGAAGAAATAAGCTAGAGTAATCGGCTAGTTCCTTGGCTTATTTCTTTCTCGGCCTTTCCGTCCCTAGTAAACATACTTCCCAGGTACACAAATTCTTCTACCTGATTCAGAATATCTCCGTTCACGCTGATCTCACATTTAGTTATATTTTCATCCCTTTCAAAAACCATCACTTTCGATTTATCAACATTCATAAGCAAATCGTTTTTCTTGCATACATCGTAGACTTTTGTTACCAAGAATTGAAGGTCTTCTTTGCTGCTAGCAACAAGCACGGCATCATCCGCATACAGAAGACAGTTAACAGTTATACCACTCATTTTTGCTCCCATTCTTAAATCTTTCAGTTCTTCCATACAGTTATCGATGTATATGTTGAACAACCATGGTGACATTACACATCCCTGTTTGACTCCTTTCGGAATATTAAACCACGATGTGAATTAAATGATTTATAGAAAAAGTGGATTTTAAGTTTTTTCCGAAACATCACTTCACTCTTACAGTTTCGCACCACTGCTGGCAGAGGATTCCATGCCGTAGAGTCTGCGACCGCAAATGCGCGTTCGCCGAATTTAGTGCGCTGTTTGCGTAGAGGTATAATAACTTTTCCTCTCGACGTTGATGTAGCTGATCTAAGCGTTAGACATCTGGAATGCAGAGTTACTGTAGATATTCTGGAGCGGAGTCGTGTAGTGACTTATACATCAGCCAAAAGAGTTTGTATTCCACCTTCTGTGGAAAGCGTAGCCACGTAGCCAGTGTAATTCCCGAAGTAGTGTAGTGATATGACTGAACTTAGAGATTCCAAAAATAAATCTCGCTGCGGCATTCAATACAGACTGTAAGCGAGTCACTTATTATTTATATTATATTATATTATATTATATATATGTATTATATTATTTTTATGTACTACTATTACTACTACTACTACCATCACGCTATTTCCCCGTAATGGTAGGCAGAGAGAATGGACCGCCACACACGTCTATCCCGGCATACATTCCTAGCTTCCTCCACATTCATACATCTTGTCATACATACCCTTCGGTTCTGTCTGCTTTTGACATGACCAGACTTAAGATTTTGGTTTATCTGATCATGCCACGTCTTCCTTGGTCGTCCTCGTCTCACGTTGCCGTTTTTTTTGCCATATATACTTGTTTTACCATTCTTTCGTCGTCCATTCGTTCTACGTGACCAAACCATCTCAGAGACCCTTTCTTAATGTCATAATAATAATAAAACAAAGAGACGAATGGCAAATCTAAAAGTGTCGCAACTGAAAATATTACTTACATCTTTTTGGTAGTGATAGTCTTTAATATAATTTTTATAAAAGGTGTATATAATGCTGTGTTGTGTTTTTTGTTTTTTATATTATGTTTTCTTGCTGTTTAGGATTGTATTAACTGATATTAAGTATTCTCACAAAAATGTTTTCTTTTTGTGCTCGGTCCCAAATGAGTTTTTTTATAACTCCTGGGAGTATAATATCTTTTAAATTTATTTCAACAGAGAGGGAAAAAGTTTTCGAGAAGGGAATATGGAGGTCTAGGCATTTACAGGGCTTATGACCTGTCATTGGCTGGTTTAAGTGGCCACTTTACACTGGAAGAGTTGAGGAAATGTGGATGTTCAAACATGGGCAGAATGGTGAATGTTACACAGCGTGTAAAGTGGCCACTTAAACCAGCCAATGACAGGTCATAAGCCCTGTAAATGCCTAGACTTCCATATTCCCTTCTCGAAAACTTTTTCCCTCTCTGTTGAAATAAATTTAAATACGAACAACTCCCTAGGGAGGAAATCCAGCCAGTCTGCAAGCATTTGGACATACTCAAACATTGTTGTATAGTATCTTGTTCATGCATTATATTATGTTCTATTATTATAGTAATTAAAAATAAATTAAATTTAAAAAAAATGGCCCTTGACTTGCGCCTAAAGCGTGCAATTAATACGTCTTCATGTAAATGTATTAATTCAAATTATTTCCAATGTATTGCGATTGAAATACAGCATCGGGTTCGAATGAGTTAATGATATAAATTGTGAAAGAGATTGTAATGTTATAATAGATGTTTAATTAGATGTTCATACAATAAAATCTGTTATCAAAGCTATTTAGTTATGTTATCGATTAATCATTTATATTGATGACAGTAATTTTAATCAAATTTTGAAACAATGATCGAGTCAGCCGTTATGGGAACAAAACAATAAGGTCACTTTTTACAAAACATAAATTAATAATATTAGTCTATAAATTTTAACTCTTAAATGGCTGCGCTAAAAGCTTCCTTTGCGCGCGGTAATGTAACATGGTGTTGCCTCAAGCAAAAGACGGAATATTCTGAAGTTGGGGCACTTGGAAAAAAAACATGGATGCATCCTATTTAATAACTCCTCTTCCATAATTAATAACAACAAAAATGTGATTCAGCCCTCTTAAATCAAAATAAATTTAAAATTGTAAATTGTAAATACGCCGGGCATCTTATTTGCGTGCACCCCCGCTCATAGCCAATAGTCTCTTGAATCTCTTTCATACAAACACCGGCCACAGAAGAGCGTCTCTGTCTTTCTTGTTATGAGTATTATATTCGTGCTCTCGCTTATTTTATTTTATTTTTCTCATAAAAACAAAACACATCATAGAATTTATACAATGGTTTCAATATGTCGGTAGAAATATATATATAAAATGTGTCTTAATTACATTATGAGGATAACTTTTACCATAACATAATAATATTTATGCTAAGTACTTGTATATATATGAGTGTGTGTTATTTGTATATGAGTGTGTGAGTATTGTATGCATGTGCCAATGCGTAGTGAATATTAGTGGACTTATTAAATAATGATTATCAAAAATTATCTAATTTTTTAAAACCTTAATGAGAAAACCTATCAACCACCTTATCGATCGGTATTACCAGTTGGGGCCTTTCTTGTAAAACCAACATTAAAAAAATTTATCTTTACAAACCTAGAGTTAATAAGGAAGAGGTACCCGAACTTTTTAAAAAGCAAGGGTGCCTGTCCGTAAATGCTATTCTATGGCTCAAATTTGTTGCTAGATACCGATTTGATAGTAACTACCAGAAAAGGCATTTACATTCACATAATACAAGGCTAGCACAACTTGAAAGCTTGTCAGTACCGAGGTTTGTAAACAAGTATGGCCAAAGAACACTTCATTATACAATTACTAAAATTTTTAATAAGATTCCTAAAATGATTTTTTTTTAAATGTTGAAAAAGCTTTTAAGAAAAAAATAATTAAATGGTTAATGTGTAACAAAGCTTTATATTGATTATCATTTAATGTCATCTATTTTCGTTTTAATAAATAAATTTTGTGTGAAAATTAGGTATGCTCTTAGTTCTTAATAATGTTAATAATAATAATAATAATAATAATTGGCTGATGTATATAGCGCCATTTTTGTAAAAAATCACCTCAAGGGCGCTTTACAATTGTATTTCTAAACTTACATTCTAACTAAACTTAAGTGATGTATCATTTTTCCAGATTTAAAATTGAGGGTATGATAGTCTAAAGAAGTGGGATTTTAGTTGGGATCTGAACTGACTGGGACTGTCGATGATTCGTAAGTTTGAAGGCAATTGGTTCCAGGCGGAGGGGCTGGCGGCAGCAAAAGCACGATCTTCAAATCTAGTGTTTGGGGAGCGCCGGATTTAGGAAAGTTTTCCTCTTCCTGAATCAAATGCTGACCTAAGAGTAGATTTTCTTTGACATGTATTTTCCCTAATACAAAGGTCCGATAGGTATTTTGGAGCCATTTCATGAAGGGATTTGAATACTGTCTAGCACAGCTTGTATTTTGTTCTCTTTGGGCTTTTTAACCAGTGCAAATCTCCAATATGTTGTGAGATGTGAGAATATTTTTTACTCCCGTAATAAGCCTTGCTGCTGCCTGGATACTTTTTAAATTTATATAATTTCTCTAACGTTTCTCTTTGTAAAGGAAAAATAAGAAACCTGCTGACAAGCCGGTTTCATGATTTAGTGGGTTTCATTATTTTTCCTTTTATATTTTATGTTCATGTTTTTACATTCTTTGAGAAAGAAAAAAAAATATAAAAATTGTTAAGAACGCTCCGGCCTAAAATCCAAATTTACAAATATGTAAAAATTTCAAAAAACAATAAAAAACAAACAAAAAAATATAAATGTAAGTACTATACGGATTTATTGCTGTTTTGACGTCACATTCATTCTTCAAATAGCAAGGATAAATATTTTTCGTATTAAAAAGCTGTGTATTAAAAAAAAATTGAGACATATCGAGTCTTGTATTCTATGAAAACTAGTGTGACATCTCAGCCACTCTAGAGTCAAAATTATATGAGAAAGTAAAATCTAAAACTCTTTTACAAAGATTTAGACCTCTACATTATTGTACCCTTATTCGTACCGAATAGTCCTTAGGACACCCAATCAAAACACCAAATGCAGCGTATCTCGATCATCTGCATGGAGGTAAGGTGATCAATCTTACACTTCAGGCACCGGTCCAGGAGTAATGAAATATTTTATTTAAAATCCATTATACCCTTTTCACACACAGGGCACCACATTGGTGCACCAATCCCAAAGTATTTTGATCATTTTTGTGACATGATAGTGATCAGTTTTTTACTCCGGGTGCTAATCCGAGGACAATAAAATATATAGGTGTAAAAACACCTTTAAATGAATATTTCGGTAGGTAAACGTGCAGTAGCTCAATCACAAATAACTATCAACGTGCTAATAAGCGACGCGATTACAATTTCTCACCATGGTTGTTTATCGTGTGCGCGGACACAATGGAACATCCGTGAACACCTAATATTAAATGTCAAAATATTTACGTTTCGCGACGTATAATCCTGCTGCGCAATCACATATTTGAATTTCTCCGGTGTAAACATGGGAAATATTCAAAAACTGATATTTTTATTTATTTATTTATTATTTATCACGCTATTTATTGCATTTAGCCGTCGGTTGACAATCCAAATGTCAAGAAAGACAGTCGCCGTAGTAATTTTTAATTTTTTGTTCACTTTTTTGTATTAGATACTCCTTACTATTTTGCAAATGTAATATATTGTATTATTTTTTATAGTAAACGCCGATTTTTTGCCAATGAACTGTATTTATTTACGAGGAAAACAAAAGAAAAAACCGACAGGAACGTTGACTTAGAGATTACACACGCGCTGACTTGTGACTGCGATAACCATCACTCCCTCTCACTTCTGTTTAATATACTTCATAGTCCTAACGCTCCTATATACCTGTGTGAAAATATTCAACGCTTATCAGTTCATGGTTTACCTCTTCGTTCTCATTCTCAAGGCACTCTCTTAATACCCATACACAATTCCTCTTTCTTCTCTAACTCATATAGTGTCCATGCGGCTCGACTGTGGAATCATCTCCCATCCACCATCAAAGATGTTACTACATTATCTCTGTTTAAATCACGTCTAAAGAAACATCTCCTTTCTCTTCCTTAATCTCTCCTCCTTTCCTTTTTCCTCTTTCCGCTTTTTTCCTTTTTCCCATTGAGTAATAGTTTTGATTTAAGGTAATTTATAAACAAATACGTTTATTTCTATTTTTATATATTTTTAACTTTTTAATATTTTTTTTCTTTTCTATTGAATATGTTCTGTAACTTGAATTATAAAAATAAAACTTTTATTTTATTGGTTGGTTGGAAGAAATTGCCATTTGGCAATAAGCCCGCCAATGTACAAATAACATTATGTACAAAAAGTTAAATAAATAAATAAATAAAAAAAATAACTTAAGCCTGTTCATTATTGTTCATTGTGATCACTCAAATGCTTTGCATGTTTTTAAGCACGTCGATAGTTATTAGTGATTGAGCTACTGGTTATTTAATTGACCACCAGGCGAACTAGCGTAAATAAATCAAATATACTATTATTTGGATGATTTAGAACTAAAAATTATGTAAATAATAGTGCAAAAATTATATTTTACTTACCTTTCTGAATCCATTTTTGAAGCTGAATTGTTGTCTCTTTTATTCAGTAAAGGCCGATCACGGAATACTTCTGAAAATAAATAAATCATTGATTAATAATGGTATAATTATCATAATAGTAATTAACCCTGAAAAGGGTGTAAGATCTCGTTTAGTAAGAATAAAGACATGAATATATTTTTATTTTCAAATTTCAATTTCATGTAGCGTTTTTTTTTCGTATAACTCTGCGTGCTGCTTTCTTCGTACTTTTCACCATGAGTTTGGTGATTTGTATGAAAATCTATTAACATTTTTCATAAACCTTCTTCTTCATACTGTTTGCCACTATACGTGTAGATATTAGAGAAAAAATTATTGACATTTCGCAGAAATCATAGTTATAAAATGTCCTCTAAAACCTGACTTAAATCTATCAGATGTTATAACATTATTTTTTTTCTTACAGTTTAGAAGTGATTTCTATGTTAGTTTGAACATAAATAAGGTTCGATGGGGTTTTTTTTATCAGTATGGGAAATAAATATCAGTTGCAAATTCATACTGGAATTCGTTTTATTTTATTAACAATTATAATGAGAACGTTTATATAACACGCATACATTTTATATATTGGGTCACAGGTCAGTTGGCATTTGACCTTAAATAATAAATAAAAAAAACGAAAGAAAGCAGACGCTCTGACGAGAGTCGAATGAAATTTTACGCGGAATTACAGATTGTAACCTTACGGATAAAAATATTTGCCACAAAAATTAATATCTAACCATTTACCGACTTTTTATTTCTACCGGTTTCGAGACATACCCGCCTCTTTGTTAAGATCGGGTTGTGGTCCCGTGGCTAGTGTCTCGGATCCTACTTTACCCCAACTTGATTTCCATTTTCAACTTATTTACAATTCGTTAAAAATGGCCCTCAAAATTAAATATCTGGGTTAGTCATAAGAACGCAAATATTTCTTTTTCAATAAAAAAAAAAATTTAAAAAAAAGATGCTCACCACACTAACTAGGAAATTCTAAAATACACTTAAACCTTCACCATTACCTTAATATTTACGAAACATGATATAAAAATATCCGTTTTATGTAAAATAAAATTTGTTTTAAATTTTAGGTTCAAAGCTCATTAATTCAATTACTCTTATTAAATGACCCTTTACTTATCTACTCTGTTGTGTCAATCAATGTTTCCGCGTGCACAATAAAATTTTAGAGAAATTAACAGGTTGCTTTTTTTTACCTTACATTTGCGTTTTGATTATATTTTTTCCCATCGTGCAACATTACGCGGCGACTTCGAGAATGCGCGCGGCGAAAGTGGGTCTAAGTGGGGGAATTATTGGACACAGGCCGATGTATTCAAATATGATTCTACGCTCCTTCTGGACTATTCTTAATTCTATGGGTCTTACATTAATATTTACTAACATTAGTTAAGTTCATCGTGATCGTAGAATAACGACGGATACACGAAAAATGCGAAATCGGCTTTCTTTTATGCTTAATTTTGAAAAGGGAAATTGGAGTTTTTAGTTATAGGTTTAAAAATAATTTATAATATATAACTAACCGATGTACCTACCGAGTGATATATTTTTGTACTTATTAAGTTGTGACATAAAGTTTCAAAAAGTTTAATTAAACTGCTCTCTTGTAAAATTGATGAAAATCACATGCGTCGTTGTTCTACAATCATGACGAAATGTTTGACTATGAAAGTAATGCTGGATATTGACACTCTTCAAAGTGTGTCCTCTGCTTTAATCCACTGTGACTTATTGTAGGCTGGGGAGGTGGTGCGGAATCCATTTTAAAGCCTCTAACAATTTCGCAGAAATTATTGCTTAGAATTATATTCCGGCGTCCTCCAACATATCCATCAGAACAGTTATTCCAGTGCATGAGGGTACTGGATGTGAGGCTGCTTTACCTTTAAAGAAGCATTGGCACACTTCTGGTACCTTTTCTATATCGCACCGAGAGTATTTAATATGTTGGAAGAGCGTGTTAAGCTCTTGAGGACTTAAATCTATTTTCCAAAAAAAAAAACAGGTCTGGATTTTCCTTAGAGAGAGGGATTTGAGTGAGTAAATCCTTGATGGGTTTTCAAATATTTCAGTTGGTTATATTTAAGTTTATTTTTTATTTTTTGATGTATTTTAAATATTTTTAACTTTATTATTGCGTACTATTTTTTGTATTTGATATGCCATGTATTTTAAAATTATGTTTTTTGTTATATGTAGCAAATATTGTGGTATATTGAGTGTTTAAAATGTACTCGTATACATAAGTTCGTCTCAACTCAACATGGGACTTTGATTCCATAGAGTTGGGACTTGTGTCTCAATAAATGTTAAATAAATATATATTTTTGTCCATAATATTTTGAGATTGTTCAAATTTTTGTAGACATGGACTGGATTCAACTCCCTGGGGAACTGTTTATATTAACACATTACAACAGAGATAAAGAACATTTGAGAGAAGGTAATATAGAAGTCTAGGCATCTACAGGGCTTATGACCTGTCAATGGCTGGTTTAAGTGGCCACTTTTAACATATTATTTTTCTTTTAGTAGCGTCGCTATTTTATCGACGCCGACGCAACGCGAAAAATTGAAATCGAAAATTTTATAGTGCCAATATTTACATTGAAAATATTTACATTTTACATGAAAATATTTACATTTATAAATTGTCCCATTATTTTCCAAAATAAACAATTTTTTCTTTTTACAAATTTATATGCTTATATTCAATATTTACATTGTAAAATAAATATGGGTCTTGCGTGATGCGTGTTACGCCTTCAATGTAACAAAGAGTACCTAAGTTGTAATATTATTTCAATGAGAACAGCCACATGTATGCAGATTTAATTGTCACACGCACGCAACTACATGGTTACAACTTGTATATTTTGCGTGCTTCACGTTTTTAAAATTTATTATTCATCATAACAAACGATACAATTGTCATCAAAATTTACGATTATTGAATATTACGAATGGGAGAGGTGACCAAATTTTACGGTTTGTTTATTTATTTACTTAATGGTAGTTTATTACACATTCTTTGAGACGTAAGTCCCAACTCCATGGGACTAAAAGTCTTGAGTTGAGTTTGACACAGATACATAAGTTTATCATCACATCCTGAATAAATATAAGTTTTATAGTGAGAAGATCTTTTAATATAATTATGTATCCCCGTACTGCGGGCCAACTGTTTGTGACACCTGATTTTTATTTTTTTTATTACACTTCGACCGGTTTCGAGGTTACTGCCTTATCGTCAGGAATTTAACTAACTTATAATTACACGCGTTGCTATTTATAAAATAAAGTATTGTATGAAAGAGACAGAAAATTGAAAGAAAGAGAGAGAAAGAAGATTAAATAAATCATCACGGGAATAGTTTTAAAAGAGGACTCGAATTTAAATTTAATTGATTATTTATTATTTGAAGTTTTTGAATAATAGCTTTACTTATTTCTAATCGTTCTAAATTATCTAAACGAAAACCATTTTTATTGACATGCAAAATTTCCACACACGTTTCTTGATTAAATTCATGGTTTTCGGATATAAGATGATTTGCGAATTCTGAAAAATTATTATTACTCAGACATCTTATATGTTCTTTGATTCTAACTTTAAATTTACGTGAAGTTTTTCCGATATAGAAATTTGGGCAATTTAAACAATATAATTTATAAATTCCCGAATGATTTAATTTATCATCCTTATCTTTACAATTTGTTAATATTTTACCTATGTTATTATTAGTATAAAAAGCTGGTCTAATATTGTTAGGTAAAATTTTTGCTATATTATTAGAAAATGAATTAATGTACAAAATTCTACGCCAGTTCTCATTTTTATTGGAAATATTTTGGGAACTGTATAAGTATTTTTTTCCTATAGTTTAATTTAAGTTTTTTATTCAAAATATTGTCAATTAAATTTAGTTCATAGCCATTATTGAAAGCAATACTCTTTATAGTATTTAATTCTAAGTCAAAATTATTTTTATTTAGTGGTATTGAAGTAAGCCGACGTATCATTGAATGGAAAGCAGAGTGTTTATGTGATAAAAGATGATTAGAAGATTTATGGATGACCGTATCTGTATATGTCGTTATGATTTATTTTATCTTCTTTCTCTCTCTTTCTTTCAATTTTCTGTCTCTTTCATACAATATTTTATCATATGAATAGCAACGCGTGTAATTATAAGTTAGTTAAATTCCTGACGATGAGGTAGTAACCTCAAAATCGGTCGAAGTGTAAAAAAAAAATTAAAGTGGTTTATACAAATTCATAAACAAATAAGTGTAAAATGTCATACCACAAAGTAAAAAATGTTTTTGATAACAATAATATTTAATTTTGTATCAAAATAAACCCCGAAATCCTTAATAATGTTATCTTTAAAGTTTTAGAAACGTTAACTATGTTCTACACAACTAGATGGCGCCCAAAGCGTGAGACCAAATTCACAACGCACCAAGTTTCGTACTTGTGTGTCTATTGAATCCCGACTACAATGCATTTTTTCATCTCCACATTTAATTATGCAACGATTCGACATGATTACGCAATGGCCGCTGTTTTTTTCTTCGCTGTTCTGTTCGTAAACAGGAAATGGCTAGAAAAATAACGAATCCATTGCAATTCGTTCAGTCGCAATCGGTGTTATATTGTACGACTAATTGAATCCACGTGAACGTCACAAAAATTTCCCCAACGATATTAAAATTAATAATAATAATATAATCACTAGATCCTCAACACATAAACAACTTAAACAAATACAAACTAATACCACTTTCGGACAAAGGGATTTTGAGTATTATTCAATTAAAATCTATAACCTTGATATAGATCGAAAGTACCGCTGTGCCAAATCCATCAATTCTATCATTTCTTTTATAAAAATAATTATTGTGAACGCGTCTATCTTTAAAAAAATACCGTTAGATTTTTTATGAAGCAACAATGACTCGAATTGCGCCTTTCGCAGGGGTCGTTGAAGCTATGTAATAAAAGTCTGTCCGCTCAGGCAATCGGGAGCCTATTGTTCTTGCCGAGAAGGTACCCCCAAGAACCGGCCACATGTAAATATTGGTAAAGCTCAGGACACTTTTAAAAACGCGAATAATAATAGTTTAAAATAATATTTATATTTTAAAATCCATGAAATCCAAATCACTTTATTTCCATGAACAAAATATTTATATTTTACAATTTTTATGAAAATTATAACGGCAACCATCACGCCGTTTCTCCGTAAAAGTAGGTAGAGAGGATGGAACGCCACGTCACTCTATCTCGGCATATAGACTTCGCTTCCTCTACCTTCATACATATTCTCGTGCACGCTTGCCGATTATTCCGATCCTTATCATAAGTTAATTATAAGACTAGGTTAATTTAATATTTAAGTTTAGTAGAATAAGTTAGATTTTAAGAACACCATTTGGCGGGAAAGAAGGAATTTGGCGGGAAAAGAAGACCGCCCCAACCGAAGCGTGCGCCCGCCAATCAGAGCGACGAGACCAACCGGGAAGGGGGGACATCTTAAAGATGATAAAAACCGTGACGCCCGCTTCCCGGACTCTCTTCTACGGAAACTCTCTTCTACGGAAACACTCTCTTCTACGAACTCTCTTCTCTAAAACTCTCTCTCCGGACTCTCTTCTCCTGCGTCAGTTGTCCTTAAGGGTCACGGGCGGGTGCCTTGCCATCCCCGTGGCCCAGTCAGCAGCCCAGTCAGCAGCCCAGTCCGCAGCCCAGGAAAGAAGCCACCGCGCTGGCTAACCAGCCCTGACGCCGCAGCCCCAACGCTGTCGCCTACGACGCAAACCACGCGCTCACGTCGCCGCACCACGGTGACGCAGCCCACGCGCCCACGCGCCAACGCGCCCACGCCGCTGCGCTCATGACGAGCCGCCCACGTCGTGCGTCCCTCCACGCACCCGACGTCACTTCTCATGCCCCGCCATGGGACAGGAAGCCACGCCGCCGCTCATGACGAACCGTCGTCGCGGCACACCTCACCGCAGCTGGACGCCGCCGTCCCAGCTACCCTTGTCGCCGCAGCCAGATGCTGCCTCCCCCTACGATGCACCACACCGCCGCCCCATCGCGTCCTGTGCCCACGCCACACGCCAAGGACCCACGCCGCCTTCGCGTCACCACGCCGCGCGCCGCATCAGGGCGTAAGGTTAATTTTAAGTTTATGGTTTAAGTAGGTTAAGGCTAATTCTAAGTTAGGTTAGTTATTGTTTATAATTTATTTTAAATACATTTAATATCCACAATTTATCTTTATTCCTTTCTTACCCCTCCACATTGACATAATTAAACTGAATGCAACTTGAATCAAATTGTTATTCTTTACGAATAACTGGCGCCCGACAAAACCAAACATCTCTCGATCTCTCTTAATTAATGATTTATTTATTTTTCTCTAATTTTTATTTAATTTTATATATTTTTAATTACGTTTTCGAGGTTTTCAACCTACTTCCACTATCTATCAAAGCAATTAGTAATGAGAAAATGTTTAAAAAGGCCATAAAAAAATTGATAGTGGAGCTAGGTAGAAGTAAAATGGATTGTCTCATTTGCCCATACCAATATTGAATCAACTGCTCCACAACTGTATAGCTTATGTTAGATTTTTGTTATTTTAATTGTGTGTTTTGTAATATAAATAATATAGATGTACATAAATACCTTGTTTTTAAAACTGTCTGAATATTTGTTAATTATGTTTGTTCTTCTTTGTTTATTCTCAAATGTAATTTAAAAAAACTAAATTGTTAAGTGTCCTCGGCACGGGAAACCCCAGAGAGGTCACATTATTTTTATTATTAATTATAGTTTGTAAGCGAAAAATATGAATAAATAAATAAATAATATTTTATTACCGAATTAGATGATGCGATAAATCGTACCACTGGTTGTATTTTTTTTATACGATTTATTTCGTTGATTTTTATTTTATTTTTATTTTTATTGGAAAATAAATATTTGCGTTCTTATAATTTACTCAAATATTTCATTTCGAGTGCCATTTTCAATGAGTAATAAATGACTCACTATTAGGAAGGAAGCATTTTAATAATTAATCAAAAGATTTACGGAAAGAAATAAATTGCGAAACATTTCAGAATAAATGAAAGAAAAGCTTCCTTACATAGTTAGCATTTACTGTATTTTCATAATAAAATGTATTTCAGTATATATTTTTAAAAATTTATTTCAACAGAGAGGGAAAACATTTTTGAGAAGGGAATATGGAAGTCTGGGCATTTACAGGGCTTGTGACCTGTCATTGGCTGGTTTAAGAGGCCACTTTACACGCTGTGTAACATTCACCATTCTGCCCATGTTTGAACATCCACATTTCCTCAACTCTTCCATCTGTTGACTTTTGTGAAGTAAAAGAGCTGAAACCTTTATCACGTAAGTGAGATTCATCCGGCTGAACCAAATCACCTACTAGGCAACGATGAACAACTCCCTAGGAAGGAAGTCCAGCCAGTCTGCAAGCATTTGGACATACTCAAACATTGTTTTATTTTGTAAAAAATTTGTTTGTTCTTTTACAATTTATATATTACTTTTTTTACGTTGAAGGTATAAACATTTTTACATAAAAGATGGGTGTCCTGTGCCATGGGAGACATTTTTTATAATTTTGAAAGATATCTTATTAAACATTATCAAATCATAATATGTAACTCATGTCATGTAAATGTACGTTTATTATGTACATATGTATATGTAATATATGTATATATATGTGCCTGTATACATTAAACAATTTTGTTTTTTTGTTTCATAATTTTTCAATTTTTAATTGTGTATTTATTTATTATATATTTTATTTTTTCATGTATTTTTGTTATGCACGGATCAGAGTTCGAACCCCACTCTACCCCAATCTGATTTCCGTTTCCTTATAGTGAGTTATTTACCACTCGTTAATAATAGCCACCAAAATTTAAATATTTGGGTAAATTATAAAAACGCTAATATTTCTTTATTTTTTCCAATAAAATAAAATAATGTATCGGTTCTACAAAATTAATTTTTAGCTCTTTGTAATTTTTATCGCAATCTTCAACTAAATGTAGATTTTAACCGTGTTTAGTTTATAAATATTGATGATTAATATATTGTTCAATGATCAGATTGAAGTTAATATTAGGGTTTTCATGTTTTATAATGTTTGTACTTATTTCAGACCAAATAAAACATTTTAAAATAAAAAAGATGCTTTATGTATTGTTGCGAATTAAGATCAATGTGTGGCTAACGTAATAACAATATTGCAAAAATGTGTTAACCCCCAATAGACGCTTTCTTTCCCAGAATTACCGACAAGTTTTGTTTATTACAAACGGCAGGTAACTTTTTGTAATTTGGGGATTCATATTGATAGTTAATACCAAGGCATTTTTAACGTCTAATTTAGTACATGAAGCATTTATTTCAGTTTTTTCACTTAAAAAAATATCATGTTGATAGTTCTACATTTAAACCGATTAACATTGTTTAAAACATTTTTGCGTTACTGTTATTACAAAGGTACTCTTTTATAAGATATTCTATAAAAATGTATTATCCCACTTTTTGGTTGAGCCTTTATATTAAAAAAGTTATAAATGTAAATATTTTATCACCTTTTTTGTTCTATTAAGTACTTTTTATATATTAAACATAACAGCCAAGCTAAATTATTAATCGTATTTTTGAAAAATGCGCCTGACGTTAAACAAATTATTTTAGTTTGTGGTAAACATCAATTATCTTAGTTAGGGTGTGGCTTAACACATTTTGGCATAAAACCATCCAATTATTATTCTACTAGTACGCATTGATAAATAAACGTGCATTTTTTTTTATTTAATTTCTTTTTTAAACTGTATAAAGGGTGGTTCCGGTGTATAACGTTTTACAATTACTTGATGACAACTTAGGGAAACATCAAAGTACGTATATTTAAACATAGAAAAATGTTTCTCAACGCGAGACACATCCAAAGGCGGTTTTTTATTACCGTTTACAAGGAGATTAATCATTTGATCTGTCAAGGTTGTCTATTCTGTCAGACTTCCACCTACTAGTAAACTAGATCCGATACTTTCAAAATCAACTCCAAAATTGAAATGCCAAGTTCGAAAACATTTCGGTCTTAAAGTGATACACACATTCAATTATTCAATTATTCAATTCAATTTCAATTATTCAATTAATTTATTTCAAATAATTCATACATTACAAACTAAAATTTGATTCGTACATATTTATTTATACATCAACGGTTCAAAGAACCTTTTACAAAAAAAAATAATACAGAAATAATCACAGCAGTGCACAATAATCATGAAGTACGTAGTATGAAATAATAGAATAATTAAAACTAAAAAAAATACTGAAGATATACTACAAAAAACAAAAAGTAAAAAAGAAACATAACATCTCTAAATAAAATATAACAATAATCATAAGAAAATATTATGTTCTAAATATAAATATAACACAGTAAAGTTGAGAATAACTAGATAATAATAGTAAAATCATACAACAACATTAGTATTTTTAAAAATATAAGTTTTTTGAACACTAAAATAAAAAAAATAATAAAACAACTTAAATTAAATTAACTAAATTTACCTTTATTTAGTGAAATCATCTTCATCAGTTGGTTGGAAGAAGTTGCCATTTGGCAATAAATCCACCAGTGTACAATTTAAATGATGTCTAACATGTTAAATAAAGAAATAAAAAATCACGTATTCCAGGAATTTGATAAATAAATGTGTGACAGGATTACGAATGTTGAAATCAGGGGAGAATGCAAATTTGAGAATTATTTATAATTGATAAGATTAATAATAGGTCACTTAAAGATCGTACTGTACTTGTATCGTAAACTATTAGTTTTCTACCGTATTCTATCGTATTCTACCGTATTCTATCGTATTCTACCATATTATACGGTAGAATACATTTCTTACAATAAACTACCAATGGCCTTGCATTTCTAACACATATATATGGTGACATTTTCTTCAACCCTTACTTTTTATCCATTTACTCGTCATCTTCTTATATGATGATAAGAGATCATGTCTTCTGCCACTAAATTGGCTTGAAACTAAAATATAACCGTTGCATGCATCGGGTGTAACGAATCTATGAATTTTTGATGCACGGCAAATTATTCGATTTCTCGCTATGCATTGTCACTTTTTACTTGCCTCTGCATTCTAGTATGCGTAGAAAACTGCATCTCGGAATGCACCGTACGGAAAACGTAATCACAGCAAAATCGGCCAACCGTCCTCGACGGAAACTCATTACATTACTCGCTTCAGAAAGTTCTCACAGAGTTCAAAATCGCGTGCAATTTTCTCAGAATGAACGTGATTTTTTTTTAAATATGGCATACTTTAAAAATATATTTTTCCTTTCATAAATTCATCATCATTCCCCTTCTCGCACCCAGTGGTGCATAAGGCACTGTTAAACTGTTAGTTTAAAAAAAGTATATTGTCAAGTGTCCTCGGCACGGGTAACCCCATTGAGGTCACATTCTTTTTATTATTAATCGTTGTTTAAAATGGATTTTTCGATCATCTCATATATTTTAATTAATTTATTGGACCAAAATAACTTTACAACAAAAAAAAATATTTTAGGCGTTTAATTTTGATAACGTGAATGTTGGGTGAACCGTCTTACGTATCAGGTGCCAGTCCAGGATCAATAAAATATTGCAGTTTAAAAACTTTTTTTTTTCACTCGCAGTTTTATAATGTAGAGAGGTTCTTAATTTTAAGTCCCGACTAGCTAGAAATTTACAGTATCTAGGGCAAGACCGTCTGTGTTAGATGTGTTTTTTTCATTTGATGTTGCTAAAAAGTTTAAATTAATATTAGTTATATAACAGAAAATTAATAAGAAAACATATCAATAATAATAAAACATAAAACTAAAATACATATTACAAAATATACTAATAATAACCAAAAAATTAAACATAAATGTAAATATAATTATAATGAAAATTAAAACAATCTTAGTTTACTGAACATTAAAAAAAAAAAAAAAATTAATCAATATTTCACGTAAATCCTGCCAGGAATCGAACCTAGCGCTTTAAGAATATTAGGATATTTGCCTGTGCCCCGATGAACGGACGCAGCAGCCTCCTATAACGAGCGTCTTGAGGATGCGGCGGTGGACCTGGCTTGAACACGTGCTGCGCATGCCTCAGTAGAACCTAAGCCCAAGTTGCCTCTTCTTTAAACCCGTAGGCTTACGCTGTCTTGGAAGGCCGTCGATGACGATTTTTCGACTTTATTCGGCGAAAAGGGGCGCTGGTATGACATGAAAGGAGGCGAGACTTCTGGCTGGCGATAGTCTCCTGGGCCCCGATTACAATTGGAAGTTAACGAATGTTAACTTCTCATTGTAATCGGGGCCCTGGGTACATATTCTGATGGGAAGTAAAAATTTATCTTCAATTTTATCTACTAAGTAAAATCAAGTTTTCTGTATGAAAAGCAGAATATGCATACATTTTTCTCTTCTTAACATATTCTTTTATAGGTTACCGACGAAGATACTTTAAATGTTTGTGTAAATATACTCATTTTATTTTATTTATTTATTTTATTTTATTTTTTCAAGAATTAACGGTACAAGCGCCTTTTACATTACATACATACATAAGTATTTACAGTGGAGTATATACAGTAACAACTTTTTCAATGCTTAGAAAGAACATAATTAAAATATTGATTCCACACTAAAATGTTTTACAAGTAATTGTTTATAAGCTGGAAATTGCAATAAAAATATGTCACCTAAGTCCGAATGTTTATTACCCAGCGCATGTAGACGATTCAGTACTGAATTGCTAGAATATATTGAGATATGATTGTTGCAGTGATAAAGTTGAACTAGCCTAGTCACTCTAACTGGTACTTTAAAACCAATGAGGGCCAAAATTTCAGGGCTGTCCAATACTGAATTAACGATTTTACATAGAACTAATAAATCATTAAAAGTTCTCCTGTCCCTTAATTTAATCAAATTTAATATATTTCATTCATAATTATAGTTACGAAATTCATTACGTATTCCTAATTTAAAATTAACATATCTCAAAAACTTATTCTGAACTCTTTCTATGGTAATTTGGTGAGAGGCATAATAAGGGCTCCATATTGTAGAATTATACTCCAAGATGCTTCTCACCAAGGAGGTGTATAAAATTTTTAAAGTGTTTATATTTTTAAAGTCCTTAGTGATGCGCAAAATAAACCCAAGCGTCTTCAAAGATCAAGATTTTCGTACACAAATATCAGTTTATCTTTATAGACAGTCGAAGATAACTTTGCTAACTTCCCATTGTCCCCTGAGAGGACACGGGACAACGACTATTTTATAGGACATCATTATCACCATCATCATCATTTCCTTTCGGCACCCAATGGTGCATTGGCAAACCAACCGCAGTGTATCTTGATCATTTTTGTCACATGAAGGTAAGATGATCAGTCTTACGCTTCAGGCACCAGTCCAGGGACTATAAAATATTCTGGTGTGAAAACACCCTCTTGAATAAATATCTCGTATCAACCATGTCGGTAATCGAACCCGAGACCTCTCGCATGGTAGGCAAACGCGCAGACCATTACACCACGAGGCCATAGGACACCTAGAACAATGGTACAAAAGTATACCACCGGTATAATTAAGATATTTATTTTCGTACATTTTCAAGAAACTGTCGTAAAATGAGGACGTTTAGTGGTTTTTAAATTTTTTAAATTTTTTAATAGACTCTTAAACTGAGCCAGAAAATATTTTTTCAATTTTTATGTATCGGAAATTTTCCACAACTCTCTTATCATTGGTTGATTCATATGAACTAGTGACGTATTCAAAGTAGTTCGTTTTTATTATTTTTTTCGTACATTTTCATGAAACTTTGCCGATTCATTTAAAGCTCTAATTTTTACCGCGCATAAGACATCATTTTTTGTATGCAATTTCCCGTAGGGCTGAAGTTTATCATTATTCATTCATATTCGTTTCGAATATAATTTAAAAAATAATTCGGAATGCAGTACTTTAAAATAGTGGCCAAGATTCACAAACGTATCCCCTAAATTGAGAAACAATAGTATTTGAAGTAAATATGTTGACATAAGGAAATTTTTTAGCAACATAATACACGTGTCGGGATTATAAATGCCAACAATCAATGTTTGGGAAAATATTCGAAATTAATTACCTGTGAAAACTGACTCCTTTAACAACTTTGACGCTCTGACTGCTGCAACTAAACATACTGCAATTCACCGCAGTCGATTTTTATTTATTATAACGTAAATATCTAAGTTATTTACAAACAAATCCAAGCACAGCGACAAAAGCATTCGATAGAACCGTTATTCGTATGTTGTCAAACAAACAAAATGGCCGCCAATTTGTTGCTAACCAATATCGCTTACGTTCTATGAAACATAGTGATATGGCTTCTTTATAGGTTGACGCATTATTACTCCGAGGGCCCAGCCTGTATGCATTTCAAGCTATTGTGGTTTTTATAAAATAACATTTTTTTTACTATTGAGAGAGATAAGCGCTTACTTAATCATACTGACGAAAAGTTTTGTTTTATTTATTGAACGTAAACTTAATATGACCTTGGCATAAACATTTTGCGGGTGTTAGAGGCTTACACGTTTAGTAAGAACTGCGGTAGCATTTTACGAGAGCTAAAATTCCCCCTTCACCAACTTCTCACACGCCACGCGCCTTGCCGAAAGTTGACGTTTGCTTGTTCTGAATGTTATTTGCGTTTAGAAGTCTATATTATTAATTACAGGGCGGAAAGTTTTGAAAAGTGGTAGGAGAAAGGTTTCAGCATTGACGTACAATAAAAAGGCATGTCGTTTTTGTACTAGCTACACCTAAAATGAAGTCGCTGTACTGACCGGGCAATACAAGATTTTCCGCCGAAAGCGAAACCGAATTTCTGCTTTTGTTCTAGTTTCGCCCGATAAAAGTCACTTCAAAACGCCCAAACTAAGGCGCTCTTATTGTCAAACCTCACGAGTTCATTCAAATAGTTAAATAAAATGCATTCATTTAATGGTTTATTTATTCGACACTTTATATACATGTACAATGTATATACATATAAGGGCGGGCATATTGCCTTACGGCAATTTCTTCCTACCTACCCAAACCGTTCAGTTTGAGAAAATTATAAATACATGGACATATTGAATCTTACAATTTTATACAAAAATTAAAATCAAAGATAAACAAAATAAATATATATATAATAAAATTAACACTATACTATGAAGCAAGGAGAGGGGATAGGAAGGAAAGAAAAAGGATAAAGGAACAATTTAAATATTTAGATAGTGACATTTCAATATTGAGTTAAATGTAAATAAAGAAGGGGCGTCTCTAACATTAGTGGGTAGATTATTCCACAATCGAGCGGCTACTATTGTGAAAGAGGAGGCAAGAAAATTAGAGCGATGACAGGGTATTAAAAGGATTCTCTCGTTACTAGAACGAAAAGATAGTCCATGTTGTGAAAGAGGTTGGATGAGCTCTCTCAGATAAACAGGCGAAATGGGATTATTTAAAATATTGTGAAGAAGTGATAGAATGTGAATGTTTCTTCTATGCTTGATACTGAGCCAGTGTAGTTGCGTGCGATACTCGGTTATGTGGTCAAATTTGCGAAGATTAAAGGTATAACGAATACAAATATTCTGCAATCAGAGTTAGCATCATTATTTATTTATCAATTATGAATAAATAAATAAATACATAAATAAATAGGTACATAAATCAATAAATAAATTACCTTTATGAATCATAGTACAGATCCCGGGCTTGAGAAAAATCACATTTAATTTTGGTGTGCTCAACAGGAAACGAACACGGAACCTTTCGTGCGAGGTTCCCAAAATAATATTTCATTTTAATACCTCCGGGTCGTGGTAAAAGATTATTTCGCTAGAAACTTTAAAAAAATGGCGTAATTTTTTTCGGATCCATTGGCTTGCCATAAAGTTAAACTTTGTCCCAAATTTTAATATTTTGTCATAAATAAACGCCTTGATCCTAAAATCCCAAATTTGATAAATTAATTCACCGGTGACTATAATTAAAATCCTTATTTTTCCTTAAAAGTAATAACTGTCAGCCGTGAGGCGGCGCGAGGTATAATATATATCGCGACATAAATGTCACATTAATCGCAATATAGGGTTACGACACGGTACAAATACAATCAATAATAACCGTGTCATATTTTTTTTAAGTTCCCAATCTGTGATTTTTAATCAACATTATTTTGAGGTATCACAGCGTCCTTTTTGTTTTTAGACGAATATCAGATTCGGATAAACCTCCGAAAAATATTACAGATAAAAATCAAATATGTAGATAATGTCATCATCATTTCCTTTCTGCAACTAAATGTGCATAGGGCACTGCATTTGTATACTAACCGCAGCGTATTTTGATATTTTTTTTCCTTAATTCAGGTTTGATGATCAGTCTTATGCTTCAGGTGCCAGTCCAAGGACACTGAAATACTGAAGTGTAAAACCATTATTAAAAACAAATATTTCATGTCAACCCTTTCAGGAATCAAACCAGTAGCTCAATCACAAATAATTATCGACGTGCTGAAACATGCTAAGCATTTGAGCGATAAAAATTAACAATAATGGACGTATTCGCGATCACAATGGAACATCCGTGAACACTTAATATTAAATGTCTACATATTTACGCTTTGCAACGTATAATCTTGCTGCGCAATCACGTATTTGAATTTCACCGGTGTAAATATGGAAAATATTCTAAAACTGCTATTTATTTTCATTTATTTATCATTTTTATATTTATTGCATTTAGCCGGCGGTTGGCCAAATGTCAAGAAAAGCAGTCGCCATAGTAATTGTAATTCAATTTTCACTTTTTTGTATTAGATACTCCTTACTATTTTACAAATGTAATATATTGCATTGTTTTTTTAAAGTAAACGCCTATTTTTCGCAAATGAACTGTATTTATTTACGAGGTAAACAAAAAACAACCCGACACGAACGTTGACTTAGAGATTACTCACGCGTTAACTTATGACTACGATAACTTGCATTTTCATTGTGATCGCTCAAATGCTGATCATGTTTTTAAGTACGTCGATATTTATTTGAGATTAAGCTGCAGATAGCTCAACACATCTGTGCAAAACTCGGCATAACAATGTAACCTTGCCTTTAGAATATTGGGGAATTAAATTTGCATTTGTGATTTTTCAATATACGAGGTTTGATAAAAAAAGTGTATTTTAATTTAGAATTTAAATACACAAGTGTAAGAACCTTTTACGCCCTAGGTTGGTTCACATGTTGAAAATGAAGAACTTCAGCCCTGCGCGAAATTGGATATAAAAAGGTTTTTTTGCACGCGGTAAAAATTAGAGCAATAAATTTTTGGGCAAAGTTTCTTGAAAATGTATGAAATAATAACAAAAAAGAAATACTGTGAACGACGTCACTAGTTCTTCCGAATCAACCAATGATAATATAGTTGTGAAGTGTGTGTTCCAGTTCCAGTGTTCCAGTTTACGGTAAGTCAACTGACCAATCGGCAGGACTGACCGAGAAGAAGGGGAAGGTAATATGAGACGTCACACACGGAGTAATTAAAAAAATAAAACACTTTAAGAAATCATAACGCTGAAAATACGACTTACATTTTTAAAGAAAAAACATTTTTGGCTGAGTGATAATTTATTGATAAAAAAAATAAATAAGAAAACCTCTAAACTTCCTCATTGACATATTTTTTACCTATTTGTTTTTTACTTTAAGTATCTCTTTTCTATAAAATAGGCTCTTTTAGGTTTTTGGTGGGTCATTCTGATGGTCCTTATTTCAATTTATTTAGAAAAGATAGTTGTTTATTACAAGTATTTTTATTATTTTATTTTATTTATTATATACACGGCCTAAGCCAATTAAAACAGTTACATAAAGAAACATAAATATAAGAAACTGAACAAAAAGAACATAAAACTATGTAGCTAAGACAAACAAGGGCAATGCAATAATGGTATACAATATATTTATAATAACGAAAGACTTCGAGCTAAACCATACCAATCTAACTTCATTCCAGACTGTTTTAGTCGCGAAAAGATCTATCCCAAAGAATTACAAGTCGTGTGACGAATTGACTTATATACACATTCTGGACATTGAGGCATCAAAATCAAAAGTTGTTCTTAGAAGATTGAATAAAAAGCAGATTTTGACTTCTGGGGACACGGTTGGGAACATGAAAAGAAATTGATTGCAACAGAGATGGGACATCACTTATAGCATTAAGTATTTTGATAATGCATATAAGGTCCATCTCAGTTCTACGTTTTTCCAATGAAGACAGATTAACAGATTGCTCTATTTCAAAATAGGAATAATTAACCCACCAATTACCAATTACTTGTATATTCGCATTATTTTTATGTGTGTACATTTTGTTATTCATTTTCATTTCTGTTTTTGTTTATACTATCATAATTTGAAAATGCATTTTACTTGTTTTCGGGCGAAGTTATCATGTTTTGGTAAAAAGCCCTAATAAAGAGAATAAATACTCATGTTATTAATTAATCTGCCAATTTTCGACACGTAGGTGCTTTTTAGCACACAAACTCGCAAGTCGCGTTTTGATGTGATCGGCGAATTTCACGGATTATTCTAAAGCGAAAATGACAAGACGCCCGACTTTTCGCTGATGGTACTAAAAGCCATACAAAAAATTCCGTTATGAAATATTTTGAGGATTGAAAAAAAGTTGCCATAAGTGTATTTTATTCAATGGTAATTACATAAATACAATGCCCTAACCCTATAATTCCCAATCTAGACGATCTTTTACAAACCGATAATCGGTAAAAGTGATTACAAACATGTTTATCACTCGGCGACTAGTTTATTATATTGTTTACATACCACTATAATTTATTTTTAAAAGTCGCCACCAGGGTAAAATTTGTCAATAAATTTTAAAACAAAGTCAGTTACATTTTGTCAAAAGTGTAATTTAGCTAAAGTTCAAAGGTGATTCCTTTATATATTTTTTTATTCGAAGTTATAATTGTTTTCAATTCTTTCATAATTATATAAGAAGATGTTCATAAGAGTCGTTATTTATTGTTTTCTTTACATTCTTGTATTTTAAAATCTTTTAAGACTGATGTAGCATATTGTTAAAATGAAAACTAAAGATATTTAAAAAAATAAAAAAACTATGATATTTTTTGTTGCCCATTAATAATGTGGAATATTTTTTTATTTTTAATATTTTTTATTTCCTTTTTTAACTACTTTAAAATAAAAAAATACCTTCTAATCTTTTATAAAATATTTTCTTTTCCCTTTCTTATTTTACACAAAAATATTATACCTGTCTATTTATTATGAGCAAAAAAATTCTTGTATACCCACGAACAGGCCATGCCTTCGTGGGATTTATGTTTACTATTTTGACTGTTAATATGTATTTCATTGCTATGTGATTATCATTTTTTAATACTCTGCTTTACCTTTTATGTATATTGTAAAAAAAACTAAATAATAATAATAATAATAATAAAACAAAAAATTCAACATTATATAAAAAAAATACGATTTGTTTTTTTTTCCGGTATTTGCATAAAAAAACATACATTAAAATTATAGGATATATAAAGATTGTTAAAAATAGGTTTAAATTCCGTGTATTTTTTTAACACTTTGAGTACCGGCCGAATACACATAGAATTTACCCTGTGCCTGGCCCATTTTTGTGAAATGTCATGCTTTGTGAAGGGTTTCTTAAAAGTGTCATAATTAATTAATAGAAAATACTGGGTTAAATTAATTGAAACTTCTCATATTTATATAAAACAGTTTAATAAAACATTTTTGTATGACATTGACCTTTATGGAGATCCACAAATTGCAATGTTCGCACATATACAGGGTCTCACTCCTTTTTTGTGCACTGTTGTCAATAAAATGCACTTTTTTAGACAGTTGGTAAACCACGTGAAAACACGGGACCGGGATTCAACGCAAGGTTATATAATCACGTGTTTACACCGCTCCGGGATACAAAGTGTTAATTAAACAGTGTTTACAAATAAATTAATAATAATCTACATTCTATTTGTAGACACTCAATAATTACGCAACTCAATGAATGACTGTATTCTCCAATCGTGGATGTAATTGAACGCATAAAAACAGTCCCAAGAAGGACGCTGGAGAAATTAGACGCGAATGAATTGAATTAAAATAATTGCATAAGCTGTGACGGTTATTACAAGTGAAAGTCGTTTTGTTATCGGGCACCGTGTAGTTCCGTGTACGGCCGGCACAAGGTTACCACGTGATTGCAGAGAGAAATGACTGGTGGTATTAAAGTACGGACATGTCGGACCAGTGCACGGCACCACAAAACCGTGAGGACCATGCAAAATAATAATTTCTCAAACCATGGTGTTCTAGGTAAAAACCCTGAAAAATAGAATCGAGCGGAAGTATGGAATTCGAAAAATGATGATGGAAGTAGGTTAAATCCTGTCGAAATGCGATTGCTCATGCGAACGCGTGGTAAAACGATGTATGATAGGTGCACAAATGTCGAGATCCGTGAACTGTGTAATTCTGAGATATGCATTATCGACAAAATTAAGAAAGGGGTGCTGCGTTGGTTTGGAAACGTAGAGCGAATGGACATCGAAAACGGCTAAAAGGATCTACGATGCGAATGTTAGTGGATGCAGAAAACGAGGAAAAAGAAGAAAGACATGGCACGATCAAGTCCATCAAATACTTGAAGATGGACATGTCAAAAGTAGAAATAATCGGCCATCGAGTCGGAATCACTCGTCCGGGGTTCTGGTTCTATTTTACACACATAACTGTACTCTTCACATGCCTGGACATAGTGAAAATAAAACTGAGTACTTTTTATCATCACTTTTGTTTTTACAAATGTTTGGTTTCTTTTTATTATAAACTTTTTACTTTGTATGTACACAGTTTTGCTGGTTTTATCTTGTTTTATATTATAAGTTATTTTTAATATTATATTTTTTCACTGCTGTGATTATAATTTTTGTAGTTTTATTTTGTAAAACGTTCGTTACACCGAAAATAAATTATTAAAAAAAATAAAAATTACAAATAAAATTCATATATTTTTGTGATATTCGAGTTTTGGCCTACCGCTTACTTGTCAATACATATTTTGTTAAATAATTATAATGTGTGGGTCACGGTTAAACCAGATCCAGTGTTTTTACACACCTGTGTGTTTTTTTTTATAAAATGATACGATTGGTCTACAATATTAGTACATTACCTGCTTAACGTAAAATAAATGGTTCAATATTGATTGATTGTTCTGGCATTTATTAAATAGAATTTTCGATTTATATAAATCAGATATAATTTATATGTTATATTCTATTCAAATTATTTTTCATATACATAACTGAATTCTTCATCTACCTCGACACAGAGAAAAAATAAATGGATTTTAACGCCGAGGTTTATACACCAATATACCATTATTTGCAGATTTGCAGATGAGACAGATGCAAGACCTCGAATTGATAGATGACTTTGTGTACCTCAGCTCGCTTATCTCCAACAACGGCAGTTGCCGACCTGAGATTGGTCGCAGGATTCAAATGGCCAAAAAAGCAATGAACAGTTTGAAAAAGATTGAGCGAGATCGAGGTATATCAATAAACACAAAAAAGCGGTTGATGGAAGCCCTGGTATTCTCCGTTTTCCTATATGGGGCTGAAACGTGGACAATGCGTGCCTAAGAGAGGAAGAGAATCGATGCTTTCGAGATGTGGTGTTGGAGAAGGCTGCTGCGTGTGCCTTGGACAGCCAGAAGGGCGAATGCATCGATTCTGGAAGAGCTCCATATTACAACTCGTCTATCAGTAGTGTGTTTGAGAAGGATACTGTCTTTCTTTGGACATATTGCTAGACGTGAGCCAGACAATCTAGAAAAGGCAATAATGTCAGGCCGAGTTGAAGGTAGGAGAAGCCGAGGTTGAATCCCATATAGATGGACTGACCAAATAAAGGTGGCTACGGGGCTAAAATTTGATGAGTCAGTATGGCGAGCTGAGGACAGACTGGAGTGGAACAGACTAATTAAAAGTGTTCATGGTGATCACGGTCCTCAGCATTAAGGGACCGACTTGGAAGATACCATTATTGAATTCCAATTTTCTATCACGGTTATTCACGACTTGTTAAAAATGACTTCAAAATTTTGTTATTTAATAAATCGTTAAAAAAAACTCTAATTTCGTAATATTAGAAAACCAATAAAACCAATAAAATTAAAAATATGGAGTGCTAACATAAGTCATGTCTGTTTTTTTTCTAAATGAAGAGAACAAGAGGACACAACAAAAAAAATACAGCAAATTAGACAATAACGCTTTCTCCTTTATTATTTTACTACGAATTAATCAATAAATAATTCATAATGTCTTCCCGGTGCACTGCGCAAATATCGCGAGCGTCTTTGACAGCTTTATTCCCTCGATTGAACGTGAACAGAAAGAGGTGTGGAAAACACTCACATTCGTCTACTTGATATTCCATTTTTAAAGAAATAAAATAAGAAAGTATATGTAACAAGAAAGTATATGTAAATGCGGGATTGAGAACACTCAGACATCGGGAAATATTTAAACTGCCTTTGTTTTCAAATAATGCTACATACCACACACCTATGGCCCGCATGTGTCGGGAATATAATATATACTGCCGAAACAATAAAATTGACGTTTTTCATGATACTCTCTCAGCTTTTGCGAATAATCTCTTAGGAATAAATCTTATTCAATAAGTACACACGTACAACTTATTTTTTATTACATTGTATCATGTATAAAAATATATTTAAAAAATATGTATTACAACTTAATATATAAATCTATTTTGTGTAATTCTATAATTGAAGATATATATGCATGTAAAATTGTATCGACGAATGCTTTCAAATTGTATGTTTTCTAGTATGTATCTTTGTTGCATTACCTAATAAAATAAAATAAAATAAAAACAAACACAAGATACGGTAGAGAAAATTTTTTTTTGAATAACGAACCTTTACCATTGTTTGTGCTGCTCATTTTTAAATTTGGAAAAAAAACGTACAACGTATTATATGTTAACATTCAATATTTAATTAAACCTGGCATATTCAAAACATATATTTATTCCTATTTATTTTATTGTCTCATAAAAAACAAAACACATTATAGAATTAATACAATGGTTTCAATATGTCGGTAGATATTTATATAATATGCCCCAACTACATCATAAAGATAACTTTTATTATAACACAATAAAATGTTTGCTAAGAACTTGTTCTAGTTTATCAGTTTTATTATTGTACATTAGGGTGGGCAGATAATTTTTTTTTCTGAATTATGAAATTAAAAGGGTCTCAAAAGTGGCCTTTTGGATTTATAAATATCAATTAAAATATTCAATACCACTTACTAGGGGCTACTTTGGCCCTCAACCAGAGCTTGAAGTTTTCGAAAAAGTCGATTTTTAGCGCTAAACTGCCTGTCATTTCGTATTTAAGTAAGAAAATCAGTGCAATTAAATTTAATAATATGCATTAGGTCTTATTAAATAAGTATCTTAGGTCGTGAGTTGCACTTTGTTTTGTAATAAATGGGTAGCATTGTTTTGATGAGCCATTGTTTTCGTCAATATTAGCCGGGCGCTCAACGGAATCAGTTCCGCGGAGTGTAAACTTTTTGCATTTCGGTAGTTTTAAAACGTGTTCAAATTTTTAATGTGATTAAGTTATATCATTACTAACAAAAAATAATTTTATCGATATAGATAATTAACAAAATGTTCAGACAGTGATAAACTTCAAACCTCGATTGAGGGCCAAAAATAGTACGGAATATTTTTTTAAAATAATTTTTACGTTCAATCTGATATAAAATGTACCTTTTTAGACCCCTTTCACTTTGATGTATATAAAAAAAAAACTTCAACAAAACACTTTATTGAACATGCTAGTGAGGGTGAGTATATACATTGTGGGTGGGTGTGTATGTGTGTATATGTGTATGGGTGTGTGAGTATTGTATATATGTGACAATGTGTAGTGAATATAAGTGACTTATTGAACAATGATTATCAAAAATTATCTGTTTTTTTTTTAAAACCTTAATAAGGGAACCTATCAACCACCTTATTGATCGATGTAAAATTATTAAGAACGCTTCGGCCTTAAATCCCAATTTCAAAATATACTTAAAAGCGTTGATTATCTAAGGAATTCAATCTTATTTTCTGTGTAGTTGATTAGAATGATTTCCGCTACAAACTGGTGTATTTTCAGCAGCAAAAAACTACGGCACAGTTCAGTTAAGTGTGTCTCAAAAAAGTGCATTGACAGTTGTTTTCTGAGCTGTCTTTCATCACAAATTGTCACAAATTGTCACAAATATTCAACCTGCTTACAGCTCGCTGTTGCACTTCCCTTTACTAGCGGACAGAGCCTAATTTAGTTGCTACTACCTATAGATACATACTTGTATCTGCATATTATGGTACTTATACACTGGACACACTACATAACAACTCAAATATTATGAACTATCATGATCGTCTAGAGTACTTTCATATCTTTAGTTTAGAATTCAGAAGGATTTTGACTGGATTGATATTCTTGCACAAATTAATATCTAACTGTATAGATGATCATGATATCCTTGCTCAGATAAACCTTAATGTACCTCGCCGTCACTTGCGTACCAATCCTGTCTTTGCTGTGGGAAATTATAAAACTAACATCGGATTCTTTTCCCCTCTGTCAAGGATCCTAAGAACAGTAAACGAAATCATTAATCAGTTGTTGATGATTTGATTGATTTTTATATCACAACTATTGTTTTTCCTAAATTGTTTTTGTTCCCTAGTTCGCCCGCACCTAGAGTATTCCTATGTTATCTGGTCTCCATATTATGATGTTCACATCAAAAATATTGAACCAGTTCAACATTGATTTTTGAGAAAGATAGGCTGGAGGTTGAGCTTATCCAGAGACCTATATACGTATAATGAGTTAGAAACTACCTTGAATATATCTTCTCTTCAAGACTGTCAAAATAAATCCAACCTTATAGTCCTATTTAAAATTCTCAACTTACTCTTTGATGCGCCTGAACTACTGACCTCAATAAAATTAAATATCCCAACTAGAAACCTCAGACAAAACTTACTTTTTCATACCGATAACCATAGAACTAACTGTGGTTTTCATTCCCCTATGCCCAGAATTCTTAGGTCTGCCAACAAACATACCAGTCTTGATTTCTTTGATAACAAGTTGTCTTCTTTCAAACGATCACTAATCAAATTCAATTATAAACACCTCTCTCCTGCTTCCACTCCCACAAAGTCTACTATATACCATTGAGTCTTTCTAATTTTTTTATAATAATTTTCTATGTATAAATGTGTCCATAAAAATGCCCATTTGGCGTATGTATAAATAAAGAAATAAATAAAAAAATAAAAATAATACTATTTTTCTTGGTTTTAATCACCAAAATCTAGAATTATGAAAAATATCAACAAAATGGCTTTATGGTGTCGGTGTACCCTACCTAGAGTTACTCTATGCAGTAATTTTTGAAGTGTTTAATTTATTATTCTAGGCAGTTTTAATTTCTAATCGTCTTGTCGATACGTCACTGAAATTTCAACATAACGCTTGTCTAATTTTAGCACGACGCGACATTGACAAAGTGTTGGTGATCAATCATAGGCGGGTGTAGTCATTGACATGCCTCAGTTATCCTTATAACCACTGACACACATTTTAAGGTAAATGTTTCAAATCAGGTACGCATTAATCAGAATCACATTTCAGTCATAATTATGACTTTTTAAACTATTAAATTTTCTTTTCCAAGGAAAACTTTGCAATCAGCAAACATCCTACACAAAACATGAACCCATTTTCAAATTAGTAGGTGGTATCAGGGTTTGAAAATATTGTGATATTTATGTCGGTATCAAAATATTGGATATGTAAAGCCCTGTATATCTAATATAATTAAAAAAGTTTTATTTCTTTAGTATAAATATTCATAATTCTCTTTCCACACCTAATGGTGTATCTTGATAAATTTTGTTGCATGAACGAAAGATGATTAGTCTTACGCTTCAGGTACCAGTCTAGGGACTATGGAATATTCTAGTTGGAAAACAATCATATTTCATATCCACCAGTCGAGAATCGAACCCGAATCGAACTAGATTCTAGCGCCATAACACATAACACAATAGAAGAAAAATCACATCGCGTTTTCTCTTCAGGACAATGCGAAAGAATCATGCTTTTATTTTTATTTATTTATTTCTTTAACTTTTTGTACATTGTGTTATTTGTACATTGGCGGGCTTATTGCCAAATGGCAATTTCTTCCTACCAACCAATAAAATAATAGTTTTATTTTTATAATTCAAGTTACAGAACATGTTCAATAGAAAATAAAGTGTAATTCGTGTCAAACAAAGTTAATTGCCCGTTTTTGTTTGTTATCAACTCATCCTTTGTTTTTTTTATTTTCGTACATTTGGCAATCCGGATGACTGAAGTTCAGATAAACGGAGTTTAACAATGTATTTTTATTAAATCGCTCTTCCATCGCAACTTTTAATGACGAAGTTCAGCGTTGTTTTATATTTTTTTATTTGTCATTCAACTAAGCCAATTATTTGTTTATTTTTTTATGAAAATAAATATTTGCGTTCTGATAATTGACTGGCAGTGCACAACGGAGTTTATGTCCCTACACTTATGCATTTAAGTGAAACATGGAACTGGCAAAGGAAGGATGAAAGCCAAGTGACCGCGGTTGAAATGCGATCTCTTAGACGAATGTGTGGGAAATCAATGTATAACAGGGTTACGAATGATGAAATCAGGCGAGAGTGTAAATCTGAGTCAAGTATAATTGATAAGATTAAGAAAGGGTCTCTGAAATGGTTTGGTCACGTAGAAGAAACGGACGACGAAAGAATGTTAAAACAAGTATGTATGGTGAAAATGATATGACAAGATGTATGAATGTGGAAGAAGCTAGAAATGTATGCCAGGATAGACGTGTGTGGTGGTCCATTCTCTCTGCCTACCCCTACGAGGAAATGGCGTGATGGTAGTAGTAGTAGTAGTAGTAATGATTTACCGAAATATTTCATTTTGAGGGCCATTTTCAGCGAGTTGTAAATAACTCACTTTAAGAAAATTCGAATCAAGTTGGGGTAGAATGGGATTCGAACCACGGACCTTTAAGCTGTGAGTCGAAGACACCACGGGAGTTCTGCTGATTCGTCGTTTACTTGGCGTAAACCAGAAATATATCACAATTCGCTTATCATTGGTTGATTTCGAAGAACTAGTGACGTCGTTCAAAGTTGTTTATTTTTATCAATTTTTTTTTTCATACGTTCTCAATAAAATTCGTCGTAAAATTTTTACCGCGCGTTAGAATTCATTTTCTACATCCAATTTTTCGTGGGGCTGAACTTCTTCATTCTAATCGGGACACAGATAAAAAAAAACAAATCAAATAACATTATAATGATAACATATTACAACAGAGATAAAAAACATTTTAAAGAAGGTAATGTAAAAGTCTAGGCATCCACAGGGCTTATGACCTGTAAATGGCTGGTTTAAGTGGCCACTTTACACACTGTGTAACACTCACCGTTCTGCCCGTATTCTATAACATATATATTCGGCGGCCTCCGTGGTGTAGTGGTCAAGACGCTTGACTCACGCACGGAAGGTTCCGGGTTCGATTCCCGGTGAGAACACAAAAATTAAAAATGTGATTTTTCTCAAGCCTGGGTGCTCTGTGATGTAATTCACCACTGTAATTAGGCCTCATGGCCTGTTGTGGTGCAAAAAGAATGTTAAATGTTAAAAAAAAAAAAAAAAAAATTCCTTCAATTCTTTCACCTGTTGATGTTTGTGAAGTAAGGGTTGAAACCTTTATTTGTGCGGGTAAGATTCATGTGCCAAAATTGAATTATTTCACCTATAAACTGGGCAACTCATGAAAATTCTTTTTTTTATTTCTATACTTCTTCATGGGCTAGGGAGCAGATTCACTTAAACCAGCCAACGACAGGTCATAAGCCCTGTGGATGCCTAGACATCTTTATTACTATTAAACCCTATGGTGGTATGTGAAGTTCAATAATAAGACGTATTATTGTTGACTGTGGTTTATTCTCAATGCTTGTGGTAAAATAGCGACAGTTTGCTAGGAGAGACAAATCTAGAATGACTTACCAAGCTGTGTGGGTATGCCGACGACTGTAGATATATTGTTGTCACCAACAATTTTAAAAAAAAAAAAAAAAAATATTTGCGTTCTTATGATTTACTTAAATATTTTATTTTGAGGGCCATTTTCAACGAGTTGTAAATAACTCCCTATTAGGAAATGGAATCGAGTTGGGGTAGAGTGGGATTCGAACCACGGACCTTTGGTCCGTGAGTCCGAGACACTAGCCACAGGACCACAACCCGATTTCAATATACCTACATTCCTTACAACTACCTTCTCTAAAATGTTCTGCATCTCTGTTGTAATATGTTAATATTAACAGATTCCCAGGAAGTTAAATCCAGTCCTTGTCTACAAAAATTTTGACAAACTCAAAATATTGTTGAACATTATGATTCTACTCTCATTTTTGTGTTTTCATTTGTTTTACATAACGAATATGGTAACATAATTTCCCATGGTAGTTGCATAAGCAAACATTTTGTTCACATTTGTTCGAGAATCGTGTGAAGTTAGACACACGTACACTAAAATATAATCCATTACGATTGTTACATAATGAAGGTGTGAAACGGCGGTGTTCCCAGCAGAGTTTACCTGTCCGAGTGATCTTTGTATAAATAATTATAAACTTATTCGAAAATGTTGCGCTTGCATACTGTGAGAACTGTAACACGCTTAAAGAAGTTGCATTATTGTAATTAGAAGAGAAATAGAACGTAGATATAACATATTACTTATTTTATACACAGCACGGCCCAGATTACAATGGGATTATCATCAATTTTATCTACAAAGAAAATTAAGTTTTCTTTATGAAAACAGAATGTGCGTAAATTTATTATTTAAGAAATCAAACACTGATTTGAGTCTACCGAACACTTTATTTTATTTTTACAAATGTAAAAACAAAAAATTCGTAACAATTGTTTTGCCTTGTTAGGGCATTTTCAAATGAATGTGAAGATTAGATGGATTGAATGTCCTTATACAGGGTGTTTTTTAAACCCTGTCACATCCGAAACCATGATGATCAGTATGAGCAAGAAGACATATTAGCATATTAAAAAAATATTTAGAACGAAGGGGAGAAGCGAGGGAGGCGCGGCCACGCGGTTGATGGTGCATCAGACTCCCCCTCCCCCCTTCTCGTTTCTCCTCTGCAGAAATAAGCAACCATTTGTTTTTTTTTAAATATTTTAGTTATTAAGATTTCAGTCGTTCTAAAAAAATATTTGAATGTGCCAATATGTCTTCTTGCTCATACTGATCATCGTGGTTTCGGATGTGGCAGGGTTTAAAGAACACCCTGTATAGCTATAGTTCATAAGATTGTTTTTATTTATTACCTAAGTACCTTGAATTATATAGCCATAGAATTATATAGATTTACGGACAACGTCCATTTTAAACACATAGTATTACGAAAACAATAATATATGTACAATTAAATAAAACTAGAAACGCAACAATTAGAAAAAGCAAAGACAATTAAGTATATCAGACAAACATTATGGGATCCAGGGCTGCGATTACAATCGGTATCGGTACATAACGAGACGGTATACAGTAAAATCGATATTTATTTGTAAAATTATTTTATTAGATAACGGAATTTTTAAGAGAAGGTAATATAGAAGTCTTGGCATCTACAGAGCTTATGACCTGTCAATGCCTGGTTTAAGTGGCTATTTTACACACTGCGTAACATTCACCATTCTGCCCATATTTGAACATCTATAATTCTTCAATTCTTTCATCTGTTGATGTTTGTGAAGTTAAAGAGCTGAAACCTTTATCTATGCGGGTGAGATTCATCTAATTGAATTATTTTACCTACGTAGTAGGCAACGCCTGAAAATGTTATTTTTTCAATTTATATACATTGACATAAGCCCTGTAGAGATGCCGAGACTTCTATATTACCTTCTATTCAATGTTCTTCATCTATGTTGTAATATGTTTATATTAACAGCTTCCCAGGGAGTTGAATCCAGTCCTTGTCTACTAAAATTTGATCAAACTCAAAATATTGTAGATAAAGGAATATTTTAAAATTCAATAATTTAAAAATAGCTTATTTTTCAATTGTGATTCTTTGTTACAATACGGTATTGTTGGATGGGGTGGTGCATAAGCCAATGTATTAAACCCCTTTAAAATAGTTCAAAGATCAATTATTAAAGTAATTTTAAAGAAACCATTAACGGAAAGTCTAAGTAAATTATTTGAAGTTCATACAGTGGACACTTTTTATACAATAAATTCCATTATTCAAATTTAGAAAGAAGAAAAAATACAAGAATTTGAGACAAATAAGTCACTTAGATACCAAAATAAAATTAAAATCTCTAAATTCCACAAAAGTCATGGTCAAAATAGCTTTGTCTTCAAAGATATCAAAAAGTACAATAATCTCCCCAATGAACTAAACACTATTAAAACTAATTTATCAATAAATAAATTCAAAGTAAATCTAAAGATTTTTTTTGAATATGTGTAAAAACTGCATTAAATTTTAATTAGTATGAATATATTATTATTTTCTGTTTTCCTTTATATATTCTATGTTTTTATTTTGTTTTCTCATGTACTCGTATATTAAAAATTATATAAACTCTAATAAATAAACAACTATAACAGCGTACGTTCTCCAAGCACAAGAGTTGAGTCTCTTTTTTTGGAGAGTTACAGTTTTAATATTTACAAGATGTATAAAAGTAGATTTGTATAGAATTTTTAAAAACATGTACCATTCACAAAATTAATTAATAAAAAATAAAATTTTAAATATGTGTACATTTGTATGAAAATTCAAAGTATCTTCGTCGGTAACCTGTAATTGAACATGTATAGATAAAAAACATGTATTTATATCAAATACTATTTTTTATCCAGAAATTTTCACTTAATTTACTTTGTCTTTAATTGAAGATAAATGTTAACTTTCCATTAAAATACTTATATGAGTAATTTGTTGAGTTTTTTTTTAGTTTAATAGTAAAGTTATTTCATTTATAATAAAACTTATTCAGATCTTGGTTTTCGTTAACAAATCTGATTATTCTGGGTAGAGGTACCTGTAAATCATAGTTAGTCTCATAATAACCGAGGAATAGAATTTATTATTTCTGAATCCATGTTAAGGAACATTAAGAGGTATTTGTTGGAGAATAGTTAGGACATCATTTACGCCCGTAGTTCACCTCCCTCCGCTACAAAATACTAGTAGCGAAACCGCTGGATGAAATCCGCTGCGATCAAGTGTAGTTTGAGTAGCGGAACTGAGCGTCGGAACGTCGCGCGAGTCATTTAAGTTGAGACAATCGGAGCAAAATGACGTCGTTATCAGAGTCAGAGGAGGAGAAAGGTACTACTGAATCGCTACTGGTTGATAATTTAGCTAATGACATAAACGACCTTTTTCGTACCTTTAAATGCCACCTGATTTTAATTTGTATTTGTTAATAGAAGTAGCAATAGTATTACAGTAGTACTACTATTACTACTGTGCCACCATTTTGACGCTATTGTTATCTTAATTAAGTACAAATAAATAATTAAACATAATACATGTACTTATTACATAATGTTATCTTATAAATGAATATACAAATACATGTAATATAGTCTATTATTATTATTAAATGCCTACATACTATTCTCATTTAATTCTCTCTGGATTTCTTTCCATGCCTGCAATTTTTTAATATAAATTTGTTAGTCTGGATGATTTAATAAATATAGAATAGGTCTATTTCTGACCTCTTGAATGAGTTTTTCTGTGAAATCGACGTCCATTTAATGAAAAAAATATAGTTTCACTTTTTATTTTTGTCGACTTCTACAAACACGTGCGATAACAACGTGGCACCGCAACAAAATGACGACCGGAGCGAGGAAGGGCGGAGTGCGGCTGGCGTCGAAGCAGATCGGCGAAACAGCGCGGGAAAAGAGATAGAATTAAAGTCAAATCTATGCGTTCGAATAGGCAGTTTCGCTAGTGTTCCGCTTCTCCTACATATGGACAAGACATGGCGAAATTACTGTCGTTTCGCTGTTATGGTTTCACAACGGAGGTGTGCTACGGGCGTTAAGTCGTATTAATAGTCGCATTTTATCTGGGGTATTCCTGGTACCCTCAAGAGCGCGAGGATTTTTTTCACGCTTAGGCTCGAAAAGGTTAAATACGATTACCATAATTCACTTCTAATTGGATATTAATTGCTTTTTATCAATGTACCGTTGTACTATCGGACTTTCTTAATTATCGTTAGCAATAATTACTCCTAATGGAGAAATGTGTTTTCTGAGAAAAACATATCTATTTATTTATTTATTAACGGACATTGTCCATGTATACAATTTATAAGGTGTAAATATTACTATAAAAGAATAGTTTAAAACATTAAAAAAAAAGAAAAAAATCATTGACAAACATAAGGGACATCGAGACAAGATCTGGACTATTTATTTAGTGCTCGTTTAAATCGTTGTAAACTTAAACCAAAAAAGTCCAGATCTTGTCTTGAGTTAACAATACGATAAAGACGAGTCATTGGAGAATTAAGGCCATAGTTTGTTCTATGCTGATCGATGAACAGTACTTCATAGTTTCTCAATCTACGAGTCGGAATATTGAACTTTACTTGTCCCAGTAATGATGGAACATCGATTATACCATTTAGTATGCCGAACATATATATGGAGTCATTATTAGTTCTACGTTTTTGTAGACTAAAAATATTAAACATTGGCTCTCTTTCAGCATAAGAATAATCATTATTATATCGAAGAATATATATTATTAATGTATTATAATATACAAAAAAAAAAGCAATTTGCATTAAATATTCACGATTAAAATAAAAATAGTATGGATATCCAGGCATTTATGGTTATGTATGATGACCCGTCATTAGCCTGTTTAAGTGATCATTTTGCAAGAAGTATAAAATAGTTATTTCTATTAATAATATTTTGAGTTTGCCCAGATGTTTGCAGACAAGGAATAAATTTCATACCCTTATTGAAATACCATTTTCGAGAATACGGAAATCTAACTATTTACAGGGCTTATGACCTGTCATTGGCTGGTTAAAGTGGCCACTTTATACGCTGTGTCACATTCACCATTCTGAGTTTTTCAAAATAACCAATAAATAAAAAATAAAAAATACTCTTTTGGAATGTAAATTTTCTAAATCTCTGTTGCTATGTATAAAATAAAACAGGAAAATTGAAAAAACCAACCTTTGCTCTCCTATTCAGCAGCTAATCGTACTGCATCTGCAAAAGAAAATAATTAATGAGTTCAGTTATTGTAAATTTTCATTTAATATGAATTTAATAATATGCTATCGCCCTTCGAGAAAAACTCACCAACCCTAAAATACTCTGTTTTGTGTTGAATATGCCATTTCAACCGTAAAATTATGTTCTTTAAGAGGCAAAAAATTAACAAGATTACCTATATAGAAAAAATGCATTAATTGAAATTATTTGCTGTCGGTGAAAAACAGTGGTGTAGCTCTATAAAAAATTATCAAACTTTTAAAACTAAAATTAAAAAAACATTTAAGACTCACCCCTTCCTAGACTCCATACCAAAGAATGTTTATTTTTTATCTTTAATTTACCTTGTTTATTTATAATTTTAATTTCAATTTACTTTTTTTAAATTTATTTTGTTTAAATAAAAAAATGTGAAACGAACTCCCTCTCTAAACACAAGTATCTACTTTATTAGAGAGGTAGAAACGTTATATATAAGATGTTCTATTTTGTATTTCAAAAATTTATTTTGTAAAAACAAAAATATTCAATAAAAAAATAAAATAAACAAATAAATCACTAAAGGCAGATAATGTTTTTTTTTTAAATATTCAAATTTATACAAAAATTAACAATATCTTGATCGCGCCAAACTAATAATAAATAAAGATATGATAATGAAAGTGTATAGTATTTCCAATATTTGAGTTGTCCAAATGTTTGTAGACAAAAGACTGGATTTCGGCCCCTCGGGAGTCGTTAAGATTAACAAATTACAACAGGTATGGAGAATACCTTAAATAAGGTAATATTGAAGTCTAGGCATTTACAGGGCTTATGACCTGTCAATGGCTGGTTTAAGTGGCCCCTTAACACACTGTATAACATTCACTATTTTACCTATGTTCGAACATCCACATTTCATTTCTTCAATTCATCCATTTATATTACCTTCTTAAAGGTATTCTCCAATATATATTACCTTCTTTAGGGTATTCTCCATCCCTGTTGTAATTTGTTCATCTTAACGACTCCCTAGGGGGTGAAATCCAGTATTTTGTCTGCAAACATTTGGACAAACTCAAATATTGTAATAAAACCAACTGGTCCAAGATGTTTAAAAAATTGGAAAATTGTTTTCAGACGTTGCCTAGTATGTGAAATAATTCAGTCAAACGAATCTCTTCACAACAATAAAGGTTTCAGCTCTTTAACTTCACTATAATCAACAAATTGAAGAATTGAAGAAATACGGGTGTTCAAACAAAGGCAAAATGGTGAATGTTACACTATGTGTTAAGTGGCCACTTAAACCAGCCATTGACAGGTCATAAGCTCTGCTCCGGAATATCTAAGGGAACTATGCATTCCAGATGAACTAGTTGACAGGCGTCTCACGCTTAGATCAGCTACGTCTACGGCGAGAGGAAAAGTTATTATACCTCTACGCAAACAGCGCACTAAATTTAGTGAACGCGCATTTGCGGTCGCAGGCCCTACGGCATGGAATGCTCTCCCAGCAGAGGTGCGAGGCTGTGAAAGTGAAGTGATATTTCGGAAAAAACTTGAAACCCACTTGTTCTCTAAATCATTTGAATAAATCCGTAGCATGTGACAACAAAATAAATTATTTTAATTAAATTACAAATTTAAAAGAATTACTATGTTGGGCACCCTTGAGGGATTTTATTACGAAAATGGCGCTTTATAAGTTATCCATAATAATAATAGTAAAAAAAGCCCTGCAAATGCCTAGACTTCTATATAACCTTCTTTAAGGTATTCTCCATCCCTGTTGTAATTTGTTAATGTATGATATTTGTTAATTTTTTAAAAAGTATTTTGATGTTCTGATATATTTTTTGTATTGCTCTTTTTTGTTACATTTTTTTTACACTATACTGTGTGGAACGTATTGCTTGTGTAAAAAGAAGTTCCAGTGCTGGAAATCGAGCCTGGGACTTCATGCATTTCAGCTGAAAACGCTAACACTATGCCAGAAAGTAGACGGAGCTTACGAATATTTAAATACATTGAGTATTATGATATTCCTTTTGATTAGAAACTGGTTGACAATCCGTTATGATATAACTATTCCACATACAGTTTTGTCGCCTAATACGTATTTAAAGCCAACATCATCGCGAGCACCGTTATTTAGCGGCTTTTCATTATAACATAATTTATACAAAAAATAAATGATCATGTTTAAATTACTCCTAAACAACGGAACTTACATAAGAAAAAACAAACAAACAAACAAACCATCACGCCGTTTCACCGTAGGAGTAGGCAGAGAGGAAAGAACGTCATATCACTCTCTTTGCATACAGACCTCGCTTCTTCTACATTCATACATCCTCTCATGCACGCAACTTGATTATTCTTACTCTTGACATGTCCATCTTCAAGTATTTGATGGACTTGATCGTGCCATGTCTTCCTCGGTCTTTCTCGTTTTCTGTGTCCATCAACATTCGCATCGTAGATCTTTTTAGCCGTTCTTTCGCTGTCCATTCGCTCAACATGTCCAAACCAACGCAGCACCCCTTTCTTGTTTCTGTCGATAATGCATGTCTCAGCGTCACACAGTTCACGGATCTCGACATTTGTACACCTATCAAACCACGTTTTACCACGCATTCGCCTGAGGGATCGCATTTCGACAACATTTAACCTACTTTCATCATTATTTTTCCAATTCCATACTTCGCTCCCATACATTCGAGTTGGCACTAGAACTCCTTTGTGAACTTCTAGTTTAGCCTCCTGCGATAAGCATTACATACTTCCCAGACACACAAATTCTTCTACCTGATTTAGAATATCTCCGTTCACACTGATCTCATATTTATTTATATTTTCATCTCTTTAAAAAACCATCACTTTCGATTTATCAACATTCATAAGCAAATCGCTTTTCTTGCATACATCGTAGACTTTTGTTACCAAGAATTGTAGGTCTTCTTTGCTGCTAGCAAGAAGCACCTCATGGGGTCCGGGGTCTGGGGTCCCTGCCTACATAAGACCTTATCATTATAATTTCCTACCCAAACAATATTGTGCATAAGGCACTGCACTGATACTCCAGTAAGAGAGTTCAGCGCTACGGAAAATTGGATTGGATTGGATTGAAAAATTGTTTTCTTGCGCTCAGTAAAAATTGAAGCGTTAAATCGTGGGGCGATTTTTTTTTGAAAATGTATGAATTAAAAAAAAAGTATTTTAGTGAAAACGTACTACTTTGAGCGACGTCACCGGTTAATAAGAATCAACCAATGATAAGAGAGTTCTGAAAGATTTCCAGTTTACGGTTACTCAACGGACCAATCGGCAGAACTAACCGAGAAGAAGCGAAAGAGAACTTAAGACGGAGTATGTTTATGACCCACCTTTGACTGGTTTAAGTGTTAAACTTATAAACAAGCCAATGGCTGGTCATAAGCCCAATAAATGCCTGTACTTCCATATTCCCTTCTCAAAAATGTTTTCCCTCTCTGTTACAACAAATTTTGATCTAAATAACTCCCTAAGGAGGGAATTCAGTCTGTCTACAATCATTTGGACATGCTCAAAACACTGTTAAATAAATAGGTGCGCATTAATTGAAACGAAACAATATAAGAAATAAAAATATAACAAAGAAAATAAAAATTTAAAATATGCGTAAAAAAAATTCAAACAAAACGTACCCCATCAAAATCATGATCTAAAATATGTAAATAAAATAAATAAATATTTTTAAAAAAGGTTGATAAGAAAAAAGCCTATTCGACGAAATATAAAAATATTTAGTATTTAAAATAAATCAGTATAAAAACAGATTATCTTTTAAGCACTGACGCAAAAAAAATAATTTTTTGTCTATATATATATTTATTTACTTTTACAATTGCATACTTTGCTCCCATACATAAGAGTTGGCACCAGGTCTCTATTGTAAACTGGTAATTTTTCCTCCTGTCTCCTGTGACAAACGTTTATTTGCCAAGGTTGATTTAAGTGCACCGTTTACCCTGTTCCCAGCACTCACCCTCCTTTTAATATCTTTCTCAGTCTTTCAACCTCTAGTAAACACACTTCCCATCATCATTATCATAAGGTCGACAGATTTGGGTGAATCCAGAAGTCTAGGTATTGTGTCTATGTAGCCTGAATATATCAGCGGTGACAGTATCCATCCATTATTTATTTATTCATTTATTTCGACGGCTTACGCCTTTTACAAAGTATAAAATAATGTTAAAAAACAATTATAATGAAACTAAACACCTGGACACAGTATAGAAAATGAAATAAAATCAGCAAAAAATAATAAAAAGAAATTATTTAAGAAATTATAACATAGGTATGCAGCAAATTAACAATAAATAAAGGGTTTAAATATAAAAGTATTGAAGTAACAGAGGCGATGTATCATAGCATAAACATTAAAACAAGTATAACACTTAGTACATTTTTATGATTTAGAAAAGAAGCGATTAAAAAGTAATGATTTTAATTTGTATAAAGATAAATTAAATAAATCTAAGTTTCCATGTTTGTTTGCTAACATGTGGAACCGTGGAAAAGGTGAGTATTTAGCACGGTTTGAACTATGCAAATCAACAGCAAAAGAAGTATTTTGTCTCGTCCCACGCTGTCTCACATAAAAATACACACAATTTAAAAGTTCGGGACTGTCAAGAACATTATTTAATAACTTGAAAAGCAGCATTACATCTGAAATTTCCTTTCTATCAGTAATACATATTAATTTTAACTGCTTCATTAAACATTTATAGTTAAACTCTTCAATTGGAATGTTTAATTTGAAATTTATAAATCTTAAAAACTTGTGTTGGACCTTCTCCATACTGTTTATATAGGTAACATAATTAGGAGACCAAACTGAGGACCCATATTCTAACTGGCTTCTCACTATGGTCATGTATAATATTTTTAATGCATCAACAGACTTAAACTGTCTTGTTGTTCTGATAACAAAGCCTATGGTTTTTGTGGATCTATTTACTATCTCATTCAAATGGGTAACACAAGTTAATTTATCATCAAAGATGACACCCAAATCATGTATTTTCTTTACAAGAGTTAATGTCGTATTACTGATGCTGTATTGAAAAACCAATGGATTTTTTATTCGAGTAAACCGCATTACATGACACCTATCTACGTTAAGAAGAATATAATGTCTGGTGCACTAGGCCTCAAAATAAACACTTAATTTTTTTATTTTTTTTTTATTTATTCATATTTTTCGCTTACAAACTATAAAGTAATAATAAAAATAATTTTTTTATTTTATTTTATTTATTTCGAATACAAACAGATGTACAGGTTAAATGAATATTTTTTTTTTAAAAATTTATATAAAATGTATACATAGTAGGGCCTGCCATCCAATTATATGTATTCACTAAATACTACTGTAATAAAGCGACGACGGCTTGAAGTTTAAACTATATAAATAATAAATATACTATATATTAAAATAAGATAAATAATGTGACCTCGCTGGGGTTTCCCGAGCCGAGGACACTTAACAATTTAGTTTTTTTTAATTACATTTGAGAATAAACAAAGAAGACTCACTTAAAAAACAAACATAATTAACAAATATTCAGACAGTTTTAAAAACAAGGTATTTATATACATCTATATTATTTATATTACAAAACACACAATGAAAACAACAAAAACCTAACATAAGCCATACAGTTGTGGAGCAGTTGATTCAGCATTGGTATGGGCGAATGAGACAATCCATTTTACTTCTACCTAGAATATATTTTAATATACTTTATATAAACATACTTCACAGATACACAAATCGTTCTGCCCGATTCAGAATACCTCCGTTTACAACGATTTTACACTAAGCCATAGTTTCAAGTTTTTCATAATATCTTAAAATATTTATGGGTTAACTTTATTATCTTAAATGGCGCCAACAGGTGTTGGTAAAATTGGATTCTTTTATCCGGGAAATACTTAGGGGAAAAATTAAAATTTATAAATAATACGGTCGTAAAACACTCGGAAGTGTGAGAATGGTCGGTTTTGGGCCTTCTAAGAAATACGTAGCAGCAATACAATGTTAACAATACTAATTAGAGATCTTTTGAAAGTTTAAATGGTGCATAAGACTTGCATGCACCTAAGTCAACACTCTGAATGCACCTCAGAGCACGTAGTCTTGGAGAAACAAAGGTAAACAGAACTTACGAACGAACGATAAATTACAACAGTGCTACTAAAAGTGAACTGATTAATAAATACTCAATAGATTTGAAATATTCTTTCCAATATACTCGAACATACAAAATGATACGTCAATCCTCAAACCACTCTCATACACAAGTTTGTCTAATAATTATGTAAAAAATTAATAAAATTGAGCGGGAATTTCATACTCATTATAAAACGAAATAGTACAGACTAAAATGGATACAAAGTCGTTGGAACAATAGGCTTCTTTCCCCCCTCCGGCAACTACACGTGGACCGGACCATCTTCTAGGAATTTAGCAAACATCATGTGTTTGCACTTGTGCGACACTGCGACACTGCGACAGTGACTAGTGACTACCCAAAATCTACGAAAGCTACCCTTCGGATATTTTTATCAGTTATGTTATTCACAGTGATGAAATGCTTTATTTGTTTAGTTTTTTATTGTTTACTTTTTAGCACGAGCACTTTACAAATTTACTCATATGCTCAATGTTTGTTTTTGTAAATTTATTGATAATTTTAAGTTGCCAGAATTTCACTTGTCCATGCACTTTGTAGCTGCAAGACGATTAGTTATCTAGCTTCAATAGGTTAATGTTATCAACGATGAAATATCCAAATTTCGTAAATGAGGTCTAGAATTCCAACCGTCCATGCGCTCAGTAGCTGCAAGACTTGTTGTAATCCAACATCTATTTTTATAAATTTGTTTTTTATTTATTTTTTAAATATCACTAAATCTCTAAACTTTATTGTCAAAAAAAAAATGTAAATAGGGGCTAGATTTATTATTGTCTATGCGCTCTGTAGCTGCAAGACGTGATGTAATCTAGCTCCTATATATCATAATTGGAAACGAGGAACAAGAATCCCAACCGTCCATGCGCTCTGTGGCTGCAAGACGTGGTGGGATGTTTATTTATTGTACAGCGCCCTTGAAGTGATTTCCACAAAAACAGCGCCATATAAATTATCCGAATATATACATATATATATATACAAAGGTGTGTTTAGTCAAAAGCTAATCATTTTTTAGCAGGCTAAATGCATTATAATTTTTATTTTAATTTCAATTTTTTCGTTAACATTAATATATTTTTCAATACATACATATGTATATCACTTTTAAAATATGATGTAAATTAAATGATCATGAGATCATTTATAATTATAACTTCAGCTGTAAACTGGGCTTATATTTTCAACCGTCTGCATATACGCTCTGTAGCCGCAGGACATTTTATCTAGATTACTACTACTACTACTACCATCATTTCTCTGTAGGGGTAGGCAGAGAGAATGGACCGCCACACACGTCTATCCTGGCATATATTCCTAGCTTCTTCCACATTCATACATCTTGTCATACATGCCCTTAGGTTCTGTCTGCTTTTGACATGACCAGACATAAGATTTTGGTTTATCTGATCATGCCACGTCTTCCTTGGTCGTCCTCGTCTTACGCTACCGTTCATTTTTGCCATATATACTTGTTTTACCATTCTTTCGTCTTCCATTCGTTCTACGTGACAAACAATTGCAGAGACCCTTTCTTAGTCTTATCAATTATACTTGACTCTGATTTACACTTTCGCCTAATTTCATCACTCGTAACCCTGTCATACATTGATTTCCCACACATTCGTCTAAGAGATTGCATTGAATCAAGATTCTATTATAACGATTATTATAATTTATTGATGTTTATTTTGGATATTAGAAATATTAGGAAAAATCACTAACACATTTCTGGTCATGTGGTTACAAGAGGAGATTCCAGCAAAATGGTTGTACGATATTTTCCTGTAATTTTAATTATTAAATACCGAAAACACTTACGACTTTCGATCAGAGAAATTTCTCTTTTGTGGCCGCAAGAGTGTTCAATGTCCTGGATGAACATATAAAGTTCTCTAAAACAAGAAACATTTACAGGAGAAGTGTACAAATTTGGGTTTTGTCTAAGGGAAGAGACCATTGCAGGAGACTGCTGCGAGATATTGCATGGATTTATACCATTTATATAGTATTGTACTATTTAGTAAGTATTGTAAGTGTGTGTTAAGTATATGTGTATGTGTTAAGTATTGTACTATTTCGTCCCCAGCTAGAATACTGTACTCCTATTTGGTCACCTTACTATAATGTTAGTATTCATAGACTTGAAAGGGTTCAACAAAAAAAATTTAAGCAGGTCGACTACCGGACATTAGCTTTTCTAATCACTCTCTTAAAAATCGAAGAATAATGTTGGACCAGTTATTTTTATTCAAATTAATAAATAATAAAATTGATTCTCCAAACCTATTTGAAAGACTTCCATTCCGTGTGCCATCTTGACCGACAAGACAAAATCTTCTGTTTTACACTGAAAACGCGTCAACAAACTATTTTAAACAATCAACAATACCTAGAATATGCGACCAATATAACAATATATTTACCGAGGCTGATATTTTTTGTGACAATGTATGTAAATTTAGGTCAAAAATTATAGAAATTTTGAGAGAAGCAGATATTTAACTTTATTATTATTATTATATCCAATTTTTTTTATTTCGTTTCTTTTACATTTATTATATTGAACATAATTTAAATTATTGTATTAAGTGTAAACAATTTTTTGGTGAGTGCATGAGTTTTTTACACTAATATACAAAGAAATTGGCAATATATGTGTACATACTGTTTGTTAACCTAATAAAATAAATAAAAAATTAAGCGAGCTGTTCAAATGTTTATTGAAATTTTTATGTGTGATATTTTTTTTTAATCTGCATGATTCCACTTTCTATTTTTGTATCCCAACCCAACACAGGACTCTTGGCCTCCTAGAGTAAGGGATACATGATTATTTTTTTGTAATATGTATCTTTATATAAATAAATAAATCATAAATAACCCTATTTACTAATTTTTTTGTACAGAGCAATTTTTAGCAAATGAACAGCTAGATTTCTAAACGTTCTTGCACTCTGTAGCTGCAAGACGTGTTGTAATCTAGCTCCTATAAATAAATCTATGAAAAGCCAGATCTATTCCAAAGTCTAGTTTGGCGACAAATTGTGAATTGCAAATGTAAAAAAAATCTCGCTAGACACGCGCACCGATTATTCCGACTTTGGACATGTCCGTCTTTAAATATTTGTTATATCTGGTTATGCCATGTCTTTCTCGGTCTTCCTCACAAGCACTTATTTGCCAAGATTAATTGCACCGTTCCCTCTATTCCCGGCACTTACCCTAATTTCAATATCTTTCTCAGACGTTCCATCCCCAGTAAACATGCTTCTCAGATACATACATTTTTTTACTCCTTTTAATATAACCCCATTTCCAGTGATTTCACTTTGAGTAAAACTTTCATTTTTTGTAAATAAAAATGTAAAAAGAAAACAATATTAACAAATTACAACAGGGATGGAGAATACTTTAAAGAGGGGAATATGAAAGTCTAGAAATTTATAGGGCTTATGACCTGTCACACTGTTCAATGTTACACACTGTTTAACATTCACTATTTTGCCTATCTTTGAACATCCATATTTTTTTCAATTCTTCAATTTGTTGATTTTAGTGAAGTTAAAGAAATGAAACCTTAATTGTTGTGAAGAGATTCATTTGACTGAATTATTTCACATACTAGGCAACGCCTGAAAATAATTTTCAAATTTTTTAAAACTTCTTTTTGGACCAGTTTGTTTTATTACAATATTTGTCTACAAACATTTGGATAAACTCAAATATTTTAATATTTAAATAAGTTAAATAAAATAAAAATTCCGAAAACTGTGGGAGTTTATAAAATGCCGATGGTTAAAAAATAAATCACACGATATACTCGAAATGATCACAAACAAAATATCGAAAGTATACAACAGGGAACATTAATATGAAATCCTAAACTAATAACAAAATCGTCACGTTTTATTCCCCAACAAAAACCATGGTCGCATAACTCAAAATAATATTCCTACCAGCCGTAGGGATTTAGGTTAAAATTTATTATTGAACTTGGGTTTTTAACACTTATTTACCTATAAATTATTGTTTATGCATATAAATTTATATCTTTATAACACTAGAGCATTTGAACATAAATATTATTTTTTTATTTATTGGACAAATTGTCGTCTGCATTACTGTATGGGCGGTTCAACCCATTACGTAATGGAGACTAAATATAAGTTAGAAGTTAATGAATAGAAAGCAGATAGCTGCTTAGCTGCCGATATGTACAGAAAAATATATCCATATTATCCGCAGAAGTCGTATTCAGCAAGCGAATCGCCATATTAATGGGTGAATTTCGACTTGCATTTGATGTTATTCAGAAAGCAGCCAGCCATAGAAAAGTGAAACTGAGATAATAGCACCTTTATGAAACGAGTGAATAATCAAATCTACACAAACGTTGGAATGTTTTTGACTTTGACAAATGATTAAAAATATGCGTTAGTTTTTTTTTATATTTCAAAAAAGAATCAAATTATGTAATTGACCAATTTTAATGGTTTTTAAAGTACCGTCACATTTTTTTAGTGCTGTGTGTTTTTTGCAAATTGAGAAATGCCGTTTTTGTGATCGACACCATTTTCAGAAGTTGATTATTACAGTTTTTTTTATAAAAAAGCGGTCTGGCTTTTTTTAGTAGAACATAGAATTGACCTTACTGCACCCGATAACATCGATTGCTATTTTTTTTTATTGTGGACTGGCTGCTTGCTGAATGCTGTTCTTTTGGACAGCTTCTGGGTGAGTAAAACAGTGCATGAGATCTCGATCTAATAGGGAAATATCACGTACTACGACTACCGATAAAAATACGAGTATATGAAATGGATTAAGAACAATTAATTGTATTTCCAAAATCAACATAGATATTGTGGAGAAATGTTTTTATATACAACTTTAAAAAAGAAAATATAAAAAAATATGTTTCTAGAAAAACGCGACATGTTTGGCATTGATAGTTGTGACGTCAAAATTCGTGACGATGTTCTAAAAAAACTTTAATGTTTTGGAACAAAGCTGAAAATGAACATGAATCGTGACGTATTAGAGGCGTGGCCAATGCAATGCCCGTTTTGGGTAATTATTATTATCTTTAAGATATAAGTATCGCAAAAGAACTATCACTCTCTCCATTTAGTAATAGTTTTGATTTTAGGTAATTTATCAACAAATACGTTTATTTCTATTTTTATATTTCTTTAGTTTTTTAACTATTGTTTTTTCTATTGAATATGTTCTGTAACTTGAATTATAAAAATAAAACTTTTATTTTATTGGTTGGTTGAAAGAAATTGCCATTTGGCAATAATCCCGCCAATGTACAAATAACATTATGAACAAAAAGTTAAATAAAAAAAAATAAAAATCACTTTTAAACCTTTTCTATCGCAAGGATGTGGTTTGATTCAGAAGAGTCCCAAATTATGGAATAGTATTCTAGTAGGGGAAAGCGGGGCTAGTTGTTACGGGGGCGAGTTGTTCCATTCTAAATAACTCCCCCACCACTAGGTTCTGTGACGTACGTGTCGAACAGCATGACTAGGTCCGCAACGCTCGACGGAACGACACGTGAAGTTAAAGAGTTGAAACCTTTTTTGTTGCGGATGAGATTCATCAAATTGAATTATTTCACCTACATACTAGGCAACGCCTGAAATCATTTTTAATTTTGTAGTCCGTTACACAGTGTGTAAAGTGGCCATTTAAACCAGCCAATGACAGATCATAATTTCTGTGGATGCCTGGACTTCTATATTCCCTTCTTTAAAGTGTTCTTCAGCTCTTCAAGATTCATTCGGCTCAACCATTTTGCCTACTAGGCATATTCCATATTCACTTCTCAAAAATATTTTCTTTCTCTGTTGCAACAAATTTCGATTATTTAATAATTAAAAACTTTTCTTGGTCATTTTTTATTATACAGTATAAATAGGGGCTAGATTTCTAAACGTCAGTGCGCTCTGCTACTGCAGGACATGTAATCTAGATTTTATTTGTTAACTCTTATTCATTTATTAAGAACCCTTTATACTCATTTTTTTGTACGGTATACATGGGGGCTAGATTTCGAAACGTCCGTGTTCTCTGCTACACCTGCCTATACTAGCATAAATTCCTATCTTCTTCCACGTGCATGCGTCATGCATACCCTTTGGTAATGTCTGCTTTTGTCATAACAGACTTAAGATTTTGGTTTATCTGATCATGCCACGTCTTTCTAGGTCGTCCTGGACCTACGTTACTGTTCATTCTGGCCATACTATTTCATTTTTTATTCGGAAAAATTACAGATGTTATATAATTAAATATAAAAAAATAGTGCATTCACCCAGTTGACGTTTTTCACAAATATCATGAAAGAACATGTTACACAATAAAGAGAAAAATAAATACGAGTAATATTAAAAAAGAAGAAAAAAAAAGAGCACGTTAGAAAGTTGGGGATGAGGAAAAAGTTTTAAGAGTGGTGTAGAGGAATTTATATAATATAGTTGACCATTATTTCGTCATCCATTCTCCGAGTCAGTTTCAGAGACCCTTTCTCAATCTTATCAATTATAACTGTCTCAGATTTGCACTCTCGCCTGATTTCATCATTCGTACCCTGTCATACATTGATTACCCACATATTCGTATTAGAGAGCGCGTTTCGACCGCGTTCACTTCCATACATAAGTCTCATACAAAGGTCTTAAACTTCGTTGTGCACTGGCAGTGCTTCGATTAACATATATATTTTTATGAGCAATTACTGTACTTAAAGCGCACCTATTTTTTGCCCGCATTCACTCTCCTTTCAACTTTTTTTCTGCTCTTCCATCTCTTGAAAACGTGCTTTCCAAATACACATATTCTTCAACGTGTTTAAGACATTCGTTGTTTACATTTATTATGCAATCAGTAGCGTACGTCATGGTACACATATCTACGCTCTAAAATGACATAGCTTCAGTATGACGTTAAAGTTGAAGATAAAAGTCTCTCGACCGACTTCAAAGGTAAAATACCGATACCCCCCCACCATCAATTATTGATGAAAGTATATCGGCTTATACCGAAGCCTCTAGAACCCCTCGATACGTTATCTACGCATTAAAAGTGTCGAAAAAAAAATCCATCTAGAAATTTTTCTTTTAATTATGTTTTATTTAATTGTTTAATCGTTTTGAGGTTGGCACTTTATTTCTTAAAAGCCTATCAAAAATATGAGAGAAATAAGTAAGTTTTGAAATTGAATTAAATTCCGACATAACTGTCTCTTCAATAAAACGAACGCCTAGATGTGAAAATAATGTCGCTAGGTTCTGTCCTAGTAACAAATAAGAGTATCTAGGCGTAAGAAAGTTACCATTGTAAAAAAATAATTTAGTTATTATATTTTTTCCATCTTTTTTACTATCTTTCCGGGTGTACGCATCGAGACGTTTACGGAGCCGGCTTTGTAGTCGATCGGTAGATACATACATACGATCGTTAAGCGTAGCGTACGAAATTCATGTTCAATCGAGCATTTTTTGCTTGAATTGGGATTTATTGGAGTTTATAATCGCTTTGAAGTAAGCACTTTTTAGTACAGAATCATATTGAAAATATAAATGAGAATTATTTTAAATGTCAATGACGTAAGGAACGCGGACTAATTGTTTGCGGTCATTCCATTGGCTTGTTTCGATCATATGCTGTCGATATGACAAGTAGGTAGAACATACCGAGGTAAGATAGAGATAGTACAGAAGTTAAGTATACCGTCTCGATATATACAGATGAAGATTGCGTTCATAATCGAGGCACTGGGGATGATAAAGAGCTCGCCCCCTACCTAATAGCCCGATACTTTACGGATCTGAGCTTGGGGGGTGAAAATTATTCACGGAGACCTGTCACAATAGATCTTCACAGGTCGCAGTGACGTCAGGAGCTTGCATAGCACTGACTCCTCCCACTAAGAATAAGAATAAGAAGCATTATTAATGAGTTTTCTAAAATATATATTATTTTTCTCGGCATGATATTGTCAATTACTTCTATCACAAAACGATATTCTCTCTTATGTACTTCACATACATATAAATGTTTTAGTATTCTAATTTTCTTTTTAATGGTCCATACATATTGTATCTTTGCTGTAATTTTGTTTTTACGTATTTTTATTTATGCCTTTTGACACCAATATTCAAAGAAGTCCAATAAAAAATTACGTTGTTGATTTTGAGAATGACACACCCCTGCAAATGCTCCTTTTACAAATTTATTAACGTTTCAATTTCAAATATTATTAATATTGATTTTAATTGTTTTAGCATCATTTAATGATGAACACAATTTAAAAAACCTAAACACAGAAAACATTCCTAGCTAGGCGGGACTTGAAACAAATAACTTCTGTACATTGTAAGTAAAAACATTGAATTAAATTGTTAAAAACGTTCGTTATGAATTTATAAATTAAAACTGCTTTGAATGCCAATGTTCTGTTAGTTATCAGGAACTTCTCGAAAGTTATACGCAAATGCAAAATGATCAGGTAAATAATTTTACACAGTTAGGTGAACTTGGCTCGCTACGATCTGAGTCTAATTTATTCACGGTAATACAATTTGTGGAGTAATATATTTCTCCACACTCCAATATTATTGCTAGCAAAATAATCCCCGCGTTTTTAAAGCATTCCTAGAATCACACGCTATTTTGTGCTGAATTTTTCGGATTACGATTAATTATTTTCTTTAGCGAGCTTTTTTAAAAGTATTTATTTATTTATTTAATGAACTCAATACAGTTATATCAAATAAAACAGTACATACAAAATCACCACATACTGCACACTGTACCTGAGGACATATGTCTCCTTGGCGTTGCCCACATACACGGAAAAGTTGCTCGTTGCAGAATGAGAAAAGCTGCCCGAATGAGCTCTTTGTTATCTAGTAGCCTTAGCATATTTATGCTGAAGTAAGGTAATCCAGATATACATAATATGCACTTCATTCAATTGAGAAAAGAGGAAAGTAAATTTCTCACGTCATGACGGAATAAATTGATTGAACATGATCATTTCACCGAAACGATTACAATTTTTTTAAAGCCTTAGAAATTATTTTTGGAAGTTACGCGATCTGCATATCCGAGATGACCTATAACAGGGCCACGGATAGTTGCGAGAAGCTCCATTCACTAAGCATAGAGAGGGGGAAAGGGACATGACCACATGATGTGTTCGTGAGATTAATTAGGATATCCGCAGCACCACGAAGGCGAATCGACAATATTCAAAGCAAATAATTTTTCATTGAATTTACCATGACCTGATAAAAACTGCGTAGTCCAGTGGTCGAGGATAAGCCAAGAAGATTTTAAGCGGTAACGGATTGAAGGTAAAATAAGAAAGGTTACGCTCCCAGAAAGGAAAGATTCCCATCGCGATTGCCAAGCATCAAGAAGAGCATTTAAAGACATTTTTTTATGCTCGATTAAGACATTCCTTCAGTTGAGACACACTAAATTTTTTGATGAAAATTCGCGGATCGACGCTATACCTCCAGATCCAAAGTGGACAAGCCCAAATATACAAAATAACAACAAATAACACGACAAATAAGAGGTAATTCTTCAGAGTAATAATTCTCTAGAGTCGTCCATAACCTCTATTGCATAAAACAAAAGCGTTACAAAGTTTTTGTTTGGTTTTTCTTTTACAACAAACGTCTAACAAACGGATTTGGTTTGAGCTTGCAATTCTCAACCCAAGTACCTACGGCCCGTTGTATTACTGTAATCTGAAGCTCAGTACGTGGTCAATAATAATATAATGTTTTTTCTCCGTATGATATAATATACATAGGCATAACAATATAAAAAAAATATAACGTAAGTTCACCAGGAGTTAAGGGGAATGGGTTGGGAAAACAGGAAAGGAAGAAAAAACGAAAAAAGTAAAAAGAGGAAATAAATATGAAATAATCCAAAAAATACGTATATATAAAATAATCAGTTTGGAAAAACTCATTTTGATTTAAAGTTTTTTGAACAATATTTTTGGTATGGAGGCTGGGTGGAAATTTACGACAACTGAGAGAAAGAAGGAAAAATAATGTGGAAGTCTAGGCCTTAATAATATATTAACAAATAAAATTATATTTAACACACTACTTTGAAAGACGTCACTGGTTCATATAAATCAACCAATTATATGAGAGCTGAGAAGGATATCCGGTATCCGGTTTGCTTACCGTAAACGAACCAATCGGGAGAACTGACAGAGAAGAACCTTTGACGTCACACGCTATTTCAAAAATGCACAACTTGAAAATATCATAGCGCTGATAATGCTATAAATAAAAATAAAATAAAATAATTTTTGGCTTAGTTAAATAGTCAATTAACAATTTATTTTTTTAACACTGAACTTCTTCATTCTAAGTAAATTTACGAATTTGTTCATAATGATTAGAACAAATATATGTCAACAATATTTTGAGTTTGTCCAAATTTTTGTAGACAAGGACTGGATTCAACTCCCTGGGGAGCTGTTTATATTAACATATTACAACAGAGATGAAGAAAATTTAAGAGAAGGTAATATAGAAGTCTAAGTCTAGTCTATTTCAGGCGTTGCCTAGTATGCAGGTAAAATAATTCAATTAGATTAATCTCACCAGCATAAAAAAAGGTTTCAGCTCTTTAACTTCACAAACATCAACAGATGGAAGAATTGAAGGAATATAGATGTTCAAATATAGGCAGAATGGTGAATGTTACACAGTGTGTAAAGTGGCCACTTAAACCAGCCATTGACAGGTCATAAGCCCTGTAGATGCCTAGACTTCTATATTACCATCTCTTAAATGTTCTTTATCTCTGTTGTAATATGTTAAAATAGATCTCAGTTAATAAAACAAAAATTAAAGTATTTTTTGATACTTAGGTTTTAAGGTCTCAAAATATGGCTTGATGCAAGCGACGTACTTGTTCATCGAATCGCTCTTCACCGCATATCCTGTTAATAAAGCCATCTCCAGCACGCAAACGGGTAATGAGCGAAATGTTTCAAGGAAAATCGTTTGTTTGCAAGTTTGAAACTAAATGCATTTGTTCAACGACAGAATGTCTACATTGCTTCGCCCTCAAACTGCCAACTAAAATATCTCTGGTTCCAGAAAGTAATTATGTGGGAACTCGGAAAGTTGGAATAAAATAGTAGCCGAGTTGCTGACGCCACAAGACAGTAAACAAAAACTGCATAAAACCATAACAGAAACAACAATATTTTAGCAAGTCTAAAATTTTAAAGACAAAACTGGATTCAACCCCCTTGAGGGTTATTAATATTAATATATTACAACGAAGAAAAAGAACGTTTCATAGAAGTCTAGGTATGGTTACAGGGCTTATTTTATTTATTTATTTATTTTATGTTATTTTATTTTATTTGGGAAATCAACAGTTCTACATACATATTTTTAGTAAACAAACAGATATAGTGTATAAACTCAGAACTAATAACAGATTTCCACATAGTACACAAAGTTAGTAAAGAAAATATATTACATATCAAATAAATACATACAATTTATACATATAAAAATGTTATTTTCATGTACTCAATAATTAAAGATTTTGTGTGTCTATGAAGTGTTCCGCTATTGTAGATTTGTCAGGATGCCCAAGTTTACACACTTTTTTCTGTTCGTCAATCCTTTTCTTTGCTGTGCGCCCTGTTTGCTCTATGTACACTTTACACTTTTTTCGACAAAACACTCAGTTCACCCTAAAGATGGCTCCTGCAATGGTAGCCGAAACGGCAAAACAAATCCAACACACACGGTATCACACAAGAAAAAAAAAACATGTTGACAACAGTGACCGTGTAAACCTTCGCACCTCTCTATCCTTTCCTCTGTTTGTATAAATACATTGAATTTCTTAAAAAGTCTCGAAGATTCCGCGAAAGCGATGAAACCGGTCACTGGATATTCCAAATTTGTCAATTAAAGTATCACTCGTCTTTTATTTTCTAAAATAAATTACAATGAACTTCCATCGAGAATTTTCACTAACAAACTTTAATTTTTTAAACTATTAAATGTTGTTATTGCATTTTTATATCTGTCCTGAAAATAGGCCAAATCGGAATATTTGTGAATGCAAATTCGGACTTTGCTTGGCGACCTCTGTACCCGTTGATAAAGCCTTAACTTTACAACGTACGCGGCCTAACTTGTACTTTTACAAGCTACAAGTTGGCAACATGAAGCGCGAACACAAGAATCGCATTACCGCGGTAATTGGGAATTCGCTGACTTGTTAGATTTCCCTTGGAACATTTACTTGCACATGTATGTACATTAGAGTGGGACGATGATTTATGAAGTTTTTTTTTAGACATCAGGGTGAAAGTGGTCTAAAAAGTTGCATTTTGGATCACATTGAACGTAAAAATATTTTTTAAATTATTCTATACCACTTTTAGCCCTCAACCGAGGTTTGAAGTTTATAACTCGCTGAATATTTTGTTAATTATCAGTATCGATAAAATTATTTTTTGTTAGTAAAGATATAACTTAATCACATTACGAATTGGAACACGTTTTAAAACTACCGAAATGCAAAAAGTTTACACTCCGTGGAACTGATTCCGTTGAGCGCCTGGCTAATATTGACGAAAACAATGTTATCCACTTATTACAAAACAAAGTGCAACTCACGTCATTAGATGCTTATTTAATAAGGACGAATGCACATTATACAATTTAATTGGACTGATTTTCTTACTTAAATACGAAATGGCAGCCGGTTTAGCGCAAAACAATGGCTTTTTCGAAAACTTTAAGCTCTGGTTGAGGGCCAAAAGTAGTATCAATTTATTTATTTTTTATACTTTTTGTATTCCGAGTAATTCAAAAGGCAACTTTTTAGACCCGTTTCGTTTCAAAATTCGGAAAACAAATGATCGCCCACCCTATTGAACACGTGCAGGGTGTTCCGCGAAAAGAACAACGGTAATTTTGTTATATTTTATTTATTTATAGAATAATACCAGAACTTTTATTGATTAATTTTAACAATTACATATATACAGTTTACATGCATATGCATAAGAGCAGGCAAATTGACTTGAGGCAATTTCTTCCTACCTACCCAAGCCGCTCGATTAGAGGAAATCGGTGGAATATAAAACTTTTTTTTTAATATTTTTTTTTCACATAAACAAAAATTAATATTAAAAATAATGTGACCTTACCGAGCTTACTTGAGCCGAGGACCGTTAACAATATAGGTACTTTAAAATATTTTTTTACATGTGAGAATATATACAAAGGATGTTTGAGTATGTCCAAATGCTTGCAGACTGGCTGGATTTCCTCCCTAGGGAGTAATTCATATTTGAATTTATTTCAACAGAGCGGGAAAACATTTTTGAGAAGGGAATATGGAAGTCTAGGCATTGCATGTCGTGTTGGTTTTATATTTTTGTGCAACAACTATGGTGAAGGTGTATAGTGGGTTTTGCATGTTGGTTTGCATGTTGGTCTAATTGGTGTCCTGACGAAGAGACGGGTACGTCTTGAAACCGGTAGTTATATACAAATGTTTATTAACATTTATTAAAATGTTTGACCACAAAGTTAATGCTTTAAATATTAATAATATAAAATGTCAACTAGATCTTATTCTTCTTTAAAACAAAAACTTTTACAGAACAAGAACTTATTTGAATACAAGGACAAAAAGTTTAATGAAATAATGCTAACAGAATAAAGGAAGAATTCATCGATATATTTTTTTTAATGAATTTTGAAATTTGAAAATATGAGGATATAAATACTATAGTCCTTAAAATGTAATATGATTAGAATGACAGTTGTCAGAAAAAGTGACGACATAACTTTGTAGTAACGTCAATATTATACGTATTTATATTGAAACACGAAAAACCATTTGTATCTGGCGTGTTAATTTATTTTTTTAATACAATGCTTGAAACATAAATCCACATTCATATATAAAATCAACTTTAAAACAAAAAAAAACTATATTATTTATTATTTCAGCATTTACTTTGTGGAAAGACATTTTGAATTTATTTAAAATAAAACACTTTGTTAATTTACCACACAAGAGTTTATTACATTAAATACACGACTAGTTTCGGTGGTTTGTGTGGTAAATTAACAAAGTGTTTTATTTTAAATAAAATAATAAAAATAAAAAAAATAAACAAAAAAAAATAAATATTAAAAAAAACTAAACTAAACCTAATTTTTAACGACGTTCTTACAAGGTGACATCATTTTGCAAAAACGTTAGAGAAGGGACAAATTGATCGAATAAAAAAATGATTCATTTGATGTTGTTCATGAAAAAGGTATAAATGTCTAATTTTTTGGTGAATAATTGTGTTAAACACACTATAATAGGCTTGTTTTTGCGTTTTTTATATCAATTTTCGGAAACAGAGTTTCATGATTGCATGAAATAACTGATAAATCGATTTGATCAGTGACCAACAATTTCCTATCGCTAATGAAATTAGTTTGACAGCTGTCATTCTCATCAAGCTATATTTAAAGGACTTTAATTTAAAACAATCATGGATTTACAAAAGAAGTATGAAAAAGTTATCTTAGAAGTGAAGAAAAACGATGAAAGATTAACTGAGTTCTATGATCAACTCGCTAAGACTAAACAATATGCGGTTAAAACTAGAGTTGATACAAGGGGAATTAAAATTTTCAACAATGAAACTACGCTGGAAACCTTCAAAAGAATTATCAACTCTTAAGTTTGTAAGTGAAAATTCTTGATGGAAGTTTGTTGCAATTTATCTAAGAAATAAAAGACAACTAATACTTTAATCCACAAATTCGGAATATCCATTGACCGGTTTCATCGCTTTCGTGACATCTTCGAGATTGGTATCTTTACAGTATTATTATTTTAACAGTTAGTTTATTTCTATAATAAATCACAATTAACTTCCATTAAAAACTTTCACTTAAATGTTTTATGAACAATATTTTAAGTTTGTCCAAATTTTTGTAGACAAGAACTGGATTCAACTACCTGGGGAGCTGTTTATATTAAAATATTACGACAGAGATGAAGAACATTTAAATGAAGAAAATTAAATTTGGACAAACTCAAAATATTGTTGAAAAATCCACCTGGTCCATGAAGAAGCATAAAAATTTAAAAAAATATATTTTAAGGCGTTGCCTAGTATGTAGGTGAAATAATTAAATTAGATGAATCTCACCCGCATAAATAAAGTTTTCTGCTCTTTAATTTCACAAACATCAACGGATAAAAGAATTGAAGGAATACAGATGTTCAAATATGGGCAGAATGGTGAATGTTACACAGTGTGTAAAGTGGCCACTTAAACCAGCCATTGACAGGTCATAAGCCCTGTATATTGCCTAGACTTCTATTTTACCTTCTCTTAAATGTTCTTCATCTCTATTGTAATTTGTTAAATGTTTTAGATAACGCGAACACAGCAACCATAAGAACCTACATCTAGAAGTTTCGAAAGGTTTATTCTAGCAAGGTAAACACCCTATAATAAATATTGTTCAATCTGCAGTGCCTAAGATATTACGAACTAGGTAACTTAAAAAGGAAATATGAATAAATTAATTAAAGTTGTTCATTTTATTAACCCTCCCTTCCCAGTGATGAGTAGCTAGTACACATTGCGTCTAATAACTATGATATCTTTATAAATATAATAAATATTGGGTTTAGATTTTCGGTTTTCCTCCATTACACATTTACGTATCGACTGAAATAATTTGTTATTAAAAAATAAGTACTTATTAGGTACAAAAAAAGCATTTTATCGGAAATTGGGGATAAATTACAAATATCATCAAAAGTATACTCTCAGTCCGTCACGTAGTCCAGTAACGAAACTATAGAAGTGTTTATTTATTTGACAATTTATATACATATAAGGGCGGGCATATTGCCTTAAGGCAATTTCTTCCTACCTACCCAAACCGTTCAGTTTGAGAAAATTATAAATACATGGACATATTAAATCATACAATTTTATACAAAAATTAAAAGCAAACATTAACAAAAATAAATACTAAAAAAAAATAATACTACTGTTTAGAGAGGAGAGGGGATGGAAAGGAAAGAAGAAGGATAAAGGAACAATTTAAATATTTAGATAGTGACATTTCAATCTTGACTTAAATGTAAATAAAGAAGGGGCGTCTCTAACATCAGTGGGTAGATTATTCCACAATCGAGCGGCTACTACTGTGAAAGAGGAGGCAAGAAAATTAGAGCGATGACAGGGTATTAAAAGTGTTCTTGTGGAAGAATAAAAATTGTGTAACACTAATAACAAAGTTTGAATTCATAATAATTTATAATGAAGTGTTACGAAGTGAATGTCGAATCACTTAAAAATATTAAATTATGATTAATTAAAGCCATTCCCTATAAATATTCCATTTTTCCCTTTTTAAATCTCTTATTTTTTAACGTAACGCACGGGTGTATTTAGGACAGTAAGAGAAAGGTTAATCACAACAAACTTCCACCAAGAAATTTCACCAACGAATTAAAAAAATTGAAGCCGTTATCTATTACCTTTTTTATTGCAACCCATTTTGACAAAAACGCAACAATTATTTAACCTTATTTTTATTACCATAACTTTTTTCGGTTCCACTGTTTCCGGTGCCCCATTACTACAGAAACCACTAGTTCATTGTTTATTTTAGTACATGCAAGAGTGATTTAATCCATAGCGACCATTTTATCGATGTTTCATCGTCCTGCGCCCACAAATAAAGCCTACAGATTCTCTGTGACCGGAGCCAGGACAAATATATCACATTTAAGTTCATCGACACTTTCCGCAGATGTAAATAGTTTCTACTGTTTGCAGGAGGTGAAATAATTCGCACTAGCATCGTGAAATCATAATTATTTTAATGACGTTAGCAACTGCAAAATTAATTTATTAAATTACGTGATAATCATATTCATTCATTGATTGGGTTGTGGTTCTGTGGCTAGTGTCTCGGACTCGACTCTGGTTCGAATCCCACTTTACCCCAACTTGATTCCATTTTCTAATAGTGCATTATTTACAACTCGTTGAAAATGGCCCTCAAAATTAAATATTTGGGTAAATCATAAGAACGCAAATATTTCTTTTAAAAAATAAAAAAAATATGTCATGATTATAATTTTATATTATACTAAATAATTCAATTAGATGAATCTCACCCGCATAAATAAAGGTTTCAGCTCTTTAACTTAACAAACATCAACAGGTGAAAGAATTGAAGGAATATAGATGCTCAAATATAGGCAGAATGGTGAATGTTACACAGTGTGTAAAGTGGCCACTTAAACCAGCCATTGACAGGTCATAAGCCCTGTAGATGCCTAGACTTCTATATTACCTTTTCTTAAATGTTCTTCATCTCTGTTGTAATATGTTAATATAAACAGCTCCCCAGGGAGTTGAATCCAGTCCTTGTCTACAAAAATTTGGACAAACTTAAAATATTGTTGATAAATTACCTGGTCCATTAAGAAGTATAGAAATTGAAAAAATAACATTTTCAGACGTTGCCTAGTATGTAGGTGAAATAATTCAATTAGATGAATCTCACCCACATAAATAAAGGTTTCAGCTCTTTAACTTCACAAACATCAACAGGTGAAAGAATTGAAGAAATATAGATGTTCAAATATAGGCAGAATGGTGAATGTTACACAGTGTGTAAAGTGGCCACTTAAACCAGCCATTGATAGGTCATAAGCCCTGTAGATGCCTAGACTTCTATATTACCTTTTCTTAAATGTTCTTCATCTCTGTTGTAATATGTTAATATAAACATCTCCCCAGGGAGTTGAATCCCGTCCTTGTCTACAAAAATTTGGACAAACTCAAAATATTGTTGATAAATTACCTGGTCCATGAAGAAGTATAGAAATTGAAAAAATAACATTTTCAGGCGTTGCCCGTATGTAGGTGAAATAATTCAATTAGATGAATCTCAACCGCATAAATAAAGGTTTCAGCTCTAACTTCACAAACATCAACAGGTGAAAGAATTGAAGGAATATAGATGTTCAAATATAGGCAGAATGGTGAATGTTACACAGTGTGTAAAGTGGCCACTTAAACCAGCCATTGATAGGTCATAAGCCCTGTAGATGCCTAGACTTCTATATTACCTTTTCTTAAATGTTCTTCATCTCTGTTGTAATATGTTAATATAAACAGCTCCCCAGGGAGTTGAATCCAGTCCTTGTCTACAAAAATTTGGACAAACTCAAAATATTGTTAGTAAATTTTAATATGAATTATTTATCATTTAATATAATACACCTTTTGTACTATTGAATTGAATCGGGATCAGTGCATTATTAATTTTAACAAATTACAACAGGGATGAAGAATACCTTAAATAAGGGAATGTGGATATCAAGGCATTTACAGGGCTTATGGCCTGTCATTGGCTGGTTTAAGTGGCCACTTTACACACTGTGTAACATTCACCATTTTGCCTATGTTTAAACATCCATATTTCTTCAATTGTTCTATTTGTTGATTTTAGTTAAAGAGTTAAAGAGCTGAAACCTTTATTGTTGTGAAGAGATTCATCTGACTGAATTATTTCACATACTAGGCAACGCCTGAAAACAAATTTTCAATTTTTACACTTCTTCTTGGACCAGTTGGTTTCATTACAATATTTGAGTTTGTCCAAATGTTCGTAGACAAAAGACTGGATTTCACCCCCTCGGGAGTCATTAAGATGAACAAATTACAACAGGGATGGAGAATACCTTAAATAAGGGAATATGGATATCAAGGCATTTACAGGGCTTATGACCTGTCATTGGCTGGTTTAAGTGTTATTAATTTAATTTATTCATTTAAAACAGTTAATTATTAATTTGTTCATTTAAAGTTGCACTCGTTGAAATATTAATGAACTTATTAAGGCTTTTTAGGCTATGCCCGTGTAAAGCCATAATAATTAACAATTAAAAATACACAGTAAAATTAATTTAATTCAATTATAATGACATGTGACGCAATATAATAGCAATCCAAAAAAACATAGTATAAATAATAAAATTCCAAAGACGACAGTGTAAAAAAATAATCAAATGTAAATACTAAAATACAAATTGTACAAATTTAGATTCATACATAATCAATATACAAAATAATAGTATCATTGAAATCAATAGAAAAAAAAAATATATACAATTGTGACATGGTTTCTGGACATTCAATCTGTACTTTAGTAAGAAATGAGAGTAATAAATAATACATGTATTTTTTATTTATTAAGGAAAAACAACAGTTGTTATATAAGAAAACAAAATATAAAAAAATAGTACATACATCCAGTTAAAGTTTTTCACAAACATAATGAGAGAACATGTTACACAGTAAAGAGAAAAATAGTATATTATATAAGACATGAGAAAAAAAAGAGCTCGTAAGACGGTTAAGGGATGGGAAAATAGAGTGGAGGAGTGAAAGAGAGGAATTTTCATAACATAGTTGACTAATTCTAATTTTTGATATCATAACAAAATAAACATATTTAAAGGAACATAAACAGACTCGTATTACACCGACAAATATTTCATTTTACAGTTTTTTTTAAAAAGTTTTTTTTTATATAATATAATATGCCAAATAACATTGAGTACTTTTAGTTATTATTAGTTAGAATCTTAGAGCAATAACCTTATAGTCACCCATACTGAGAAAAACAATTTTACGATTATTGACCACGACGTTAGCTACAGATTACAGCAATACACCGGGCCGTAGGTACTTGGGTTGAGAATTTCAAGCGCAAACCGAAACTGTACATTACACGTTTGTTGTTAAACTAAAATAATTATAATTTTCAAATAGAAAACATGCTATGCTATGTCGATTAGCACGCTACTTTAATTCAATATAAATAGCAATAATTTTCAGCAATAGTTTCTAGGAACTGGACACGCCCACGGGACTCTACTAATGGTAACACGATCAGACCGTGTTATGCCAGGTCTACATGGACATAGAGAATAATTAGCATCCATGGCCAAAACAACTAACTTTACTTAGATGGACAGTGTTAAAAAAATAACACCGTGTTTTGCGCACAGATGAACAACAGGAAAATGATTTCAAATTAAGTACAAATGACGGTATTAAAAGCAAACTTAGAATTCTCCATTAAAGGAGTTACTGAGATATTTGCAAAACACTTTGAAAAAATAATTGTGAGATTTCTAATTATGCTTCACTAACTCAATGGATAATGCTAAGTTTGCGGTGTGAAGCAGTATAATTAAAATCTGATTTTGCAAGATTTAGAGACGGTTTTGAATTACGCTATTATTTATGAAGGTAGGTTTTTATGTATAGTTTATTTTGGCATCAATATTCATCAATAATCATTTTGGCATCATGGCTGCTGTTTTCATTATTGTCCATATACGTATATCGTATATGTGTATGTCATCACTGTCATACGTATTATTATATAACTTTGGATTCCATTTTCGACATGTATTATAATTTTTTATTCTTTTTATTTTTCTATTATTATTTTGTATATTTTGTATATTGTTTTGATTATTTTGCATATTTTTTTTGATTACCTGTATATTGTTTTAATATGTCAATAAATATTTTTGATTTATATATCGAAGAGTCCCGACTTAACACGGAATTTTCTAACAAGTCGGGACATAAAAAACATATAATTGTGTCTATGTAAAATTGTGTATTTTGTACATTAAATAAAAAAAAAACAAATTTTCCGTTTTTGGTGGAGATTTCTAAATGAACGTAGATATACAGAAAGAAGCCAGCCATAGAAAAGTAAAACTGAGATAATAGCCATTTTGTGAAAAGAGTGAATTATAAAATCTACACAAAAGTTTTGACTTTAACAAACATTAAACAATGAATACATAAGTTTTTTTTTATATATTACAAACAAGAATCTTATTATGTATTTGACCAGTTTAAATGATTTTTATAGTACCATAAGATTTTTCTAGTTTTGTGGGTGTTTTCTGCAAATTGAGAAATGCCGTTTTTGTGATTGACACCTTTTTCCGAAGGTGATTAAAACAGTTTTTTGTATGAAAGCGGTCTGGCTGTTTTTAGCAGAACATAGAATCGACCTCACTGCACCCGATAACATCAATATCTCAACATATTACAACAGAGATGAAGAACATTTAAGAGAAGGTAATATAGAAGTCTAGGCGTTACAGGGCTTATGACCTGTCAATGGCTGGTTTAAGTGGCCATCACACACTATGTAACATTCACCATTCTGCCCATATTTGAACATATACAGTCCTTCAATTCTTTCATCTGTTGATGTTTGTGAAGTTAAAGACCTGAAACCTTTATTTCTGCGGGTGAGATTCATCTAATTGAATTATATCACCTAATGTAATATGTTAATATAAACAGCTCTTCAGGGAGTCGAATCCATTCCTTGTCTACAAAAATTTGGACAAACTCAAAATATTGTTGATAAATATCTAATTTTTCCAAAATTGTGGACTTGCTGCTTTCTGCATAACTACGTTCAAATTTGCTTCTAATACCCTCAAATAATTATAGTCAATAGATATTTTAAATAGGAAACAATGGTTCGTAACCTCAAGCGAAAATCAAAGAGATAAAAAAAGACTAGAGGCCTTTGAGATGCGGTGTTACAGAAGAATATATGGAATTTCCTGTTTTTCAGTAGAATCGAAGAAGAGAGGCACCTAATCAAAACTATCCCAGAGAAGCGAGCCCTATGGATCGGCCACGTTATGCGCCATAAGGGTATCTTCATTGTTCACAGCATAGTTCACAATGCAGTGCCCTATGCACCACTGAGTGCGGAAAGGGAGGTGATGATGATGATAATATTTAAGGTCAGCAGTTTAAATTCCACTATTATTGGCCTTCATTTCAACATATTTTAACCCATTTGGTACCAATATTCCCATTTAGGACACATTTATCGAATTGGTCTCCGTATTTTAACAATATTGAAATATTCTTTGGCATCCTTGTTTCTTGAAAGTTCTATATGTTGTTCATTGACAAAATCATGTGTTTGGCTAAGTCAGTTGTCATTTGACAAAAATAAGAAATTTATTTATTTACTTATTTCGACGGCTTACGTCTTTGACAAAGTATAAAATTATATTGAAAAACAATTAGAAACAAAACACCTGTACACTAGTATAGAAAATATGAAATAAAACTAGCAGAAAATTAGAAAGAAAAATTAAATAAAAAATTATAACATAGGTATGCAGCAAGTTAACAATATATAAAAGGTTTATATATAAAAAGTAACAGGTGCGATGTATGATGGCATTAACAGTAAAACACGTACAACACTTAGTACATTTTGATAATTAAAAAAAGAAGTGATTAAAAGGTAACGATTTTAATTTGTATAAAGATAAATTAAATAAATCTAAGTTTCCATGTTTGTTTGCTAACATGCGGAACCGTGGAATAAAATAGGTGAGTATTAAGCATGGTTTGAACAATGCAAATCAACAGCAAAAAAAGAATTTCGTTTCGTCCTACGCTGTCTCACATAAAAATTCACACAATTTAAAAGTTCGGGACTGTCAAGAACATTATTTAATAACTTGAAAAGCAGCATGACATTTGAAATTTCCCTTCCATCAGTAATACATATTAATTTTAACTGCTTCATTAAACATTTATAGTTAAGCTCTTTAATTGGATACTTGTGTTGGACCTTATCCACACTGTTTATATGGATTTTTCTCGGGTCAATAAATTTGCAATCAAATAGTTTCTCTAACAACCGTAAGTTTTACTATTTTCATATAAAATTTCATGGTTACATATCTATTGTACAACAATTATAATAAATATTAATAAAACAAGTAAATTTTATAAAAATCTTGATTATTTATACCGTTTAAAAATAGAGGCATTGGGAAAATTACGAAAACAAAATTTCCAAGCATCGAAATAACGCTACATTCAAATAATCCATGTTTTATTCAATAATCGTTAAGCTAGGTTCACACGAACACAATATAATATATATTACAATATCGTCCTGTCCTAGTTTTGTATACATCGACTTCGATAGAACAATGGGGCAAATACAATAATTCGACCACATTTCACACGCGAAACGCCGAAAAATGTATTAACGACGACGCTCGTTGTGTGCGAGATTGCTAAAAATATGATTTTTATACCGAGATGTACCGGAATTCTTTTAGGATGAACAAAATAATAAAAAAGCATTCTTTCTGCCGACATTTCTGCAGAAAAACGCGCGAAAGCAACACGCACGCGCGAATAGGTGGCTATTGTTTTATCATCCTGTCCGTGCGCGTTAATACAAGGACAATGCGCGCGCGTGGTGATAGGGGTTTACCACTGTCCTGCGAAGAAAGCCTGCCGTCAATCTCTAAAATCGAAAATGTCAGATTCCACTGTCCAGCCCTCTAAATTTCTGTTGACACGGGGACAAGAGATGCTGGAACAAGACAATATTTTCCTGTCCTCGTTTTAACGCTACTTTGTAGCGTATATAACCTCTCGTAAAAAGCGTAAAAAAATATTTAAGAAAAGTAGGGACTTATTGGGTTATATCATAAAAATTATTGCTCCGATTAAAAAATGCGTTCTACCAAAATGTAATCATTTCTTATAATATTCAAAATATAAAATGTATAATTATATTTAGTTCTTTGAATGGTGTAATTTAAAATCTAATCATATTTCTGACAGAACCACCACAATAATAATGTGATAAGCAAAATGACGGTGCATATTTTTTAAATATTAATTTTATCTGAACCCACACACTTCGCTTCCAGTAGGCAGGTACTTTAATTATTTTTTTAGAGGTAATGATTCAATTTTGCTTTTCTAAGTTATTTCTTTCTTTCAATCCGTATATCAATTACGTATTTTTTAATTTACCTAATATTTATTTCACAAATAAACATTTTAATTTTAATTATAATAATAAAAATACGTCTGTATTGTTATTTCACTCCTATTTATGATTTTTAACAGTGACCGGGTTTCTTTGTGACCGCCATCGTCAGACTGGTGGAAGACTAAACAAATTTCCATCTTAAATACAAATGCAAACAGAGGTTGTTTATCATGAATTTATAAAATTATGGGAATAAAAAAGTTTCAATTGAAATAATTTAATGATGTATTAACTTATATTTATATGTTAGTTCCTAATAAAAAATACTTTGTACACTTCCACTTGTTTATTCGACCAATTAGCGCTTTCATCCTCTAATGGGCTCTCTTTCATCTTCAGACTGATAAGTTATTACGTTATTACAATGGAATTCCATAAAGAATTGTCAACAAATAACTAAAATTAAAATAATTTTAGTATAAAGTAATAACAATTGTATGAATTTTAGGTTTGTTCAAATGTACGAGTATATAAAAAAAAACAGATTTAAAATATATACAGGGTGTTTTTTAAACCCTGTAGCATCCGAAACCAAGATGATCAGTATGGACAAGAAGACATATTAGCATATTTAAAAATGTTTAGAACAAAGATTTTTTTTTTTAAATAAAATATTTAAAAAAAACAAATGGTTGCTTACTTCTGCAGGGGAGAAGTGAGAGGAGCGCGGCGCAGTATCAGACTCCCCTTCCCTCCTCCTTGTTAAGCTAGGGTTTCCTAGGACAGCGGTGCCCGTATTTTAACGGCCGTAGTGAACGGTGATGCAGTGGACAGCCATCGTAAAGGTGATTAGAGAGTGGTTTCCTAGGAAAACGGTGTTAAATGGTGTTGATAACACCGTTTTCCTAGAAAGCCACACTCTAGTCACCTTTACGACGGCTGTCCACTGCATCACCGTTCACTACGGCCGTTAAAATACGGGCACCGCTGTCCTAGGAAACCCTAGCTTTACTCCCCTGCAGAAGTAAGCAACCATTTGCTTTTTTTGATATTTTCTATTTTTAAATTTTATTCGTTCTAAAAAAAATTTTTAATGTGCTAATATGTCTTCTTGCTGATACTGATCATCAAGGTTTCGGATGTGACAGGGTTTAATGAACACCCTGTAGTTTTATGGTACTGTTAAAAATTATTAATGAAAGTGGGATAAAACTATATTGGAACGTATTTTTATTATTATAATTAATATGCAGTTCCACCAAGAAATGTCAGTAGAAAAACTTAATATTTTAATATTAGATAATTAACATATTACAACAGAGATAAGAACATTTTAGAGAAGTTAATATACAAGTCTAGGCGTCAACAGGGCTTATGTCATTGGCTAGATAAATTGGCCACTTTACACACTGTGTAGCATTCACCATTCTGCCTATATTTGAACATCTATATTTCTTCAAGTCTTCCACCTGTTAACGTTTGTGAAGTCAAAGAGTTGAAACTTTCATTGTTGACCGTGAGATTCATATAATTGAATTATTTCACCAGCATACTAGGCAACGCCTGAAAACCTTTTTCAATTTTTATATTTCTTCTTAGACCAGGTGGATTTATCAATAATGTTTTAAGATTGTCTAAATTTTTGTAGATAAGGACTGGATTAAACCCCCTAGGGAGCTGTTGAAGTGTTCCCTCACTTCGGAGTATGGGACGCTGTACCTCGAGACTTTATTTTAAAACTTTTAATGGTGAATGTTACAAGGTGTATAAAGTGGCCATTTAAACCAATATATTGCTTTCAATGTTTAAACTATATATTTAAGAACCAAAATTTATTTGCAAGTAATTCAAATAGAAGTCAAAGGGGAATCGTGTGTTAGAAATACCGCATTATAAAACGAGGCTCAAACTGAGACATGCATATTTTACAGAACCAAATTTTTTGAATTCTTTTTTTACTGATAATATCTCATTAATTCCAAACTTTAAAAATTTTCATTTTTTTAAAAAACACGCACTTTCCTGGATTCAAGCTAAAGATATGCATTTTTTGTTTAATGATATATTTTGTTGCCCTTTAATAATAAGGAATATTTTAAAGTTTTTTTTAAAAAAAATCCTTTTTTAATTACTATAAAAAAATAATATACAACCTTTCACAGAATATTTTATTTTCTCTTTCTGATGTTACACAAAATAATATAACTGTCAATTTATTGTAGGAGCAAAAATTCATTAACATTTTCTTGTATACCCACGAACAGGCCATGTCTTTGTGGGATTTTTGTTTACTATTTTTACTAATTATATGTATTTCATTGCTATAGAAATATCCTTTATTTTTTTAATACTCTATTATACCTCTTATGTATATTGTAAAAAAAAACTAAAAATAAAAATAAAATAAATTTTTTTTTATACAAAACCAGCCAATGACTGGTCACAAGTCTTGTAAATGCCTAGACTTCCATATATTCCCTTCTCAAAAAATGTTTTCCCTCTCTTTTGCGCTAAATTTAAACCTGTCGATAGGTTAAAAAAATTAATAACGTTGCACTACATAAAGGTTAATTAAAAAAATGATTAAAGTTAACAAATCGCTGTGTTTTTTAAACTTAAATTACTTCTGCGCAACCCTCTCTAGCTGACACTTGAATACCTAACACTTAAACTCCCTAAAACGTTCTGCAAAGACATAAAAGTTCACCTGTGTATATAGGTTATGGCTTAGGTTATATTTATTTATTTACAAATAGCCATGAATGGGTTATTTACAGTTGCCCCTTTTAAAAGCTAAGCGAATGAAATATTCAGTGATATATAACATGTGTACATTAAAACATTAGCATGTTTTCAACCACCAGAAAAGGGTGAATTTTAATATATGGCCAATTTCAGGCGGATGTGAAAAATCCACACGCCACGATAAAATTACCCATGGTTTTATTCATTTTAATTGCATTACGTTTATATTTATTGAGTGGCAGGCAAACGCACTAACCAATAAGAGACCGAGCAAAGGGTTTTTTGAGTATTATGCTATTAAAATCTGTAACTTTCTTCCACAGTGCATTAAAACAATTAGTAAAGAGAAAATGTTTAAAAAGGCTATAAAAAATAGACAGTGGAGCTGGGTAGAAGTAAAATAGATTGTCTCGTTCGCACAAATCAAAATTGAATCACCTGCGATTATTTTTTTGTACTTTTATCGTACGTTTTATAATTTATTTTTTTTATTTTATTTATTTATATTTTTTATATTTATAAATATTATAGGTAAACTGAAATAAAATTTTAATTTAAAATTAAAAAACCATATTGACTCGGGTTGTGGTCCTGTGGCTAGTATCTCGGACTCATAGCTCAAAGTTCCGCGGTTCAAATCTTACTCTACCTCAACTTTATTCAAATTTTCTAATAGTGAGTTATTTATAACTCGTTGAAAATGGCCCTTAAAATTAAATATTTGGGCAAATCATAAAAACGCAAATATTTCTTTAAAAATAAAATTTTTTAAGTCTTCTTTGTATATTCTCACATGATTTTTTTTTTTAAATTTTGTTGTAAAGTGTCCTCGGCACGGGTAACCCCATAGTGAGGCCATAATATTTTATTTATTATTGTTTATAATGTGAAAAAAATTATTAAATAAATACACCATAAGGCCGATTAATCCTCAATTAAATTTCTTTCAACATTTTAATTCCACATCTGCTCCCTAGTTGGAGCATATGATATCCACAAAGAAAACGGGATTACGAAACTTAGATTTTGTCGATTTTAGTTAGAATAATCATTCTGACTAGCAGCTGTCTTTTTCGGAGAGACATCTGCAAAAGAGTGACAGGAAAACTATGTTTTAATACCTATTAATCAAACTGCTCTCCGACCGCATATCCTCTCATATAAATGTGATAGGCGAACGCGTTTATTATTATATAGGCGAACATACCTCCACTCCATTTTGTTTTTTAAGATTTTTACTCGAGAGAAACTATTTTAGTAGATATTTATTTTTTACGTGCGTTTTCTTATTGCTTCATACTCGTATATGGCCACACTGGTGATTAAACGTTAAAAAAATAGAAACGCATCGAATCAAACATGTTGATTTTTATATAATAAAATAAATAAAACAACTTTGTTTTTAACCACTAATTTTTATTTTTCACCGACCGGTTTCAAAGCAAACAAGCTTCTTTGTCAACGTAATACAACACAATAAACATATTGAAATAAGTAAGGATAATAATTCTTATGTGTAAAAATGTAATTTTAGTTGCATTCCAGTTAATCCTTGAATTTGTTAAGGTACTAGGTATGTCAAAACCGTAAAAACAGGATGTTTGTAGGAGAGAGAGTATGATACAAAGTGTAACTATGTAAAATTTTGTTTTCTGTATGAAAAGCAGAATATACGAGGGCTGATCCCTATGCTCCACCCCTGACCTAGTTCCAGTTGAAATAAAAAAAATGTAAATTTATTTTTTTGGAAGCTACATTCATGTCTTGGTCACCCCTGAATTTGCAAGCCCCAACCTGCATTCGTCTGGCTGTGGCTGACCATCGCACCGCTGCGCGCACGCTCTCAGTGCCGCGATGGACCCCAAAGTGCAAAGGTGCGTGATTAAGTATTTGTTGAAAAAGAGGTTAACCCCTACAGAAGTCCATGCCGATTTAACAGCAACTTTAGAGGACTTTGTTGTATCGTATGACGATAGTTAAGAGGTGGTGTCGCGAGTTTAAATGTGGGAGAGAATCCTGTGAAGATGAACATGCCGGAGGTCCTGAAATACAAGTTACTACTGAAGAAAACATCCAAAAAGTACACAATTTAATTTTGCAAGATCAAAGGAAATCTTTGCGTCATATTGTCGAAGAAACAGGCTTTTCGTATCACTCAGTCCAAAATATAACATCTAATATTTTGGAGGTGAAAAAAATTACTGCAAGATTGGCCCCCCGAATGCTTTTGCCAGTTCAGAAGCGCGCTAGAATGGACATTTGTCGACAACTTTTGGACACCTTTCAAATGGATAAAAAATCTTTTTGTGATCGATATATCACAATGGATGAAACATGGGTTCATCACTACGACCCTGAGACCAAACTACAAAGTAAAGAGTGGCGGCATCCCGGTTCCCCACCTCCTCGCAAATTTAAAGTTGTCCCGTCCGCCGGCAAGGTTATGGCTTCAGTGTTCTGGGATGCTCAAGGATTACTGCTCATTGCCTACCTGGAAAAAGGAGCTACTATAACAGGCAACTACTATGCGCAACTTATAGTTAAGTTGCGTGAAGCTGTTGAACAGAAGAGACGGGGAAAGTTGAGGAAAGGTGTTCTCTTCCATCAGGACAACGCGCCAGTACACAAGTCCCTTGTTGCGATCACCGCCATTCATGCTGCACGCTTCCAAATTGTGGATCGCCCACCATATTCGCCAGACTTAGTCCCTAGTGACTTCCGGTTGTTCCCAAAACTGAAGGAAAATCTGAGGAGTAGAAAATTTTCAAGCAATGACGAAGTGATGTCCGCTGTAAACGAGTGGTTTGACTGTTGAGCAGTTGACAAAACATTTTTTTCCAGTGCGATCGAAATGTTAGAGCACCGATGGGAAAAATGTGTTAACCTTCAGGGGGACTACGTTGAAAAATAAAATAATCAGAATTAACATGTGAGTATTTTTCCAGGGTCAGGGGGGGAGCATAGGGATCAGCCCTCGTACATACTTTTTTTTTCTTTTAAACATGTTCAATTATCGGTAACTGGTGAAAATACTTTAAATTTTCATGCAAATAATATTAAAATTCCTAAATTCCACACAAGTCATGGTTAAAATAGCTTTGTCTTCAAATGTGTAAAAAATTATAATAATCTCCCCAATAAACTAAAAACAATTAAAAATAATATATCAATAAATAAAGTAAATCTAAAGAATTTTTTTTAACATGTGTAACAACTGCATTAAATTTTAATTAGTATGAATGTATTATCAATTTATGTTTTTTTTCTTTATATATTTTATGTTTTTTTATTTTTTTCTCTCATATACTCGTTTATTCAAAATTATACAAACTCTTACAAATAAACAATTTTTTTTTGTCTTATACTTAGCTTCAATAATATAGTCTTATTTCATCTTATTTTATTTTATTTTATCTCTAATTCTTAATATTTTATATATATTTATATTTCCGACACTTATGCAATAATATTTACACACATGTACACCCATTCCAATATAACACCCACTCACCCACCCTCTCACACACTTACACTCATACAAACACACTAGTATTTATTGTTCGAGTATTTAATGTATCTCTGTGGATATCTGTCATTGGTTTTATTCTCTGTATATTTTATTTGTTGTATTTTTTTACATGTATTACTGTTGATATCCCCTAAAAATAAAAATAAATAAATAAAAAAACCAAGTTCAACAGTGTAAATCACAGGAGTTAGTCTCTTTTTTGGAGTGTTACAGTGATAACATTTACTAGATGTATAAAAGTAGATCTGTATAAATTTTTTTTAAAACCTGTACCTTTTATAAAATTTATTAATAAAAAAATAAAAAATATATACTGATTTTCGTACACAAATATCATTTTTTCTTTGGGGATAGTCGAAGATAACTCTCTAATAAGAAGGAGACGGGTGCGTCTCAAAACCGGTAGACATGGAAAAGTCGGTAAGTGGTTATATACAAATATTTTATAACATTTGGGAAGATAACTCTGTTAACTTCCCATTTTAATCGGGGCCCCGGTATTTTAAACTCTCGATGCTTTCGATGACTTGTTTTACTCTATGCAAAAGAGCGAAATGGCATCTCTATAGCTGTAAAGGGTGTAAAAATGCGGTGCCCTCTGCGCCATCGGCCGTCATCAATAATAATTAATTAAACCAGTTTCCATAACCGAATACTAACTTGTTGACGTTTCAAACATTTTTTTAGAATGTGATCCGGTCTGAGATATGAAATTGGTGAAAAAACTTTTCTCTTTCAGTGCTTAGCGTCTAGTACCAAACCATATCAAACATTACGTAAATTTTAAAATATGTATAGTATCCACATGTCAAGTACAAGTTTAAAACATAAACAACTATCGAGAGCAAAAACTGTTTATCATTATGTATCTTTTTGGTTGCAACGAGTTTTCGTGATAGAACCTTTTTATCGCCTTTCTTGTCGCCATCTATTTTAAAGTAAAATCCATATTTATGAACAAAAATGTGTATATTTGTATGAAAATTTTAAAGTATCTTCGTCAGCAACCTGTAATTGAACATTTTTAGAAAGATTTTTTTACGTATACAGAAAACTCGATTTGACTTCGTAGATACAATTAAAGATTAATGTTTACTTCCCATTGCAATACGGGCCCTGGGTCGCGATTACAAACGATGTATTCATTGGTAAATATAGAGACGGTATAAAGTAAAATCTATAAATACTATTACTTTCGATTTTTAACAGATACTAATGATCTAACAACCCAGCCTAAGGGACCAGTTGCACGAAAAAAGATATGTTAAGTTTTCGTCAAAGTGGACAAAATAAGTTGCATGAAAAATTCAACTAAACAACCTATTTTTTAAATAAAATATTTTTGTTAGTGCTTCAAATATAAATTTTTAGCTATTTTTTAGTTATTTTGACGAAAATGCACTGATTTTAAAAATCAAGACAAAAATAACAAAATAACAAATTTTTTTTAAGTCCACTCCTGTCAAGTTTTAAAGATCATATCCATCTCACTTTATTACAAGAGCAACATGAAAAAAAGACTTGACTTATTGGCTCAATTTGTTTTGATGTATTCGATAATATTTAGTAATCACAGTTAAAATAAAATATGATAAGATTCATTAGTCATGTATATCTTGATGTAGAAGCTTGTATAGCTTTGAAACCGGTCGGTAGAAAAAAATAAGTGGTTGAAAACAAGGTACTTTTATTTTTTTACAAGTGATTTAGCCTTAAACTTTTTCACTGCAATGACAAATAAACTTCGATAAAATTTTATTAAATATGGACCCAATACGAGAATATTAAAACAATATCATATACAACATTCTAAAACAAGACAAAGACAGTCGAGACTAATAAACCAGTGACTGAAATTTTTCAACAAACTACAAGACAAAACCAAATAAAAGACTCAGACAACCTTTACAAAACAAATTAAAAATACTTTCATGAACAATAGAATATGAATTTAAAAAGAAAAAACATTTTGTTAAATGAATGTAATCCGTAAGGTTTTATTTGTGTTTTTTATTTATCTTATTTCATTTGTAAAACCAACAGTTCGACCAAAACCAACTACTCAAAATAAGTAAAATCGTACAAACTAAGCTAAAAAATATAATACATTTTATACATTCACTGTTTTTCAGAGGCAAACCGCGAACTTCAGAGGAAGAGTTTTTGCTATGTGCTTCTTAAATTTTCACGACCGTTTAGACGCACACTAAGTTTTTCTGGGCTATTATGCCGTATGTCGTTCGTACTTTTTACCGACGTTTTAGATTGTATTTCCGAGTCCATCATCAGGGTTAATTTCGTTTGTGTAGATATATGTGTAATGTTAAGGATTTGGTTGACGTTAATTAGATAATGTTTCATTGACGTGCTTTAAAAATTAGATGATGAACTAAAATTATAAATATTATTTTTTATTTTATTGGTCCAAAACATTTGCCCTCTAGTGTACTTAACATAAAGTTCATTAACACCGTGGTGTGCACTTTTTCCAAAGTAAATGTATAACAACCATTTAACTAACCGAAAGGGGTTTAATTGTATGAATTGAAATGACTTAACCGCCAGATCAAGGTTAAACTTTATTCAACAAACAAAGCACCGCCTTCGAACTGACGAATCGCCGATCGAATCGAACAAATTCAAATTCATCAAAACTTGACCAATAACAAAAACACAAAAACCATTCGCTTATTCGATTTGTTGAGCTTCAGTACAAATTTGATACGCGAACTGTTTAGTTTTACAACTGAAGCGGTGTTTTAGTTCCAACCATTTCGGAACTTTTAAAAACATAGAACAGTGTAAAACTAACAGACGCTACCGCTGTTAAAACTCCGCTATCTCAGTACAGATGAGAGCGTCAGTTTCTAGATAGTGCATTGAGAGTGGTAAAGAGAGATGGCGTATTTTTAAACTGGACTCAGGAAGAAAAACCGGTTCAGCCGGACGTTCGCTTACTTGAGTTTTAAATTGCGAATATACAAAAAGAGCCAAAGCTTTTATATGGTTGCAATTAATTTTTCGTATCATTATGCGCACTTTTTCACAAATGCAACTTCGGTAAATGCAACTTGTAGTTTTAAGTGTATTGAATAAAAAAAATGGCGCCCAGTTTTTTGTACATTATTTTCTTATGATTTATGTCATTGAAATAAATTATTTAATGGCAATTTTATGGTTGTATATTGAATAATTTACAAAGAGATTGTCGAATCACTTTATTGCATAAGAAGATATTTAAATTTATTTTATTAAAACTGGGTTTATAAACAAACAAACCATGACGCCGTTTCCCCGTGGCGCAAGACACAGATGATAGAACACCACTCTGTCTATGCATACAGACGTCGCTTCCTCTACATTCATACAGCTTCTCATGCACGCATGACGATTACTCTGACTTTTGACATGTCCCTCTTCAAGTGTTTGTTGAATTTGGTCATGCCAAGTATTTCTGGCTCTGTCTCGTTTCTTGCATCCAACAACGGTTTTTTTTTTTAAATAAATATTTGCGTTCTTATGATTTACCCAAATATTAAATTTCGAGAGCTATTTTCAGCGAGTCATAAATAACTCATAATTAAAAAACGGAAATCAAGTTGGGGTAGAGTGGGATTCGAACCACGGACCTTTGAGCCGATAGTCCGAGACACTAGCCACGGGACCACAACCCGATTCACATCGTGAATCGCATCGCAATCGCACGTTCGCATCGTAAATCTTTTTAGCGTTTCTTTGTCCAAACAAACGCGGTATTCCTTTCTTAATTTGTCGATAATGCTTGTCTCTGCCTTACAGAATGCACGGATCTCGACATTTGTAAACCTATCTTGCGTTATTTTACCACACATTCACCTGAGAGATCGTATTTTGGCAGAATTCAGCCTACATTCATCCATGTTTTTACAATAACATACTTCGCTCTCATACATAAGGGTCGGCACCAGAATTCATTGTGAACTGCTAATTGGATATTATCACTCGGGAGGAATATTGGATTTAACCTACTATACAAATAAAAGATTTTTTAAAGATTCTCCTAGTGTTTGAATAAACCCTTATAATTAATATTTTCATTCATTTTTTTCGTTTCGATAATAAGGTCTTTCGAAAACGATCGTCTCGTAAGTTGGTAATAAATTGTGTCACAGAAGTTCTCGAGTAATGCATTCATTTTAATGTTGGTACTGCCACAGGCCGCAGATAGAAATATAAGGAGAGTTGTCTGTGCATATTATCTTAAGCCTCCCCCTTACCCACTCCAGTTCTAAGCACTAACAGATGAAAGTGAAAACGGATTACATCTTACATCTCGAATTTCTTTTATTATTTTATGGTTTTTAACCTCTTCTAAATATTAATTTATTATGATAATGATAAATTAAATAATCAATTTATCATGAAAACTATAAATCACAACTCGTAGCGTTTGATCAGTGACAGGACGCCGTAAATGTAAGCAAACGACACATAGAAAAAGGAAGCTATCAACAATACTCTATAAAATCCATACACATTGATGAAAAAAAATCCGATGACGTCAAAAAACAACCGAAGACGTCATACTTGATGACGTCACGAATTGTTTGTTTTTGGCACCATTCAAATTACAAGTATTTAATCCTTTATATCTACCTTATTTCTTAACAGATTTTAATAAGAACAGTACCGATCGGCTTGTGATTTTTTTGATTAATTTATTAGCTAATAAAAAAATACATGATAATTGCCCATTCTGCTAAATAAGAGTTTTTTGGACTTAACATGAGAGCCGTTTATTTATTTTTTTTGACGCTTTAGTAACTTAAAAGTACAAAAGTTTATCTTTTAGTTCTTGAGTTAATTATATATTTATATATATTTTTTTTAAACCCTGAATATAAAGCCTTTTGAAAACATTTTAAATATCAAATATAAATTATCTTTAAAATGAATCGGGTTGTGGTCCCGTGGCTAGTGTTGCGGACTCACGGATCATAGGTACGAGGTTCAAACCCCACTCTACCCCAACTTTATTTCCATTTTCTAATATTGAGTTATTTACAACTCGTTGAAAATGACCACCAAAATTGAAATATTTGGGTATATTATAAGAACGCAAATATTTATTTTTTCTGAAAAAAAAGCTATCGCCGCATTTTTCGCACATTCGTTGTTGTTCTACGGCCACGACGATTTATTTACCAAGGTTGATTTTAGTGCACCGTTTACCCTGTTCCCACTCGCCGTTCCTTTCAATACTTTTCTCAGTCATTGCATCCCTAATAAACATGCTTCCCAGCACCCAGATACACGAATTCTTCTACGGAGTTAAAAAAATATCCTAAATTTGTTCCGACTATAACGCTCGGAGCTTCGACCGACCGCTTTAAGCCAGGAATACACGTCAAATTTTGGTTCCGATTGTCGTATCAGACTATGGAATCCGACAAATACTAACACTTGATAAGTTGGAACGATTGCAGAATGTTTGTATACATTATATCTTTGATCTTCGCAAATTCGACCACATAACCGAATATCGCGCGCAACTACACTGGCTCAGTATCAGGCATGGAAGAAACATTTACATTCTATCACTTCTTCACAATATTTTAAATAATCCCACTTCGCATGTTTATCTGAGAGAGCTCTTCCAACCTCTATCACAACACGAACTATCTCTAAGAGAAATTTACAAATTTCTCCATTTTCAAATATGTTCGATTCACGTCTACATCAGATTCATTTCGTACTTTAAAAAGATCTTGGGAGACCATAGTCTTAAGCTAGGGTTTCCTAGGACAGCGGTGCCCGTATCTTAACGGCCGTAGTGAACGGTGATGCGGTGGACAGCCGTCCTAACAGTGACTAGAGAGTGGTTTCCTGGGAAAAAGGTTTTCATAACATTTATTTACACCGTTTCCCTAGGAAACCACTCTCTAGTCACCGTTACGACGGCTGTCCACCGCATCACCGTTCACTACGGCCGTTAAGATACGGGCACCGTTGTCCTAGAAAACCCTTGCTTTATTAATTTCTAGTTGTAACTTTTCCTTCAGTGACAATAGGAAAATATAAATTTTTTTAAACATTTTTAAAGTGAAAATGGTCAATGAAATTGTATCCTGTAAAAAAAAAAATTCTGCTAATTATTAGTAGCAAAAAAATATTTTTTAATTTGTAACTTCGAATTTCCGCAAAAAACGGTCATTCCATTGGCCACGCCCCTAATACGTCACGATTCATGTAAATTTGTTTCTGTCTATTCAAATTTGTTTAGAACATTGTCACGAATCTTGAGATACGCTACCACTAACAAGGCAAACATGCTGCATTTTTCTAGCTACGTATTTTTATTAAATTCTTTTTTTAGAAAAATGTATGAAAACATCTCTCCACAACATGCATATTGATTTCGAAAATACAATGAATTATTTTTAATCCATTTCATATATTTTTATCGGGATTCGGAGTATGTGATATTTCCCTATTGGGGTCGGGGGGTATGTTGCCCTAGTTCATCATCATAAGGTTAATTTGGTTGTTTTTTTGTCATAATAAATAAAAAAGTTACTTTAAAACAATGCAATATAGATAAGGTCAATGTCAAGGCGCAACTTAATGCTAAAAAGACCAGTTTATGGCAATTCCAAGATTAGGCAAGTACAATTTCGGGTTTTTCTGGTATTGTATTCTCCAATCGGATCCGACTATTGTATGGAAAAATTTAACGTCCATTCCCGGCCTTAGACTATGCCAATCACCGATTCGATTCTCTATTCAAATTCAAAATAATTCACTTTCGCTTTCAAGTTTCGTGAACATTCCGAGATGTTTTTATATTCAGTTTATATTCATACGGTTCAATTCAGTTCTTTACTTGGCACAATTTTGTTTTTATTTTTCCAGCAATCTTCAGCTGTCACGATGACGTCGCAATAATAACTTTTGTAACTAAAAATGTGTCAACACATTTGAGATAATATAGGCCACTTATCATCACGATTTTTCGACAACACCCAGTGGTGGTCACTTCACTCCAATTTCAACGTATCTGGATAATGTGATCCAGTCCATGAAAAATCACCCTATTCAGGGAATCCAACCCAGGAACACAGGTTACTCGGCAAACGCGCTAATGCGGCAAAAGCGCTAACAAAATGAATGACCAGAATCTGATACGAACATCGAATTTTAAGGATCTGGGCGTTAGATTTGTAAGCAATCTGACATTTCATGAACACATATAGACAATCAGTGGTAATGCATTGAAGATGTTAGGATTTGTTATGCGTACTGCCAGGGCTTTTGAAAATACCCGCGTACTGAGAACTCTTTATTACTCCTTGGTGCGAAGTAGACTCGAGAGTGGCTCGATGATTTGGGGGCCACATGAACTGAAGTACTCTCTTATGATAGAAAAAATCCAAAAGAAGTTTCTGGGATATCTCTACATGAGAGAGTGCGGGTATTATCCTTGGCTCTACCCGACCGAGTTTCTCCAGGGTATGCTCGGCTACAACAGTTTAGAGACTAGAAGGAATGTGTATTTGACTACACATTTTTATCGATTGTTGCGCGGTATGATCGATAATTCTGAAATTATGATGATCCTTGGTTTGTATGTTCCTGATAATTACCTAAGACAGCGTCAGCATAGATTGTTTCGTATTCCGATATTCAGGACCAACCTGAATGGTTATGCCTGTTGGAAGGGCTACCGCTATGCTGAACAACATCGCTCTGGATATTGATCTGTTCCATGTATCCGAAGGGGTTTTCCGGAGCAGGATTCTTCTACTACTTTGACATGAGTCTCTTTTGTGTATTTTTTTTCCTTTTTTTATAATATGTACGTATTGAATATATTTTTGTAATATATATGGTATATTTAAAATAAATTAATTGAATTGAAAATCCCCACCAAATTTCCATAATACTCTTTTTTTTTTTTTAACTGAACATTAGGATGGGCCGATAATTTTTGTTCCGAATTTTGAAATGAAAGGGGTCTAAAAAGTTGCCTTTTGGATTACTCAATGCAAAAATTTAATTTTTTAAATTTTTGATACTACTTTTGGCGCTCAATCAGAGCTTGAAGTTTTCGAAAAAGTCATTGTTTTGCGCTAAACCGGATTTCGTTTCATATTTAAGTAAAAAAATCAGTCCAATTAAATTTTACGATGTGCATTAAACCTTATCAAATAAGCATCTAAGGACGTGAGTTGCACTTTGTTTTGTAACAAATGGGTAACATTGTTTTAATGAGTCATTTTTTTCACCAGACGCTCAACGGAATCAGTTCCACGGAGTGTAAACTTTTTGCATTTCGGTAGTTTCAAAACGTGTTTTGTGAATTTTATTACTACAGATAATTAACAAAATATTCAGACAGTCATAAACTCCAAACCTCGGTTGAAGGCCAAAAGTAGTATGGAATATTTAAAAAAATATTTTTTTACGTTTAATGTGATCCAAAATGCAACTTTTTACACACCTTTCACTTTGATGTCAAAAAAAATAAAAAAATTCGTGAATCATCAGCCCACTCTACTGTAAAAAAAACCTATAAAATAACAAATTACAACAGGGTTGGAGAATACCTTAAATAAGGGAATATGGAAGTCTAGACATTTACAGGGCTTATGACCTGTCATTGGCTGGTTTAAGTGGCCACTCTACACACTGTGTAACATTCACCATTTTTGAACATCCATATTTCTTCAACTCTTCCATTTTAGTGAAGTTAAAGAGCTGAAACCTTTATTGTAGTAAACAGATTCATCTGACTGAATTATTTCACATACTAGGCAACCATATTCCCTTATTTAAGGTATCTCCATCCCTGTTGTAATTTGTTAATCTCAATGACTCCCGGGGGGATGAAATCCAGTCTTTTGCCTACAAACATTTGGACAAACTCAAATATTGTAACTATAAAATAGTTTTAAATGTGAATAAGATTACTTCATAAGACAAATCACTGCCGCCAAGCAGTAATCTATACGAAGTTATTAATTGTTCCTTTGTAATGAAAGGTTTTTGGAATAACTAGTAAATCGTTAAGTGTTTGTACAGGGTGATTTAGTGAATTCCTCTTCAATAATAATTAAAAAACCTTCCAACTATACGAATAGTAAACATTTAATCCAATTTATTTTCCGCTATGCTTAACTTGAACAAGACCCTCTCACAAACTGTATTTAAGTGACTCTCAACTGAAGGTAAGTATACTTAAGTTTTAATTGGAATTCTGTTTGAACGAACCATGTTAAAATCAACATAATATATGGCAAATATAGCTTTCAGTTTACTATTCGGGATATTGTAATGATTAAGTGGTATTTTTTATCGATATAATATATTTTTAAAAAGTCTTAAAGTACCCTTTAATACAAGTCCCAAATTTCTAACCCACTCAGTCTCAATTCAAATTACGAGCAACTTTTACCTCTTTTTAATTTTGATTCCCTGACAAAACGCCGCGTTGTTTTCGATAAAAAAAATCTATATAAAATAACCATAAAGTAGATGCTAAGCTCTTCAATAAAATACAGATAAATGCGGGATTGAGAACTCTCGGATATCGGGACGTGTTTAAACTGCCTTTGTTTTCAAGTAATGGCTCGCATGTGTCGAGAAAATAATATACAGGTGTCTAATTTTTTTTTTTAATATTCTAATATGTCTTTTTGCTCATAATGATCATCGTGGCTTTGGATGTGACAGAGTTTAATGAACACTATGTATACTGCCGGAATAACAAAATTGACATATTTCATGGTACTCTCCCAACTTTTGCGAATAATCTATTACGAATAAAACTTAGTCAATAAGTACAAAAGTATAACTCAGTGTTTTCCAGCCTTCTTTATGCCATGCCTCACCGTAGTCTTTTCAAAAGTCAGATGCCCCACCGGCATCTTTTTAAAGTAAACAGCAGGTAAATTTTCAAATCATATCGTAATATGTTTGTAAACGTATAAACCCCTAATGAAATTAAATAAAACCTATTCTAATACATATATTATAAGTGAAATTATTACTAAACCAATTGAAAACGTAATTAAGTAGAATAAAATAAAAATGAAAACAATAATAAAACACGAGTGACAATTGAAATTTATGATTAAATTCAGTTACGCTTTTGCTACAAAGAAATTTGATGTCCGGATCTAACTTAGTTACAATATTTGAGTTTGTCCAAATGTTTGAAGACAAAAGACCGGATTTCACCCCCTCGGGAGTCGTTAAGATTAACAAATTACAACAGGGAATGAGAATACCTTAAAGAAGGGAATATGGAAGTCTAAGCATTTATTGTAATAAAACCAACTGGTCCAAGAAGAAGTTTAAAAAATTGGAAAATTGTTTTCAGGCGTTGCCTAGTATGTGAAATAATTCAGTCAGATGAATCTCTTCACAATAATAAAGGTTTCAGCTCTTTCTTCTTCTTGCGGTGCCTTGTCAGGTCCGACGTTGGCGATCACTACAGCGAAAGCATCTCGGTCCTGCGCTACTCTTGTATTCCGCAGCCAGGACAACTGCTTATTGGATGCACTCACCATAGTGATTCCTGGGAAAAGATGACCAGAGTGGTTCAGCTCTTTAACTTCACTAAAATCAACAAATTGATGAATTGAAGAAATATGGATGTTCAAACATAGGCAAAATAGTGAATTTACACAGTGTGTAAAGTGGCCACTTAAAATCAGCCATTGACAGGTCATAAACCCTGTAAATGTCTAGCTTTCCATATTCCCTTCTTTAAGGTATTCTCATTCCCCGTTGTAATTTGTAATTTCAGTCTTAGGTCCCCTCTATACCTCTATTAGTTACATCCAATCGTTTTTGTTTTTTTAATTAGTAAATCGCTAATGGCGCTAAAACCACATTCCACCAAATACGATGAGGGAAAGGTTAATAATAATTTTTGGCATGTAAAGTATATTAGAATATTTTGTGCTAGTTTCTTCGCAAATCCATGCCATTATTCCTACATCTTGCACAGTTTCTGTGTTTTCAGATAATTATTGCAATTGTAACGGGTTCATTATATTTTAATTACAATATTTCAATTATGTACATCTCAGATATTTTTTGTATGACCGATGAGTATTCCCCTTTATATGTGGAATACCGACACGTCTCATCTCTGAAGCGTAGTGCCCTACCTGTGAGGCGTTATGCCCCAACGGTGGGGCGTACGCCCCACCGCGGCAAACACTGGTATAACTTATTCAATGTATACTGTATAAAAATTTTAAAAATACATCATATAAAATATAAAAAAAACAAAAAGTGTAATTCTTTTTATTTTGAATAATTCTATAATTGAAGACATAAATATATACATGTGAAAGTGTATGGACGACTACCTTTAAATTTTATGTTTTCTAGTATGTATCTTTTTTGAATTACCTTATAAAAGAAAATTAAATTAACAACTATTATTGTATCATTATCTTTCCCTTTTTGCTCCTAATGGTACATAGGACCCTGCACCGGTACACCAACTTTGTATTTTATCTTGCCAAAAATTAAAAGATCAGACTTCCAAGTTTCGAAAGTGCTAGACGCGAATATTAGGTACGAGTATAAGATAGATTGATTATGATTTGATCAATCTTTATTTTACTATCTCGTAAGATCACAGAAAGAGTACCAATCATTCGCGGTCCGATCCGTCCATAGATTGAATGGAATTAATACTTCCCTAAAAATTGGAGTTCTAAGCAATCACTTCATACGATAAAATCAGCTTTGAGTTAACTAATCTTTTAAGTAACTATAACAAATATTTCTGAACCGTTTAATCGTAAAGATCTGTCATGGCACGGTGGTTGGGGCCCTCCAATATTGATGTCCGAATTATGATATGTTACTGCAGGTAATTAGTGACCAATAGCCAAATTAACTGAAAGTTTAAAAACTACCAAGGATTCCTAAATGGTTCATAGTATTTCGGCATCCAAAGTGAGTTCATCTAAGGAAGTGTTAATTACTGTAATCTGTGCGCTTATTAGTCACCGTTTTAACTGTTCTATATTTCTCAGAATTAGCAATTGATGTGTGTTTTTTTGTGATGGAAATTCAAGTTGAAGGTATGTTTGATTATTTTTATATACTTTGAAGCGTAAATAAATAGTTGTTTTTGAATAATATCTTGTTTGACATTTAGCTAACTAAACACGGAAGTATTGTGGAAAAAAACGCCATACTTTACGTGTGTTGGCCAATCAATTACCTGATGTCGAAAATATCGACACAAATAACTTGGAAAATTGTATTGATTACATAAGTAAAAAAAATCGAAGTATTGGATGCAATGTGCCGTTCAAAACCAAAAATGGACAGTTAATATTCTGATTGGTTGAATGTGATGGAAGAATGCGACCTTTTGGGATCCACGCAACGTACAGAGGGAGTCCAGGAGCAGCTACAAGAGATGCCGTTTTCAAATAATCGACACAGGAAGAATTTCGCGGACTGTAGCAAACGATCAAAACGTAGAATATTAGCAACTCTATTAAAAGTAGACGATTCTGCCGTAAATTCTTTATTAAATAACTCCGATTTTAATAAGTTTTTTTGAAAATATAGATTTTTGTAAATATTATGTGCTGAAATTTTTATTAATGTAAAATGACTACAGCCATGCTTTATTTTTAATAAACCGTTACTTATTTGTACATTTAGTTTTATATTTTTTGTCTTTCACTATGTATTTTTGTGATAATTAACCCGATTTTAAGAAATTATAAGGTTTTGATGTGTTTATACTAAGCATCATTGTTTTATATTTTTTTCCTATTTTATTCAACTAATAAACTATATATTTCAATAGAACTGAGTTGTATTTTTTTCTGAAATTAGTCATTCTTATAAAAAAAAAATTTTTTGCTATGAATGTTTATTACAACGGCAAAAGGCTATGACCGCCCCTCTTTGGAGGCGTGACCACCGTGCATGGGTTAGATGTTCATTCATGCTTCTAAAACGTACACGGAATAAAAAAGCAGCAGCGTAGGGGAGGGTTAGGTTTTTTTTTTTAGGGTATAGATACAAACAACATACAGCAAAAATACAAGTACAAGAATAACATAAAATAATAATTGAAGTAATGAACATATATAACAAAATTCCAACCAAAATTGGCAATAAGAGGAAAATCCCAACCCAACAAAACTGATAGCGCTTATTTTACAGAAAAGAGAAACTTACAGTAAAATATACAAAGGAAGATAAAACTTAATAACTATAAAAATTACAAGTGGAAGGGATGCAAGTCCGAGAAATGAGAGATTTCCATTTTCAAATTAGAATAATGTTTTTGAAAAAAAATATTAAGATTTTTTTCAAGCTTACCTTAAGGAATGTTCCTCTAAAGTTTTGCAGTCTGGCTTTGAACACGTCTAAAACATTTATGTTTTGTTTTTTTTTTTGTAATTACAGTTTTTTTTGTGTCTTTGGCACTAATTATTTGCTGTATTAGAACACTGGACTATCATAAAAAGAGGTCAGTTAATATGCATGTTTATATTTTCTTAAATAAAAATACAGTTATTAAGACGCTTTTGTACTATTAACTCTAACATCAGCGTCAATATTGTCATTAATGTGAAGAATTGGGACCTCATTCAAATAATGTGAAATAAATTACTTTCAAAACTTTCAAGATGATGACTCTAATAATAGTTAATGATTATGTCGTTAGATGGTGTATTATGCACATTATTTTTACAACATTTAGTACCTAACTGTGGACTTTCTCGTGTCAAGAACTATGACAAGTTGACCACTAAAAGCGGCTCTAATACTGATAAATTGTATGTTTAACCCTTTCTCGTAGAAAAATTATTCATATGCAGCATTTAAAAAAATCAGAGATATAATCTGCATTTGGTGAACAAATGTAGTGCCTATTAGGTGCGCATAAGGAACTGGTGATTATTTTATTGATTTATTTAGTCGTACAAAGATACATTTCTAAAAAAAATAAAATTCTAATTTCATGACGCCATGAGCCCTGTGTTGAATTGAGATGCAACAAAATGGAAAGTGGAAGCACATATTTTATTTAAGAATACAAAAATAACTATTGTTACATTAACAATATTTTGAGTTTGTTGGACAAATTGTTGGATTTTTGTATACAAGGACTGGATTCAACTCCCTGGGGAGCTGTTTATATTAACATATTACAACAGAGATGAAGAACATTTTAGAGAAGGTAATATAGAAGGTATGTTTATGCTCGTAATTCATTTTTAAATCTAAAAGTAAGGCTAAGCAATAAGCATGTTATTATGGGTGCTTTAAAAAAAATGTATATGTTTTCTTTTTTGTATATGTATATATCTTCAAACATAATATATTAACATATTACAACAGAGATGAAGAACATTTAAGAGAAGGTAATATAGAAATCCAGGCATCTACAGGGCTTATGACCTGTCAATGGCTGGTTTAAGTGGCCACTTAACACACTGTAACATTCACCATTTTGCCTATGTTTGAACATTTCAGGCGTTGCCTAGTATGTAGGTGAAATAATTCAATTAGATGAATCTCACCCGCATAAATAAAGGTTTCAGCTCTTTAACTTCACAAACATCAACAAATGGAAGAATTGAAGAAATATGGATGTTCAAACATAGGCAGAATGGTGAATGTTACAGTGTGTAAAGTGGCCACTTAAACCAGCCATTGACAGGTCATAAGCCCTGTATATTGCTTAGACTTATATTTTACCTTCTCTTAAATATTCTTCATCTCTATTGTAATTTGTTCAATGTTTTAGATAACGCGAACACAGCAACCAGAAGAACCAGCAGAACCTACATCTAGAAGTTTCGAAAGGTTTGAACAATTTGGACAAACTCAAAATATTGTTGATAAATTACCTGGTCCATGAAGAAGTATAGAAATTGAAAAAATAATATTTTCAGGCGTTCCCTAGTATGTAGGTGAAATATTCAATTAGATGAATCTCACCCGCATAAATAAAGGTTTCAGCTCTTTAACTTCACAAACATCAACAAATGGAAGAATTGAAGAAATATGGATGTTCAAACATAGGCAGAATGGTGAATGTTACAGTGTGTAAAGTGGCCACTTAAACCAGCCATTGACAGGTCATAAGCCCGTAGATGCCTGGACTTCTATATTACCTTCTCTTAAATGTTCTTCATCTCTGTTGTAATATGTTAATATTGTTACATTTCGGTGAATTTTGATCAACATCCGGTCAACACGATTAATAGTAGGTATATAAACCCATGAAAGGTCTCGCAGCTGTCTGCTGTGGTGGTCTCTTCCCTTAAGCTAGGGTTTCCTAGGACAGCGGTGCCCGTATCTTAACGGCCGTAGTGAACGGTGATGCGGTGGACAGCCGTCGTAACGGTGACTAGAGAGTGGTTTCCTATAAAAACGGTGTTGATAACACCACTCTCTAGTCACCCCTACGATGGCTGCCTACCGCATCACCGTTCACTACGGCCGTTAAGATACGGGCACCGCTGTCCTAGGAAACCCTGGCTTTAGACAAAATCGAAACTTGTACACTTCTCCTGAAATGGCTTTCATTTTGGCGAAATTTCAAACATTGAACACTCCTGGGGCTACAACGGAGATTTTTTCTGAGCGAAATTTATGGTGATGAAGATACATTAAATTTTATTTAGATATCTTTATTAAATAAAATGTCCCATCTATTGATTTTTGTGAAGTACAAGATGATATTAAGATTCACCAAAAAATACACAAAAAAATATTTTTAAATGATACTCAGTCCTATTTTCTTTAAACATTTGATTTGTGTGAAACAACCAACTCAAATAATTGAAAAATCAGTAGGCAGTTTCTAAGTTAAATCCTTTTCCCCCAAGGAAAATCCAGTCCTAAACCTCTCTCTTAAAAGTGGATTTAATCCTTGAGAGCTTTTATGTCTGAATCAGTGCAGGCCATCACTGGATTTAACTTACTAAGAAGATTTTTAGATATTTCCAAAAAGGTGGAGAATCGTTTAGGGAGGGGAATGTGGAATTCAAGGCATTTTCTGAACGGATCAATCCTTTTTTAACAATTTTCACCTGAAAGAACTTTTTTATTTATTTGATCTACAATGAAAAATAATCATTGAAAACAGAAGTTACGAATGATGAAATCAGGTGAGAGTGTAAATCTGCGTCAATTATAATTGATAAGATTAAGAAAGGGTGTCTGAGATGGTTTGGTCACAAAAAACGAATGGACGACGGAAGAATGTTAAAACAAGTTTATATGGCAAAAATGAACGGTAATGTGAGACGAGAATGACCAAGGAAGACGTAACATGATCGGATAAACCAACATCTTAAGTCTGGTCCTGTCAAAAGCAGATAGAAACGAAGGGCATGTACGACAAGATGTATAAATGTCGAAGAAGCGAAGAATATATGCCAGGATAGACGTGTGTGGCGGTCCATTCTCTCTGCCGACTTCTTCGGGGAGATGGCGTGATGGCAGTAGTAGTAGTAGTAAAAACAGAAGTTTTTTTACATAAATAATGACGTACTTATTTTTTCATCAATTGCATGTAAACTTTCATAAAATAAACATAAAAAAGTGTATATTTTTAAATAGAAAAAAATATATGAGTTAGTCTGAATAAAATGAACAGTGTTATCAACGGAAATATTTTTTTTTAATGTTATAAAAATATTATTAAATGTTCGACCACAAAGTTAATGCATTAAATAAACTAAAATTATAGTTGCAAAATTAAGTCACGTAAAACAACTCATTTTTAACGTTTTGTACAAAACGCAACAATTTAAAATTAGACTATTTTTAACATTATTTTTAGTTATATAACTGGCTCTAGGTTTAACGTAATTAAAAAATATATTTAAAAGATACATTTACTATATTGTCGGCCTCATGATGTAATGGTCAGCGCATTTGCCTACCATACGAGAGGTTTCGGGTTCAATTCCCGACATGGTTGATATGAAACATTTTTTTAAATGGGTGTTTTCACACCAGAATGTTTCCTAGTCCCTAGACCTGAAGCGTAAGACTGATCATCTTACCTTCATGTAACAAAAATGATCAAGATCCGCAACGATTAGTGTACCAATGCAGTGCCCTATGCACTATTAGGTGCGGAAAAGGAAAATGATGATGATTTATTACAAACAAAGAAGATATTTTTTTGTGACTATTAAGAAGAACATTCGGTTAGAAAGGGTTAATGACAGGAAATAATGTTATCAATGTTTCTAAACTTTCTTTTAAGGGACATATGGCTGAATTGCCGCTTTCCCAACAACATTAAACATTAATTTAATAATAGCCCTTTTGTACATAACATTTGCACATATTAAATCCTTCTGGGGAACTGGTAACAAGACAGACATAACAAGAATACAAAGACAACAAAATAAAATTCTTAAACTAACATACAACCTACCCTACCTGACCTCTACGACTGAACTGTACAAAAAAACACACCAGTTTGACATAAACTACTTGACTAAAATTGAGACCTTAAAAATTGTGCACAAAATAACGCTGGGACATAATATTAGTCAAAAATGCTGACATACTCAAATATAACACCAGACAACAACAACAACACTATCATATTGAAAAAGCAAAGACAAACACGGGACAGTCGAAAATACTACATAATGGACTTAAACACTACAACGAACTACCTTACTACTTGAAAACTTTTACTGGAGAAAAAATTCAAATCAATCTGAAAAAGCACATGATGACTGAACTAACTAGACTAGACGAGACATAAATGACTTGACAATATGAAATTTCTAATGTAACCCTAACGGGTTTTTTAAAATTGTAAATATTTTTTTTTTTAATAATTTTTTTTTTAAAAAACCCTCCCTGAACAAGACTCCCAAAAACAAGAATCAAAGCAATTTAGAACAATCTGTACCATAAAAAACTAAAAGATGTTACATGTACAAATTATATATCACTTTTTTACATCCAATATTAGGTATAATACTATCACTACTAAATAGAGAGACATTTTATATATTTTGAAACATGCCTTATTAACTCTTAAAAGACTGTGGTAAATAATCCCTTTGCGCGTGATGATGTAACATCGTGTTACCACTCGTAAAAGACGAAATATTCTAAAGTTCAGACATTTGAAAAAAAACATGAAGACAGACTTTTAATAATTCCTATTCCATAATTTATTTTATATATTTATTTATTTCATTTTATTAACATAATCGGCAAATCTGCCTTTTACAGACATTTATAATATTAACATATTTGGCTAAATATATTATTTTTTTTAAACGTGAATTTTAAAAACAAGATTTATAAAAAAAAAAATTAAACCAAAAATTATACAAGATTTATATTTTAAAAAAAATAACCTAAAAATTATACAGCATATTCAGTAGAAAGTTTAAATAATAAAACATTCAACAGTAAAACAACAAGAAAATCATAAGTAATGTTTCACACAGCTGGCAAAGTGAACAAAAAACTGTACATATATATGTATATATATATATTATGGAATGCATGAATAAATAAATATAATTACCATTCACCATCTTTGAAAAAGATCAAAAGGTTTGTTCTATAGGAACAATACCCTACACTAAATATATCAGATATGTGGGAATAACTATTGCCGAGTTCATGAAGTCTATTTAATACGGCATTACAAGTATACACTGTCCGTGAATTGTTGCTACAAAACGGTGGCACCTGTCTAGTCATTCTTCCAGGCACCCTGAAGTTGATGAGAGATAATAGTTCAGGGCAATCCCATATTGAATTTACAATTTTGAATAAATTTAAAAGGTATATAATTTATGCGAATAAACAGATAATTTAGCCCTGTTATAGCAAAATAAACTCAAAATCACAAATACGCTGCTCATGTTACGCGCGTGCGTCTCCCATCACTGTCATCAACTGACTGAAGACTGAATCTCTTTACTTCTTCATGGACCAGGTGGTTGTTGATTAATCCACCTGGTCCATGAAGAAGTATAGAAATTGAAAAACTATCATTTTCAGGCGTTGCCTTGTATGTAGGCGAAATAATTCAATTACACGAATCTCACCCGCATACATAAAGGTTATGGCTCTTTAACTTCACAAACATTAACATATGAAAGAATTGAAGGAATGTAGATGTTCAAATATGAGCAGAATGGTGAAGGTTACACAGTGTGTAAAGTGGCCACTTAAACCAGCTAATGACAGGTCATAAGCCCTGTAGATGCCTAGACTTCTGTATTACCTTCTCTAAAATGTTCTTCAGCTCTGTTATTATATGTTTATATTAACAGCTCCCCACGGAGTTGAATCCAGTCCTTGTCCACAAAAATTTGGACAAACTCAAAATATTGTTGGAAAATTGTAATTGATGTGAATGTACATTTTTATATTTCAAACAATACTTTTGCTACTCCGAGCCAGTGAAGTAGCTACATCCACAAAAAAAAAAAAAAATGTAATGTGTACATTTTGTGTGCTATGTATATATTTTTATTTATTGTATTTCTGTTTGATTTAGTAAATGGAATAATGAATACTTTGTACAAATATCTGAATAAAAACACATTAAACCTTAATATCTAATAACAGTGTATTACCGTTGCGTCATTTTGGCATAAATCTTATGATTTAAATACTTTATATAAATATAGGTTAAGTATTCAAAAGGTTATAAATTAATTTGTGTAAAATTTCTTAACATTTTTCTTTATTTACTATTTTTTTTCTCATGTATCTCTTTAATAATGTATAAACTTATATGTATGTATATGTATGCGTGTAATTTTTCATATGTAAATTTTTAAATATTTTTTCTATGTACCATATACCTATGTTGGTACATTTCCTGATTTTTACTTATTATTGTATCTTTTAGCTTTTCTTATGTTATCTTTAATTTTAACTAAATTTACATACTCATGTTTCACTGCTGCACTTAAATGTAATTTCTAAAATATGTAAAAGCCCATTGGGCGTGTAAGTTGATAAATAAAATAAATATAAGTATAATTATGGCGGGGTGTCGCGTTAAATTGATTTAGAAAAGCTTAGAAAGTGAAAGAGGCTTCAGAAAGGGACACGCCTAAAACTTGTATGTTAGCACAATATTATGGTACCCAGTACCCACATACTCGTATATACGGCTGTACAAATCAATATACTGTAGTGGTAACATTTCAAGTATCTTCGTCGGTAACCTATAATTGAATATATTTAGAAGTAAAAATTGAATGAATATTCTGCTTTTCATGCAACAACAACAACAACAAACCATCACGCCGTTTCCCTGTAGGGGTAGGCAGAGAGGATAGAACGCCATAACACTCTATCTTGGCATACAGACCTCGCTTCCTCTACATTCATACATCTTCTTATGCACGCACGCCGATTATTCCTACTTTTGACATGTCCATCTTCAAGTATTTGATGGACTTGATCGTGCCATGTCTTTCTCGGTCTTCCTCGTTTTCTGCATCCATCAACATTTGCATCGTAGATCCTTTTAGCCGTTCTTTCGCTGTCCATTCGCTCTACATGTCCAAACCAACGCAGCACCCCTTTCTTAATTCTGTCAATAATGCATGTCTCAGCCTTACACACTTCACGGATCTCGACATTTGTGCACCTATCATACATCGTTTTACCACACATTCGCCTAAGGGATCGCATTTCGACAGCATTCAGCCTACTTTCATCATTATTTTTCCAATTCCATACTTCGCTCCCATACATTAGCTTTTCATGCAGAAAACTTAATTTTACTTTGTAGATAAAATTTAAAATAAATATTAACCTCCAATTGTAATCGGGGCCCTGGAGAATATCGCCTGCTAGCAGTCTCGCCTTATCCCAAGTCAATCCAGCGCCCCTTAAAAAAGTCCAAAGATAATCATCGACGGCCTTTCAGGACAGCGTGAGCCCGCAGATTTAAAGAAGAGGCAACTTGGATTTAGGTTATCCTGATTCATGCGCAGCAACTTGTCCAAGCCAAGTCCACCGCCGCATCCTCAAGACGCTCGTTATAGGAGGCGGCTGCGTCCGTTTCGGACTTAAAAGTTAGTTATAAAATCGAACCACCGTATTCCATGTATTTTCCTCAATTACTTACTCTCAAAACTCAGAAGTTTGGTGTTCTGAGCTTTGGTAAGGTGCCAAGATTGGCACCCTTATAGGAGTATTGGCATTATTCGAGAGTTAAATAATCGGCATTTCGTTTTGACAGAGTATAGACTAGAGTTCCAGACAACACGCATCGTGTTGAAAGTTGGTTTGCGAACTCTGTGCATAGAAAATACATTCTGTTATCGCATTATTAACATTATAAGTGCTTACTAAGAACGTGTAGTTAAATCATTGATTCTACACTGAAATGTTTTATAAGTAATTGTTTATAAGCTGGAAATTTCATTAGAAATACGTCACCTATGTCTGAATTTTTATTGCCCAGCGTATGTAGCTGATTTAGTAGAGAATCGCTAGAATATATTTCCATATGATTGTTGCAATTATACAGTTAACACGCCTAGTCCCTTTCACCGGTACTTTAAAATTAATCAGTAAATAAGGTTCTAGCCTGTCCACTATTTTTTTATTTTTTTTTTAGAAAGAAATATTTCCGCTCTTATAATTTACGCAAATATTTTATTTTAAAGGCCATTTTCAACGAGTTGTAAATAACGCACTATTAGAAAATGGTAATCAAGTTGGGGTAGAGTGGGATTCGAACCACGGACCTTTGATCCGTGAGTTCGAGACACTAGCCACGGGACCACAACCCGATTCTGAATTAACTATTTAAAAAATATATATATAAATAACCGGTAGGTTCTACTGTCACTTGGATTAATCAAATTCAAAATATTTACATGTTATAAATCCATAGAAATATTATAAATGCGAAAGTGTCATTGTTTGTGTTTCCTTCGCGTCTCAACGGAGCGACCGATTGACACATTTTTTTGTATAGGGATAGCAATATCTTTATATATATATATAAATACTCGTATAATTCCTCCGTATGTGTGATGTCATTGAACCCCTCCTAAACGGCTTAACCGATTTACGTGTGGTTTTCAGAGAAATATAGATCTTAGCGCTGCGCGTGTTCGTAGATATTAAAATCTTCAATCTAATATGTAAAAAATAACTAAGGAGCATAAATGTTTTATTCATCGATCTACCAGGGTTGCATTCGAGGAAAATGCGTTTACAAAAATGGAAAGATGTTTTTTTGTGTATTAAAAAAGTTTGGTTTTGAATGTTTACAAACAGCATTTGTTTTTCGTCAAGCTTAATCAGATCCTTTCCTTAAATTCCTTATAATCTCGACCCACTTATTTCTTTTAACTGGATTTTTAGTAATACTAAAATAATATCAAATTCAACACATTTTTATAAATCGTTTTCCTGCATAAGTACACCCCTCTGTTGGTGAGAAGACCGGAGTTTGATGTTTGCAAAATGAATGCCAAATTTTAAAAAAATAACCTTTTTTTATGTGTTGGATTTCAACCATAAACAAGTACCTAGGTACCTATTTAAATTCAATATTTGAATATTAATAATTTTTAGTTTTGGAATTTAATCACAAACAAGTACCTAGGTACCTACTTATCAATGAAAAGTCTTTTTTCAAGCTAATAACAGGTAAGCCAACGTTCGGGCAGGACAATGTCTATCCGGTCCGCTAGCTAATCAACAATGAGCAACATAATTTAAAAGTAAGTAAGTGATAAGGTGGGATGTCAAAAATAATCAATTTGAAATTAATTATTTTAATTTTTATAATTGACTAGCTTAATCTATAATTAGTTTAGTTTACTTTTCGTTTTAGTTTTCATGTAGGATTTTGGATTTGTGAACAGAATAACGACGCTGCGTCGCCATAGACTAACGGACCGTCGTATTTTTTTATTGCTATAGTTGGAGGACTGGCAACCGATACAAGCTATTTTCTCGCCCGAAAAAATAGATCATTCCACTGGGAAATATCTTATTGCCAAACGACAAACGATGATGTCGGCCTCATGGTGTATTGGTCATCGCGTTTGCCTTTCATTCAAGAGATCTCGGGTTCGATTTCCGACATGGTTAAAATGAAATATTTATTTAAAAAGGTGTTTTTACACTAGAATATTTCATTGCCCCTGGACTAGTACCTGAAGCATAAGACTGATCGTCTTGCTTTTATGTAACAAAGTGATTTAGATACGCTGCAATTGGTGTGCAGCTGTTTATATTAACATATTAAAACCGAGATGAAGAACATTTTGAGGCTTTGCCTAGTATGTAGGTGAAATAATTCAATTAGACGAATCTTACCCGCATAAATAAAGGTTACAGCTCTTTAACTTCACAAACATCAACAGGTGAAAAAATTGAAGGAATATAGATGTTCAAATATGGGCAGAATGGTGAATGTTACACAGTGTGTAAAGTGGCCACTTAAATCAGCCATTTACATATCAAGAGTATAAGTATTTGGGTATTTTTATTAATCATAATTTTAAATGGGATCGTCATATATTTAAACTTTGTGATCGATTGTGGACTCTTGTGAGTACTTTTTATAAGTTATCTTTTATTTTGCCTAAAATCACTCTTAAAATTATTTATTTTTCTTTGGTAGAATCAATAATAAGATATGATATAAAGTCGTGGGGACATTCGACTAAAACTAATATTAAAATGATCCAGGGTCTACAGTATTCTATAGTTAAGCGAATTGTACCTGCAGAGATTTACGAACAAAGAAGTAATAATGATCTCCGGTACAAAACAATCAAAACTCTGCCTGTTCGAGGACTACTGTGGCTTTGCATCATTTTGGAACAATGTAATAGTAATACATTTAAGTTTCCTCTCAAACATATCTATAATACACGCTTCACGTCTAATGATGGCTTGGTAGTCCCAAAAGTATGGAAATAGAACTCTTAAATATTTAGCACCTAGATTTTTTAATTTATTACCAAAATAACTTAAATTTAACTCACATTGTAACAAGAGCAAAATAAGAGAGTGACATCTCGATCAAGAGTTTATATATGAATAGTAGCTTAGGTGTAAATATTTTAATTTTTCATATATTTTCTTGTATTTAAAAAATAAATTTACATATTATTATTTGTATAAACGTGTTTATTCTGATTTTTCCGGCTGTTAATTTTTATCTGTTATTCATTGTTTTTATAAATGTAAATAATATTATTAAGTTAGTATAAATATAATCTTCACCAACAAGCTACAAAAAGTGGCTTGGTGGGATTTTAGTTTTAGTAAATATATAGCAACTGAAATGTTTTTTAAATTGTAAAAATGTATAATTATACTATTAAAATAAAATAAAAAAAATAAAAAAATAAACAAAAAAAAGCCCTGTAGATGCCTGGACTTCTATATTACTTTCTCTTAAATGTTCTTTATATCTGTTGTAATATGTCAATATAAACAGTTCCCCAGGGAGTTGAATCCAGTCCTTGTCTACAAAAATTTGGCGGCCTCCGTGGTGTAGTGGTCAAGACGCTTGACTCACGCACGGAAGGTTCCGGGTTCGATTACCGGTGAGAACACAAAAAAAAGTGATTTTTCTCAAGCCTGGGTGCTCTGTGATGTAATTTACCACTGTAATTAGGCCTCCTGGCCTGTTGTGGTGCGCCGGGATTCAATTTAATAAATTTGTAAAAAAAATGGTTACTGTATTTAGGTCAAGAAAAATCGGAAAATTTACTCAAAATACATTCCTAAATAATTAATTAACATTGTAAAACTATATGGTACATTAACAAGTAGGTAGTAATTTTATTGATTATTTTTTGCATAAAAATGTCTACCTTAAAACAGGTTGTACCTAGTTAGGCAGAGTAGACATGATCCAGAAAAATCTATTACCTAAGTGTTTATGTAGTAGATAAAGTTATTACACAATATTATTTTTGGTATGTGTATATATATTTACATATTTATACACACACAATTCTGCAGAGTCATCTGCAGGCGATTACTAGTAATTAATTTAACTCGGATAGAGTCTTAGCTACATAAATAAAGTAATTTGCTTTAATACTTAACCTCAATATCAAATACATAGATGGCGCTCCAAACGCGCTAGCGAAAGCTTTCCTTGTTTCATGACATATATACAAAAACCAAAAAATGTCACCGATATGGATATTCGCTAATAAGCGGAATGGGGAATGTTGTAGAATTCTACATAAAAGTGGCCACTTGAACCCAACCTATGACAGGTCATAAGCCCTGTAAACGCTCGAATATCCATAATCTTGAAAACAAAAATTCTACCCATCTCTGTAGTGATATAAATAATGATAAAGTTATTGTTATTTTTGTTAATAAACTTTGATTATTATTATTATTATTGTTTTTATACGCACAAAATGGACTTGGCACGGTTTTGATTTGAAACGATAAATCAAGGCAGGCACTTGGAATAATGTTTATAAAACATGTGCTAGACCACGTGCTTGCCTTTATGAGAGAGTTTAATCCGTCGGGTAATGAGGAAGAGAATTAGCATTGGCGTTGTTTTTTTTGTTTTTTTTTGCACCGCAACAAGCCAGGAGGCCTAATTACAGTGGTGAATTACAGTAAACATTAAGGCTTGGGAAAATCACATTTAATTATTATGGTCTCGCCGATAATCGGACCCGGAACCTTCCGCGCGTGGACCGAGTATCTAAGCCATTACACGACGAAGGTCGCCTTATATTGTTTTATAATATCTGTACCTCAGAGGATAAAACACTTTTTACCGCTTAACGAAGTCCCCTTTTCGTCACAAAAATGCTTTTTTTAGATGAAATATAAACCTGGGCCTCGATTATGATGGGAATTTAAAGACGTCATACCTGCTGCACCTTGACGGTATAGTTGAAGATAAATTCCCTCTAGCGATTATAAAGATATACTACCGACCCTCCACCTTCAAATTTTGGGTAGGTACATCGATATGAATCAAGAGGAAGCGTACGTCACGGTACAAATATCTACGCTCTAAAATGACATAGCTTCAGTATGACGTCATAGTTGAAGATAAAAGTCTCCCGACCGACTACAAAGGTATAGTATCGATACCCCCCATACATCAATTTATACCGAGGAGTCCAGGACCCCTCGATACGTTTATCTACGCATTTAAAGTGTCAAAAATTTTGTTCCACAGAGCACTTTTTCCTTTAATTATGATTTATGAAAAATTTAAATCGTTTTGAGGTTAGCGCTTTTTTTCTTAAAAGCCTATTCAAAATATTAGAGAGAAATAAGTATGTTTTGAAGTCGAATTGAATTCCGACATAACTGTCACTTTAATAAAACGAACGCCTAGATGTGAAAGTAATATCGCTAGGTTCTCTCATATCAACAAATGAGAGTATCTTAGCGTCAGACACAGATTATATGCGTCAGAAAAATATTTTAGTTATTATATTTTTCCATCTGTTTTACTATCTTTCCGAGTGTATGTATCGAGACGTCATAGGAGCCGACTTTGTAGTCGATCAGCACAGATTGATAGAAACATACAGACGATCGCTAAGCGTACCGTCTTGGCGATTTCCAAAACTCATGCAAAATTCATGTTCAAGCGAGCATTTTTTGCTTGAATTGGGATTTATTGGAGTTTATAATCGCTTTAAAGTGAGCACTTTTTATTAAAGAAGCCTGTTTAAAATATAAATAAGAACCATTTTAAATTTTAATGACGTTAGGAACGCGGACTAATTGTTTGCATTCATTCCATTGGCTTGTTTCGATCATATGATGTCGATACGACAAGTAGGTAGAACATACCGAGGTAAGACACAGATAGTACATAAGTTAAGTATACCGTCTCGATATATACAGATGAAGATAGCGTTCATAATCGAGGCACTGAAGTCATCTTTGTTTTAATGCAAAAAACTAGTAGTAAGTACCCTATGCGTAATAATTCGATCCCGCTTATAGAGATGCTCTTTCGCTCTATTGAACATCATTCGAGTTGATAAATATCAAATGCAGGTAAGTCCACAACGATCCACTATAATAGTGTCCATGTGGACCTACTTGCTTCTGAATTGAAACAGAGTTTTTTTAGTGTTTTATAGTAATACTAACTGTATTGCCGCATTCGTATCAACGGCCTTTGGTAAAAAGCAATATAATGTAATTGCTCCAAAAATATTTCATGATTTATTGCAAAATATAAAAGACTCAAAATGTAAAACAAATATTAAAATAAAAATAACTGCACATATAAATAGTGTAGCGAGAGATTTTAAAAAAAATATATGTAAATAAAAAAACGTAGTACTTTATATAATTGGTACACATATTATTTATATTTTTATGTAATTCATTGCTTTATAATTTATTTATTTTTTATATTTAATACTATAGTATTTATGTTTAAGTAACATGTATTCTGGCACATACAGAGTGTTCACTTAACCCTGTCTCATCCGAAACCACGATGATCAGTATGAGCAAAAAGACATATTGGCACATTAAAATATTTTTTTAGAACGAATAATTTTTTTTTTTAATAAATATCAAAAAAAGCAAATGGTTGCTTACTTCTGCATGGGAGAAACGAAGAGGAGGGAGGGGAGAGTCTGAGACTGCGCGGCGCTCCCCTCACTTCTCCCCTGCAGAAGGTGGGAACCATTTGTTTTTTTAAATATTTTACTTTTAAAACTTTTCTTTGTTCTAAATATTTTTTAAATATGCTAATATGTCTTTTTGCCCATACTGATCATCGTGGTTTCGGATGTGACAGGGTTTAAAGAACACCTGTATGTATGCTTTATATTTGTATAATTACGATTTTTAATTTCTTACATTTGATTAGCTAGGCATTTATAATTAAGTATTTTTAGTTTTTTTATGTTATTGTTTTGTATAGGACTACTTATGCTCTAAAAGATAAAAAAATCTCCATCTTAGAACAGGCTGAACCATGTTAGATGGGGACTATCATAAACAGAGAACACTCCGTTTTAATTTTATATTAATTAGTTTTTTACAGATTCCCTGTTATTAAATATGTATGATTATTTTATGCAATAAATTTATAAAATAAAAAAAAATAAAAATAATAAGGACGTGTTTTAATTTGAACAGTACTGAAATGATCATATTTTTTTCTCTTCATTTTATAGAACAAATATTTTTTTATAATTTAGTGGAAAATATTAACTGGCGTTTAATATTTATTAACTCATTTGACGTAAATTTTGCAAAGTCATTTTTAACAGATGTATGCTTTAAAGCATTTCAAAGCATGTTAATGGTTTGCTTATAATTTTATTTGCTTCCCGCATACAACAGTGTATTTTTAGCAACACTTAGAATTTTTATTTTTTACTAGCGTATCTTAAAAAAAAGGTTTTCTGTCTGGGTATATTAATTTATTTCAATGTTTTAAAATATGTATGTGTATCATGTCATCATTGTATAGACACGTATTTTTAAAATATGTTTTCTTACTAGTTATATGTAGGAATATGTATTTGAATGTACTAAATGCTATATTTTATTCTTCTATCTATTTATTTTTTTTATTTTTTTTTATTTATTTCTTAAGTTAGCTTATATTAAAACTAATATAAACTATTATGTACATTTACATAATCTATATATATTTACATTTCCTTACAGTAACTTATACATTTATTTTTAAATTCTTTCAGACACTTTTCATTCTTCATACATTCAGGCATCTCATCATACATTTTTAAACCCTTATACATCAAACAATCTATGTACCATACTTGTAAAAGCCCTCCGGGCGTTTATGCGAATTAAATAAATAAATCAATTAAGATTAGCAAATTACATCAGGGATGGAGAATATCTTGAATAAGGGAGTATGGAAGTCTAGGCATTTACAGGGCTTATGACCTGTTCTCTCAGACTAAAACATTGTAATGAAACCAACTGGTCCAAGAAGAAGTTTAAAATTGGAAAATTATTTTCAGGCGTTGCGTAGTATGTGAAATAATTCAGTCAGATGAATCTCTTTACAACAATAAGGGTTTCAGCTCTTTAACTTCACTAAAATCAACAAATGGAAGAATTGAAGAAATATGGATGTTCAAATATAGGAAAAATGGTGAATGTTACACAGTGTGTAAAGTGGCCACTTAAACCAGCCAATGACAGGTCATAAGCCCTGTAAATGCCTAGACTTCCATATACCCTTATTCAAGGTATTCTCCATCCCTGTTGTAATTTGTTAATCTTAATGACTCCCGATGGGGTAAAATCCAGTCTTTTGTCTGCGAACATTTGGACAAACTCAAATATTGTAATAAATCAATTAAAATTAATCAATTTAAATTGACCACCTCTCGTCCTCACCTTCTATTTCCTTTTTCCTGTTATAAATAATGTAAAATCCTATATATTTCCCATATAAAATCATGTTTTATTTTTCATTCCTCTTTGTCCATGGGAATGAAGAATGGAGTTATGTGTGTGAAATGCAAAAGTCCTGGACAAATGTTTTCAACTCGATAGCTGTTCTTAGATAAAATTCCCGAATAAGAAAATCGAGTGGAGGTAAGACCGCCTCTTTGTGTAGAGGTTGGCGATTTCGCCTACCATTCTTGAGGTCCTGGATTCGATCCCTAGCGGGATGGACTTGAAATTTAGACGGCGCCGTGGCGCAGTTTGTTGGACGGCCAACTGTGAAACTGGCGTCGCGGGTTCGATTCCCGCCAGTTGCAAGAACAAATCCAAGAAAGGTTTTCTTCTCAATCGTGTTGGGTGTTGTGGTGTATTTTCCATAACCCTTTTCCATACCTCCTCTTTCGCACCTGCTGACAAGCCTCTAAATAGAGGCTTAAGGGTTATTCCTTTCAAAACAATACAATTTAACCAACAATGTCATACATATGAAACAAGGGGTAAAAAAAAGATAAGATTACCAATGAGGAGAAAAACAGAATCTCAAAACGCATTGTACAAGGGATTGAAGCAAATAGAAGAAGTAAAGGAAATAGAAAAAATCTTAATATTTCAAATTAATTTATATAAAAATATGTTATTGAGAAATTTTGATAAAAAAGTTGTCATGTTATTAAAAGTTTATATTAGTTCTTAAGATGTTATAAAACTTAATAAATATTATTTTTTTTTTAATACTGATTTTAAATTTGAATCGGGTTGGGGTCCCTTGGCTAGTCTCTCGGACTTACGGCTCAAAAGTCCGTGGTTCGAATCCCACTCTACCCAACTTGATTCCCGTTTTATAATATTCAGTTGTTTACAACTCGTAAAAAATGGGCATCAAAACTAAATCTTTATTTAAATCATAAGAACGCAAATATTTCTATTCAATAAAAAAAAAAAATGTTTTTTAAAGCTGCGATATTTTATTGTTTCTGGACTGGCATTTTAAGAGTGTTATTGATAACTTTTCTTTCATGCAACAGATTATCAAACTAAGCTGCATTTGTTTTACCAATGCAGTGCTCTATGCACCACTGGTTGCGGAAAGGGGAATGACAATGATGTTTTTAAATACACATTTTTCTATTTCTTTATAATATTTTTTTATTTTTTCACAAACGCGCAACTTTAAATGCAGTACTAAACAAAAAAAATAACGCCCTTTATTTTATTTGTCGGATTGAATATATTGTCTTGAATTTGGCAATAAACCTACAAATACAATATAAAAAAATCTAATTAAAAATAAATGATTTAAAATCAAGACTTACCTTTTTTCCAAGGTTTTCTCACGAATTGCAAACGCACTTAACTTGGTTAATTATTTTATAAAAAACAACACAAATCAAGTTTTTTTTACAATTTAAACTAGACTATCGATAAAACACGCTTACCACTTACATCTAGACCAATCGATAAATTATTATACATGTATTATATATATTATCTTAATCACGACTAAAGAATATCGATAAACTAGTAGTCCGCTAGCTATTATTATGTTTTATTTCACAACACACACACTGACATTTAATTTAAAGTGCACCTTTCAATTATACGTCTATAATTTTGTTGCAACAATTAAATGCACATTGCTATTTTACAAAGGTATCTCATTTTTGTTACACTTCGCTGGTTATCAGTTTAACAAACACGCAAACATTAAGATTTCGGATTAAATCTCACAAAAATCACTTGTTCACATGGCGGATTCGGAGATCAATCAAAACAGGGGCGTTTTGTGTCATATTTTTATATCCCTCGGCGCTAATTTGACTGTTTTTAAGTTAGGAAACGAAAGATCGCGACGCGTCGATCCTCTGAGCGGCAGCAGCAACCCGGCCGGCGAAGGCTCTGTCTCAACTGGCTGTTGCCGCTGATAATTTGAACAAAATTGTTGAATCTGATTCACCTGTAGCGCCACTGTAGCGCCTGGCGGCAAGGTATCAAAGCTACAGCTGGACAAAATGTATTTTTACAATAACGTCTAGGCCCAAATTATTACAATGGAAGTTAGAAAAGTTATCTTCAATTGTCTTTAAGGTAACACCGAATTTCCTGTGCGAGTATTTGTATGAAAACTTGAAGTATATTCGTCGGAAACCTGTAATTGAACACATAAAAAAATTCTATATATAAATATTCTGTTTTTCATACGGAAAATTTAATATTATGTTACAGATTGAAGCTACTTTGTTATTTGGATAATATGTTACAATGGGAAGTTCGTTGTGTTAATTACTAATCTATAAAGTAAAATCTAATTTTCTGTCTGTAAATAAGTCTTATTTTGAAGTTTTTTATTTAAAGCATGTTTGATTACTTGTTGCGGACGAAAATATTTTTTTTATTTATTTTACTTTTTGTGCAAAGAATAAATTGTAAATTGGTGGGTTTATTGGCAAATGGCTATTTTTTCCAACCGACCAGTAAAATAAAAGTTTTATTTTTATAATTTAAGTTACAAAACGTATTCAGTAGAAAATAAAATAAAAATACTAAAATATATAAAAATAGAAATAACAGTATTTGTATATTAATGACCTTAAATAAATACTATAAACAATATTTTAAGTTTGTCCTAATTTTTGTAGACAAGGACTGGATTAAACTAAGAAATCTTAAAAATAAAATAGTTAAAAAGGAGGGGGCAGTCTGATACGCCGTCAACCGCAAAGCCGCGTCCCCCTTGCTTCTCTCCTGCAGAAGTAAGCAACAATTTGTTTTTTTTAAATTTTATTTTTATAAATTTTCTTCGTTCTAAATACTTTTTTAATATACCAATATGTCTTCTTACCCGTACTGATCATTTATTTATTTATTCGACACTTTATATACATATACAATATATATACATTATATGTATATATATTGTATATGTATATAAAGTGTGCCCTTATGGGCGGGCATATTGCCTTAAGGCAATTTCTTCCTACCTACCCAAACCGTTCAGTTTGAGAAAATTATAAATACACGGACATATTGAATCTTGCAATTTTTTACGAAAATTAAAAGCAAAGATTAACAAAAATAAATATACATAAAAAAAATTGACACTATACTATGAAGAGAGGAGAGGGGATAGGAAGGAAAAAAGAAGGATAAAGGAATAATTTAAATATTTAGATAGTGACATTTCAATCTTGACTTAAATGTAAATAAAGCATTAGTGGGTAGATTATTCCACAATCGAGCGGCTACTACTGGGAGGCAAGAAAATTAGAGCGATGACAGGGTATTAAAAGGGTTCTCTCGTTACTAGAACGAAGAGATAGTCCGTGTTGTGAAAGAGGTCATCGTGGTTTCGGATGAGACAGGGTCCAAAGAATACCCTGTATATTTTAAACATAAAGCGTAAATAAATAAATAAATAAATAAATAAATAAATCAAAAATGATGCGAGAACGATGTTCGAGTACCAATACAGTGTCCTATGCACCATTAGGTGTGGAAAGCTAATGGCGATGGCGACAATATGAAACAATATTTCAATATCCATCTTTTGCATATTGTCCTCAGAGGATACTTTGTGAAAAAGTGATCCACTAACCGAATCCATAAAATGAATTATAGAACAATTATGGCTGGTCGTGCGGGGTATAATATTTGCTTCGGGCGACAGTACTTGAACATCCACCACTCAAGAGCTGTCTGAAAAGTTTATCTCCGCATATCTACAGGTTAGTATTTCGTGCACTCGGACGGGTACAGTGCGAACAAGTTATGAAAGACGTGAAGTGAAGGGTGACGTTAGAATGAAAAATACTCAATCAAGACGACATTGGACTATTCTATAAAAATCAAACGGACGTATTAACAAACAATGACATAAACGAAGACCTTACTATGTTGACTAAATGGACTAACACAAATTTACTTACACTTAATGAAAAAAAATGCAATATTATCCATTTTAGTAGATTGTAATAACGTAATAAAATAATAGTTTGATTTTTCTTGAGTTGTATATATATGACGTAATAGAATTATACAATGAAAAAATAAGAAAACAATAACAAAGTAGCATGAAGAAAGCAAATATATATATAGATACATATAAAATAGAATTTATAACTAAGTAATATTCTCATCGGTGTTTATGTGTGTATATGTATGTTCATATGTATGTATGTATGTGTATATATGTGTATATATGTATATATATGTTTATATGGATATGTATGTGTGCATGTACGGGTATATATATGTATGGATATGGATGAGGATGATATAAAGATATAGACTTAGATATAGATATAGATATGGATATGTTAATAAATAATGTTTTTAATAAAATGCTTTGTGCCTATTAAATATGTATACACTTCTGTTTAAAATTTTGGTACTCCGCTTCTGTATTTATTTACTTTTTATCTTAAAATTGCGTTATCACCACTTATTTTTTGCTTTTTTTTTACATCTTCTAAATATTTTTTTGAAAGCATAAATTACATGTACTTTTTTTCGCTCCCTATATTTAAGTTAGTAGTAATTATTATTATAAAACCATGTAGGACTATCATATGATTAATTGTAAAGGATCTTTACCGACAAGCCATATTCATTGGTTTGGTGAGTCCTGTAAAAAAAATATATATATAATGTTTTAAAATAACTAAAATGTAATATTGTATGTAAATAATAAATATAAAAAAATAATAAAATAAATATTTGTTTTTTTTTATATTATATTTTTTAAGATTTTAGTCGTTCTAAAAATTTATTTGAATGTGCCAATATTTCTTCTTGCTCATACCGATCATCGTGGTTTTGGATGTGACAGGGTTTAAAGAACACCTGTATAAGAAAAGAATTTGTGACAACAGAGAAGGAAAACATTTTTGAGAAGGGAATATCGGGGACGCATCCGCGATAAAGTGACAGAAAAACCGTGTTCAAATATCTATTTATCAAACTTTTACCTCATATCATCTTAACGCGGGCGGGCTGCACCGGTATTTGTATACGAAATGAGCATAAGCCGTTCCTCGGTAACTGTTCGCAGTTAATGGCTAGAAGTTAGAACCAGTCGTGATCTGCAAATTATTATTTATTGCCAATTGCGCAACGCTTCACCTCCACGCTTTATGTTTACCTGTTACAGTTTGAATCGGATCATTACAAAAATCGGCAACGGTTACAGATCTTGTATCGGATCTCCGATCCCGGCGTATAATTCAAGATACGAGTACAATGTAGCGCGGAGGTGATAGCGGTGTTTATGGTCCAATATACAAAGGTTTTTTAAACCCTGTCACATCCGAAACCACGGTGATCAGTATATGCAAGAAGATATTATCATATTAAAAAAAAAAATAGAACTATTTTTTTTTTTTAATAAAAACCTTTGTTAGCATAAATAAACAATACATACAGTAAAAAAAGCGGACACTTAGGGTTGAACTTGCCAAAAAAGAGTCTAGCTCTTGTGTTTGGGAAGTTTACAAAATAACAAAAAAAAGAAACAAAAAATGCAAAATAAAATAAATGGAAAAAATTAAACACTTTTCAAAATTGAGAAAATATGACACTAAAAATTTTAAATAAAAACACAAAATTAATAAATTTATAAACACAGGCACATATTAAACATACATCTTTATTTTCAAAATACAGTTGATGTTAATTATGTCAAGAAGCTTTTCTTTAATTTTTGTCTGTAATTATCCGTAATTTATTTCTTGACGTAGATTTTGTGGTAAATTATTGGAAAGCTTCCGTCCTATATAATAAAATGATAAAAAAAAAAAAAAAAAAAACAACAAATATTTGCTTACTTCTGCATGGGAGAAGCGAGGAGGGCGCGGCCGTGCGGTTGACGGTGTATCAGACTCCCTCCTATCCCCTCCCCCCACTCCCCTCCCCCCTCCCCATTACCCCATCACACCAAAATTTTTAAGATTCATTAATTTCTAACTGCATATTCCTATAGAACAAATCAACTACACGTCTTTGTTAAACTTTTTGAATTTACCTACTCTGGAGGATTGCAGGAAAATAACTGACCTAATATTTTTATAAAAAATCATTAATTCTAAATTCGGTTGTTGCGATCTCCTGGATTTAATAAATACTAATATACCAATTCGTTAGAACTAGACAAAATAGTCTATATTATTGTCACCCTTCTCAAACCAACTATCTTTGTCACTCACCAATATCGCGTACACACAGACTAGGAAACGAATGCACCTCTCATATCGACATTTTTAACTCGAGTCTGTGTGAATTTAAATCATCTCTTTGTAAATATTTTATGATGTTCTATAGTAACGATTAACGAATTATTTGCAAAAGCTGCTTATGCTAATGATCTGGTGTTTATTCATTTTATATTTTTTATATACCTTTTGTATGCTGACATACATAGATGTTTGTAAATATATCTTGTTATTTTTCTTTTTCTTTTTCTTTTTCTTTTTATACCCACGTTTTTATATTGTTTTTAATTTTTCGTATATCAAACTAACTCATTATTTTGTATATTTTATATTGTAAAAGGCACTTGTGCCGTAAAATAAATAAATAAATATTGTCATTGATTCACTCTCCCCATGGCCCATTACTACATATGGTCCCTTACCTATTGTTAAGCTTAATAATTCGTCCTCATGTCGAATCGAATTAATAATCATACAATGTATAGGTCTAGGTAGGTGGGTAGGTAGGTACATTTTCGATTCATGTTATGTAGAATGAAGATAGGTTCCTACGTCTGTTTAATTAATTATTTACTTTGTTGGTTCAATCATAAATCAGAGTACTGGCGGGTTTATTACTTGGAAGCAATCTTCCAACCGTTCATAATACTCAGTTTAGTGAGAGAGATATAATTTGATATTAAAATTAACTGTGGTAGGCTGTTAGGTAGCAAGTGCTGATAATATATAATGCCGTGTAAGATTTATAATATCTAGAGAAATGTATTCAAATCAATTCAGGACATGCGAACAGCGACGTTTAAAAAAAAAAATACAACGAATTTGCGGTAAAACTTGTTACAAAGTAATAATAAAAGGAAAAATAATTAATGTAGGAATTTATTTGTAACGAGAAAACAAATTTTTGAAGATTTTTTTTAAACATACGTAGTGACATCTCTCGGCGACTTAAAGCGCAATGGTGTGAATCTCTGCTCATTTAATTTTGCTACTTATTTATAGATGTCTATGAACCAGAAATAGTTTTTACCGACAGAGCGATTTTTAGATATTGGTTATTCTACATGCCAATAGACGGCCGACAATATAACTTTTTTAATTTAACAATTTATTGTTACACTTTTTTCTCGACCCTTTTACATTGATTTCTTAAAACTTATCACTGTTTGAAATGTCATCACTTTTTGTTTTATTTTCTTCATTTTTATTTATTCGTGTTTTCTTTATTATTTGTTTATTATGTATATATATATATGTGTGTGTGTGTGTGTGTGTAAAAAATGCCAGAATACGCGTATATATATTAAAATATTTTTTATTTTTTTTATCAAAATAGATTATGTCTTTAACCTTACAAAGCGGAAAAAGGGTTACACATTTTAAGTATACTTATTGTTGTACATAAAATACCAACATTCCATTATTTATAAGGTTTTAGGTCATAATTTTTTAAGATTATATATCCTGTATCCCTCCAATTGCTGAATTTTGATTTTGACATTTTACGATGTATGGATTTGGTAAAACATTATTTTTAATCGAAAGTAATATTAATTACATTATTAAATGGTATTTTATTTTAAAAAATCCATGCTAAAGAAAGTAATCTGTTTTGTTTTCATTTTCTCTGACTTGTATTCTGATATTTATTTTCAAGAGCCATTGAACTTTGATTTAATCAGGACAAAGTTTCATCAAATTCACTCTTATAGTATATATTTTTGCACCATAACAGGCTAGGAGACCCAATATAGTGGTGAATTACTGCACAGAATACCCATGCTTGAAAAATGTGTTATTTTTAAAGTACTGAAGAGTACAGGAAAATAAATTTGTATACTTTCTGATATTAGAGTGAATTTCGATGCGTGATTTGCGAAATTTTGTGAATTGCGAAAATGGCGCTATATAAGTTATCCATAATAATAGTAAGGATTAAAGCAATTTCTAGTAGTATGTATTTGATAAAACTCTAAATCACATTGATTTAATTTTAAAAAGGAACTTTTTTTACCATATTATTTTGATATTGTCAATAACTAAATGTTTAGACCATTTATCCTTCAACATTCAGTACGGAAAATCCATTTAAATCATTTAAAGTTCATACATCGTCATCCTCATTCCCTCTCCGCACCTAATGGTGCATAGGGCACTGCATTGGTACACCAATCGCAGCCTATCTTGATTATTTTTGTTTCATGAAGGTAAGATGATCAATCTTACGCTTCAGCTACCAGTCCTGGGACTGTGAAATATTCTGGTGTGAAAACACCCTTTTCAATAAATATTCATATCAACCATGTCGGGAATCGAACCCGAGACCTCTTGCATGGTAGCCAAACGCGCTGACCTTTACACCACGAGGCCGACTAATTCATACAGACACTATTTACAAAATAAATTTCTTACAAATTTACAAAGAAAAAAAATAAACGAATTTGAAATGAACAAGTCACTCAGATACCAAAATAATATCTAAATTCTTAAATTCCACATAAGTCATGGTCAAAATAGTTTTGTTTTCAAAGGAATCAAAAATTATAATTATCTGCCCAATGAACTAAAAACTATTGAAACTAATATATCACTAAATAAATTCAAAGTATTTTTAAAGAAATTTTTTGAACCGGAGTAAATGCAGCATTTTATTTTAATTAGTTTTAATGGATAATTTTCTGTTTTTCTTTTTATTTTGCATATTTTTTTATTTTCTTCTCTTGTATATTTAAAATAATATAACTTCAATTTAATAAACAACTTAATTAGTCTTTTTTTGTTTGAAAACCGTTGTTTTTAATACTTTTTATGTATGACTGTATGTTTTCTGAATAAAATAAAATAATAAAAACTAAAACAGTGTATGTCACTCTCCAAGCACAAGAGCTAGTCTCTTTTTTGGAAAGTTACAGTTATAACGTTAACTATTTAGTTAATATATTTATATAAAAGTAGATGTAACAGAAAAAAACCATGTATTATTTTATGTAACAATATTGATTAATGCATAATTTTTTTCACTATAGTCCTTAAATATAACTTGATTATAATGACAGCTGTCAAACTAATTTCATTAGTGATGGGAAATTACTGATCACTGATTAAATCGATTTTATCAGTTATTTCATGCAATCATGAAACTCTGTTTCTGAAAATTGATGTAAAAAACGCAAAAACAAGCCTATTTTAGTGTGTTTAACACAGTTATTCACCAAAAAATGAGACATTTATATTTTTTTCATGTACAACATCAAACGAATTATTTTTTATTCGATCAATTTGTCCTATCTCTAACGTTTTTGCAAAATGATGTAACCTTGTAAGAACGCCGTTAATAATTCGGTTTATTTTGTTTTTTTTAGTTTTAAAGCTGATTTTATATATTAATGTTGATTTACGTGTCAAGCAATGTATTAAAAAAATTAATTCACACGCCAGATACGAATGATTTTTCGTGTGTCAATATAAATAACTCCTTTGACGTTACTACAAAGTTATGTCGTCACTTTTTCCAACAAATGTCACTCTAATCAAGCTTTATTTTAAGGACTATAATATTACTTGGTTGTCAACAATAAAACACTGGAATATTTTTATAAGAGATAGTATATTTGTAATTCATTAGAACAATTTTCCTAATACTAATTGTACACACATTATATCTTACAATTTAACATGCATAAATCTTCATACAAAATATTGTTATAATCCATACATATGTTTCAGCGTATTTAGGGTGGTTCTTCTATTAATTGCATATTTATATCAAATTTATTTACGCATTATAATGATGAGGCATATAAAGCTAAATAAAATATGTTATACTGTAGTTGATATTTATTATTATTAAATTAATTACCTTATCCAAATGTTTCAACACAATATTACAAATAATATTTAAAAATATTAAAATAAAAATTGCACTCTCAATTCATTTTGCTTTTTAGAAAAAAACATTAAAACCTTGGCGGGAGATTTAAAATGAAACAAAAATTCAAGTTTGTCAAGTGAAGTCTCGCGTTGTATTCGTTGTATTTTTTTAAGTTAGATTGTTTTATTAAAATATAAATATTATAAAATGTGTTAATAATAATTAAAGATATAGAGCAAATATTAAATAATTTGGGCAAAGTGGCTTCAGTAAAATAATACCTACAATTATTTGAATTATTTGAACAATATTAACCTAACTATTTATTATATTATGTACAAATAAACATTAAAAAAACAATTTTTGTTAATAAATAAGTAGGTAAAGGTTATCATAAAAACAATTTTCAATTAAATTATGCTCTCAAGTATTTACTTATAAGTACACAAAATATGATTTCGATTTTGTTTTCGTTGTCGTAAAGTTAGTTTCATTGCGTTGTCTGTTGAAAGTATGACTAGGGTTTGCACCATATGCTTAATTGAATTTATCGCTGTAGCGATGATCATCGAGTGTCCTTTTCAATGGAACGATTTGTAGATAAATTTACTCAATTATATGACAAGTTTCCAGTTGAAAGCCGACCCGTAATGATTGCCACCAGTACAGTCCTTAGTTTGACAAAGGTGTACAATTAAAAATAAACATTTTATATAATTAATATTTCAAACAGTGTTGACCTTTTAATCAACTGAAAAATAACAACTTTTGTCAAAGAAAAACTATGTGCCCGCACAGCTAGGCTTTACATTAAATTTACATTCATTAAATCGATTTTGTTTTTCATAAGTATGGCTCGAAATATTTTATGGCTGTGTTAGGACCACATTTCTCGTAAAGCGGAGTCACTCTGCCGAGGGAGTATGTTGTTTTGGATTTCATTTTGACATCTTTAGGTTTCTGGACACTCTTGTGATTAGAACTCGGCGGTCTAGACGGAGTGAGGATGGACTTGCTACTGAGTCCGGATGATTCCAGAAAATACTCAAACGGGAGAGAAGTTTTGGATTCGGATTTGGTTGGTTTTATTTCCTTATTAAATGTAGACGGTTCGCATTTCACAGTGTTGTACGATCCGCAGTTACTGCTGGATGAATTACTGGATTCCAAATCCGAGTAGCGAACAGAGTCCGTTTCAACGGCGTCGATGTTCGACAAAAGATCAGGTTTGTTTGACATTTTGGAGTAGATCTTTAAGGACGACTTTGAGGTATCGTTGTTTGCGGCGTTTAAAGCTAAGTTCTTAGCATTCAGGTCATCTTCCGCGGTAAATTCGATCCTATAAGGTCCATCAGCGGGATTTCTCACAGTCAATGCTTCCTTTAACCTGACAGTTTCTTTAAGAGACGCTTCATCCGTTACACTCTCTGTGCTACTAGCGTCACTTGTACTGGAACTGATTCTATATTCTTCAGCTCCTATGTTTGTGAATTCGCAATCGTCTATTTTAAATTCCTCAAAATTTTGCGAGAGATCAAATTTTTCACATTCATTTTCTACCGCTTCAAAGATGGGCAGATCTATGCGGGATTTTTCTGCCATCCGAATGGAACTTCTTTCTGTCACTGGAAAATTTGTCTTCGGGGCGACTACGTTAGAAAAAGATCTGTTCATATCTGTAGACATGATGCACTTATTAACATCCTCTATACTGACACTTCTGTTCTTAATGTCAGTGAGAATGGTGGAAACAGAATGTCCCATTTGAATAGAGTTTCTATGATCCTTCTTATTAGATGTGGTCAGAGCATGTGGTGGTTTGGTGCCGTATGTTTCCAGAGTGGCCTTTTGCGGCGCTGCGGAGTCCTCATCATCGGGTATAATTATTTCAGTGACCTGCGGAAGTTTCGGAATATCTTTGTCGCAAATTTTGTTGGGAGAAATCTTGGATATGGTAGCCAGTTTTGGCAGAGACCGTTTTTCGGCGATATTTTGGGAGAACTTCTCGGTGTGGATTTCCACCGTAGCTTCGGTGGAGATAAGTCCCCGTTTCCCGCTGCTGACTACTGGAACGTTTATCTCTGAAATGGAACAATAATCAGGCTCCCCGGAAACGCTGGACTTGATAGAACCACTGGTGTTGTGAATATTCTTTCCTTTTGCGCTCGGAACGTCAGTTGTCCGTTGGTTCGATGCAACGGGATCAGAGTTCGTAGCGGTGGTTCCATTTCCCGGCAGGCTTATTAACCCGCCTGGGTTGGCATTCGTCAGTTTAAATTTGGAGACTAGGTTCTTTGGTTTGGGAGGAAGAGCCGGTGGTACACGAGGTACTTTACGCTTGTTTAGAGCACTGGGGAGATTAACAAACTTTGGATCCATATCCACGTAATGATTGCCATTTATCTTGTTTTCTAGACTCTTGGCCATATTTTTTACTACGGTATTCCTTTTTTCATTATTGGAACCTTTATGCAGATGATTTATCGTCCTCGGTAATGGAATGGGCGTAATTTTGGAATCAGTTCCACCCGCACCGTTCGGTTTGGTTATTATGGGTTCATAATCATTGCTATATATACTTTGAACTTCGTAGTTAAAAGCTTCATTGGGAATGGGGACTTCGTAACTATGTTCTGAAGAGGTTTCTAGGCTGAATTTTACAATTTTGTTAGCACTTCTTCTTTCTTGGGGAGCTCTTTGAAGATCCCTCGGATAAGTTTTAGCACAATCGTGTCCATTCTTTCCTACACTCTCGTCAAATGATATACTGTTCAGGGTGGAGAATTGAACTCGTTTAGTGGAAGATTTAGGACTCGGTGACTCGTACTGTCTCGGGCTGTCGCTACTGTTTTCATCCAAAGAATTCTGCAAAAGAATTTGATTGACACATTCCAGTACAGGATTATTTTTGTAAATTTCACAAGACGGATCTTCGTCGGGATCACTAGCACTTGCGTACCAGTTTTCATTGTGTTCATTATCAAACTTGCAAGTCTCATAAATGTTAGTATTAGCTGAGGAATTTTTTAAGCCAGGTTTGTTTGTACACTGATAATTTTTATTCTTTATTACTGTTCGGAGATTACTTTCCTTATCACTATTAGATTCATTATTAGATGAAGTTGCGGGTGAATCAAAGAGTAGGTTATTTCCTCCAAAGGTTGCATTATTTGCTACGTTACTGCTTTTAGCATTAGAAGATGCAGATATTATATCATCAGCAGACATAGATCTACTCTGCGCTAACCTCGAATTAGTCCCGTAATGGCATTCCAATTCAAGTTCAGGATCACTAACATTTGTATACCAAGGGTTCTCCGGATTACCATTAGAAACTTTAACCATATCTGTATCAACATTATTCCGTTGCACAATGCTATTATAAGACGTTTCGTCACTCGAACAAGTCTTCCTTATACCGTGCAAGTTGTCTATTTTGGCACTCAGGGAATCATTTCTACGAGTCGGAGATTGTAGGCTAATAGTGTACTGATTAGAATTATTGGCATTGTTGAGGAGTTCGTCTATTCTATTAGAAGCCCTTTCAATATCTTTAGAAATCTCTTCTCCAATATCACAGTTTTCATCACCGTCCAGGTGATATAATTTGGAGTTCTTATCAGACTGAGATCCATCATCAGCACTGGAAGTACTTGCTTGGCTTCGGTTTTGCCTCTTTTGAACGGAATCCAAGTACGCACTGCTCTGTCTCCTCCCGGAAAATTTCCTAGACCTCCTAGTTACATCTTTTCTCACAAAAACTTGCTTGTTCTTCACGTACGTTCCCTTGCCTTGAGCCTCTTCTACTTCGTTAGTCTCGAAAACTTCTTCACTGGAACTCGTGTTTCCATACTTCACTTCGTTCTTGACCTGGAAACTCTTGCTCAGTCTGGAATTTTTCTGGAAGGGCTGTAGATGGCTCTCGTGGTAGCTCTGGCTTCTTTCGAAGATCTTTTGAGTCTCGACACTATCGAGGCTATGAAACTCGGGATCGGTTTCGATGTTGGTCTGCTCGCTGGTGAAGCCGACAAGTTGCTGGCAGTTGGAGCAGTGGCTTCGTCTTTCTCTCTTGAGCCTCTGAATTTCCTCCCTCTGGCGGACGATCTGTCGGTCCTTGGTCTGGAGTTTCTGGACGATGGTCGTCTGCTCCCGGCGCAGGCTGGCCTCTAGGACGAGCAGCGCCCGCAACAGGGTGGCGGCCTGCCGGTCGGCGTGCGCCCTCCGGGCCTCGTGCGCCGTGTCCCGCCGCGCCAGACGGGCCGCGAGCCCCCCGGCCCGTTGCTGCTCGCGCGCTAGGGCTCCCGACTGCAAGCGCAGGGCCCCGTGGAGCGTGGCGACCTCCCGCCGGAGAGTGGCGATATCATCTTGCGGCGCGCTGGCGCTGCCACTACTTCCTCCGCTACAGTTGGCATCCATCTGAAAGGAAAAGAAAACTTCGTAAGTGATCCGTTTTTAACTACAATAAAAACGTTCGCAAGATTTAGTTTACTTTTTTCACGATACGTAGCGATAAAACAATAATCATCGTATCGTTGCTACCGCCGCCGATATGAGTATTGGTATGATGGCAGCAGTTAGCCCCGAGCACTCGATTAAATAACGCTAAATTTAATGTTATTGTTTTAAGGAAAGCAGAATCACGGTCGGCAAGCTTATCGCAGCTGACGATAAAGACGATGTCACGTTTTGCGACGGATGAACTTCCTAACCGATTGTTGATGAATCATGGAAATTTTATCGGTGCCAATAGAGATAGATAAACAGGAAAGAACGGAGAAGAGGACAAATAGTCATAAGAAAATCATAATTTATGACTTAATATTATAATAATTGTTATCAAAGTTATGTTAATTAATGATCAACAAAACTCAATCAACATTGATTGAAACATGATTATTTTATTGATTTTCGCTGACGAAACAATCTTCACTAATTCATTGATTTTCTGCCGTAATAATTGAGTAATTATTTTTCCTACGTTTCATAACGCGATAGTTTTAAAGATTTAAGCAACAAAGAAACACGAGAGGGAAAATTCTAAATAATTCAATGAATGTTTGATGTGAATGCCTACTTTTGGATAATACCGTTTTCCTCAATGTACTTCTGATTTAAAAAGTAAAAAGTCAATTATATTTCTATAATCAATCCAGGTACTTAACGAATAATTTGAGACCGTGTAAAAATTGCAAATGTCCAATTTTTTTTCAATTTTGTTTTTATTTTATCGCGGTTAATGACTCCATACAAAGGTTCTTTCCAAAAAATTCTAAAAAAAAAACGTTTGATACATACATCCCTCAAAGAAACGAAACTGACAATGTTTCATTAAATATTTATACAATTTTTTTAGTATCTTATTTTTCTAGCCATTACTTTAAAGTTCATTCAAGGGTACAACTGGTATTATGTTCATGTTTTCTAAAAAAAATGTTAATAAAATACATTTCAATGTTTGTGTTGACCATTTACGGTGAAATCTACATAATTTGCACTAAAAACAGCGAATGATAATGTTTTTATTGATATTTTATTGAATATTTAATTAAATGTACAATTATTTTTTTAGTTTCAGTGCTGCAGAGCAGCGTTTATTTTATAATTAAAAAATACATACAATAATTTGTTACCCACTAAGTCTAAAGACTTTTCGGTGGGACACGTTTTTTTTTTCTTTTTATGACAGGTTTATTTTACATTTAAATTTTACAAATTTATTTACAAACAGGCACTATAAAGTATCTAGATGATATTTCTTCAGTTCTTTTTTTTTCATTTGAAGATCTTTCATGTTAATGATGATTTGTGGGAGATCATTGAACAATCTCGGAACAACGCAATTTAATGTTCGCTCTCCGAAGTAATTTTTAATTCGAGGAACAAACTGGGAGCCCTTAGTTTTTAATCTAGTGTTGTGAGTGTGGGAAACTCTTTTTTTATATTCCGGATCAACAAAGTGATCTACAATCAATTTGTAGTCACAAAGTTGTTTTACCGGCAGGACATTACAGAATTTAAAATATACACCTTCGCCCATATGTTTCGCCTCACGGATTATACATGTTTTTAACTGTACACAGTGCTTTAAGGAAATGTCTATGATTTTCTTTCGTAATAAGATATAATAACCACAGTTAACCAGGACCAGGGGTAATCAGTTTAAACACTAGACTCTGAAAAATTGTTAGTTTATGACATTTGATGTTTTTATAACGATTTGCGCAATTTAGTAGCGTCTTCTGACTGCGTCAAACTAAGTTGGCAAGTCGTTACACCTAACAGCCCTCACCGGAAAGATATTATCGGCGAAGCAATTAAAATTGAAACTAAACTCGCGAAAGTTGGCTATCCGTAATCAGCTCGGATTGGTCACGGTAGTTACAAGACTCATAATAAAGACCTATTTCAACACTGAGCTGACTGAACTGACTGAACTGACTGAACGCGAACACTGACGCCAGACGCCAACAAAAGAGCACGAATTTAAACCGACTTCTTAGCTGTTGTTAAATTCGGTTAGCAACCGTATTAGACTAAATTCCCTTCTAATTTACTAATTTCACTAATAATAAGATTTTTCTATTGTTTCACATGTCTGAATAACTTAGTCGAAAAAATTATATCTCTGCTCAAATACAACAACAACAAACCATCACGCCGTTTCCCCGTAAGGGTAGGCAGAGAGGATATAACGCCACAGCACTCTATCTTTGCATACAGATCTCGCTTCCTCTACATTCATACATCTTCTCATGCACGCGCGCCGATTATTCTGACTTTTGACATGTCCATCTTTAAGTATTTGTTGGATTTGGTCATGCCATGTCTTTCTCGGTCTGACTCTATTTCTGCATCCATCAACACTCGCATTGTAAATATTCTTATCCGTTCTTTCGCTGTCCATTCGTTCTACATGTACAAACCAGCGCAGAACTCCTCTCTTGATTTTGTCGATAATGCTTGTCTCAGCCTTACAAAATGTACGGATCTCAACATTCGTGCATCTATCGAACATAGTTTTACCACACATTCGCCTGAGAGATCGCATTTCGACAGCATTCAGCCTACTTTCATCCCTGTTTTTCCAAGTCCATACTTCGCTCCCATACATCAGGGACGTGACCGGGACTCCGTTGTGAACTGTCAATTTTTCCTCTTGTGACAAACATTTATTTTCCAAGGTCGATTTAAGTGCACCGTTTACTCTGTTCTCAGTTAGTCGGGCGTATAGTGAAACGATAAAGAGTAGTGACGCGTATGCGGAAGGGAGCAACATACTGAATAGAACTTACAGAAGACCGATTTAAACAGTCCGCGCTTTTATCTGTACTACGTGTTTTGCTTGCCACGTGATATGACGTGACTCCGCTGGTTATTCCCTTTTCTTTGGGGACGACTTCTTAGCTCGGATGTGTATAGAGTATCATCATTATATATTATATTTCAATGGTAATATCATAGTAACTCTTCATAAATTCAAATACTTATTGAAAAGTAATTTTGAGCTCTCATATCATTTGTTGATTCATAAACCAGAGACGACCTGCAAAGTATTGCGTTTTTATTCAAATATTTTTTATTATTTTTTTCGTTCATTTTCAAGTGACTTAACCGTACAATTGAATACTCTAATTTTTACCGCGCGCAAGAAAACATTTTTTGCATCCAATTTCCCGTAGGACTGAAGTTCCACATTACCACGTTCGTCTACTAGATCATCGATATGTATCCTATAGGATACATTGCCAAGAAAATACTTAAATCAGGAGGAAAATAACTAGTAACAAATATTTTTTTATCTATACAGATTGTTCTTTAAACCCTGTCACATCCGAAACCATAATGATCAGTATGGGCAAGAAAACATATTAGCATATTTAATAAAAATATTTAGAACAAAGAAAAATTTGAAAAATAAAATATTAAAAAACAAATGATTTTTTACTTCTGCAGGGGAGCGCGGCGCCGTGTCAGACTCCCCCCTTCCTCCTCCTCGTTTTATCCCTGGAGAAGTAAGCAACCATTTGCTTTTTTTGAAAATTTATTTTTTTAAATTTTATTCGTTCAAAAAATATATTTTAATGTGCCAATGTGTGACAGGGTTTAATGAACACCCTGTATATTACCACCCTACATATTTAAAAAATAATAATCTTTATTGTTAAGTGGTAAGTATGACGTAGGTTTTGTTTAACTCTGCCCAGTAGTACACGACTTAACTATAAACATTCAACGTTGTTTTATGGGTTGTTTATGAGCAATATTACTTGGCTGATTCATACTTGTGTTCTTTGTCCTCTGATTAAACTTCATCGAGGTCAATTGATAAGGAGACAAAAAGAAATTGGTCAAATTGATGATAAATACTGTTTTAATTGCAAAAGATAGCAAAGAAATGATCATTACGTCACTAACCAAAGATCTAAGGTTATTTTAATTTTTTCATGAAACCAATTTTGTCAATTTTTACAAAAACGCAATACTTATTTTAAGCCATTTTTTTTGTGCAATTGGTCTGCAAAGCGCCCGCTGACGTCACACAACATAAACATTCTCATTTTTATTGTATTATCTCGGCTACGCCATAAATGCCTTTTAAAAGAATTTTGATTATTTTGGTTATTACTGGGGTGGATTCCGAAATATCCCGAACGGATAACGCGTCAGTTATTTACGAATATGCGCCCCGGACATCGGACACTTGGAGCCAGTTGCACGTCAAAATAGACAAAACGTTTAGCAAGAAAAAAGTTAGATAGAACAACCTATTTTGTCCATTTTGATTTATTTCTGAATTACCTTATATTACAATTGGTATATCGAGAGTTTAATTTTTTGAATGAACATATTAAGTTCTCCAAAACCAAACCCATTTTTAGGAAAGGTGTACAAGTTTGGATTTGGTCTAAGGGAAAAGACTATTGCAGGAGACTGCTGCGAGATATTGCATATATTTATATACTACTAAGCGTGTTGTCTAATGTTTATTAAAATATATTTTGACGTAATCATTTTTAATTATAATTTGTACACGATTCCACTTTCCATTATGTTGTATCCCAACTCAACACAGGGCTCTTGGCCTCATAGAGTTAGGGCTACGATATTATTATTATTACAAATATTTTATTTTTTTTAAGTTTAAAAAAAGAAATATTGACACTTATTTTAATTACATATCTATTTACATCATCTTACATTAACATAACATTTATTTTTTAATTCACTCAAACTCTTCTTATTCTTCATACATTCAGGCATCTCTTCCTACATTTTTAAACCTTTATATGATACATAATGCAATTGTGGGATTCTGTTGTTTTTTTTATGGCAGAATTATTATATTCTTATTTCTAGTGTCATACTTATGAAAATATTTATTTTACACCATCTTAGTTGGGCATTCGATTGTTTAAAAAATCGATATTAAACCAGCATATTATATATCAGTCTCTTTTTATCGGTATTTAATTGAGAAATGTATGAAATTAATGTTCATGTCTTGGTAGGCAAATGTGCTGGCCTTTTGACAACGAAGCGGACGCGTTTGCCTACCACGCGAGAGGTCCCAAGTTCGATTCCCGACATGGCTAACATGAAATACTAAAAAGGTGTTTTTACACTAGAATATTTCATAGTCCCTAGACTGGCAGCGCCTGATCGTCTTACTTTCGTATGGCAATGATCAAGATACGCTGCAGTTGGCGTGGCTGCAGTTGATTTGATGATCAATAAACATCAATAAACATTAGATGTGAATGTGATGCTTTGTATCACAAAAGAAGCCGCATCCTCGGCAGGCCACGATTTAAACATGAGGATGTCAGGAAAGCTCGCCCCCTACATAAAAGCCGGCTACTTTAAGGATTTGGGCTTGGAGGGGGAAATTTAGCAATATAGAACAATCGCCCTTCCGTTCAGTAGACAGGCTCTTTTAAGACATGGGGCCCGTAATTACAATAGGAAATTAACATTTATCTTTCTACAAAGTAAAATTAAGTTACCTGTATGAAAATTAGAATATGCGTGTATTTTTTTTCCTTAATATTTTCAATTACATGTTACCGAAAAAAATTAATACAAATATACACGTTTTCGTACATAAGTATACATTTTGCTTTGTACCGTATCGATATGTACCGATGAAGTAAACGTTTGTAATCGTGGCCCTGGGCTTAGGGACGAGAACTTACTCAATCGCAGTGACATCAGGAGCACTAACCCCCAATTTTTAGAATAAGAACCAATCTTGAAAATGTCGCGGAAACGATGATAATATGAACTTTACTAAATTAATTTGCTAATTCTGTTTCGTCATCAAATACATTTATTAAAATATCCAACAGATTCATTAAAAAACAGGTCAGGCACCGAAGTCTCAATAAAAATAACGTGCTGTTTGTACGAATTGGCTATTTAAAGAATTATAATTTAATGGAACAATCGTTTTTACACAAACACTTAGTGCACTTTATAACTTACGCACACACAAGTGTGCAGATTATAAATATATATCATCAAACGCAATAATTCCGTCGGGTTCACTAGAAACTAGCATCCATATAATGGAAGCGACCCTAGGTTCATTACTCGTTACATTACTATATTCAATACAAGTTGAGAGCGCCTGCCAGGGTATTGGCGAAAACAGCGACGAAACGATAAAGTAGATCGCTTTCGCCAACGCAAATTTGAGTGAGACTTGGGAGTCCAAGTCTCAAAATTTTAAAACCTTTCGAAGACTTTCCGATACTGACGATATTTCGTATAAAAAATTTGCTTATAGTACTCGTATTATAAATAAATCACATGATAAGCGTAATTTAAATGAAACTTTTAATTACAACAAATACAATATATATATATATTTATATATTTATATGTTTGGACAATTTATATAGCGCCATTTTTGTGAAAATCACCTCAAGGGCGCTGTACAATAAATAAATATCCCAGCACGTCTTGCAGCTACAGAGCGCATGGACGGTTGGGATTCTAGTTCCTCGTCTCCAATTATGATATATAACAATTAAATTTTTATTTTTTTATTTAACTGTGAAGTTTAACGTTTAAGTGATATTTTAAAAACGAAATAAAAAGTAAATTTATAATAATAGAAGTAAGATAACAAGTCTTGCAGCTACTGAGCGCACGGACGGTTGAAATTCTAGACCCCATTTACTAAATTTAGGTATTTGATGGTTGATAACATTTACAAAATATGATAAATATAATACTCGTATGATAGCTAACATCACAAAAAGTCTTGTAGCTTCAAAACGCATTGACAAGTGGAATTTCAACAACATAAGAATGATTTTAAAAAGTTAACAATAAAAATAATAACAATACATAATATAAATACGCCTAACTAAAGCAACATAACATAATAATCTTTTTGAATCAACTAGTAAAGGGTGAAGTCGGCTAGCAACCTGCAGCCATTATGCTCCAGACTTTTCCGTAATGTAAAGTTATATTACCCAACTGTAAGTCTGACATGTCTGTCTTTTCAGCTGAAAACATTCAAATTTATTACTGGAGGATATGCGGTGACAGGGAATTTCGACGAATGGCTATTTGAATATTGTTTTTATGTCACTATCTCGCAGATGCCTCCCTAATACAGTGCGAAATAGATAACGGCACGTCGGACTTATTATGCCTAACTAAAATCGACATTTTGTTGTTACGTTTTCAGTACCTTCAAAACTGAAGAGATTTTGCTGTTTATTTTTTAGAAAGAGTATCAGAATGATATTTTCCGTGTCGTTACTTTTTGTGCCTTTCAAAAATAGACAATAAATTTATTAAAAAAAACATTGCTCTAGTGGCATGATCCAAGGAGAAAATAGGGGGGGAAATTGGTTTGTATGAAGAAAAGTTAGACCGCGTTTTCTATCAAAGAATAGGTTCGATTCCCAATGATATCAGAAAAATAAAATATCATTTTAAAGCCTGTATGTTTGTTTACTGTAATTATCAGGCCTTCTATTGTAGTGTGAAAATAAACGGCATTCATATTATCGACTTGATCAGGTCGACAAATTTGAAAACAGCGGAATATACGAACTAACATGTACTTGTCCTGGTTCATATATAGGACAAAGCGGGAGAGCTATTAAATATAGATTGAAAGAACATTTAGCTTCACATAGATAAAATAACGACTTATCAAACTATGCATCATATTTAAATGAATTTAAACACACTCTTGATAAAGCAAAAGACATAAAAATTTTACTTGTAGGACATAAAGGTCAAAAGTGAGATAGATTGGAAATTTTAGAAATAAATAGGATAAAAAATAATAGCGATAGAATTTTAATAAATCAGCAGATAGAATTTTAAAACTCACCCTTATTAGCCCCCTTAGTTAGACCCTGTACATTGTAATAAAACAATAAATATTTTTCAAATAATAGAATATCCTCTTAAAGTACAACGCCAACACATGTTTCAATCATTTGTCTCACTCTGTTCCATTGCAATATTGCGTATTGTATCTTTTTCAACTTAATTTTAAATGTACCTACACTTAACATAATATTTAATTTTATATAAATTATCCATACACTGTATAATATTCACCAGTCTGAAGATGCCCATTAGAAGGTGAAAGCGCTAATTGGTCAAAATAAATAAGTGGAAGTGTACCAAGTCTTTTTTAAATTAATAACTTATATGTAAATACAAGTTATTACATCATTACAATGGAATTCCATCAAGAATTGTCAATAAATAATTTAAATGAAATAACATAATAACGTTTTTTGTAAATATTTCTTAATAAAACTTCATGATTTTGATACAAATATGAATGAAATTCCTTGGTTTTGTTTTTTTTAACCAGCGATAATATTTTCATCAAATTCATTAAATTGCATTTATATTCTCGATTGTTTCCAATAGTTTTTTATTAGTTCTTGTTATTTAGATACTATGAATTTACGATATTTATTGAACGCTCAGCGGTAACGTGTCGTTCTTCTTTTCTATTTTCGTTTTGTCATCGGCGTCGGCATCGCCCAAAGACATCGTGCTATTCACCCGACAACGACTTTTTGTTCGATAGACAATAAAAATATAGCAAGTAAGTTGTCCATGTACTCGCACATACATTAGCTATAACCCGCATCGCCTTGACATTTTGTGAGCACAGCTGTACAGGTTCGATTGTTACGCCACATTCGCTAACAAAAACAGCAACGCGTCTCGTCTCGTCTGATATAAAAATACATATTTTATCATATTGTAACGATTAACGATATTCTGATAAGAGACAATCTTAAAGAAATGCACGACCGACCTTATTTAGTCGCATGTATGACGTATGATGCTCACACAGGACTGAAAATGATTTCAAAGTTGTTATCTTACATTGAGAAAGTCTACCTCTATCTCTTAGAGCTGTTTGAACCGTGCGGTGTTCATACAATCTTATAAGAGATGCGACAAAGGATCGTGGAATGTTACCGCGAAAGAGGCCAACCAAATTCTTGAATACTATAAGTGAAATAATCGAAAAGAAAACTTTTTGAAATAATGTTTACAGATAGAATTCAATAACACACTGTTATATGTTTATCTTTGGAAGATAGAGCTTTAAAGTTACGAATTTAAAACCGTGCTTGATAACAATATAGGTTGCTAGTATCTACATACAGGGTGTTCTTAAAACCCTGTCACATCCGAAACCACGATGATTAATATGGTCAAGAAGACATATTAGCATATTTTTAAAAATATTTAGAACAAAGAAAATTTTTTATTTTTAATTCAAAAAAACAAATGGTTGCTTACTTCTACAGGGGGGAAGTGAAGGGAGCGCAGTGTCAGACTCCCTCCTTCCCCCCCATCGTTTCACCACTTGCTTTTTTTGATATTTTATTTTTTAAATTTTTATTCGTTCTAAAAAAATATTTTAATGTGCCAATATGTCTTCTTGCTCATACTGATCAACGTGGGTTTCGGATGTGACAGGGTTTAAAGAACACCCTGTATATTATATCCAAACAAAAATTATATTATAAAATTTATATTTGAAGCACTAACTTTGTTGTTATTCATTAGTATAAAACAATTTTGTTTTCAACCACTTTTTTTTCTACCGACCTTATTTATCAAGGTATACTTACTAAGCTTGTGTAGCTTTGAATCCGATCGGTAGAAGAAAAAAAAGTGGTTTAAAAAAGTTGTATTATATTTATTTAAGCTAAGAACCTAAGAGGGTTTTATACTACCCATATGTATTTTACTATTTATTTACATAAGTTTATTGTACATTATTTGAGACATAAGTCCCAACTCCATGGGACTAAAAGTTCTATGATGGGACAAGCAATTAGTTGACACAGACACATGAGTATATCACCACAAATATAGGATCAGAAACATAAAAAATATTTTTTTTAAAACATATATATGGCACATCAATATGGTAAACAGTAAACTCAAACATTCGGAAAATCATCAAGGAGGTTCCTACTCAAATCCCTCCCACTAAGGGAAATTCAGTCCTTAACTGCTTTCTTGAAAATAGTTTTTGTCCTTGAGAGCTTAATACGCTCTTCCGAAAATTGGACACTCTCGGTGCGATAAATGAGAGATGTCTTTGAGCAAAAGTCGTACGGGTTTTGGGTATGACATAATTCATGCTCTGGGAAATCCTAGTATGGATATTTTGCTGAGACCTCTCCTTATTGTCCGACCAGACGTGTTTTTTTTAGGTACAGTCGTCTCATATTTAGCACTTTCATGTATTGGAACAACATTGTTCTGACGGGTATGTTGGAGGGCGCCGGAAAATTATTCTCAATAATAATTTCTGTGAAATTATGAGAGGCTTTAATATGGATGCAGCACAACCCTTCCAGCCAGCTATTCCATAGGCACAAGAATAAGAATCTATTTCAATTGGAATAGGCACTATCAGGTTTTCGGTACATTTTTTTCTGATGGTTGTTTCAATTATTATGTTAAAATTTAATGTGTTTATTATTACAACAATGATTTTATGTTTTTCTTGTATCTTTGCATTAGTTTTATGTTTGTGCATATGTTGTTATTCATTTTTTTTGTAGCATTTATGCTCATTGTAATTTGTACATACATAACTTGTTTCCGGACGATTATATCATGCATTGATAGAAGGTCTCAATAAAGCAAAATAGAACCTAAGAATCTGCGTTCTTAAAAATAAAATTGAGTGGATTAATGTAACTGTAAATAACAGTAAACTTACACGAATACATTTCAGTAATCTGACAATTATAATTGTATTGGGGTATTTTATTTTTAACTTATAAGATACAATACTAATATTATGTATCTTTTTTGGGTGATACCGTGTATGTTGGATTTAATCCGACGTTTCGGCTACCATTGCAGGAGCCATCTTCAGGGAAAACTATGTGTTTTATAGAGAAATGTATGTGTTTAAGTACTCTATAAAACACACAGTTTTCCCTGAAGATGGCTCCTGCAATGGTAGCCGAAACGTCGGATCAAATCCAACATACACGGTATCACCCAAAAAAGATACATAATATTGATAACAGTGACCGTGAAAACCTTCGCACCTATTTAGATACAATACTGTTTCTAATTAAAAAATTAAAATCACTAAAAAAAAACAGGTCCACTAGCAAAAAAATACGTTTTTTTTGTTGTTGTATTTTGCGTATTCCAAAATGCATTTTGGTGAGAGTCATCTGCAATGGACATTATTATGTCCGAGCGAGAGCTCAGCTCGCTGCGTCCCGCGTGCGGACGAACACAAATTTAAATAAATTAAATAATGAATGCAAGAAAGTAATCTATTGTAGTGCGTTTTCGTAGGTTTTCGGCCACAAAGAAACGTAATTAAGTGGTGACGATAAGCCACTTGCGTGCTCGTGCAAACAAGTCACATAAATATGGTGATGTCCGAGAAGTGGAACATTGTAATGAGTACATAGGTGGGCATATCGTCTTATGTAGGTCGAAGATAGGGGCACGTGAAACAGCGCACAATAACGGCTCATTTTGTACGGACTGCTGTGGTATCAATTTGTTAAAAAATGGAGCAGGATAGCAGATCCCTTAGCGGATCAGGACCCGATCACAATGTGAAGTTAACATGGTTATCTTTAATAAAGTAAAATCGATTTTTCCGTAGGAAAATATCTTTGTTGGTCACTTGTAATTGAATGGAGACTATTTTAAAACATATATTATTATTTGAATCTTCAATTGATTTTACAGAAACTTGTTTTTTTTAAATAGATAATTGAAGATAACTCTGTTACCTTCCATCGCAATACCGGCACGGGGCCCCGTTTTAAGAGTATTATCTTTATTGATTGATTTGCAAAATCGGGTTGTGGTCCTGTGGCTAGTGTCTCGGACTCACGGACCAAAGGTCCGTGGTTCGAATCCCACTCTACCCCAACTCGATTCCATTTTCTAATAGTGAGTTATTTACAACTCGTTGAAAATGGCCCTCAAAATTAAATATTTGGGTAAATCATAAGAACGCAAATATTTCTTTTTTCAAAAAAAAAAAAAAAAAAATTGGTGTTTATTTTGTAGAACTCCATATTTAAATTTATAATATTAGATCAAACACTGATTTGAGCTTACTGAACACTTTATTTTATTTTTACAAATATAAAAAAATTAAAAACAAAAGTTTTGTGACAATTGTTTCGCCTTGTTAGGGCATTTTCAATTTCTAATATTATAAGTATTATCTTTAATTGCCTGTAAAGTAAGATCAAATTTTCTTTACGAAAACGGATGTATTTTTTTATTCAAAACATATCCAATTACGTGATACCGGCGAAGATATGAAAAATATTTGCATTTAAAAAAAACTGTTTTATTTTAATAACAATTGAAGATAACTCTTTTTACTTCCAATTTTAATACAAACTTCGAATTTTCTAAATAAAAAAATAAATCTAAATTTGTTGAAACAGAGGGAAAACATTTTTGAGAAGGTAATATGGAAGTCTAGACATTTGCAGGGGTTATGATCTGTGATTGGCTGGTTTAAGTGGCCACTTCATACACTGTGTAACATTCACCATTCTGCCTGTATTTAAACATTTACATTTCCTCAACTCTTCCATCTGTCGACTTTTGTGAAGTAAAAGAGCTGAAACTCTTTTCTTATGCGTGAGATTCATCCGGCTGAACCCGGCTGAACCTTCTCAAAACATTGTTGAAAAATTAAATACTCGTATTTGGTAGAATAAATTTTCATAAATTAACCTTATTAATTACAGGTTATTGACGAAGATACTTCAAATTTTCGCACAAAGATACATATTTTCATACAGAAATTTCGTTTATAGATTATAAATAATTTGGGATAGCTATGTTTATTTCCCTTTGTAATCGGGGGCCCAGAAAACGCACGACGAAGAAACGGCAAAAGATTTATCAGTATGTCAATTAAACTCGATTTTTTAATAAAAATAATACAAAAATGTATGAAAATTTGAGTTCTTTAGCAGTCATTTAGCTGCCAAATTTTATACAAAAAATTTAAACTTTTTTATAAATATTCGTCTATCCCTAATCTTAGCTCTAAAATGTAAGACTAAATGCCTGTATGACAGGAACGCTTTGCGCATCATGAGGAACGAACAAGGAAAAATAAAACAGTTTATATTACAGTCATTCCAGGTAACATTGGAATTCAATATAACATTGGACAAAAACCTGACTTATATATGACTGATTACTTTCTAAAATAATAAAAAAAGCTTTATTAATTTTTATTATTTTTATTTGTGTGGTACCACCGCTCGAGCCCAAGAGTAAGTATGTTTGGGGTAATGGACACAAATTCATGTTTTTTTTTAAATGCTTAGAATCAGAAGAGTATTTTATATCAAAAAAATATAGTTCAATGTTACCCGGAGAGATTTTTTAGTAAAAAATCAAGTAATTTGTTCATCGAAAATACTTAAGTCCAAAGTTACCCAAATATCAATATAACATTGGACCACTTAAAAAAACATCATTTAAATTATGTTTTCATGTAATTTTATAAATTTTGTGGTCAAATTTAGTTATATGGAGCATTCAGAACACCAAATAATTCATAAGTTTGCAGCTGGCTCAATCCAATAAAAAAAAATTAGAAAAAACTTGTTAAAGTGGTCCAATGTTACCCGAAATGACTGTAATATATTAACATCTAATTACAATTTGCTAAAAATATGCAACTCACTTGAGGTCACAAACGCCAATAGCTTCAAAACTTTGGTGGTGTATATTTTATACGTCTGCGTAGGCTGGAGATAGGGGCACGTGTAACAACACAACACACAAGCACGATAATTGGTCTAAAAGTTCTACACGCCTAAGATTAGATGTAGATGAACCGAGTGATAGATGTAAAAGTTCTACCACAGAAGCACGAGAAACTATAGAAGATGGATTAAAAATGTACAAGATTTATGATAGTCGAAGGTAGGAACACGTAAAGTTACACAGATGGTGTAAACGTCGTACGATGGTCGAAGATACGCGTGCGGAGAATTAACACAATACATGAGTCCGACGGGATGAGTGTAAAGTGGGTCGGAGACAGGGGCACGTGGAATAAGAGATCGCACGAGAGCCAGGCAGTCAGGCAGTCAGGTGATCGGGTCACCTAGTACCGAACTCTACCAAACCGGTCGGCTGACTAGCGGCAGGAGTGAACACCGAGTGCAGATATATCATTATGAACGCAGAAAGTCTCTGTTTACAAACCATTCGGACAAATGTAACGAGCTGTGGCAACAATGGCGAGAGAACATATAGAAACACAGGTGTTCGGTGTTTATTATCGAGATTAAAAACGAACCATACCAGATTGAGTGTTGGACACAGGCAAACACCCAAGGTGGCATATGCAACTATTGACTTACATGAAAAATATCTTAACATATCATTTTTAGAGAATTTGAGACAAACAGGGAACTTAAAGAATTTAAAATCGAGAGATTTTAATATTGTATAGATTAGGTGTACAACTTTTCTTCCGCCGTTTTTTTCCAAAAAATCGAGGCTTTATTGTTAAAAACTGGTTATACATTTATGATTCAAAGTATTGTCCATCGCTGGCCACTACTTTCTCCCGTCTTTCGGGTAGCGTACGAATCCCGCGTTGCAAAAACTGGTCATCGTTTGAAGCTATCCACGAATCGATCCAATTTATTACACCTTCATAAAAATAGTAGGGTTAGGACTTCCCATTTCAACGTTTCCGAGGATGTCTTGAGCACTTGCGCAACACGGGGTCGAGCATTTTTACAATCAATTGAAAACAGAGTAATTTTAATCAAAATAATTGTCTCGCGTTTACCTTCTTAAATAAAAATATATACAAAAAAAAACACTTTCAAAAATCATATTCATATCAAACGGTTTTTACAAGAATAGCAAGGATGACTGTAGAAACCTTTATCGCGTAGAAAGTCGCACGCAAGTCTTGCGGGATCTAATTTCTTAGAAACTTTTACACAATAAAAATGCATTTATTTGTAGATACTAGCTACTAGATACCTAGTACATATATATAAAAATAAGACAAAAACGAAAAGAAGGATCACTTGGACAGTTTCGCACATGCTAAAGTTCCTTGCATCTTTCAGCTAATCTAAAATTATTATTGAAACGAATTAATTTGGTGGTCATTTATTTGGACTGAATTTTGGTTGTTTATTCAAACTGTTTTGTGAAATTAAAATATTCGAAATAAATTAAATTGGGTATTAACGGGAGTATTTACAATTTGTTAAATAATAATAGGAACATACCTGTACCTACTTTTACAGATCTTTTTAATTTGATGACACGATAGTTTATAAATGGCCACTTAAGATGTAAAATAAAATACTTACATAATTATGGATGGCATAATAACAGAATGACGAGGTAGATAATTAACGCTGTAGCTCGGAGGCTTTTCTTTTGTTGAATGAGTCTAGGTAAATTAGATGGTACGCGATAGAAGCTAAAAGCAATTCCGTAGTACGGACCGAGTGGGAGATGGGACAAAGGGGGTCGGTAATGAAAAACACCTCGTAAAACGACGCTTAAAATAAAATATAGAGCAAGAGTGTTGTTCGGTATAACAATAGATAAAACATTTGTCAATAAACAAGTAGGAGGTACCATTGAGAGTGAAGTCGCTGACCTCGATTTAAGATTGTTTTTCATAGGATTTTTTACTATCTTTATATGTATAATTCCTCTGTACGTGTGATGTCACTGAACTCCTCCTAAACGACTTAACCGATTCACGTGCGGTCTTCAGAGAAGTATAGATCTTTGCGCTGTGCGTGTTCGTAGATATTAAAATCTTCAATATAATATGTAAAAAAGAAGTAAGGAGCATAAATGTTTTATTCGTCGATCTACCAGGGTTGCATTCGAGGAAAATGCATTTACAAAAAAGTGGAAAGATGTTGTTTTTTTGTGTATAAAAAAAGTTTGTGTCTAAGTTTCGCTCAACAAAGTTTGGCAGTAGGTCCTTGGAAAATATTGGCCATTCCGAATATAATAAACTGCCTGATGAGCTAAGACACGAACAACTTAATAAAAAATCTCGACGTGTCGCAATTAAAAAATATTTCTTAAATCTTTATGATATTGATAATTATTAATTTAGTTTATATAAGATGGTGTTTTATGTTTCTTATACAATAATGTTTTCTTTTTATTTCGGATGTATTAATTTGTATGATATTATGTATTGTCTAAAAAATTATTTTTCTTATGTACGGTCCCAAATGAGTTTTTAATAACTCCTGGGAGTATAATATGTAATTTTTGTATTATATGTTTTATTAATAATTATAAAAAAAAAAATTAAAAACAGCATTTGTATTTTGTAGATCTCGATCAGATTCTTTCCTTTAATTCCTTATAATTTCTACCCATCTATTTCTTTTTACTGGATTTTTGGAATACTAAAATAACATTAAATTCAATACATTTAAAAAAAACGTATTCCTAAATAAGTACACTCCTCTGTTAGTGAGAAGACCGGAGTTTGACTTTTGCAAAAAGAATGCCATATTTGAAAAATATAATTATTTTATGTTTTGGAATTCAACCATAAACACGTACCTAGGTACCTACTTAAATTCAATATTTGAATATTAACCATTTTTAGTTTTGGAATTTAATCACAAACAAGTACCTAGGTACCTACTTATCAATGAAAAGTATTTTTCTAAGCTAATAGCAGGCAAGCCAACGTTCGGGCAGGACAACATCCGTCGGGGCCGCTAGTTTAAAATAAAATTATGGTTGTATAACATTTATATTTGAAGCGTTTGCTTTGTACTAAAAATTAAATACGATGGAATTCATTAGTTAAGTACACCTCGATAAAGAAGTTTCTGTAGCTTTGAAACCGTTCAGTAGAAAAAATAAAAAATAAGTGGTTTAAAACAAAGTTATTTTATATTTATTTTAGAAAAGTTGTAGTATTTCTTTGTGTCATATATTACTTTTTATTAAAAGTGTAACAAACTAATTTTATTTCTGAAACACGCCCCCGTTAAAAATCATTGTAAGAGATTCATGGATGTTCATGGATAGAGTAAACTTGAGTTTTCCGTGCAGTTTTTCCGTAATATTTTGTTGCCATTTAAAATATAATCGCCAAATGTAATAAGAAAAAAAAAAATATTATACGATTCAGGACCACAATCCCCATCAATAATTTAAATGTTCATTAGCAAAATGGTAAATCGGCGTCTAAAATGATCACTCAAAGCTGCTGATAGGTTTTAAGTACTGTAAATTTCTAGACTTTCAAATTCTAATAAAATATCGATATGTGGATACAAACGATTGCGTTTATTGTTGCTTTAAAAGAGGATAAGGGCAGTTGCACCATAAAAGTTTAAATAAAATTGTTGCATTATGGTCAAAATAAACAATAAGTTAAATAAATAAAATAGGTTGCGTAAAAAAAGTATGATAAGGGAGCCATTTTGCCCATTTCAAATAAAACGCCACCGTCATTTAACTTTTAACTTTTATCTACTTAACTCTTTTTGGTGAAACTGGCCCTAAACGAAAGATTAAGACGAATTGACAATTTCGCAAATGTAAAAGGCCATTTATTGTGTATTTCTGTATCCGATCATACTAAAGTCTTTATATGTATTGTGAAAGGAGATGAATTACAAAAGATTAACTTAAGCAACTTGAAAGGTTAAAATGTAAACAATAAGCACCTACTCACACGTGTGCTGAGTACTGTGTACCTATTACCAAATACGGTATTCCCTACTAACTGCTCACAAATGTGACAAAACGCCTCTATTTGGACAGGCAGACATTTTAATATATCAAAGCGGTCGCGGTCGCAATATGTATGGAGCACAATAAGTTAGTATGGCATTTTACGTAATGCTACTATAATGGGACGTTAAATAAACATTATTAATAAAGTTATTATGTAATGAGACTGTGTGAAGATGACTAAAATGTGGGTTATATCATTAGAAGCGTGACATAACGGAAAAATATACATTATGAGCTGACAGTTCTACATTTTTGACTCATCATGGACTCAGAATTAATGATATGACTCCACAAATTGTACGGTGTACAGTCCTTGTAAAGAAATATAAATAATACTTCTTGGTTACATCATGAAATAGGTTGAATGTTGTTAATATTTTAAAAATGAACTTGGTGGTCAATCATTTTTGTTTGTTAAACAGCCTACCGAGAAGAGTGGATCTTTTCCATGCTGAGATTACCAGTTTTAGACTCTTCCTCCGTAATGTTTATTAGTACTACTACTACTACCATCACGCCATTTCCCCGTAGGGGTAGGCAGAGAGAATGGACCGCCACACACATCTATCCTGGCATACGATCCTAGCCTCTTCCACATTCATACATCTTGTCATACATGCCCTTCGGTTCTGTCTGCTTTAGACATGACCAAACTTAAGATTTTGGTTTATCTGATCATGCCACGTCTTCCTTGGTCTTCCTCGTCTCACGTTGCCGTTCATTTTCGCCATATATACTTGTTTTACCATTCTTTCGTCGTCCATTCGTTCTACGTGACCAAACCATCTCAGAGACCCCTAATTAGTAATTTAGTTATTTATGTTTATTATAATGTTTATGGACTAACATGCTTTAAATGAGCTATTATGTGCTTTTTTAACATGTTTTTGTAAATATCTACTCACGTGTACATTGTAATTGGCAATTGTGCTGTATTGTATTGTTTTGTATTTAAACGAATAAATGCATATATTTTAATAAATCAATATTATGTATCTTTTTTGGGTGATACCGTGTATGTTGGATTTGATCCGACGTTTCGGCTACCATTGCAGGAGCCATCTTCAGGGAAAACACACAGTTTTTAATAAATAATGTTCTTAAAAAGGCTTTATGCCTATCATGTACACATTTCAATTTTGAATTTTGATTTTGATTTTTTTATTTTTTATCTCATAAAACTATGATATCGTGTACTTATTTTTTGTTTTTTTTTAAAAAACTTCTAAATACTGTGATTTAAAAAAAAGTTCTCGCTTCTTACAGTTAATTCTTAAAGTTAGTAGTAATTATTATTATACAATAGTGTAATCATATATTTTAATGTAAAGGATCTTCACCGATAAGCCATATAAATTAGCTTGGTGAGTCCTGTAACAATTTTTTTTTAATGTATATATTATATGTAAATAATAAATAAAATAAAAAATTTAAAAAACATATTTTTATGTATTTTTCAAATAAAGATTATTCATTCGATGGCATTTATAAATACATCTGATTTTTCAAAAATTGTCGTTACCGATTTGTGCCAGAAACCCGACGATTTACTATATTTATTCATATGAATACGATAATGTATCAATTTGTGTTTCCTTCACGTCTCAACGGAGCAACCGATTGACGTAATTTTTCGCGTAGAGATAGATGGGAGTATTTCACCTTCTAGGCAAAGTCTAAAAAACCTTTCGATTTTCATCATTGTGCTTCTACCAGTTCATTTCTCCAACAATATTTTGATTTTGTATATGTATATTTCTAGACAAAAATTGAGATCTCTCTCTCTCTGTTCCTATCAAAAATACTGTTAATAAAAACATTGTAGATGTACTCGTATATTGGAAAATATTTTTATGTAAATTAGTTAGTATAATTAACATTTTTCTTGGAAAGCTCTCTGAAATAACTCAATAATTTACATATGACGCATGCATTTCTCGAGAATAACGGAGAAAACTGCACTTTGTGTAAATATTAATACAACGGCTATAAGAATTTCTCGCTAAAACCGAAAGAATGACTTGAATTCTTCATTTTTATACAAAAAAACTTGCGGTTTTATTCAAAATCTCATTCATACAGCACTTCCGTTGGTTTATTAAAACCGAGTAATGTCTGTGTCTGGAAAAATGACGAATACTGTTCTGCGTGTGAAATACAATCAGAGCCCTGGACGAGCGTCTTTGGCTCAATGGCTGCTCTGAGGTAATAATAACGAAAAAAGGAATCGAGTGGAATAAAGTCCGTCTCGTAGTGTAAACACTTGTTCGCCTACCATACCGGTCCTAGGTTATTATATCCTGGGCTATCCTGGAACCATATTTGTATCTTCCGCTTCTCGTGCCATTCCTGGTGGAAATTGGCGACTATCACTTGAAACTCCCCTCGATCCTGGGCCATTCTGATAAGCATTGGTGCATCTGATATTCCAAACCACTGTCGAAGATTTCTAAGCCACGATGTTATTTGACATTCCATACCTCGTCTACCCTCTATCTTTGGGTAGGTATGTAGGAAGAAATCGCCTTTAGGCAACATGCCCGCCCTTATATGTATATAAATTGTAAATGTATATAAAGTGTTAAGTAAATAAATAAACATCTTTCTTTTACTATAAGCTGTAGAAGGACATATTTTTCTCCACAGAATATGCGGCCTTTTGTCTATTGACAGTGGTTAAAAGATCTGTAAATTTTTCGTTGGACACGATATTATTACAAGCTTTATTATTTTGTAAGCGCTAACCTGTTGATCAAAAAATCATGAGATACCCGTTTATGGAAATCAGCAGCTTTTTGTTTATTAAACCAGCAATACCAGAAGCAAGTGATCCTTGTGAAGAAAGAAGATTACAAAAAATATAAATTAATTATATTTTATTAGTCTGTGCTCTCTATTAATTTGTTATCATATATTAGAACTATTATCATATATTATAATGTAATTGCCTAGCTTGGAACGGGATATGTACCCTTGTGAGCTGGGCAAAGTGAACGTAAAACTGTATTTTTGATAAAAGGTGTAAATAAATAAATAAATAAAAAAAACCAACAGCGCGCAGCGGTGCAATTCTGAACCGCTCTCGCGGCCGTAGAAAACACTTTTATTTAAAACACACTATTTTGTATGTAAATACGCGAAATAAAAGTGTTTTCTACGGTCGCGAGAACGTTTAGAATATCACCCCCAGGGCCGCGATTACAAACGCTATCTTCATCGGTACATATCGAGGAGCTACAAAGAAAAATTGATATTTATGTACAAAAATGTGTATTTTTGAAGCATCTTCATATACATTCTGTAATTGACCATGTAAAGAAAAAAAATCGTAAACGTATTACATTTTTCAAACAGAAAATTTAATTTCGATTTGGAGATCGAGGATAAATGTTGACTTTCCATTGCAATACAGGCCCAAAAATGGAAACGTTAGCAAAACACGAGAAACACGAAAAAGACGCTCCCTATTTCAAAACACTGAGATGCTTTCCTCACAAATGGGATTTCTATGTTAAATTTCTGGTGAAATCCCTACACTGAAATGTGATTTTTTTCTCAAGTCTTATCTGTAGATCGCGTTGCCACTGTAATTAGACCTCAAAGACTTCGTGGTGCAAAAAATCTAGAATATTGATTATTTTGCGACGTTTCGTTTTGTTGAAATGTTTTCTTTTAATATATTGTGTTGTATTGAGGACTGGCAATAGTCTACTCGACCTGTGTCCCGACAGTGTCGGCTTTAATATGACTATATACTGTATAGTGTATAGTGTATAGTGTATCACCATTCGCCATTGCCTGGGGCAAGTCTCGTCCCATTGACTTCCATTTGGCCGGTTCTGCGACGACCCAAAATTCACAGCGCATCAAAAGCTTACCTACACACAACACTACTACCATTCGAACAGTTTTTCATTACGCAGTCTATTGTTACTAATATTTTGAAGGAAAACCAAGTTTTATTTAAAGTCAGTATAAAAAAATTGACACAAAGACGAAATTTTCAACAATGTTTTGAGTATGTCCAAACGTTTGGAGACATACTGGATTTCCTCCCTGGGGAGTTATTTAGATCTAAATTTGTTGCAACAGAGAGAGAAAACATTTTTATGAAGTGGCGTTGGCTGGTTTAACTGACCACTTAAGGTGCCATTGTTGAATAAACTAACTCGTATAAGAAGAAGCATACAAAATGGGAAAATTGTTTTCAGGCGTTGCCTAGTGCGCAGGTCTCTTAACATTACATGCAGTCAATTTGTTTAATAATGATGTTGCTAAATCATTCTCTTACTCTCGTTTTTGGCTCTTCGCGGACGACAACAAAATTATCAAAATAATTCAAACTTTACAAGACTGTTTTCTTCTTCAATCAGACATTAACTCTTTTAACCAATGGTGTAAAGTCAATAAATTAGAACTAAATATTTAAAAAATGCAAAATAATGTCATTTAATAGAACAAAACAACCGATTTCCTTCAAGTACCAATTAGAAAACTCCAAAATTGATGTAGTTAAGTCTATCGGAGATTTAGGAGTTGTTTTGGACTATAAACTGACATACAACGAGCATATAGATAATACAATAAATAAATCACTAAAATTACTTGGATTCATTAACAGAATATCCTCTGATTTTACTAATGTCCGTACAATCAAAACTCTTTATTGCTCAAATGTTCGCCCTCTTCTAGAATATGCCTCCGTGGTCTGGTGTCCATTCTATGTCAATCGCATAAATCACATTAAATCAGTCCAACATCGCTTACGTCAAAAAATAGCGTGGATGCTTGGACTAGAGAGAGGTAATTATTCTTATGCTAAAATAGAGTAAATATTAAATATTTCTAGTCTACAAAAACGTAGAACTAATATTGAATCCATATATATGTTCGGCATACTAAATGGTATAATCGATGTTCCATCATTACTGGGACAAGTAAAATTCAATATTCCGACTCGTAGATTGAGAAACAATGAAGTACTGTTCATCGATCAGCATAGAGCAAACTATGGCCTTAATTCTCCAATGACCCGTCTTTGTCGTATTGTTAACTCGAGACAAGATCTGGACATTTTTAGACGAACACTAAATAAATAGTCCAGATCTTTTCTTGATATCCCTTATGTTTGTCAATGCTTCTTTTCTTTTTTTATGTTTTAAACTATTCTTTTATTGTAATATTTAAACCCTATAAATTGTATACATGGACAATGTCCATTAATAAATAAATAAATAAATGCAGTCGATTGTAATTAATTTAGCTCGCAAGTGAGATACTGCACATTCAGAGATAAGTTGGAAAAAACTTAAGATACGGATAATAAGGAAAAACTAGTAAAAAATCATTAAATGTGGTATATTTGGTTATTTTGTGATAACAGTTGAAAATTGTGTTACTCTGACGTGAGGCGTGACGTATTTATAATACAGCTGTTATAATATTTTTACTGTTAGATGACGACAATTTTATAATAAGACAATGCATAGAAATAATAAACAATTAGGTACGTTATATAAATCGATAAGAAATTATTGCTTTTTGTTCGTTGTTTTTTACAAATATGTACAGTAAAACTTCAATTATCCGGATCAATCAGGGCCGGACGTCAACACATAAAAACTTACTTAAACATGTCCAGAAAAGTTCATTGCTTTACAATATTTGAGTTTGTCCAAATGCTCGTAGACAAAAGACTGGATTTCAACCCCTCGGGAGTCATCAAGATTAACAAATTACAACAGGGATGGAGAAAACCTTAAATAAGGGAATGTGGAAGTCTAGGCATTTACAGGGCTTATGATCTGTCATTGGCTGGTTTCAGCTCTTTAACTTCACTAAAACCAATAAATGGAAGAATTGAAAATAGTGAATGTTACACAGTTGTAAAGTAGCCACTTAAACTAGCCAATGACATATGCCCTGTAAATGCCTAGACTTCCATATTCCCTTATTTAAGGTATTCTCCATCCCTGTTGTAATTTGTTAATGTTTTTTTAAAATTTATTTATTTAACTTTTTGTACGTAATGTTATTTGTACATTGGCGGGCTTATTGCCAAATGGCAATTTCTTCCAACCAATAAAATAAAAGTTTTATTTTTATAATTCAAGTCACAAAACATGCTCAATAGAAAAAAAAAAGATTAAAAAGTTAAAAATATATAAAAATAGAAATAAACGTATTTATTTATAAATTACCTTAAATCAAAACTATTACTCAATGGAAAAAAGGAAAAAAGCGGAAAGAGGAAAAAGGAAAGGAGGAGAGATTAAGGAAGAGAAAGGAGATGTTTCTTCAGACGTGATTTAAACAGAGATAATGTAGTAACATCTTTGATGGTGGATGGGAGATGATTCCACAGTCGAGCCGCATGGACACTATATGAGATAATGTTAATTGCTTTGACGAAGAAACGCGCCGGGCGGCCGCCAGCGCCCTTTTTTATTTGTTATTACAACCTCTCCTTTATTTTTTATTTTCTGTTAAAGATCCAGATAATTGGCAAGCCGGACGACTGGAATTCGGATAAACTGATTTTTACTATATATACTGGCAGAAAACAGTCGGTGACAGCGACTGTTAAATGGCTTAAAGTTCGGCCTTTCGGGTCTCACGTAATCGGCCCTCTAGGCCTGGTTTCATCGGCCTCACGGGCCTTGGTTGATCGGCCTCTTTGGGCGTCACAATTTATTTTTTGTTGTTCGGAGCAATCAAAATGTAATAAAAAAGAATCTCTAATCCAAAATAATGCCACCAAAACCTTATAAAATGATCTGTCAGTCAGTATGGCGACGTAGCATCGTTATTCTGTTTTAATATTAATTCATTTATCCACTAAGAATTTACCCGAGGAAGTGATATTTTTCTCGGGATGAATAGCTTATGACACCCGGCTATCCCCATGCAAAAAAAAACACGTCAATCGGTCCCTCCGTTGCGACGTAAAAGAAACACATGGTGCGGATAGGGACATGACTGACTAATAACTCTTATACACAATACAATATATTACGCATATAAGTAATACATGATTTTTCATACATATGCGTTAGTAGGTATGAGCGTTAACTTTTTTGTGTACAAGAAGTACAATCTTTGGACTTTTATTTCGGGGCAAAAGTCAATAACTTGAATCTATAAAAAGCAAATGGAATTTCAATTAAGTAATTATCACTTTGCTTTTTTTGTATTTTTAAAGAATACATAATTACGGCTAAATAAATAATTTAGGTATGGGACAAAATTTTTTATTGATTTTATCATAATAATTATAAGCGTCGATTGAAATTTGAAATGTAGATGTTACTTAACATTTAAAAAATATATATTTTACATGATACAAAAAAACATCATATTCCCAGGATTAGGGTTGGTAGCACAATTTTTTTTTTAAACAAATTATAATATGTAATCAAGTATGGATTTAAATTGTTTTAGCATCATTTGTGAAAAAAAATGTAATTAAAAAAGATCACGCTTAAACACGAGAAATTCCTAGGCAGTCGAAACCTGAAATTAAGAACTTCTGTGAATTATAAAATTAGTGAAATAAAAAAAATATAAACGCTTTCGGCAAAATGAAATAAACCTGCCAAAGCTGCTCGCGAAACTTGCGCAATGTGGTGAAGATGCTTTGAATTATTTACTAATTTGTAGTAAAATAATGAAGGAAAATACATTATTGACTAATTTGTTGTAATTTTTTGGTGTCTCCGTGTTCCCTAATTAAAAAAAAAACGGACACAACTTATATAAACACTCAATACTTTATTTTGATTGAGGGAAAGAGAGAAGTGAATAAATATCAGGTCAACAGATGGATGAATTAAGGAAATGTGAAAGTTTAAACATTATGATTAGTCATTATTTTTTTATTTATTATACGGCACAAGTGCCTTTTACAATATAAAATATACAAAACAATAAGTTAGTTTTACAAAAATTTAAAAACAATATTAAAACATGGGTATAAAAAGAAAAAGAAAAAGAAAAATAACAAGATATATTTACAAACATCTATGTATGTCAGCATACAAAAGGTATATAAAAAATATAAAATGAATAAACACCAGATCATTAGCATAAGCAGCGTTTGCAAATAATTCGTTAATCGTTACTATAGAACATCATAAAATATTTACAAAGAGATGATTTGAATTCACAGAGACTCGAGTTAAAAATGTCGATATGAGAGGTACATTCGTTTCCTAGTCTGTGTATACGCGGTATTGGTGAGTGACAAAGATAGTTAGTTCGAGAAGGGTGACAATAATATAGACCATTTTGTATAGTTCTACGTATTGGTGTATTAAAGTTTATTAAAGTTCGCAACAATCGAATTTAGAGTTAATGATTTTTTTATAAAAATGTTAGGTCAGTGATTTTCCTGCGATCCTCCAGAGTAGGTAAATTCAAAAAGGTTAATAAAGACATGTAGTTGCTTATGAGTTGCGCCGATGACGCAGTCCTCCTAGCTGACAGCGTAGAGGAACTGCAATCCTTAGTAACAAAGGTTTACGAAGTGTGCAAGGAGAGTGATTTGCTAATGAATGTGCAAAAGTCGAACGTCATGGTCTTTGAAAGAAATGTAACTATGACTGAATGTAAGATTGTAGTAAATGGAGATAGTTTGAAACAGGTCGAAGAATTTGTATATCTGGGTAGTATGTTTACTAGAGATGGAAATATGGACAAGGATATTGAAAGGAGGGTTAGTGCCGGTGACAGAGTTAATGGTCCCTTAAAGTCTGTCGTAGCAAATAAGTGTCTATCGCAAGAGGCTAAATTAGCAGTTCATAATGGAGTTCTGGTACCAACCCTAATGTATGGAAGCGAAGCATGGAGTTGGAAAAAAAGGGACGAAAGTAGACTGAATGCTGTTGAAATGCGATCCCTCAGGCGAATGTGCGGAAAAACAATGTATGATAGGTGCCCTAATGTCGAAATTAGAGCAGAATGCAAGGCTGAGTTAAGCATTATCGACAAAATTAAGAAAGGTCTTTTGCGATGGTTCGGTCATGTGGAGCGAATGAATGATGAAAGAACGGCTAAAAAGATTTATGATGCGAATGTGTCTGGTTGTAGAAGTCGAGGAAGGCCGAGAAAGACATGGCATGATCAAGTACAACAAATTCTTGAAAGTGGTCATGTGAAAAGTCGGAATAATCGACGTGCGTGCATGAGAAGATGTATGAATGTGAAGGAAGCAAAGGAAGTGTGCCAGGACAGAGTGGTGTGGCGTTCTATCCTCTCTGCCTACCCCTCCGGGGAAATGGCGTGATGGTTAGTTAGTTAGTTAGTTAGAATATTCAGTTAGAAATTAATGAATCTTAAATATTTTCGTTGGACTCTTTGGTCATAGGACATTATTAGTCATAGATAAACTGGTCTAGAAAATGAAATCATATTTTGGTGAAGCGCGGGGCGAACCGCGCATCTCCCTCCGCCATTTTATTACAACCCGACTCTGTATTTTTTTTATAAATACTCGTATGTTTGATATGAATGTAGTTTTAATCCAACGGCCAAACAACGTTGTTTACAACACAGCCTTATCTATGACATTTATTAACAAGATATAAAACAACGGGTTTGTAATATTGTTTTAAAGCTCGACCTCGCAATTCGCTCGATATTAATAAATTATATTTTAAATTGTTTAATTATTTATTTATTATTTATACGGCCAAAGCTAATTGCGACAGTAATATGGAGAAACATATGGACAAGTAACTGAACAAAAAGAACATAAAACTATGTAGCGACGACGAACAAGGGCAATAAAATAATGTTATACAATATTAACATATTACAACAGAGATGAAGAACATTTCAGAAAAGGTAATATAGAAGTCTAGGCATCTACAGGGCTTATGACCTGTCAATGGCTGGTTTAAGTCCACTTTACACACTGTGTAACATTCACCATTCTGCCTATATTTGAACATCTATAATCCTTAAATTCTTTCATCTGTTGATGTTTGTGAAGTTAAAGAGCTGAAACCTTTATTTATGCGGGTGACATTCATCTAATTGAATTATTTCACCTACATACTAGGCAACGCCTGAAAATGTTATTTTTTCAATTTCTATACTTCTTCATGGACCAGGTAATTTATCAACAATATTTTGAGTTTGTCCAAATTTTTGTAGACAAGGACTGGATTTAACTCCCTGGGGAGCTGTTTATATTAACATATTACAACAGAGATGAAGGACATTTAAGAAAAGGTAATATAGAAGTCTAGGCATCTACAGGGCTTATGACCTGTCAATGGCTGGTTTAAGTGGCCACTTTACACACTGTGTAACATTTACCATTCTGCCTATATTTGAACATCTATATTCCTTCACACACTGTGTAACATTCACCATTCTGCCTATATTTGAACATATAATGTTCTTCATCTTTGTTGTAATATGTTAATATAAACAGCTGCCCAGGGAGTTGAATCCAGTCCTTGTCTACAAAAATTTGGACAAACTCAAAATATTGTTGTTATACAATATATTCATAAACACGATAAACATTAAAGGTTTCGAGCTAAACCATGCCAATCCATCTTTATCCTATACTGTTTTAGAAGCGAAGAGATCTACGAAAAGCCGGAAGATCTATCCCAAAAAAGATTCCACGTTGTGTGACGAATTAACTAATCTACACATTATGGACATCGAGGCGGAAAAACGAAAGTTGCTCTTACAAGACTTGATAAATAGCAAATTTTGACTTCTGGTGACGCGGTTGGGAACATAAAAATAAATTAATTGATTGCAACAGAGATGGGATATTACTTATAGCATTAAGTATTTTTAAAATGCATATAATTTCCATCTCCGTTCTACGTTTCTCCAATGAACACAGATTAAGAGATTGCTCTATTTCAACGTGGGAATAACCCCTTTGCAATCCGAGCAACCATGTCACTATCCTTAAAAAACGGAGTTGGACAGACTCGATATGGTCAATATGAGTCCTGTAGAATGGAGACCAAATAGGAGAAGCGTATTCTAGATGGGGTCGAACTTGTGAGCAATGAAGAGTTTTGATGGTATTAATATTTTCGAAGTCCGTCGTCATTCTATTGATAAAACCGAGAAGTTGATAGTTTACTATCTAAAGCAATACTTCACAGGTCGCAGTGACGTCAAGAGCTTGAATAGCACTGATCCCCGCCTCTAAGAAAAAGGATAAGAAAAAAATACCAAGATCCAGTATTGTAGAAACTATTGAACTGACGAAATCGTAGGCGGTATCTTGCAATAAGACGTTGCTGAAAATTTCATACCGAAAAAACTGCAATTGTCTAGCAATAACAGGAACCAATCGCCTTTGTTTAATTAAGTAATGATTTAATTTTAAGATATTTCTACTTTTGTATTCCTACGTTTTTTCACAATCTATTTTTTATTTGAAAAGTTGCGAATTCAAACATCTGCTTGTTTAATGAACTTAAGCGATGTTTACAAAACACATATTTTTATTGTTGACGTAAGTACTAGGTGTAGGTACTTAATTAATTTAACATCAAAATCTATATTAAATCATTTTAATAAAAATGATAGACAAAAAAACCGACGTATTGATTACACAGGCGGCCATCAACTTCAGCACAATTCCCTATTACGCACATTTTTTTAAATCACGTATTTTACAGATTTTTTATCGATAATGCAAAAAATGTTCGCTTGCATGCAGTTGCTCCCGCGGTCGAATAGTGATAGCTACGTTTAAAGGATATTGTATGAGGAAAATAATTAATCAGGCCATCGCGGAAACTTACAGTAAAAAAACAAAACAGGCGTTTCATGCGTGATGACGCAGAAATTACTGTAAAGTATCAAGTTGAGATGGAAGCCAGACGTCCAGGTGAGCAATCTTAATACACGTATTTTCTCCCTGGACTGTAGTACTAAAGCAATGACTTTTATGATTTTACCTTAGAGTATATACGTATATACTCGTATATGTATGTGATAGAGTATACGAAGGTGTTAGAAGCAAATCTTAGCTTAGAAAGAGCTAAGAAAAAAAGCTTAGAAATCTCCATCAAAAATGGAAAATTAGTTATTGATGCCGAAATAAACTATACATAAAAACCTACGTACCTAAATAATTGCGTAATTCAAAACCGTCTCAAAATCTTGCAAAAATAGATTTTAACTATACTACTTGACGCCGCAAACTTAGCATTTTCCATTGAGTTGGTGAAGCATAACTATAAATCTCAGAATTATTTTTTTTAAGTTTTTCGCAAAAATTTCAGTACCTCCTTCGATGAAGATTTCTAAGTTCGCTTCTTATACCCTCATTTAGATGTGTGTAGCCATTGGCCGTTTTCACACCAAAGCAAAAATTTACCCGGCCCGATAAAAAAACAGGATGGATTGACTTTTATTGTATCGTCGAATTTTAATTATTTTATTTATTAATTGGCAGGTACGCAGTTACGCACAAGCCAGTACACCACACCGGGTGGCCGAATATTCTTCACTCGATTTCCTTTAGCGAAATTTTCACCGGCGGGTGGAAACTTAAGAAATAAAATGAAATAATAAGTAAGTATCCACCCAGCCTAATGTTATCGCACCGAGTGAATTGGCGCGATACATGTGCAACGGGCCAAAGAATTTTACAATCTTTTCTGCCGTCATAAGCAAAAAGACAGTTTTTTTATCAAAAATCACAAAAGAGTTAAATATGACGTAATGTTCTACAAGAAAAATCGAACCATTTGATATGTAGCCATGAAAAGTAAAAAAATATTTTAGTATGAAAAACGATAAAATGATTTTCAAGCAATAACAGAAAAATTCAGTGTAGATATGACACGCGCAGGTTTTATGCTTTTGAAACAATTGACATGGGTAGTGTGTTGTTACACTTGTGATTATTTACTTTTTTTTAAATTGCAGATAACTGCCTTTTTGCTTATGACAGCAGTTTAGATATTTTACCATTGACGTTTCCCATTGTTTTTTTGTTTGTTGATAAATTGTATTTTATAGGAACTTTATTCAGATAAAACAATATTCAAATACCTATTCATCAAACTGCTCTCTCGCCGCATATCATCTAAAGCTTATATTAAACAAATCAAGAGTGAAAAAAATTGACATTTACAAAAAACATCAATAAGTACAAAGATTATATTATGTCCTACAGCAAAACGCACAGTTTATGGCAAAAAACGATGCATCTCAAAAAAGCTCGAACTGAGGTAATCGAACTTAAAATGTTTTGTGGCATTTAAATCAGAACTTTTCTATGGTAACACCAAGTTTATAATTCGATGGAAGACTTATCTTAACACTTTAAGTACCGGCTGAATACACATAGAATTTACCCTGTGCCCGGCCCATTTTTGTGAAATTTCATGCTTTGTGAAGGGTTTCTTAAACGTGTCATAATTATGAAAATACCTTGTTAAATCAATTTTAACTTTTCGCATTTATTTGAAACAATTTAATAAGTCATTTTTGTATGATAGTTTTGCCAACATTGGCCTTTATTTAGAGCCACATTGCAATGTTCGCACAAATACCTAGAGCGTCTCACTCATTTTTTTGTGCTTTGTATCCCGTGTAAACACGTGATTGTAATAAACACGCGTTGTGTCCCAGTTCCGTGTTTTCACGTAGTTTACGACCGGGACACAACGCGTGTTAAACAAAGTGTTAAATGCCATATGAAAGATCTCAGAGAGTAGAATATTTCGAGTTGAATTACTGCAAAACGACGCATCTATAGATGCATTGTTTTGCCATCAGACGGGCGAAAACTTAATGAAAAACTGCATGTTACTTACGTATACGCCAACAGCACCAAACAGTTCGCCGCATTCACGCGCCATTCAGAGAAAATAAGTCCAAACAATTCGAGAATTCCTCGAGATAATGTAGCATACTCCAAAGGTCTTCAACCCTTGATTTTCACCATGCTGGCGGAACGCGATATTCCTTACTCTGTGAATCCGTTATTAATTTTATGACTTTGACGATTCGATATTTTCTACTTTTAAAAAGAGACAAACGACTCTTTGACATTAAAATTTAATAACCTATCGTGGTTCGTTGTAGTTTTAGTATCCCCAAAAAAATCAATAGCACTCGAATTTTTTGCATTTTAAAAATCACAATAGTATCAGTTGACGGTCACATGCCATATACATCACTTGAATCACACAATATACGCAATTGTAATAAGAAAAATAAAACTTGAGATTTCGCGTAGTACAAATCTCAAGAAACAAGAGGACTTTTGTGCCCAGTAGAATGTCGGGTATGCGATCGTACGACCGTGATCAATTTGCTACCAAAATCGATCGTGATAGCGTGACGTCACTAAAGCACTAGGAATGCGCCCGGTAGGACCAGTACTCGGCACCGGTGACTCGTATACTATTTCTTTTTCAACTTCGGATGAAAGTAACAACACGGCGAGGCCAGTTGTTGCACAATGCGCACAACCGCGCGGTTCCGTGGCCAATGAGACACTAAACTAAATTACTAAATACAAATGCTAAACGCGGCGGGTTATGGAATAAATTAGCGGAGTGATAGTGCGAGCGTATTGTAATGGGGGACCGGGTACTGGGTACCGGGTTGTTTGCATACATTTACATAGTACCTCGCCGCTTTATCAGTGTTCGGTATCTGTGTCTGATACGTGTTATCATTGGAGGAAACGGTGGCGGTGTGTGGGTGAAGGGAATCAGGGAAGCTTTACTTCAGAGGTGCGCAATCTTCCGAGTAACCAAAATATCTTAACAAAACAAACAAAAAAAAATAGATTTTGCACATTAATTTTTTAATTGTATAAGGTAATTCAACAAAGATACATACTATTTTTTCTATGATTTATTTTGTTGCCCTTTAATAATAAGGAATATTTTTGTGTTTTTAAAAAAAATATATATATATTTTTTTAATAACTATAAAAAAAAAACCATATTATCTTTTACAGAATATTTTATTTTTTCTTTCTTATGTTATACAAAAATATTATAACTGTCCATTGTTTATTATAGGAGCAAAAATTCATTAACATTTTCTTGTATACCCTCGAACAGGCCATGCCTTTGTGGGATTTTTTGTTTACTATTTTTCTATTAATATGTATTTCGTTGATATGTTATTATGCTTTTTTTTATACTCTGTTTTATTATTATGTTTATTATAAGAAAACAAAAAAATAAATTTAAAAAAACTAGAAAACATACAATTGGAAGACACTCGTCAATATAATCAAACATACATATCCACGGTTTTTCTTATTTTTTTCTTTTTTTCGGTTGCTTTAACATTTATCTTCAATTTTATCTACAAAGTAAAATTATGTTTTCTGTATGAAAAGCAGAATATGCATACATTGTTTTCTTCCAGACATGATCAATTATAGGTTACCGACGAAGATACTTTAAATGTTAATGCAAATATACTCATTTTCATACACAAATGTCGGTTTTTCTTTATAGACAGCCTAAGATAACTCTGTCAATTATTATTATAATGGATAACGAATAGAGCGCCATTTCCGTAATATAACCTCAAGGGAGCTTTGACTTCCCGTTGTGATTGGGGCCCTGGTTTTGAAATAAAACATGGCATGGATGTTGCCGATTTTGACACAAAATTACATTTTAAACTTGAATTACTACCAACAATATTTTGAGTTTGTCCAAATTTTTGTTGACAAGGACTGGATTCAACTCCCTAGGGAGCTGTTTATATTAACATATTACAACAGAGATGAAGAACATTTAAGAAAAGGTAATACAGAAGTCTAGGCATCTACAGGGCTTATGACCTGTCAATGGCTGGTTTGAGTGGCCACTTTACACACTGTGTAACATCCACCATTCTGCCTATATTTGAACATCTATATTCCTTCAATTCTTTTATCTGTTGATGTTTGTAAAGTTAAAGAGCTGAAACCTTTATTTATGCGGGTGAGATTAATCTAATTGAATTATTTCACCTACATACTAGTATGTAGGTGAAATAAAGGTTTCAGCTCTTTAACTTCACAAATATCAACATATGAAAGAATTGAAGGAATATAGATGTTCAAATATGGGCAGAATGGTGAATGTTACACAGTGTGTAAAGTGGTCACTTAAACCAGCCATTGACAGGTCATAAGCCCTGTAGATGCCTAGACTTCTATACTACCTTCTCTCAAATGTTCTTCATCTCTGTTGTAATGTGTTAATATAAACAGCTCCCCAGGGAGTTGAATCCAGTCCTAGTCTATAAAAATTTGGACAATCTCAAAATATCGTTGACATAAATATTAGTAAAAATGGACACGAGAGAGCGTCCGCGTCCAGCAGATTGCAATCAACTGTTGGTCAACCTCTGATATAACGACATATGACTCGGTAGAAAATGCCAACCAAATCAGTCGATAAATTAAGGTAGGTAGGCACTTGATACCGGCATGATAAACATATACCTTTTTCGATCGATACAATAGTTAAGTGCAACATATTAAGAGTTAAGATAAATTGTGAGCGTTTTTTTTCAAATGAAGTGAACAGGACGCAACAAAAAAAAAGTACAACGAATTGGTCAATAATGTGTTCTCCTTCAATATTTTACAACAAATAAGTCAATAATTCGTAGCATCTTCACCGTACACTGCGCAAATAATGCGAGCAGCTTTGCCAGCTTTATTCCCTTGATCGAACGCAAACAAAAGGCGGTGTCGAAAATGCTCACTTTCATCTGTCTGACATTCGATTTCGAAGGCTTGAAATCCAATAAAATAATATATGTACCGTAAAAGCAAACACGTTTTGTCGGTCTCGTGGTGTAATGGTCAGCGCGTTTGCCTACCATGCAAGAGGTCTCGAGTTCCCGACATGGTTGGCATGAAATATTTTTTTTTTTTTTAACTTTTTGTACATAATGTTATTTGTACATTGGCGGGCTTATTGCCAAATGGCAATTTCTTCCAACCAACCAATAAAATAAAAGTTTTATTTTTATCATTTAAGTTACAGAACATATTCAATAGAAAAAAGATTAAACAGCTAAAGATATATAAAAATATTAATAAACGTATTTGTTTATAAATTACCTTAAATCAAAACTATTACTCAATGGAAAAAAGGAAAAAAGAGGAAAAAGGAAAGGAGGAGAGATTAAGGAAGAGAAAGAAGATGTTTCTTCAGACGTGATTTAAACAGAGATAATGTTGTAACATTTTTTATGGTGGATGGGAGATGATTCCACAGTCGAGCCGCATGGACACTATATGAGTTAGAGAAGAAAGAGGAATTGTGGATGGGTATTAAGAGAGTGCCTTGAGAATTTTAAAGGGTGTCTTTACACTAGAATATTTCATAGTCCTTAGACTGGTTTTCATGTAAAAAAAGGATCAAGATACGCTGCGATTGATGTACTAAAGCAGTGCCCCATGCACCATTAGGTGAGGAAAGGGAATTATGATTATAATATTAAGTGCTTTAAATTATTTATTTATTTATTTGTATCTAGACATTACCGACCTACACTACTTATGGAAGTTTAGACGGGGCCTACGTTCAAGGCGCACGGAAGAAATGCGATAATATGTTTTGTCGCTGCCCGATTGAGTTTCGATGAAAATTCAAGAATGTAATAATATATTCGTGAAAATCAAACAGCTAATTATTGACTAACCTCAACCGTACTGCGTCACAACACACTATAGTCCTTAAAATATACGTTGATTAGAATGACAGCTGTCAGCAAAAGTGACGACATAACTTTGTGTAACGTCTAAGGAGTGATTTATATTGACACACGAAAAATCATTCGTATCTGCCATGTTAATTTAATGCTTGACATTTATATCAACATAATTATATAAAATTATCTTTATAACTTCAAAAAACTAAAATAAACCTAATCATTAACGACGTTCTTACAAGGTTACATCATTTTGCAAAAATGTAAGAGATGGGACAAATTGATCAATGTAAATCGATCTGACAAAAAAATAATTCATTCGTTCGTGTTGTTCATAAAAAAAGTATAAATGTCTTATTTTTTGGTGAATAGTTGTCTAAAACACATTTAATAGGCTTGTTTTTTCGTTTTCATATCAATTTTCGGAAACAGAGTTTCATGCTTGCTTGAAAAAATTTATAAAATTGATTTGATCGGTTCATGGTCAACGATCAGTACTTTCCCATCACTAGTCACGTTGGTTTGGCAGCTGTCATTTTAATCAAGCTTTATTTTAAGGACTATACCGCATTCCTTCCGTGCGCCTTGAACGTAGACCCCGATGATAATAGTTAGCGTAATTTTAGACACAATGTGTTTATTTTCAGTAAATTCAAGAATGCATTATTTATTTTAATTATTGTCTTTGTTAATTATAAAAAATTGCAGATGCGTGTAAAGTCCAATACAAAAAGGGGCCAAAATACAAATGCGCATTATAATTATAATTTTAGTACGTGAAACATACTTTATTTGAGTTCATATAGATTTATAAATAACTTAATATATTGGGTGTTCATAAGTAGCGTCCGTTTTTTTAAAAATGTAAAAATGAGCACTAAAAATAAAACAAAAAGGTAACAATTATACGTCACTCGAAATAAAATTTTCCGCTCTACAAGATACTGCTTTTACGTTACATATGATATTTTATTTGATTACAAGCCTTCAAATGGAATTTCAAATAGATGAAAGTGAGAATGTGAATGTTTAAACACAGGCAGAATGGTGAGTATTACACAGTGTGTAAACCAGCCAATGACATGTCATAATCTCTGTAAATGCCTAGCCTTCCATAGCCCGTATCAAGAATGTTTCCACTCTCTGTTGCAACAAATTTAGATCTAAATAACTCCCTAGGGAAGAAATCCAGCCTACATGCAAACATCTGGACATACTCAAAACATTGTATAATAAGAAATGATTTACTGTTGAGAGTGGTTTGTTTACTTAAGTATTCTTTGAAATCAATTGAGTAAAAAAAAAAAGAGAAAAACTCCGCAGTTATTATGATTTCATATTTTAACAGTAAAATGAGCAAATAATACAAAAAATACTCAATACTCATTAAGTTACGAAAGAACATGATATATATATAGTCTAAATTATGTGCAAGATACAAAATTAAAAGCATATGAGAAAAGTCGAACAATATAATGACAAAAACATGGAAATGTTGTAAGAGCCACAAGCTAAAGAAGTTACTAACAACTTTCCTTAGTAAAATTGGTCGCGGAGAGTCTGAGGGGTTGATGAAAGCAAACAGATAGATGTCCTTATTTCATTTGTTTTTTTTATGTTAATTGATTTTTGGAGATACTCATTACTTCTTGACTATATTTTTTCATACGTTTTTTTATTATGTTTTTTTACTGTTTTTTTTTACTATGTTTATTTATACGTTTTTTCTGATCTTTAAACTATGTTTATTACCTTTTTCTAAAAATGTTGTTTTTTTTTTTTTTTTAAAAAGAAATATTTGCTTTCTTATGATTTACCCAAATATTTAATTTTGAGGGCCATTTTCAACGAGTTGTAAATAACTCACTGGGAATTAAGTTGGGGTAGAGTAGGATTCGAACCACGGACCTTTGGTCCGTGAGTCCGAGACACTAGCCACAGGACCACAACCCGATCTTCATTTTATTTATTTTTTCTTTGTATTGATCATTGATTTAATATTTCGACCGTCTTTGAACGTGGTAAGTTACCCTTGTTAGATTGTCAAATCAACTTTGTATAAATGTATAATTTTATGTTTACGACATGATAATAAATAAATCAATTAAAAAAAATATCTACACGAAAAAACTCAACCGAATACAAAAAACTCAATAAAAAAATCACGTTCCAAAGGCCAGATCTTCAGCATACATCTCTCTCTCTCTCTCTCTCTCTCTCTCTCTTTTGTGCGGTTCAAGAGCCTGATATATTTATTTTTATGCTTTTTTCTATTTTAATGCGAGTATGTTAAAAATTTAGGTGTAGTGTTGTCTTTTCCAAAGACTTAGACTGAGGTGGGAGGATGAAGTAAAAAAGGATGCAGCACAGCTTCTATAGGTTGCAAATTGGAAAATGGCTGCTGAGGATAGGCGCAGTTGGAGCCTCAATTTGGGCTGTGTAGCGCCATCGAAGAAGAAGAAGATGTAGTCTTTTCCGTGTTTATTTATGAATTTTGGGAGAAATAGCACATCTAAACATGCTCAAATTTATTTTTGTATCCATCTGGCCAATTCAGGTATACCACAGCGTACTTTTAGGGGTTCGATATATGAAGTGGAGCAGTTCAAAATATATATTCGAATTGATACAGTATGCATAAATGTATCAAATCTACCAACCGCTAATCAATAACAACAGTTCCTTAGGTGAGCCTACATGTCTACAAGTAGATTATAGATACAAACCGCCTGCGCCTGTCTACTGTTGTGGTGTTGTAGTTTGTTTGCACGAGAAATAATTAACCTCGCTGGTGCAAATTGTTAGCACCACTTGCGAGTACAAAGCCAGTTTGTTGAATACACATTATTGAATTAATATTACATTTTCAGCATCAAAAACATGATAATTAATGGCGCACACAAAGCGAACAAACGCTCAATTTGTAGGCTTATTATTTGCGCCCATACCTACGCAATCAGAGTAGATAAACCCATATTTGAAAACATGTAAACTAAACGTATACAACCTGAAACATGGGTGGCCAAAGCGTCGACGGCGTGTCCATTCCTAGTCGTCGTCGCTTTTTTTGATCCACTTTTTTCTGCGAATCTACAGTTTCTTCAATAATGCGATCAAAGCAAAATATCGCTCCTGTTTGACAGATGACTATTTAGCGGCATGTTTACGAATGGCTATAAATCCAACTATGAAAAGCTTGCTGAAAATATGCAGTCTTGTTTCCAACGCGCCCTCTGATACTACCATAGAATTAAGAATAGTTCAAAAACCGTATATACCCATACGCCCATCAAACAGAAGGCGACTCGACTACTCATAAATGAGTAGGTTTACGTTTTGACCCATTAGTTTCTTTGTAGACGTCGCTCAGTACGCAACTCCTGATTCGAATTTAACTATGCCGTGTTGTGTCCTTTTAAAGTGTAGAAATACTACTAGGATCTTAAATATAAATCTTATAATAAATAATATTGTGAGTTCCATATACTGCTATCTTCGTTGTACTTATTAAGTCCATAATAGGCCTTTTTTTGAAGTACGCTTTTTATGAAAATTTTGAACTTACTGTCCGTCATAATTAGGACACTGTCGGGTATTCTATTGTAGAAGCGTACGCCGTGCACCACAAACGATGTGCTTACCGGACTTAGCTTCAATTTCGGGATTACCAATTTGCCCTTATTTCTAGTATTATGATGTGCTGCGGATGCCTCCTGAGAGCCTCCACCGCGCTTGCCTAGTTTACAAGGCACCAGGTTCTCGACGTCCACTGCTGACTGTTCGTCGGCAGTTCTTTGTGGACGCCATATGCTCCAACTAGGGAGCGGACATGGAATAATGGTTGAAATGACTATTTTCAGGATTAGTTGACTTCCACCAAAAATTTCAAAAGCAGGTCGCCCGTAGTGGTTAAAACTTTGGCCACCCATGATATATGTATGTACACAATAAACCATCCATATCGCGTTATCTCACGATAGACATAGGGAGTAGGGAGACAGATATAATTTATTATACATGATGATTTGTGTTGATTACACAGTAGAACTTAAGTTCGAGGTGTTTAAAAAAAGCAAATAACGCGACACATTTTTATACACAGACCTTCGCATACCTTTTTTACCTTCCAAAACATTCGAAATTACCTAACCACCTTTTCAAAAACAATCAACTCGTAAATGATTATGATACAATTATAAATAAACTTATTAGAGAAACTTCTTGGTTTCTAAGTAGGCATCTTCAAGACTGGTACTTGGGCAAAAGCGCTCGTTGGTCAAAATAATAAAAATTAAAACTAAACCAAGAAGTTTCATTGATAAGTTTATTTATAATTTTATCATAATCATTAACTATGGAGTTTTATCAAGAAATATCAACAAAAAACATCAACCAACACATAGTTTTTTTTTTTCATTCCACAGATATTTTAATCGTGAAAAAACATCGCTATAAGTTTTTTATAATTAAGTCGTTAACCTTTTTTTAAAGACATATTTACACATCCATTATAATTTTTTTGACATTTTCAAATACAGCGGTCTGTCGGTATTTCGGCAGATATCGGACTACAGTCCTTAAAATATAGTTTGATTAGAACGACAGTTGTCGGCAAAAGTGACGACATAACTTTGTAGTAACGTCTAAGGAGTTATTTATGTTGACACACGAAAAATCATTCGTATCTGGCAAGTTAAATTTTTTTTTAATACAATGCTTGACATATAAATCAACATAATTATATAAAATCAGCTTGAAAACCTAAAATAAATCTAATTATTAACGACGTTCTTACAAGGTTACGTCATTTTGCAAAAATGTTAGAGATATGACAAATTGATCAATGTAAATCGATCGAATAAAAAATAATTGAAAAAAAGTATTTGATGTCTTATTTTTTAGTAAATAATTGTCTTAAACACACTATAATAAGATTTTTTACGTTTTTATATCAATTTTCGGAAACAAAGTCTCATGTTTGCATGAAAAAACCGATAAAATCTATTTGATCGGTACATGATCAGAGATCAATAATTTCCCATCACTAGTGACATTAGTTTGACAGCTGTCATCTTAATCAAGCTGTATTTTAAGGACTATAGAGCACTGCCGGATTACTGGAAATCACTAAAAATGACACGTTTAAACGGCAGAAGCTATGTTTGATTGTATGCATGTATGTATGTATGTTATACTACATTTTACACTACATTAGTGCATACACGCAACTGAAGTGTTAACACAAACTACTACTACAATACTGAAAAAAAAAAACTTACAATACAGTACTACTGTAGTTTTGTTTCGCTCAAAATGACGGAACTGCCTGAATAAAAACGCCGGATTACTGGAAAGGCCGGAGAAGTGAAGTGCCGAGTTAATAAGTGAGTACTGTAGAAGGCAAATATTTAAAAACAATATGTCCATTAAGACTTTTTTCGGCAATATTTTGGGTTTACCTAAAAGGATTCCACCCAATGGCTAGTCAAAAAACACATTTTAGTTTTTTGTAGATATTTCGCTGTAAGAAAACGGTCCTCAATTCTAAATGTTGCAAAGCACATTACATCTCAGGCGGATTCCCAGACCAAATCCAATTGTTTCCGTCATGAAAACGGCAGAAACAGATGTTCAAATAACATTCTTAAGCGGAGTCTTTGTTGCGTTAAATTTACACCACAAACGTGACAAGAGCAGAACAAGAGAGTAGCAGAATTTTTCACATTTTTATTTATTTTATTAATAACTTTTTTTTCTTATTTTTCAATCTACCGATTCTTTCAAACCGCTGATTTAATGGAGATTTCATATTTAATATTCTTAGTGATTTATTTGATATCTTGACTCTTGACTATTCTCCAACAAATGCCTAAATGTTCCTTCACGTAGACTCATCATTAATGAAATTCTAATTCTCGCTTATCATAAAACTAATTATGGTTTCCAGACACCTCTACCCAGAATGATCGTAAGCGAAAATCAGGATCTGAATTATTTAGATTATCAATTAAATAACTTCCAATAATTATATTGAATATATTCACAACACCCTTAATCAACAATTAACCTGGATCCCATAATGCACGTTCTTTATATTTATTTGGATTTGCTTTTATTATTTTTTTGTGTCATTTCCAATTTTACGTTTTGTCGTAATACCCTAGAAAATAATAATAAGAGTGGTTCCCGTTGCCTTCTCTGCTAGGTTGTCCGTAGGGGTAACCTTCCCTTAGCTAGATAGGTCCCGCTATTTGGCGCCGAAGATTCGCTATTCGCCCTTCCACTAACTGCTTTGACACTGATGGTAACATCAGATGTCAGTCGTCACATTGGCATTGCCCAAGATTCGCAAAGCCTAAAGACCACTCGCAGACGCTGGTAAGTAGGACTTGTTGGTATTTCCGCTAATGTGTCACAGTTTGGCTTTTCGTGACCCTTTATTTACCTTATTATATATCTTAGGTGTCCTGACTTCCTTATTAATAAATTTATTTGACGGACTTATGCAGTCCATTCTAACGATGGTAAATACAATTTCTCATAATAAATACAGGTACCAACAAAATAAAATACAACTAAATAAAATTAAAGCTAGGACAGAAAAAATAAAAATTACTACCTCATGACAAGATCCGGTCTATCTTAGTGAATTTTTAAATCTATAAAGGCTTGCATCAAAAAGTCCAGATCTTGTCTAGAGTTTACAATACGACACAATCGGGACATTGGTGCATGCAAGCCATAATTTGTGCTGCGTTGATCGAGGAACAGCACATTTTTATTTCGCAACCGGCGGATTGGAACATTGAATGCCACTTGTTCCAGTAACGATGGTATATCAATTAAGCCATTCATTAAGTTAAACATAAATATGGAGTCAATGTTATTTCTACGTTTTTGTAGACTTGAGATTTTTAACATTGACTCCATTCCTCTCGAGGCCAATCATCCAAGCTACTTTTCTTAGCAAACGATGTTGTTGAAGGGAGACCAGATCGCGGATGCATATTCTAAAAGAGGACGAACAAGTGAGAAATATAGTGTTTTAACCGTGAAGTAAAGTAAAGTAACTAGATGTCCTGCTAACAAAACCCAAGATTTATGGTAGTACTGATTCACTGGTTGTAATGGTAACTAAAACAAACACAAAAGGTAATACATATCCCTACTTTTATCTACATACGTGTTATATCTACAGCTTCGACAAGATGGCTGTGGTTTCCACTTAACTTTTGTGGTAGATTAATAAATGCGACCATTTTTGGAGGACACTTTTGCCGGTCTTCGACAGTGGAATTATCGTTGATTGCAATTTTAGTCGTGATTATCAGTTAATCGCCACATGAATTAACAGTCGTGAAACCACTGAGCGATCCCGACAAATGGCAAACAGGAGTATTTCTAAGTGAAATATTATTACCTGGATACGGGGCAGGTGATTAATCTGGGGAAAAGTTTACTGTTAAGATGTGATATTTTTTTTTACCCTAAAACAAATATTTGCTTTCATTTGATTACCCGCATATTTTTATTTTGAGGGCCATTTTTAATGAGTTGTGAACATATATTTACAAAGAAATATAATTACAAAAATACACTTCAGAAAAATGCCTCTTAAAATTAAGCTATAACATAAATTGGAAAAAATGTCCACAAAGACTTCAGCGTCTGAGCGTGAGTCATTCCTTTTTTAATTATTAATAAGTTTATAGCATAAAAATATGATATGACATGACTATGAAAAGACAAGAAAAGAAAAGAAAAGAGAAGAAAAGAAAAGAAAAGAAAAGAAAAGAAAAGAAAAGAAAAGAAAAGAAAAGAAAAGAAAAGAAAAGAAAAGAAAAGAAAAGAAAAGAAAAGAAAAGAAAAGAAAAGAAAAGAAAAATAAAATAAAAAGAAAATGAACATATACTGATATTACGAAAACATCATTTGTTTGCAGTATGCATTTTATTTTTAATTTTAATTATTTTTTTTGAAGAGCGTGTGTATCTGTTCCTTCCATGCTAATCCAAGACCTCAATTGTGTTATAGTGGGATTCAACCATTCGAACCTCGGTCCTCCGATTCGTGAGTTCAGGATACTAGCCACGGGACTACAACCCGGTTTTGTAAAATTTTGTACAAAAACATAAATATAAGACACCGTTTAAAAAATTCCAATGAATTGTAACGAATGGTGATATATACATTGTGCGAGTATGTCGTTAAAGTGTACATATATATTCGTCCCGACTCAACACAGGACTTTGGGTCTATGGAGTTGGGATTTGTGTGTCAATAAATGTTACATAAAAATATTGTAAATAAAATAACTAATAAAAAAATGAAAAATTAGAGGCCCCAATCTTTAATGTATTTTGAATTTAAAAAATGTTGGAGTGAGACGTTTTTAGCAAAATATTAAAGCTTAGAACGGCCGTCGAATGGCGCTCAAATTTTGCTAAAAACATACTGTAGAAATAAAATATTTCAAAACAAAAAAACGATTTTTTAAAACATTATTACTAAGGCTATATAATATAAGAATCAATGTGGCAAAGTTTGGTCTAAATTTTAAGAGTCGTTATCTGCCGTTCGAAAAGAAATTATATTTTAGTTATTTAAAACTTTTAAGTATATATGTTTACATAAGTACCTTAAAGAAATTTCGTTTTTATCTAATGCATACTTACGTTATATTTGTAATTACGTGATTTTAAAAAAAACAGCGTTTAAAATTTTTTACGAGACAACAGCTTTAACATGGCAAATCAAAAAAGAAGTGCTTCAAATATAAACCTAATTGGTTACTTAATATAATTGTTTTCTCAGACTGTGACCACATTTCTCATCTATCGGTCAAGTGCATGTAAACAATTACATATGCGTGGATATAATTTATATTGGTTTGTGACACGCGTAGGTACGCATGCAGACATGTACGATCGCGCCCAAATGTCTGACAACCCCACCTAACCTATATATCACAATATCACGAAGCGAAGTCTAGAAAATTCCATCGCCTTGTTTCGATATGAGTTCATCAATTTTTAAGGCTATTGACGTAATACGTACAGCATACAGCACGCTGTGTCAGAGGAATGTGTAGTGTGTAAATGTATATATTGTATATGTGTGCGTAATAGACAGATGATACCACATACCGAAGGATAGCGGTTAATGACGTTAATTAAATTTATTTATAATGCATCATCGTTTATTAAATTAACATAATTACACAAGTGAAACAGTGAAAACTTCGTAAACAATTTTCAACAAGTAAAATTTATTAACAAATTACAACAGGGATGGAGAAAACCTTAAATAAGGGAATATGGAAGTCTAGGCATTTACAAGGCTTATGACCTGTCATTGGCTGGTTTAAGTGGCCACTTTACACACTGTGTAACATTCACCATTTTGCCTATGTTTGAACATCCATATTTCTTCAATTCTTCCATTTGTTGATTTTAGTGAAGTTAAATAGCTGAAACCTTTATTGTTGTGATGAGATTCATCTGACTGAATTATTTCACATACTAGGCAACGCCTGAAAACAATTTTCCAATTTTTTAACTTCTTCTTGAACCAGTTGGTTTCGTTACAATATTTGAGTTTGTCCAAATGTTCGAAGACAAAAGAATGGATTTCACCCTTATTTAAGGTATTCTCCATCCCTGTTGTAATTTGTTAATCTTAATGACTCCCGAGGGGGTGAAATTTATTACTTTAAAATCTTTTTTTGTTCTTTTAATTCATTTACAAAAACATATTTACAGGAGTTTTTTTTACGAAAAAAAATAATAAACCGCTTTTCAAGCCATTTGTTATCGGGTCCTCAAACAAATGCACAATATTTTACTTAAAAGTTCGTAGGTATGCAAGAATGTCAATATCAAAAAAGAAAATACATTCCAAAAATGAATTAATATATTCCAATAAAATATGTGTATTTCCAAGCCAATAAAATTGATCACCGACTTTAGCGTACTTTAATCATCCCTTACATAACATTGTGCTACGGGTGTCTAGGTTAATAATTCAATCATTTGACAGTGCTTCTCACGAAAAACAAATGATGCAATTAAACGCTGCAGGTATATATTCAAAATGTAAAAATAAATTAAACTCTGCGTCGATCCCTGACCGGTGAATTTGGTAAAACTACCCCAAGCAACAGTTTTGGGCCCGTTAAGCTAGAGTTTCCTAGGACAGCGGTGCCCGTATCTTAACGGCCGTAGTGAACGGTGATGCGGTGGACAGTCGTCGTAACGGTGACTAGAAAGTGGAGTTTAGTGCAGTCCTTGTCTACAAAAATTTGGACAAACTTAAAATATTGTTATGGACAATGATTGAGGATAACTCTCCATTGAAATGCGGGCCCAGGGCCCCGATTACAATGGGAAGTTAACAGAGTTTTCTTCGACTGTCTATAAAGAAAAATCGATATGTGTGTACGAAAATGAGTACATTTGCATAAAAATTAAAAGTATCTTCATCGGTAACCTATAATTGAACATGTTTAAAAGAAAAAAATGTATGCATATTCTGCTTTTCATACAGAAAACTTAATTCTACTTAGTAGATAAAATTGAAGATAAATGGTTGTAATCGGGGCCATGGTCTACCAAAACAGTGTCCTGCGCGTCATTAGGTGCAGATAAATAAAATGAGGAGAAAAAGATTAGTAAAAGCACATGCAACATTGTATTATATCATAGCAATTTATTTGAACTGCTTTATAGAAAATCGTGTGAGTAAATGTATAAAAATTCGTGTGCGGTTTATAAAATGGTGAAGGAATTAGCCAATTATAATCATTAATTCTCCAATTAGGTCCGCCAGAGCGCATTCCTGTCCGCGCATGCCCGAGGGGGGGCGGAGCCCCTGAACGGCATGGAATCCTCCATGCTGCGGTCACTAGTATGGTACATTGTGAAACCGATTCAACATGTTGTAGTAAAAAAGATCGAATTCCAATATTTGTGGTTTAGGAGATATGATAAATTATTCCGACGCCGACGGCGCGGCGTCGCGTCGGGTCAATGCCAGAATCGCGAATCTGTCAAAAACGTAAATTTGAAATATTGAGGTGAGTTTCATGATAATAACACTCCGATCGATTAACACGATTTCACTAAACAATACTGCGGATGTGTTCCTACAGCAAAGACAAGAATTTGAGAGCAAACGTTGTTATCACTCCTGTCTTGAAATGAGACACTTGCCATGTCTGCCTAGATAATGCCATTACTAGTATGTACACTTAAATAAATTCAATGATAGTTTAAGTTAGGTTAATTCAATGTATTTTAGATATTTCGTTAACGCCAATTTGTATGAGCTTTAAAAAGCGATTGTGTTTTAAAAAAACATTTTTTAAAACCTTTGGAGTAACCTAATAGAGTCGTCCATACGGAAAAAAACGATTCTACGATTATTGACCACGACGATAGCTACAGATTACAGCAATACAACGGTCCGTGGGTACTCGGGTAGAGAATTGCAAGCGCTAACCGAAACCGTCCATTGCAGGTTTGTTGTTAAACTACAAATCAAACTAAAAGCAAACCAAAAATTAGGAACACTTTTGTTCTATACGATAGAACTTAAGGGCTTCTCTAGAGAATATTTACTCGAGAAAAAAACACATTTATTTGAATTGTTCTGAACTAAATTTACGGAAAACGCAAATACTGTCAGGTTTATGGACAACGGTTCGAAGGATATATATCACGATATTGCGGGGTAATTACTACAACCTGTAGCTTAATCACAAATAACTATCGACATGCTTAAAAACATGCTAAGCATTTGAGCGATCACGATGAACAATAATGAACATGCTTAAGTTATCGCAGTCACAAGTCAACGCGTGTGTAATCTTTAAGTCAACGCTCGTGTCGGTTTGTTTTTTGTTTTCCTCGTTAACAAATACAGTTCACTGGCGAAAATTCGGCGTTTACTATAAAAAATAATACAATATATTGCATTTGCAAAAAAGTAAGGAGTATCTAATACAAAAAAGTGAAAATTACAACTATGGCGACTGATTTTCTTGACATTTGGATTGCCATTTGCCAACTGCCTGATAAATGCAATAAATAGCATGATGATTAATAAATAAATAAATGAAAATTGCAGTTTTGGAATATTTTATGAAATTCAAATATATGATTGCGCATCAGGATCATACGTCGCGAAACGTAAATATTTTGACATTTAATATTAGGTGTTCACGAATGTCCTTTGTAATCGCGAACACGATGTACAACCATGGTGAGAAATCGTTATCACGTCGCTTATTAGCACGTCGATAGTTATTTGCGATTCAGCTACAGGTAACTTCAAAATCAGCATTTGTGAGTTACCCACTAAAAACACATTTTATTAACCTCCTTCATGAATGCTACAAATAGACGATAGATTAAAACTGTTTTAAGAAAAACTATTGATATTTTATATTTATTTTATTGTATTTTATATTATTAACGTAAACGGCAAATTTGCTTTTTACAAAAATTTATAATACTAACATATTTGGCTTAATATTTTTTTTTTAAAAAAACATAAATTTCCTCATACCCAAGATTTATAAAAAAAAATTAAACCAAAAAATCATACGAGATTTATATTTAAAAAATAACCTAAAAATTATACAGCATATTCAGTAGAAAGTTTAAACACTCCAAGAATAAATGTAAAAAACAAAATTAAATAATAAAATATTCTACAGTAATACAACAAGAAAATAATAAGTACTGTTTCATACACCTAGGAAAAGTGAACAAAAAACTGTATATATTATGAAATGCATGAATAAATAAATATAATTACCATTCACCATCTTTGAAAAAGTTCAAAAGGTTTGTTTTATAGAAACAATACCCTACACTTAATATATCAGATACGTGGGAATAACTATTGCCGAGTTCATGAAGTCTGTTCCATACGGCATTACAAGTATACACAGTCCGTGAATTGTTGCTACAAAACGGTGGCACCTGTCTAGTCATTCTTCCAGGCACCCTAAAGTTGATGAGAGATAATAGTTCAGGGCAATTCCATATCGAATTTACAATTTTGAATAAATTTAAAAGGTCTATAATTTTTCTTCTATCGTTAAGTTTGAACAAATATGATGTTTATATTGCGTGCATACGTAGTATTTTAAAGTTAGAAATCGAAAAAATGTCCTTACCTGAAGAACGGACGTTACCTCTCGTGAAATGCGAAATAAAAATGTAAAAAATAATGGGACCTAAGGGGTTAAAATGTTATTGCACTAACTAAATGCCGAAATGAAAAATATGTTTTAAATATTTTTGTTCATTAGAAAAAAATATGGAGCTGGATGTTTTTTGCTGCAATATTTTCAATCAATTATGAATACGTTGTTATTACATTGGCAAAGTGCTTTGAACTTATATTCAACGTTAAGTGCACAATACAATACTAGCAGCCGCAGGGGTTTTCTGGACTCAATATATCCGGTAAAAAAAAATCATAAAATGCGTTTGCAAAAGCTGCTTGCTACATTGATTTTTATTATTCCATAAACACAATACATTATAATACAAAAACCAAAACAATTGGTCATAAAATCTTCATCTTAGAACAGGCTGAGCCGTGTTAGATGGAGACTTACCTAACCTGAGGACACTCATATTCATGTTAAAATACTCTAGTGTTTTATAGATTATCTGATGATAAATAATTTACGCGTGTATATGCGATAAATTTATATATAAATAAAATAAACAATGAACAATGAAACAAACCAAAATGAGCATTACACCTCACGTAACTAAAAATGGTAACTTATTTCAAAACAAATATTTATATTACGAGATAAATAAATAACAATTTCAACCACTTTATTTATATATTTTATGAATTTATTGCAAAAAAATAGTATACATACTTAATAACAGGGAATCTATATAAAACTAATTAATGTAAAATGAAAACGGAGTATTCTCTGTTTATGATAGTCTCCATCTAACATGGCTCAGCCTGTTTTAAGATGGACATTTTTTATCTTTAGAGCATAAGTAGTCTTATACTAATAAAACAATAACATAAAAAAGAAAAACTAAAACTACTTAATTATAAATAAAGCTTATCAAATGTATGAAATTAAAAATCGTTATTATACAAATATGAAGTATATATATATGCCAAGAATACGTGTTACTTAAACATATATAATATAGTTTAATATATAATATAAAACAATATAAAGCAATGAAATACATCAAAATATAAATTATATGTGTACCAATTACATAAAGTACTACGTGTTTTGATTTACGTATATTTTTTAAAAATCTCTCGCTACACTTTTTATATGTGCAGTTATTTTTATTTTAAAATTTGTCTTACATTTTGAGTATTTTATACTTGGCAATAAATTATTAAATATTTTTGGAGTAATTACATAATATTGCTTTTTACCAAAGGCGGTTTGTATTTGTATTTGTATTTTAACAATGTTTTGAGAATGTCCAAATGTTTGCAAACCGGCCATATTCCCTTCTTTAAAATGTTTTCTCTTTCTGTTGCAACAAATTTAGATCTGTAAAACTCCTTAAGGAGGAAATCCGGGCAGTCTGTAAATATTTTGACAGATTCAAAACATTGTTGAATTAACTAACTGGTAAATGTAGAAGTATAAAAATTGAAAAATTGTTTTCAGGCGTTGCCTAACGGGTGAATTAGTTCAACCGGATGAATCTCACCCACATGATAAAGGTTTCAGTTTTTTTACTTCACAAAAGTATACAGATGGAAGAGTTAAGGAAATGTGGATGTTTTAACATAGGCAGAATGATGAATGTTACACAGTGTGTAAAGTGGCCACTTAAACCAGCCAATGACAGGTCATAAGCCCTGTAAGTGAATATGATTGAAGATGCCCATTAGAGGGTGAAAGCTCTTATTGGTCAAATAAATAAGTGGAAGTGTACCAAGAATTTTTAAATTATTAACTTATATGTAAATATAAGTTATTACATCGTTACAATGGAATTCCATCAAGAATTGTCAATATATAATTTAATAATATGTTTGACCACAAAGTTAAAGCTTTGAATATTAATAATAGCATTTTATTTATTTATTCATTTTTGTACATAATGTTATTTGTACATTGGCGGGCTTATTGCGAAATTGCAATTTCTTCCAACCAACCAATAAAATAAAAGTTTTATTTTTATAATTTATTTAATTTTTCGGGACATTATATTTTGAGTGAATGTGTTTTCACACTTGAATATTTCATAGTCCCTGGACTGGTACCTGAAGGGAAAAAATGATCATCTTACCTTCATGTAACAAAAAAATGTGTGCACTAATGCAGTGTCCTATGCATCATTAGGTGCGGAAAGGGAATGATGGTGACGAAAGAATATACTCGCATAAATTATTATACTGGCGCCTACTATCGAGAACAACTTGTCCATTTTATTAACAACCAAAACAGTTACAGACTAAACGATAGTGTTATAAAATAGAAAAACATTTCACACAACATTTATGTGCGGTGTTTATTATTTAATAAGTTTCCTTAATCTAGTCACGAAGTTACTTTTCAACTATGAGATTGGCGTTTCCATTATTTTATTTTCGATACCGCCATCATTGTCTTTCTCGCGATGTTTAAGTTGCGAACGAGCGAGACACGAGAGTGTAATTGGAATGACAGTAGATTTTTTGCCAGAAGTTGTAATATAAAAATAGATTCGGAGCTAGGAAGTTGCTGAAGCTAATGGCTCAAAATGTCAGGCGTAAATGATTCTAGACACTCAAAGGTTAAAGGTTTCATACGGAACTGGATTCGGACAAATTGCTCAATAGTATAAAAAGACTTTTAGGAAGACAAATGCAACAAAAAGTTTGACCATGTAACAGAGATTAGGATGGACGGAAGATATGTCAAGATGATGAGATAAACCAAACAAAATGACAGTTGGGAAAAAAGCACATAAATCATTAATACCGTTGGTTCGTAAAAAAAAATCACGTAAATACATTTATTTAACAAAACGATATTAAATATCTGTATATAGCCACTTACCGACTTTTCTTTGTGTACTGGTTTCAAAACACAAACATAGCTTCGGAAGCCAATTCAGGGATTATGAATTATTCTACCCCAAAAATACATTTTTAAATCAATATTTCATGTCGACCATATCGGCAATCGAACCCGAGACCTCTTGCATGCTAGGCAAACGCGCTGATCACTACACCACGAGGCCGACATAATAAGTTACATATAAAGGAATTGTATGTACGAGAATATAGCCCTAAACAACAGGAATTATTCATTATTACACGATAAATATCCCCAACGTTGGCATTCACTCCGGCAAAAGTCTCTCTGTCATGTCATGCCCAGAAAACCTGCTCCACAGTTCTGAAGCCAGTCCAGTCTCGAATATTACGCAGCCAGGAAATCTGTCTTCTTCCAGCCCTTCGGCAACCCTTAATCACGCATCATACGCTCCAGGGATGGTATTCTGGATCTTCTCTATCCTTAGAGAGTGATTAATTTAAAGAATTTTATTATTTTTAAGTGACGAGACTTTGCTTCACAGAATGGCCACACTGATGATTAAACGTCGAGAAATATGAACACGTGAAATCAAACATGATAATTTTTAACAATGATTTGAAAATGTCTAAATTTGCATGTGTGTAGAATGTTACACAGTGTGTAGAGTGACCACTTAAACTAGCCCTGCAAATGACTAGATTTCCATATTCTCTTCTCAAAATGTATGCCCTCTCTGTTGCAACAAATGTTGTAGATCTGAGTAACTCCCTAGGGAGGAAATCCAGCCTGTCTGCAAACATTTGAACATACTCAAAACATTGTTAAATCACGTAACTGGTAAAATAAGACGTACCTATACAAATCGGAAAATTGTTTTCGGGCGTTGCCTTATAGGTGGATTGGTTCAGCCGGGTGAATCTAACCCACATAATAAAAGTATCAGCTCTTTTACTTCACAAAAATCAACAGATGGAAGAGTTGGCGAAATGGGGATGTTTAAACATAGGCAGAATGGGGAATGTTACACAGTGTGTAAAGTGGCCACTTAAACCAGCCAATGACAGGTCATGAGCCCTGTAAATGCCTAGACTTCCATATTCTCTTCTCAAAAATTATTTCCCTCTCTGTTGCAACAAGTTTAGATGATAATTTTCATTTAGAACGTTATTGCGATCTTAAGCATTACCAAAAACTCTAAATTTAGTTGAAATTACCAAAGCGTTTTAGTTTTATTTCCGTTTTTGCAGCAATTTTATACACCATTTGACGTAGAGAAGATCCGGAATACCACCCCTGATATGAAATTTTACCACCTATTATGGTCGGTCAGAGTTCTCTGGTTCATTCTGGCTCGACTTTAAACTTCCGAGTTGATTATCAGGTCTATCCAAAATATCTCAATAATTCTGCGATATAGCCACATCTCAAAAGCTTCCAGCCTGTCTAACTCAGTAGGGTTAGAATGAGAATAATTTAATGTTTCTAAATGTTATGTTCTGTCATATACGAGGGCATTAAAAACTATTTTCATACGGTATTGTATGGGAGTGTGTTCACTTAAGCGAACTGCCACTATCAAAGATCTGGGAATTATGTTTGATGCTAGACTGAAATTTCATACTCACATAGGCACTGTCTGTGACAATGCGCGCAAAATGTTGGGATTTGTTCTCCGAACAGCTAAGGCGTTCTTGAATACTCGTGTTCTAAGGCTTCTTTATAACTCATTGGTGCGAAGCAGACTTAAGTGTGGATCTCTGATCTGGGCGCCCCACGAATTGAAGTACTCTCTTATGCTGGAGATGGTTCAGAAGAAATTTCTGAGGGATCTTTACTTAAGGGAGTGCGGATATTATCCGTGGTTGTACCCGTCTGACTTCATACTGGGAATGCTTGGCTACAATAGTTTGGAAAAAAGAAGAAATGCATACTTGCTTATGTATTTTTTCCGATTGATCCGTGGTATTACGATCAACATAGGTATAACGGAGAGTATTTTTCTTTATGTTCCTAATGACTACCTTAGACATAGACAGCTTAAGCTGTTTTATCTTCCTGCTTGCAGAACCAACCTGCCGATGGTAATGCTAGTAGGAAGAGCAATGTCTTTACTCAACCGTATCTCTTCGGATATTGACATCTTTCATATTAGTGAAAAAAAGTTCAGAGAGGATTGCATTCTTTCTCTATAATTGCTGGGTATTTTTTATTTTTACCATTTTTGTATATTTAAATTTTAGTGTTCATTTTTTCGTTTTATGTATGCATTGAATTTTTTTGTTATGTACACAAACGTTTTTAAAATAAATAAATTGAAATTGAAATTGAAATAATTGTTGGGCGTTATTGTTACACTTGATTCAATTGCATAAAAAGTGAACGCACCAGTATTCATAAATGCCACTATCTATTACCAAAATATTTCTTGATTGAAAGATATGATATATCTAACTTATCATATGAGCAAATGATACACACCAGGATTTCCGCGCTTCGGATAAAGCAGTTAATTGTCTAAGCTAAATGTGTGAGTGTTAAGTTATTTGGCCCGACCTTCTGATCGATCGAAGTGTTTATATGTTTTATAGCGTATAAGCCATTGTCTCGTAACATTTCACAATCTCGCTGTAACAAAATGGAGGTCGAACAAGGAACTAGCCTTGACCTGTCCAGTCTACAACATGCGGAGTGAGGTATTTGTATCTGGTATCTGCTGAAACTGGAAGATCGCGTGCGGTTAATTAAAATGCAGCAACACGGACGGCGAAATAAGCCTTAATGGTGACAGACAAGAGCTGGACATGGACACGCGAGGATCTTGCAAAGGTATTTATTTACGAACATTAATTACTAGACCTAACTTTTAAAAGGATGTAATTAAACCATAACAACATACCAAAAGCAGGTAATTAGCATTGATCCTGAAGCTCGAGCTGTGATGAAAGACATCAAGTATCTAAATAAGTTGTCCTACAACATCCTACATAACCGAGTATCGCACGCAACTACACTGGCTCAGTATCAGGCATAGAAGAAACATTCCTATCACTTCTTCACAATATCTTAAATAATCCCACTTCGCCTGTTTATCTAAGAGAGCTCTTCCAACTTCTTTCACAACACGGACTATATCTTCATTCTAGTAACGAGAGAACCCTTTTAATACCCTGGCACCGCTCTAATTTTCTTGCCTCCTCTTTTATTTATTTATATACGCCGAATAGGAATTTTTATAGACACATTTATACATAGAAAAATATTATTAAAAAAGTAGAAAGACTCAATGGTTTATATTAGACTTTGTGGGAGTGGAAGCGGGAGAGAGGAGTTTTTAATTGAATTTGATTCAGTGAGCGTTTGAAAGAAGACAACTTGTTATCAAAGAAATCAAGACTGGTATGTTTGTTGACAGACCTAAGAATTCTGGGCATAGGGGAATGAAAACCATAGTTAGTTCTATAGTTATCGGTATGAAAGAGTAAGTTTTGTCATTCACAGTAGTAGCCGCTCGATTGTGGAATAATCTACCCACTAATGTTAGAGACGCCCCTTCTTTATTTACATTTAAGTCAAGATTGAAATGTCAATATCTTAATATTTAAATTGATCCTTTATCCTTCTTTTTTCCTTCCCATCCCCTCTCCTCTTTTCATAGTATGGTGTTTTTTTTTAAATATTTTTATTTTGTTAATCTTTGTTTTTATTTTTTGTATAAAATTGTAAGATTCAATATGTCCATGTCCATGTACTTGTAATTTTCTCAAACTGAACGGTTTGGGTAGGTAGGAAGAAATTTCCTTAAGGCAATATGCCCGCCCTTATATGTATATATATTGTATATGTATATAAAGTGTTAAATAAATAAAACATTTGAGCACACTCGCGATGCAAGGTTCTGATTACGAAAATATTTAAATAAGAGTTCAAAGAAGGCAAAAGAGAAGAAAATAGGGTATTAAAAGCAAACTTAAATCTCCATTAAAGAAGTTACTAAGATATTTGCAAAAAACTTTCTATAATTTTCTATAAATTTCTATAATGCTGCACTAACTCTCTAAATCTGTTTTTACAAGATTTAGAGACGGTTTTGAATTACGTCATTATTTCGGTAGGTAGGTTTAGGTTTATGTGTACCTATAGTTTATTTTGGCATCAATAACTAATTTTACGTTTTTAGTAGAGCCTTCTAAGTTTGCTTCTAATACACTCATAAAGTAGATTAGAATTAAACTACTTTAAATCTAAAACTATTTAAATAGGGTATTTTTAAGTACTAAGTAAAAAAAATACGGAGGTAACGGTATATTATAATTTTGCCGAGCGACGCAACGTCGCATAAATTTTTTGCAATGGTTTAAATTATGCATATTTTGAATTACCTGAAAACGAGACGATTCGCACTCTCCGGGACAAACGGCACCTATTGCGTTACCGTGACATACTTGTACGCAATGTTTGTAAGACGCGCACTCGGCAGGCATGACGCATGACGTCAAAATGATATACTCCGACCGCGAACCACTTTTTATGGGCTCGTTTTAAAGCCCGATTTTTTTTTATATCCGCTAATAATTTTCATTAACAATCTTGTTTTTTTCACTTCATCTCGTGTGTTTTGTATTTATTTATTTATTTCGACGGCTTACGCCTTTGACAAAGTCTAACATAGTGTTGAAAAACAATTATAATGAAACAAAACACCAGTACACAAGTATGGAAAATATAGGTACAAAAAAAAAAAAAAAAAAAATCAGCAGAAAATAAAGAAATAATAAAGGAAAATTAAATAAGAAATTATAACATAGATATGCAGCAAATTAATATGCATCAACATTATTTATATGAATTTTGTGTTTTTTTTATAACTATTGTGTAAAAAAAATTATTCACTCTTTTCTATATAATCTCAGTTTTACTTTTCTATGGCTGGCTGCTTTCTGCATAACTACGTTTAATTAATACGAAACATTAGAAAATAGATACCTCAATTCTAGTAGTATGTACCACTTTGTTCTAGTTCTCCTATAAAGGGTTAATGCAAAATAAAATTCCTTCCGACCGATGCGACGGAACGATATACGAGTATTGTGTAAAATCCCCGGGATTCTCTATGGCGCCAGAAGGCCCGGGACAGTCGTGAGGCATCTCGTGCCATTAAATAAAACATTTGACTATTCAATGAGCAATGGACATTGGACAAAGACGGAAGGAAATATTCGGATTGATGTTGCTTCATGTTAAGAGAACTCGTAGACTGTGGACGCCAAGCAAAACCTACCACACGAGTCTCACGGCTGAATTACAAGAAAACAAATAATAAAAGCAAGTAATGAAAATTAGGTTGTGGTCCTGCGGCTAGTGTTGCGGACTCACGGACCAGAGGCCCGAGGTTCGAACCCCACTCTCCCCCAACTTGATTTCCATTTTCTAATAGTGAGTTATTCACAACTCGTAGAAAATGACCACAAAAATTGAAATATTTGGGTAACTTTTTAATTTTAATTTTAATTTTAACTTTGAATTTAAACTTTTAATTTTAATTTTACCTTTTACTTTTGATTTTAATTTGAACTTTTGATTTCAACTCTCAGTTTATACTTATTCATATGTACATCTACACTACCTGCATCTAATAAATTATTGTTGGTTGTGAATTTTTACAAATAAATTTAAATGTTCATGGAAGCAGAGAGAGAGGGAGGAAAGTAGAGTTGGAGCTATAAAATGTCTTCTCTCTTTTATGTACTTTTTATTTAATAATAATATTTTTACTTTTTTAGAATTTAATTTTTTCCTTCTCCTCCTGCATTCATAATAAATTAGTGTGAAATCTGTAATTGGTCTTACTTTTTCTAATTGTTTTTTTGTACCTTGTTTTATATAAAGACTGTATGATTTATTTTAAAAATTGAATAATCAATTAATTAAAAGAACGCTAATATTAAAAAACGTCGCGTAAAATATATTATTTGTAAAAGATCCATGGCAATATTTTTTTTTCACCACCACGCTTTAGTGTAATGATTGTGATAAAAGTAGTGAATGTTACACATTGTGTAAAGTGGCCACTTAAACCAGCCAACGACAGGTCATAAGCCCTGTAATTGCCTAGATTTCCATATTCCCTTCACTAAAAAAAGTGAAAGAAGTCAGTTTTCACAGATAATTGATTTCAAATATTTTCCCATGATTTACATTGATTTTTGGCATTTATTGTCCCGACACGTGTATTATGTTGCTTAAAAACATTCCTTATAACAAAATATTTACTTCAGATACTATTTTTTCTCAATTTAGGGGATAAATTTGTGAATTAAAGTATGTTTACTGTTGACAATGACAGTTGATTATGGGCCGCATATAAAGTTATATCAGGGCCGCACTAGGCATCCATATAAAGTTTGAGTTTTTATCGAGTAGATGTCGATTAAAATTTTACCCGAAAATACCAACGTTAAACTTGAAATTGCATTTAAAATGACGTGTCCAAATTTCAGGCCGCTACGACTTGCCGTTTCGGAGATGTGACGGACAAAGAAACAAACTCAACGCAGGACTTTGGTTCCATGGAGTTGGGATTTATGTCTTAATAAATGTAACATAAGTATATTGTGAATAAAATGAATAAATAAATAAAAAAATAAACACACACATGTATTTTCAGTTTTATAAAATAAATATAGGCGAATTATAGAAAAATTAATTGGAATAACCCTGCAATAATAAATACACAGGTACATATTTAAAAGTATTTACAATGCAAATTAATATTCATTTGGCAATTCTCGAACTGAGTACGGCCCATTGTTTTGCTGCGAACTGTAGCTAACTTAATATCCAATAGTCATAGAATGGTTTTCCTACGTTTGGGCTCCTCTATAGCTTGGCGCATTATAACTCTGAGCAATTGACGTTCTTTTTACAAAAAAGTGGCACAGATAGCAGCGAAAATCTCCATTCAATATTCAAAAAGAGATGAATAGAGACTAAACTACAAAATGTTCTCCATCTCTTGCTGTAATTTGTTAATCTTATGACTCCCGAGGGAGTGAAATCCAGTCTTTTGTCTACAAACATTTGGACAATCTCAAAATATTGCAATAATACCAACTGGACCAAGAAAAAGTTTAAAAATTTGAAAATTGTTTTCATGCGTTTTTTCAATTTTTTAAAATATATATTTGGACCCCTGTATTAGTAGCCTTACGTGTCATGTACAAGACTAAGGTACTCGGAAAAAATCGTTTTTGTTTGTCTTGGAAATGGGATGTTCGATCACTGATTTTGGTTTATTACCTTTATAAGTCCGATTATTTATTTATAATTGGATAATTTATATAGCGCCGTTTTTGTGAAAATCACCTCAAGGGCGCTGTGCAATAAAAAAATATCCCAGCACGTCTTGCAGCTACAGAGCGCATGGACGGTTAGGATTCTTGTTTCTCGTCTCCAGTTATGATATATAGGAGCTAGATTAAACGTCTTGCAGCTACAGAGCGCATGGACAATAAGAAATCTAGCCCCTATTTACATTTCTATTTTTTTATTTGACAATGGAGTGTACAGTTTTAGTGATTTTTTAAAAAATGAAATAAAAAACAAATTTATAAAAGTAGAAGTTAGATAACAACAAGTCTTGCAGCTACTGAGCGCATGGACGGTTGGAATTCTAGACATCATTTACTAAATTTGGATATTTGATAGTTGATAACATTTACCTGTTGAAGCTAGATTACTTATCGTCTTGCAGCTACAAAGTGCATGGACGAGTGAAATTCTGGCAACTTAAAATTATCAAAAAATTTACAAAAACAAACATTGAGCATAATAGTAAATTTGTAAAGTGTTCGTGCTAAAAAGTAAACAAAAAAAACGAAACAGATAAAGCACTTCAACACTATGGATAGCATAACAGATAAAAATATCCGAAGGGTGGCTTTCATAGATGTTTGGTAGTCACTAGTCACTGTCGCAGTGTCGCACATGTGCAAACACATGTTGTTTGCTAAATTCCTAGAAGATGGTCCGGTCCACGTGTAGTTGCCGGAGGGGGGAAAAAAGCCTATTGTTCCAACGACTTTGTATCCATTTTAGTCTGTATTTTTTCGTTTTATAATGAGTATGAAATTCCCGCTCAATTTTATTAATTTTTGACATTATTATTAGACAAACGTGTGTATGAGAGTGGTTTAAGGATTGACGTATCATTTTGTATGTACGAGTATATAAGAAAGGATATTTTAAATCTATTGAGTATGTATCAATAAGTTCACTTTTAGTAGCACTGTTGTAATTTATCGTGGGAGGTAGTATTCTATATAATTGAATCTTGGTACGTCCGCATCACAAATTAATACATTCTTAAACGATTTAATGGGTTCATATACTTTTTTATGATTTTAAAGTAGGCGCACTGTTGTTTGAAAGTTTCCTTTATTCACTACTTGTCACATATTTTAGTAAGAATAAAGCGCAAAATAATGCTTTAAAATGAATAGTCTTCTTTTTCCACTTTTTGTCTACACATCGACCACTTATAAACATTAACACAATGTTTGTTTAACAGTTAACAGTTTAATCGAATTTAAGGCTACTATTGGAGAGATAAACTATAATTCACGCCCAGCCGGTACGGAGGCTGAGCGCGAAATCACCATTGTTGCAAAGTAATGCAAAGTTCAAAAACAATGGCGCATGATAATTACTTTTAACTACAGTGTGGATATATGTTAAGGATATTCCATCTTTTCTGCATTCTGCTTCAAGATTATGGCGTTGTAAACTAAAAAATGGACACTGAAATAACAGATGTTCGATACTCTGTGAAGAAATATCATCGCATGGACAATAGTCATTATTCCTTAATTTAAACCTATATAGATAACTTCTCATAGCTCCGTGTCCGGTAAAAATTGGGTCGTTTCGAAAGTACTTTGGTGATGATGACGGAAGTTTGCTGCATCAGCCAGCGTTGGGAAAAACGTTTTTGTGATTTTACCCGTAGAAGAAGCGCGGAAATGATCCTCTCAACGCTGCTGCGTATTTTGTTTTATACAGCGTTTAGCAAAGCTAAGGGGAAATTCTGTTTCTGGCGTTGCCTGCACGTGAACTAATTCGATCAAATTAATCTCTTTACATCAATAAAGGTTTCTATTATGTGACTTCATAGCCAAATAATAGTTAATGAAGACGAATTTCTAAGTCCGTTTCGTGATTCCGTCTTGGCATACCGCGGCCGGATTTACCGCCCAATCCAATCAAGGCGCATTCTCTACAGAAAGTAATCCCAATCGGCCACATTCTTACTCTATTACCTCATCCATTACACTCGATCCCTACTCCCTGCTAAAGTCACCCGTCGCGTCAATACACCCTACTCGGGGGCAACTTATAACATATTAAGTTCGTCGGAAACATACTGAAAGAAGAATTACGAGATAAATAGACACCCTGATTTTTTAAATTTATTTGTAAAAAAAAATGTACATAATGTTAATTGTATGTTGGCGGGCTTATTGCCAAATGGCAGTTTCTTCCAACCAACCAATAAAATAAAACAATATTTTGAGTTTGTCCTAATTTTTGTAGACAAGGACTAGATTCAACTCCCTAGGAAGCTGTTAATATTAACATATTACATCAGAGATAAATAACATTTGAGAGAAGGTAATATAGAAGTCTAGGCATCTACAGGGCTTATGACCTGTCATTGGCTGGTTTAATAGACCACTTTACACACTGTGTAACAATTCACCATTCTGCTCATATTTGAATATCTATATTCTTTCAAATCTTTCATCTGTTGATGTTTGTGAAGGTTAAAAGCTGGAACCTTTATTTATGTGGGTGATATTCATATGATAGAATTATTTCACCTTCATACTAGGCAACGCCTGAAATGTTAATTTTTCTAATTTCAATATTTCTGTGTAACATTCTGTCACAGGTCATAAGCCCTGTAGATGCCTAGACTTCTATATAATCTTCTCTCAAATGTTTTTTATCTCTGTTGTAATTTGTTAATAATATTAATTAATTTTTTTATCATCCAAGTTACAAAACGTATTCAATAGAAAATAAAAAAAAAGCTAAAGATATATAAAATAGAAATAACTGTATTTGCATATGAACTACCTTAAATAAATTAATATAGCGCGAGAACTCTATGTTTAAGTTACTATTTTTAATGAGGTTTTTATTTTGTATTTTGAGATTAACAAAATATTTTTGAACGCAAAAAAACTCAATCATTTAATTATTTTGTATATAAATTGTCGTCAAATGCAACGCTGGTAGGTCGATGTAAAAAACATTCATGCTTCTAGCTTTTTTTACAGATTCGATTGAAATTTTAAATACCTACGAACACGCGCAGCGCAAAGATCTACATTTTTCTGAAAACCGCACGTAAATCGATTAAGCCGTTTTGGGGAGTTTAGTTACATCACACGTACAGGAGAATTATTTATATAAAGATACCTTTAGTATGGTAAAGTGGTGTAGTACAGAGTACAAGTGAAGTGCCGAGTGCTATCTGCCCACTGCCCGCAGTGCTCGATAATCCAGGCCAACAATGAAATCGAGATTGCAGCGTCCTCTTTACGAGTCACTTTCACGTCGGCGTCGGCTGCGGCCGCGGCTGCTAGATTCTGGAATGGAATGTACGAAACAGATGCGGCTTACCACTTACCTGTCTACGACGCGCCATATTCACGTAGGTACTAAATAAGAAAAATACTTATAGCGCCGGCGATCTTCTGATAACACGTGATCGAGCAAAGGTTTCGTTCGATTCTAAGTATAGTAGGGCCAATTTAATAGGTCACATTTGACACTTGTCGGTTTTAGCTTCATAGTGAGTTAACCTGCTTAAAAGCATCGATTAAAGTGAATGAATCGATTCGGACTTCAAACATAATATATTAACATATTACAACAGAGATGAAGAACATTTAAGAAAAGGTAATTTAGAAGTTTAGGCATCTACAGGGCTTATGACCTGACAATGGCTGGTTTAAGTGGCCACTTTACACACTGTGTAACATTCACCATTCTGCCTATATTCGAACATCTATATTCCTTCGATTCTTTCACCTGTTGATGTTTGTGAAGTTAAAGAGCTGAAACCTTTATTTATGCGGGTGAGATTCATCTAATTGAATTATTTCACCTACATACTAGGCAACGCCTGAAAATGTTATTTTTTCAATTTCTATACTTCTTCATGGACCAGGTAATTTATCAACAATATTTTGAGTTTATCCAAATTTTTGTAGACAAGGACTGGATTCAACTCCCTGGGGAGCTGTTTATATTAACATATTACAACAGAGATGAAGAACATTTAAGAAAAGGTAATATAGAAGTCTAGGCATCTAAAGAAGGAATATAGATGTTCAAGTATAGGCAGAATGGTGAATGTTACACAGTGTGTAAAGTGGCCACTTAAACCAGCCAATGACAGGTCATAATCCCTGTAAATGCCTAGATTAACATATTCCCTTCTCAAAAATGTTTTCCCTCTCCGTTGAAATAAATTTAAATATGAATAACTCCCTAGGGAGGAAATACAGCCAGTCTGCAAGCATTTGGATATACTCAAACATTGTTGGAAAGTAGGGAGACCACAGAGGAGATGGACTGACGACATCGTCGAACTCGTGAGCCATGGATGGAAACAGAGTGCCCAGGACAGAAATACATGGAAACATTTGGAAGTGGCATATATCCAGCAGTGGAGAGAAACGGGCTGGCAAGAAGAAGAAGATGAATAAAAAGATTATCAGCCGACGTGCAGTTGTTTTTTTTTGCAAATGTATCGGGGAAGCATTTGCGAGAGAGTGTCAGAAAATAATGTTCAAATACCTATTTATCAAAATTGTCTGGCCCCTCAAATTATCTTGAGAGCTTTATTTCTTTTTTTATTATTTTAAATTATTTTTATTTTCTATTTCTTTCTTTTTTAATTAAATCACGTCTGAAGAAACATCTCCTTTCTCTTCCTTAATCTCTCCTCCTTTCCTTTTTTCTCTTTTTTCCTTTTTCCCATTGAGTAATAGTTTTGATTTAAGGTAATTTATTAACAAATACGTTTATTTCTATTTTTAAATATCTTTAGCTTTTTAATATTTTTTTTCTATTGAATATATTCTGTAATTGAATTATAAAAATACAACTTTTATTTTATTGGTTGGTTGGAAGAAATATCCATTTGGCAATAGGCCCGCAAATGTACAAATAACATTATTTACAAAAAGTTAAATAAATAAAAATGAATAAATAAATAGACATTAGACGTCGCTTAGTACGCAACTGCTAATTTAAATTCAATTATGCCGTGTTGTGTCGCTTGTAAGTGTCAAAATGCTGCTGGGATTAAAAGGGAATACGGTAGGATCACATTTCATGTGTAAGAAGCGAATTCACAAATTATATTATTTTACTATCTGCCAGATTGATGAATTAAAATAAGGTGGACATTTTGTTAGTATTGCCAAGGTAGTCCAATGTTTTACCCGGTTTTCTATTAATAAGCCTTCGTAGAATATTAAACGGTATTAATTTACTTGATAACTATTATTAAATTATTTTTTACGTTTGCCTGGTATAAGTGCCTGTTTTTTTTTTTAATAATCAATAACAAACCAAAAATTTAGAACGCTATTGTTCTAAGCAATAGAGCGAAAGGGCATCTGTATAAGCGGGAGCGAAAAAATCAAACAAAACAAACCATCACGCCGTAAACAAACAAACCATCACCTCGTAAAGGTAGGCAGAGAGGATAGAACATCACATCACTCTGTCTTTGCATACAGATCTCGCTTCCTCTACATTCATACATCTTCTCATGCACGCGCGCCGATTATTCCGGCTTTCAACATGTCCGTCATGCCATGTCATTCTCTGTCTTCCTCTATTTCTGTATCCATCAACATTCGCATTGTAAATATTCTTAGCCGTTCTTACGCCGTCCATTCGCTCTACATGTCCAAACCAACGCAGAGCTCTTTTCTTGATGTTGTTGATAATGCTTATCTCAGCCTTACATAATGTACGGATCTCAACATTTGTGCATCTATCGTACATAGTTATGTTACATCTACACTTACTCTCATACAAATACACATAAACACACCCTTTTGTTGTAACACAATTTAATCGTATGTATGATTCTTGTTTAGAAACTTTGCTGGTCTGTCTTTAAACTGTATTTTTTTTAATGTTACTTTATCATTTTTATTTTATTTGATTTATTTTTGCACCATAACCAGGCCAGGAGGCCCAATTACAGTAGTGAATTACATCACAGAACACCCAGGCTTGAGAAAATACACATTTTAATTTTTGTGTTTTTACCGGGAATCGAACCCGGAACCTTTCGTATGTGAGTCAAGCGTCTTGACCACTACACCACGGAGGCCGCCTACTGCATTGTCTACTGTTTGTTTCTTTAAAATAAATAAATACTTTTACCACACATTCGCCTGAGAGATTGAATTTCGACAGCATTCAGCCTACTTTCATCGTTGTTTTTACAAGTCCATACTTCGCTTCCATACATCAGGGTCGGGTCCAGGACTCTATTCAGTTCAGTTCTCTATTGTGAACTGCTAATTTTTCCTATTGCGACAAACATTTATTTGCCAAGGTTTACTCTGAAATAACTTTATTACGAAGCCAAAGTTTTTATGAAAACATCACTCTCGCTTTTTTTTTATTCTGCTTGAAAACATTATAAATTGATTATATTTAGAATCCCATAAAAATATCGAATAATAATATTACTCAACATTTGACTATTACACTTAATGTGCATATTGATATTTTCTACAAACGATTTTGCCATAAGGTCTTATAAACGTAATATCTTTTGTTGCAACACAGCGAAATGCCATACTCACGAAATGGCTGACCATTTTACTAAGTTGTATCATAATGCAGCGTTACCAGTAATGACAGTTTTGACTTTAAGTACACAATCATCATCATTATTCCCTTTCCGCATCTAATGGTGCATAGGGCCCTGGATTGGTACACCAATCGCTGCATATATCGATCAATTTTGATACATGAAGATAATATATTGAGTTTTTCTACTGACATTTCTTGGTGGAACTGCATTTTAATTATAATAATAAAAATACGTCTATAGTTTTATTATTATAACATGAAGATAAAGTGATCAGTATTACGCTGCAGGTACCAGTCCAGGGACTATGAAATGAACGTAGTTATGACGAAAGCGGCCAGCCATAGAAAAGTGAAACTGAGATAATAGCACCTTTGTGAAAATAGTGAATATCATATCACATAACAGCTGGAATGTTTTTGACTTTAATAAATGATAAGCAGTGAGTTTTACATTACTAACAAGAATCTCATTACGTATTTGACCAGATTCAATGATTTTTAAGGTACCGTAATATTTTTCTAGTGCTGTGGGTGTTTTCTGCAATTTGAGAAATGCCGTTTTTGTGATCGACACCATTTTCAGAAAGTGATTAATACAGTTTTTTGTTCGAAAGCGGTCTGGACTATTTTTAACACAACATAGAATTGACATTACTGCACCCGATAACATAAATATCTCAATTTTTCAAAATTGTGGACTCGGACGAAACTGGACTGGTTTTAGGACTGTGGAGCAGATTTTCTGGGCAGCACAGGACAGACAGACTTTTGCCAGAGTGATTGCCAACGTTGGGGATACCTGACAGGGCACTAAGAGAAGAAGAGAATATGTATGCATATGCAGTGTGGTGTGGAGTTTGTTCCTCTCATTTTTCGAATTTAACAATTTACTTAAAAACTGACATAAATACAAAATCACAAAAAAAACATAAAACTAAAACAAATATAAAATAATCCACCTGCCACAAATACAACCAACCAATCCAACTGGTCTAATTCAAATCGCTGTTCCATCACTAGGAAATTAAAAAAATATATATATAATATCACTTTTAAAGGTATTTAGAGTAAAGTTAGATGATGTTTGGAGACAGTATCATCGTCATTCCCTTTCCGCACCTAATGGTGCATAGGGAACAGCATTGGTACACCAATCGTAGCGTATCTTGATCATTTATTTCTACGTGAAGGTAAGATGATCAGTCTTACGCTTCAGGTACCAGTTTAGGTACTATGAAATATTACAGTGTTAAACCACCGTTTTAAATCAATATTTCATATCAACCATGTCGGGAATCAAACCCGAGATCTCTTGCATGGTAGTCAGACGAGCTGACCATTACACCGCCAGGCCGAATTTGGAGCGAGACACAATTTACATAAAATAAGGCTTTTCCTTTTTTTTTACACAATGTATTTAATAAAATAAAAAAATGTATTTTTGTTTTGTTTATTGTTTTGCTTTGATATTATGTTTATTTCGTATATATTCCATATAGTATTGTGTTCCCATCGCGACGCTTGGCTCCCATCCGAATCCCGTAGGCGCGGCGCGGTGGCGGCGTCGCATTGCGTCGCTAGCGTGCGTCCATAGCGTCGTCCGTATTAGGAATTACGCCTGACTTGCACGCAATCTGCATAGCAACATTGTTTTCAAATAATCATATTCACTATTATTTTATAAATTTGCCTGAGAAAGAAAGGAATCGTTTATTTAACGCAATAATTATAATAATTACAGCTGAATATTTATGTAAAATCGGTTCGATATATTTTTTATTAAATAAGTAAGTATTTATACTATCGGACATTAATTGGGTATTTTTAAATTTTAGGCAAGTTCTAAAATTACCTTAAAAAACAAAAAAAAAAACATTGATATTACATACATATCGACGCTGCGAGGGAAAAAGTTAGCAAGCGACATACAGGGTAGCCAAATAAAGTTTTTTTGTTATTTAATTTAAAAAAACTCGTACATCCGAGTACGTATTATTTTGGCGTGATTCCTGCATAATTTAAATTAAAAAAATAAATACGAGATTCTATTATTATTATTATATTAAATTATTAAATACAATAACTATAATAACTAATAATAATAACATTAATAATAAACATATATTATTTTTATTTTAATAATAAAAATACTTTTTAGATTTATTCCAATTTTATTTATAATTATTTTGGATTTTTTTTACCAGTGACCGGGTTTATACTTATACTAAAATGATTTTAATTTAAATTCTTTTATTTACATAATTATATAAAATCAAGATTAACAAACCCTGCTTGCACTTGTATATAACATAGAAATTTGTTTAGTCTCCCACCAGTCTGACGATGTCGGTCACGACGAAACCCGGTCACTGGTAAAAAAATTATAAAATAATTATAAATAAAAGTGGAATAAAACTATAAAGTATTTTTATTATTATAATTAAAATGCAGTTCCACCAAGAAATGTCAGTAGAAAAACTCAATGTATATTATTCTGTTTTAGATGTTTAGATGCTAGATAGAACAAAATAAATTAAAAATTTCAATTTTATATCTAAAAAACAAAAATTGAAAATTAAAAGTACCTACCTATTAATAATAAGATCTTATTAAATATGTAAATAAAGTAAGAAAAAAAAACAAAATTAAATATTAAAATTAAATTCATACTCTATTAATGCAATAACTAATTAGTTCTTAAACAGAGCTACCGAATTTACTTCCGCCCATAAAGAAACGAGTGCCTGTTTAAATTTCCGTGTAATTTACTTGGTTATAGCTAATTATTGTTAATGACGCAAAAACCACTTTATTTTGCATGTCAAAGAAAATTTTACAAGGACTTCCGAGACAAGTGTTGAGTTTTCTTTTCAGAAGTTGGTAACTACGCCGGCTCCGGCGAAGAGCAACAGACGGTAAGTTTATAATAGAAAGTGTTACGATGCAAATTATTCCGATGTAAATTATTCCGATGTACGTTGAGGCGGCCAATTGTATCACCGGAAAACGTTATGTGTGCATGTAACGTGTGAACTAATATCCTATCTCCAATATACCACAAGTCTGTGTGAATTATGTAACATGAGCATAATACGCACATTAAACTATTATTTTAAACCGTGTGGAATTTTTATGGTTATCAAATACCAATGCTGGCAGTATTGATGTATGCATTTTTTAGCATATTTAAAGTTTCTATGGAGACGTAGGTAAGAATACGCCACGCCATAAATTGCGGTAATTTAAAACTTATTAGAAATTTTACGCTTTTCGTTTACTCAAACTTTCAAATCCACAAAACTGTTTTTTGGTCAAATTGATTTTCACGTAATTAAAAAAAAAACAGAGAGTATACTATTAAAATGTATGCGTTTATTTATTTATTTTATTTTATTTACAATATGTTTATGTCAGCCTCGTGGTGTAATGGTCAGAGCACCTACCTACCATGCAAGAGGTCTTGGGTTCGATTCCCGACATGGTTGATATGAAATATTTATTTGAAGGAGTGTTTTCACACTGGAATATTTCATAGTCCCTGGACTGGTACCTGAAGCGTAAGACTGATCATCTTACCTTCAAGTAACATTTTTTTTTTATTAAGATACGCTGCAATTGGTGTACAAATGCAGTGCCCTATTCACCATTAAGTGCGGAAAGGGAATGATGATAATGATATATTTATTTTACATTTATTTGATTGAGACAAAAATCCCAACTTTATTTATTTATATACACCTTTTATCAAAAATACAATTTTACATTCACTTTGCCCAGCTAGCAAGTGTACATACCCCGTTCCAAGCAAGGCAATTAAATTCTAATATCTGATAATAGTTAACAAATTAATAGAGAGCACAGACTACATATATACAAATATATACACATTTATATATATACTTGCATGGTAGGCAAATGCGCTGACCCTTATATACACACACATATACACACACACACACACGAACATACACCCATAAGCATACACATACATACATTTATAAAACATAGACAATTTATTTATAATACTCGTACGAAACTTCATGATTGCCATTTGTATAAACATATTTTTTAATTATTCTTTATTTTCATATTTTATTTTCGTCATCCAGTAAGAATCTCCAATCCGCGGCATGCATTAACCTTTCTGACTGAGAAACTATGGAACCAAAGTCCTATGTTGAGTTGGAACGAATACATGTAGACCACTTTAACAATCAATATCGTCGTATATATATTGCAGAACTAAAACACCATTAAAAAATGCATGGCATATCAACATATAAACGAAACATGCAAAGAAAATATAAAAACATTCAAAATACATGAAATAATCTAATTTAAATGAACTACCTTAAATATTTGAAAAACCATCAAGGAGATACCATTACCATAAAAATATTATTTATATTTATTAACTACTGAAAAATCACCTGGTTTTCTCATTTTCTCAAAACAAACCCGTTAGTCAAGTATCTGTACGATAGATTTAGATCCGTACATTATCTAAGGCTGAGATAAGCATTATCGACAAAATCAAGAAAGAAGCTCTGCGCTGGTTTGGACATGTAGAGCGAATGGGCAGCGAAAGAACGGCTAAGAATATTTACAATGCGAATGTTGATGGGTGCGAAAATAGAGAAAGACCTAGAAAGACATGGCATGACCAACAATTACTTGAAGATGGACATGTCAAAAGTTGGAATAATCGGCGCGCGCGCATGAGAATATGTATAAATTTAGAGCAAGATCTGTATGATGTGGCGTTCTATCCTTTCTGCCTACCCTTACGGGAAAACGGCGTGATGGTTTTTTATTTTATATTATTTTATTTATTTTGAATACAAGCAGATTCAATCAATATTTTTTTTTAAAACTATAAAATGTATACATAGTAGGGGCTGCCATCCAATTATATGTATTCACTTTATAATACTGTAATAAAGCGACGATGGCTTAAAGTTTAAACTATATAAATAATAAATAAACTATTTATTAAAATAAGATAAATATGGACAAAACCAGGAGATAGTAGGAAGGAAAAGAAGGAAATTGATAAGGAGTGGTAAAGGATGATTGAAGGAAAGTACAAAAGAGGGGAAAATTGCATTTGATTTAATGATTTAATGAATTATGAATGAAGAGCATGAATCAAGCCTTTTTGTTGTTGTTGTAAAGTACCACCAAAAAAAAACTCAGAAAAAAGCAATACTTTGTATTTATTGTGTTTATAGTGTATCTGCATACATATAATTAATGAGGAAGTTCAGTGTTTTTTTTAATATATTTTTTATTTGTTAATAGATTGAACTTAACAAACAAAAAAATACGTATATATATATCAGCGCCATGATTTTTGTAATTTAAACCAACCACTGGACTTTTTCATTTCGAAGGAATTTTTATGACAAGGCAATTGCCAAGATCGGTATCCGAATCTCTTCAGGCGAGAAAGTGAGATTCACTACACTATTATTACCCGAGTATTTTATTGTTTTTGTAGGCACCAACTTAGCATCCGCATTACATTTTTTACAAGCCGCAATCATCGTTATGGCTGTGTTATACGGACCAGAAAACCGAACTTATTTTCAATAAAAAAATATTGTGTTGCAAAATCACAAATTGTATGTAAATTCGAAATTATAAAACGCATCTTAATTTTTCACAATTTTCCTCTGAGATTCTGCGGGTGCATGCAAATTCTACGGAATAAACAGAAAAAAAGTTGCCATCAAAGCTCCGGGGCTAAAACCCCACTCTACCACAACACGATTCCCATTTTTCCAGCACAAATTATTTATGACTTATAGAAAATGGGTCTTAAAATAGAAATATGTATTTAGGTAAATATTAAAATTCAAATCTTTCTTTGTATTATACAAAATAAATTCATTCAAAAATTATTTAGAACTCAAGTATTTATTTATTTGATTTCTGATCAATGCATATTATTTAAACAGTATTTGAATTTATTGCGTATTGCTTTAGATATTTTATTTAATTTAGTTGCAACATTTTTACAATTTATTATATCGAGTCATTAAATATAATTTGAAAATAAAAATAACATATTATTGATATTTACGGCATTAACTTGCTGGTCAAGCATTTTAATAAATATAGAAGTATGTGTCCTATCAGCACGTTGGGTTTTTAGATTTAGGACGAAAATACTTTAAATTTTCATACAAATATACTCATTTTCGTACATAAATATCGATTTTACTTTTTCCCGTCTCGATATGTACCGATGAAGATAGCGTTTGTAACCGCGGCCTAAGAACCCATTAGAGATTTAGATGATAAATAATTTTACTTAGGAGCCGTTACATCTATTATTATTCTAGAAAAAAATATGTTTCTATATACTATCCGAAATAAGCATACTTACGACGAAATTTTTCAAAATTTTTGAGCAATTTGATGTTTTCTGGTCTGTGTAATACGACCATTGTCGGCTCTTTAAGACAGCTAGAGAAGGTTACTAACTCCGAACGATGGCTGAGATGATCAAGCATTATTGTTTTTGTGGAATGCGTTGACCGCAATACATTAAATACTCTATTTGATAAATATCCTATAATAAAAAATACCCTAATTAGACAAAACAATAATTGTAATAAAAGTAATAATTGCGTACAAACAAAATTTAGTATAAAGGTCCCCGGAAAAAATACCGTTATCAACAGTTGTGTATCTATATTAGACCGATTTTTTGTAAATATACAAATATTAGAGGAACCCGAATTAAAACTAATGAAATATAACTAAACATAAGAGCAAACAATTATGATATAATTGGACTAATGAAAGCTCAACGAATTAATAAATAGTAAAGAACTACTCTTCGATGAAAGAAACGAGATCTACAGGAGAGACAGAATCCACTGGATAAAATAAAAACGGAGGCATGCTTTGCGCTTCTGATAAAAAAATGAATTGAAAGCGACGCAGACCTGACCTCATGGGCTTTTTCCAGTAATATAAACGTAAACCTTGTGAAGAACAAAATTCAATGATCAAATTATTAATTGAAAAAAAATTGTACTGTCAGCGACACGATATTTCAATATACTTATTGTATAAATCTATAAATATTTTATCCGTCACAGCTTTATTATAGTCCAAGCTGGTTTCTCAGCATGCGTCTCTATCTGAATATAGAAATAAATTGGAGCATGTATATAATACTCTGTTCACTAGTGTAGATGGACTAGCTCTCCCTAAATTCAATAATAAATACGAGGAAAGAACACTAGAGTACAATATACAAAAAAATTATAATATGCTCCCATTAAATTGAAAAATTAAAAAAACTTATCTGGCTCAAGAGAAAGACGTCTGCTGAGAATCTAGCTAATAGAACGTGGTTTTTTATTTTGAATTTTTTTGTGTTTATCTTTTTTGTTTGGTCAATTTTTTATATTTTCGATGAATTAGAGTTTTTATATGTTTATAGAATTTAAGAGATAAGATTATGTATATATATTAGAACTTAACTATAAGCACCTGCTGACGAACTGCATTTTATGCAGTTCAGTTGGACTTGATCATTTATATGTTAAAAAAAAAAAAAAAAAAAAAAACATTAAAAAAGTAAATAAAAAAAGACATTTAGATGCAAGTAAAATATGTAATTAATAACAAACCTTTCTCGCTGAATATTTGAGTTGTATATTTATATACTATATTACTATACTTTCTAAAAATACTTTGTCTTCTGTATTGGGAACTTGTGGGCTTTATGCCTGTTTTCCCGATCATCCAGGAAATTATTATTTTTTTTTTATTTTTTTTATTTATTTACAATTTTAAAAAACCCGTCAGGGTTACATTAGAAATTTAATATTGTCTAGTCATTTTATTTTATTATTGTCTAGTCACTCTAAATCATAAATCTAAATCATTTGAATAAATCCGTAGCACGTGACAACAAAATAAATTATTTTAATTAAATTACAAATTTAAAAGCTTCAATTAAATTAACTTAACAATAGAATCATAATGTAAAGCGCCCTTGAGGTATTTTATTACGAAAATGGCGCTATATAAGTTATCCACAATAAATTTATGTCTCGCCTAGTCTAGTTAGTTCAGTCATCGTGTGCTTTTTCAGATTGATTTTAAATTTGTCTCCATTAAAAGTTTTCAAGTAGTAAGGTAGGTCGTTGTAGTGTTTAAGTCCATTATGTAGTATTTTTGACTGTCCTGTGTTTGTCTTTGCTTTTTCAATATGATGGTGTTGTTGTTGTCTGGTGTTATATTTGTGTATGTCAGCATTTTTGACTAATATTATGTCGTCGTCTTGTATGTTTCCCAGTGTTATTTTGTGCACAATTTTTAAGGTCTCAATTTTAGTCAAGTAGTTTATGTGAGTGTTTTTGGTGTGTTTTTTTGTACAGTTCAGTCGTAGAGGTCAGGTAGGTTGTATGTTAGTTTAAGAATTTTATTTTGTTGTCTTTGTATTTTTGTTATGTCTGTCTTGTTGCCAGTTTCCCAGAAGGCGATCATGTAACTCAATTCACTTTTGACATAGGCTTCATAGCTTTTGACATAGCTTTTTAAATATCTCGATATACAAAAACGATAAAAAATTGGGAATGGTAGATAAAAGTATGAGCGTTTATAGGGTTTATAACATGTCTTTGGCTGATTTAAGCGACCACTTTGTCCACTGTGCTAAAAGTTACACAAAATAATAATAATAGTAATAGTTTATCGACAAAATTACAATATCTTTACCAGCTACATTTTTTTGGTGAAATATATCTCTGGGTTATGTGTAGTTTGCCTAAATAGATATAACCTGTTTTAAGGCAGATATTTTTTTGGGTGAAGCTAATTAAACAAAACATACTGCCTACATAAATAATGAATACAGTGATTATAACAGACAATTTTACTATACTAAATACCTTCTTACTTTTTAAAATATTTTTTATGAAATATATTTTAACAAATGTTTGACCAAAATTTCTCTACCAACGTCCTGAAACCATATTTTCATAAATCTATTAAATTGGATTGGTTTATAAAAATGCTGTTTTAAAAAAAAAACTGGCAAAACCGATAGAGAGACCCTTGATCTTAAAAACAGTTTTTGGGTATGTGGAGAGCGGGCTTTCACTGTAATAGGATAAAAATTATTACTATCCATCTCTCTTTAAAATATTTGATTTGTCCCTCAAAATGTAAAGATATAAAAAATAATCTCCAAATAAGGTATCCTTCTATTTTTTAACCTTTAAATACTCTTGCGAGATTTGGATTCACATATAAAGTATACTTTGTCTATGTTTTGATTAATCCGCCGACCTAGTGACGGCGGGCATCTGGGTCGAGTGTGTTTGTACCTCACGACTTGGAAAGGTTGGGGCCAGAAGGTCGGAACTTTCAAATCTACTGGACCTGGTACCTGGTAGCTTGGAAGATGGAGTAGACTCGACTATGGCGTTTGGTTGGGTGGAAGGAAGATACGGAATACAGCCCAATAATGGCGAATCTGCCGGCGAAAGTGAAAAAAATAATAAAAAAGGTTTAAAATGGTACATTTTGAAAACATATTTAATTTATATTGATTTATTTTGTTTATATTTTTTGATAAAACTTTTTGATTAAATTCTAAATATTTGTTGGATTTGGTCATGCCAAGTCTTTCTCAGTCTTCCTCTATTTCTGCATCCATCCACATTCTAAATATTCTTAGTCGTTCTTTCGCTGTCCATTCGCTCTACATGTCCAAACCAGCGCAGTGCTCCTATTTCTTCAATTATTTTATCTGTGGATTTTTCGAAAAATTAAAGAGCTGAAAGCTTTATTGATGCGGGTAAGATTCTTCTGACTGGATTATTTCACTTACTAGGCAACGCCTGAAAACATTTTTTTTAAATATACTACTTCTAGGACCAGTCGGTTCTTTTTTTCTCAATATTTTAAGTTTGCTAAATGTTCCAAACAAAGACTAGTGTTCTTAATTTTCCTGAAGTTCAATATTTACTTATGAAAAGTATTCTCCAACTCTGTAGTAATATATTATTTTTTTATATTTTTTGGGTATGCATCATTTACACGTTTAACCTTCACAAAACCAAGCGTCTCGTCTCCTCCACATTGCGTAAGAATTCCGGAAGCGTCGCGGATCGTGAAAATTGTTCAATAAGTCATAGTGAACTTTCATCATCCAGAGCACCAATATTGAAGAACATTCTCATTGCATCAAATGTAGGTCCATTCCCGAACTCTTTTCCTTAATTCAAATACTCCATCTTTGCACAAAATTTAATGATATTCGTTTTTACATTATTCAGTCCGCTTATCGTTTAAAGCCATGTTGTCCGCTAAGCATACATTATTTCAATGTTTGTAATTGCTTAGTATATGTAAAAAGGTACACATACATATTATGAAATATACGTTAATACATATATTTTTTTAAATTAAACTTCAAAACAAAATGGGGGGCGTTCAGGTTAATGTCCCGATCAGGGCAAACGTCGTTCTAAATTTTCTACGCTATTTCTAATGAATCTCGTTGATCTATGAAAGCAAGGTTAACCTTGATATAATTCATGGAGTGACTGTTGAACTCAACTAGAGATATTGTATTCAATATTATTTTTAATGGATAACCATTATGATTATTATTGTTTTATAATTAATTACTCACAAACTTTCCGAGACTTCATTGAACGATAAATATAGCGAAAACAGAAGATCGCCAAAAGCGTTTTAAGCTTATATGTATCGATCATGGCCAATCAATATTAATGATCGTTAAGATTGATAATTTAACAAGTAAAAACAAAAGCTACTCATTGCAAATGTAGCATCATTAATCATTGTTAAAATATATATTGATTATTGATAAAGCAAGATTTATTATCATTGTTGATTTTTACGACAGATTTTAACTAAAATTTGGACTAAAAATCATCATGTTCTTAACCGGATTATTAGAGCTTAGACTGAACTTCACCCGGATTTCATTCGAGACCAGATTTTTATCATGCTTAGTGAAAACTTTTCTCAATACAAAGCAAATTTACTTGTATAAAGAAATAGCTGAAAAGCAATGGGCCATTTTCTTCGATGTGTGCAATGACAGCACTCGATTTTTCCCCGAATAACTGAAGATTTTTCTATTATTTATTTATTTTATTTAAAGAAAATAACAGCCATTAAAACAAAAAAAAAACGTTTACAAATGAGCCAAAAGTATAGGCTAATTGTAGTTTTCTATGTATTAATAAATACAAAGCCAAAAAAAGCATACTTGTGTGAACTCACTTCGTATCACTCCAATTGTAAAAAGAAAATCCATTAATAATGAAATAACATAAAATATGAAAAGAAGACATATTTTGTTAACTCGGTCTTAAAAACCATTTTTGTGAACATCAAATAGGTATCTCGATTTGAGTTTGGTGTGGCTTAACACATTTTTATATTACACCATCCACATATTATGTGCCATAAAAACATAAAATAAAATAACAATTAAATTATTACATGTGCATATAAAATTCTTACCAAATCCTAGCAGTTAGCTTGTTACTCCGAGTTACATAAGTCTGGTAATTACCTAGAACAAATAGAAAATGTTAAGAAAATTAGTGAAAATGTTATATTCATATAAAGTCAGTATGGATAGGTACTCCGCTGAGGGAAAATGAATTATGTGGTAGAAAGGCGAGAGAAACCTGACTCGTAAAGTATCGGTAGTTGTAGTTAGAAGAGACTAATGTATGGCGGTATACAAGAGCACGAGCAGCGAGACGGCCAAGACGAATGTGTCTACGAAGAATACTTGGTGGTTAGAGGTATGAAACAAAGAACAGACTTAGAATCCATGACTTTAAGATAAAGAAATTTGCATAGTTCGCAATTTAAACAAGCAACCGAGTCTGAATAAGTATTGAAGTCAACATTAACATTAATGTTGATGAAGAATATTAATGTAGAATGAAGTTTTCAACGTCTTGGATGAACATATTAAGTTCTCCAAAACAACGTCTTTATTTAAGATGAAGATCCATAATTGGATTGTATCGAGGGGTAGAGACCACTGTATGAGATTGCTTCGGGAATAAATATATAACATCGCTGCTGTCTTTATTATTATCCATATACGTATATGTGTCATGCGTATCACTTTCATGCGTTATTATATAACTTTTCTGCATTCCATTTTTCGACATGTATAAATTTTTATTATTTTTATCTTTCTATTATTATTTTTGAACATTGTTTTGATTATTTCGCATATTGTTTTGATTACTTGTATATTGTTTAAATATGTAAATAAATATTTTTTTATTTATATATCGAAGAGTCCCGACTTAACACGGAATTTTCTAACAAGTCGAGACATAAAAAAACATATAATTGTGTCTATGTAAAATTGTGTAGTTTGTGCATTAAATAAATAAACAAATAAATTTATTTAGCTGTTTTATAATTCGTCTGCTAAGAAAAGTAGCATGGATGATTGGGCTCGAGAGGGGAGTCTACACTTACGGAGAAATGGAGTCAATGTTAAAAATCTCGAGTCTACAAAAACGAAGAAATAACATTGACTCTATATTTATGTTTAATTTACTAAATGGCTTAATTGATGTCCCATCGTTACTGGAACAAGTGGCATTCAATGTTCCGATCCGCCGTTGCGAAATAATAATGCGCTTTTCCTTGATCAGCACGGCGCAAACTGTGGCTTGCATGCGCCAATACCCTGATTGTGTCGCATTGTAAACTCGAGACAAGATCTGAACTTTTTTGGTGTAAGTCTTTCTAGATTTAAACAATCACTAAGATAGATCAGATCTTTCCTTGAGGTAGTAATTATTATTTAATTTTTGTCTTAGCTTTAAATATTTTTATTTGTATTTTATTTCAATTGTGCCTGTATGTATTATAAGGTATGTCTTTGTATTTTTTTGAATGGACTTAGTCCGTTAGTAAAGAAATACATAAGAAATAAATAAATAATGTACCGAGGTTCTTTGTTTCAGGTCCCTACTAGCTAGAAATATCTCGTGTGTATAAAGGACCCTTATCGTAACACGTGATTTTTTTAATAAAAAAACAATTTAAATAAGTAAAACTAAAATTAAACAATAAAAAATAAACACAATTTAGAAAACACATCAATCATAATAAGATTTGCAGTACAATATAAATACTCATAATAATAAAAAGTTAAACAAATAAAAATTAGGAAAAAAATAAAATAATGAAAAATAAAGAGATATTTGTAAAAAAAAACAGACACAATATTTAATCAAAAAAACTGTTACAGGATATAAAAAAGTATTATAAATTGAATTTATAGTTAGATATTTTAATTTTAGGTACCCAGTAAGGCGGCCTCCGTGGTGTAATGGTCCCTTTTACTCAGGCGTGGAAGGTTCCAGGTTCTATTCCCGGTAAGAACACAACAATTAAATGAGGTTTTTCTTAAGCCTGATACGGTTGAATTTTAATTTTTCTAAACATGAAACCCAGATAAATCAATAATTAATTTAATGATGCACACTTACTCCCACACTAACACACATAAACACACGTCTACACTTACTCTCATACAAATACACATAAACACATCCTTTTGTTGTGACACAATTTAAATTGACACATAAACAACACAAATATCATTAATGAAATGTATGATTTTTATTTAGAAACTTTGCTGGTATGTCTTTAAACTGTATTTTTAAAAAAAATTGTCGACTGTTTGTTTCTTTAAAATAAATAAAACACAAAAAATCCTCAACAACTTATTGCATTCGTTTTTTCAAACCTTCGCTAAAACATCGCTAACTTAAAGTGAAACTTCGTGATTTAATTTATACGTACAATAAAAAGACAAACGAGCATCATTATTTCTGATTTTATTTCGCTCACGTTTTATTTGAGATATTAGAGAAGCTAACATGAATGGGTACAGGTAACGTCTATAAGCTTGGAGTGTGAAGTATGGAGTCAGTCCTTAAGCCAGACAAAATAATATTAATCAAATAAACAAAGGTAACTGTTAGGCGTCTTTATGCCTACATTCATGTGGATTCATAATGAAATCTGTATACAACATTAGTAATACCATACAGTCAGTGGTAATGATATTTTTTTCGTTTACAATGAAACAGAAATAGAGAAACTTAGTATTGTAGGTATAAGCATATTCCTACGCAACTTTTTTTTATTATTATTTTTTATTTATTGAAGATATCAACAGTAATACATGTAACAAAAATATAACAAATAAAATAAACAGAGAATAAAACCATTGACAGATATCCACAGAAATACGTTAAATAGACGTACAATACATACTAGTGTGTTTGTGTGAGTGTAAGTGAGTGAGAGGGTGGGTGAGTGGGTGTTATATTGGAATGAGGGTGGACATGTGTGTAAAAATTGCACGAGTGTCAAGTGTCGAAAATATAAATATAAAATATTAAGAATTAGAGATAAAATATAATAAAATAAGATAAAATATGACTTTATTATCGAAACTAAGTATAAGACAAAAAAGTATGTTTTAAGACGCGCATTTTAAATGTTATTTTTTTACAGTCAAATAGATCATTAATGGGAAAGTTCAAATTATATTCACTGGTAAAACGTATTAGTGGAGAGTTCTGGGCATAGTTCGTACGAACTGCTGGCACATGAAATAGAGAGTTCGACGTGTGACGGGTGCGGTAGCCGGGGACATTTAAGGATAACTCCGACAAAAGAGCCGGACTATCAAGGCGTCCACTAAGTATGTCATGAAGCACCAACAGTAGACGGCGATCTTCTAAAGTAAGCAAGTGGTGCTTTTTGCAGGAAGACATATAATTGAGATCGGTATACCTGCATCTCCAGTTAAGATGTCTAAGAAATGTCCATTGAATTTTCTCAAACTTTTCTTTATGTGTGACATATTGTGGAGACCAAACAGAACTTTACTGTAAAAGCCACAATCGGGTAGTAACTAGAATGACATTTAACACTATGCTTTCATGAAATTAAGTTATTTAAAAATCTTAGGATAATTTTGTAAAGAAGACAAAATGTTCACATAGTTTTGGAACATCATAGAACTCTTGAAGGCCCAAAAGTCTTAACAACAATGTTTAGAGTTTGGCCAAATGTTTATAGACAAGAACTGGATTCAACCCTCTAGGGAGCTGTTAATATTAACATATTACAACAGAGATAAAGAACATTTTAGAGAACGGAATATACAGGGTGTTCATTAAACACAGGGTTTCGGATGTGACAGGGTTTAAAGAACACCTTGTAGAAGTCCAGGCATCCACAGGGCTTATGACCTGTCATTGGTTGGTTTAAGTGGCCACTTTACTTTACAAATATTTTCAGGCGTTGCCTAGTATGTCGGTGAAATAATTCAATCAGATGAATATCACCCGCAACAAAAAAGGTTTCAGATCAATAACTTCACAAATGTCAACAGATGGAAGAATTGAAGGAATATAAATGTTCAAATATAGGCAGAATAGTGAATGTGTAAAGTGTGGAAAGAATGACAGGTCATAAGCCCTGTGGATGCCTGGACTTATATATTCCCTTCTCTAAAATGTTCTTCATCGCTGTGGTAATATTTTATTATGACTCGATGCAATATTTATTAAAACAAACAGAAATCGCTTGGAAATATTTTTTTATTAATGACTGGTATTTTATCACACGTGTTACAAATTTATTTTACAAATACGTGTAGTTTTAGTATTAATTAATGCACTTTAGTGTATTATTATTATTATTACATTACAGTCTCTCATTACGTAAAGGGGGTTTATCTGTTAAGCATCAATAATAATAATAACTTTTATTCCAGTAAAATGGCTAAATAAATAGTGCAGAACCAGTTCTACCACATAAAACAAAACATATTACTGACTACACACTTGTAGCATAGACAAATGAAAACGTATTACTGACTACACACTTGTAGCATAGACAAATGAAAACGTATTACTGACTACACACTTGTAGCATAGACAAATGAAAACGTATTACTGACTACACACTTGTAGCATAGACAAATGAAAACGTATTACTGACTACACACTTGTAGCATAGACAAATGAAAACGTATTACTGACTACACACTTGTAGCATAGACAAATGAAAACGTATTACTGACTACACACTTGTAGCATAGACAAATGAAAACGTATTACTGACTACACACTTGTAGCATAGACAAATGAAAACGTATTACTGACTACACACTTGTAGCATAGACAAATGAAAACGTATTACTGACTACACACTTGTAGCATAGACAAATGAAAACGTATTACTGACTACACACTTGTAGCATAGACAAATGAAAACGTATTACTGACTACACACTTGTAGCATAGACAAATGAAAACGTATTACTGACTACACACTTGTAGCATAGACAAATGAAAACGTATTACTGACTACACACTTGTAGCATAGACAAATGAAAACGTATTACTGACTACACACTTGTAGCATAGACAAATGAAAACGTATTACTGACTACACACTTGTAGCATAGACAAATGAAAACGTATTACTGACTACACACTTGTAGCATAGACAAATGAAAACGTATTACTGACTACACACTTGTAGCATAGACAAATGAAAACGTATTACTGACTACACACTTGTAGCATAGACAAATGAAAACATATTACTGACTACACACTTGTAGCATAGACAAATGAAAACATATTACTGACTACACAATTGAAGCATAGACAAATGAAAACGTATTACTGACTACACACTTGTAGCATAGACAAATAAAAACGTATTACTGACTACACACTTGTAGCATAGACAAATGAAAACGTATTACTGACTACACACTTGTAGCATAGACAAATGAAAACGTATTACTGACTACACACTTGTAGCATAGACAAATGAAAACGTATTACTGACTACACACTTGTAGCATAGACAAATGAAAACGTATTACTGACTACACACTTGTAGCATAGACAAATGAAAACGTATTACTGACTACACACTTGTAGCATAGACAAATGAAAACGTATTACTGACTACACACTTGTAGCATAGACAAATGAAAACGTATTACTGACTACACACTTGTAGCATAGACAAATGAAAACGTATTACTGACTACACACTTGTAGCATAGACAAATGAAAACGTATTACTGACTACACACTTGTAGCATAGACAAATGAAAACGTATTACTGACTACACACTTGTAGCATAGACAAATGAAAACGTATTACTGACTACACACTTGTAGCATAGACAAATGAAAACGTATTACTGACTACACACTTGTAGCATAGACAAATGAAAACGTATTACTGACTACACACTTGTAGCATAGACAAATGAAAACGTATTACTGACTACACACTTGTAGCATAGACAAATGAAAACGTATTACTGACTACACACTTGTAGCATAGACAAATGAAAACGTATTACTGACTACACACTTGTAGCATAGACAAATGAAAACGTATTACTGACTACACACTTGTAGCATAGACAAATGAAAACGTATTACTGACTACACACTTGTAGCATAGACAAATGAAAACGTATTACTGACTACACACTTGTAGCATAGACAAATGAAAACGTATTACTGACTACACACTTGTAGCATAGACAAATGAAAACGTATTACTGACTACACACTTGTAGCATAGACAAATGAAAACGTATTACTGACTACACACTTGTAGCATAGACAAATGAAAACGTATTACTGACTACACACTTGTAGCATAGACAAATGAAAACGTATTACTGACTACACACTTGTAGCATAGACAAATGAAAACGTATTACTGACTACACACTTGTAGCATAGACAAATGAAAACGTATTACTGACTACACACTTGTAGCATAGACAAATGAAAACGTATTACTGACTACACACTTGTAGCATAGACAAATGAAAACGTATTACTGACTACACACTTGTAGCATAGACAAATGAAAACGTATTACTGACTACACACTTGTAGCATAGACAAATGAAAACGTATTACTGACTACACACTTGTAGCATAGACAAATGAAAACGTATTACTGACTACACACTTGTAGCATAGACAAATGAAAACGTATTACTGACTACACACTTGTAGCATAGACAAATGAAAACGTATTACTGACTACACACTTGTAGCATAGACAAATGAAAACGTATTACTGACTACAAACTTGTAGCATAGACAAATGAAAACGTATTACTGACTACACACTTGTAGCATAGACAAATGAAAACGTATTACTGACTACACACTTGTAGCATAGACAAATGAAAACATATTACTGACTACACACTTGTAGCATAGACAAATGAAAACATATTACTGACTACACACTTGAAGCATAGACAAATGAAAACGTATTACTGACTACACACTTGTAGCATAGACAAATGAAAACGTATTACTGACTACACACTTGTAGCATAGACAAATGAAAACGTATTACTGACTACACACTTGTAGCATAGACAAATGAAAACGTATTACTGACTACACACTTGTAGCATAGACAAATGAAAACGTATTACTGACTACACACTTGTAGCATAGACAAATGAAAACGTATTACTGACTACACACTTGTAGCATAGACAAATGAAAACGTATTACTGACTACACACTTGTAGCATAGACAAATGAAAACGTATTACTGACTACACACTTGTAGCATAGACAAATGAAAACGTATTACTGACTACACACTTGTAGCATAGACAAATGAAAACGTATTACTGACTACACACTTGTAGCATAGACAAATGAAAACGTATTACTGACTACACACTTGTAGCATAGACAAATGAAAACGTATTACTGACTACACACTTGTAGCATAGACAAATGAAAACGTATTACTGACTACACACTTGTAGCATAGACAAATGAAAACGTATTACTGACTACACACTTGTAGCATAGACAAATGAAAACGTATTACTGACTACACACTTGTAGCATAGACAAATGAAAACGTATTACTGACTACACACTTGTAGCATAGACAAATGAAAACGTATTACTGACTACACACTTGTAGCATAGACAAATGAAAACGTATTACTCTAGTATTACAGAAAACCCGAAAAAGATTTGTTGATACGGTTAAGTCGAATTCACCAAAAGAAAATCTAATCAATATTTTTAATTAATTTTTGTCGGTAAAGTAATGGTAATTGATAAATGAAAAATTTTGAACGACATTGAAAAACATCGGCGAATCTTGCTGTCGCTTTTTCGACCATTTTTTTGATCTCTAAGATTTATCTTCTTGTTAGTGTGGGTCTTATGGTCTGTTTTTCAAGAGAGATTAACCTCTTGCGAGGTCGATTTCCAGCTGTTGATCCATCTCTTTGGTGGTCTGCCCGGCAGTCGTCTGCCTTGGAGTTGGCCGTGCAACGCAACGCGATGGAGTCTGGGTGGCTCTATTCTCCTCACATATGCTTACAATGTTCCTAACTCTGCGTTGAAGATTCTCGCCAGAGAAATACTTTTGAGTCTTCAGCTCTGACCTTCTTAACGCGTTTTTTGTCACTGTGGTGTCTGATTCGATCTGCATTCGATCCTATATGTCATGTTGGGTCGAACACATGTTTTATAGATTTTATTTTTTATGCGATAACCTCGTAAATGAAAGATTTAAATCCGTTGAACATCTAAGATAGAAAATGGTCTATGTGACTTAACCCATTATTCAGAGGTTGACATAAAGGAATTTCGTTACAATGTAACGAGGAAATGAATATCCGAGAAAATGATGGAACTAAAACAGAACTTGCTAGATAAAACACCATGTCATGCCTCGAGTTGTTTTATGTCGTCTAATTTATCCCAAAACGCGATATAAAACAACAAAGTAACATATTTCTATCCTTCTATTAATTAAGGCACACCTCAATAAACTTGATCAAGTTACAACTAAACTAGATAAATAATATATGTTACATTTTTAAATAATCTGTATGTCGATGTTATCTTCAGCGATGGCGGCGTTATTATCTTAAGCCCGACTTGTTTTAAAATGTACTTATTTAAATAAATTATTCGGATTTGTAAATATTTAAATACTGTTTGTTAGAAAGTGAAAGCGCTAAATGGTCAGATAATTCAAGTTTTTTTTATTTAAATTTAAATTGATCGCAATAGAGAGAGAGATAACATTTTTGGGAAGAGAATATCGTCGCCGTTCAGGCAAAAGTCACTAATCCAAAAAACACAATTTCAATAAATATCATTAAATAAATATCGCTGTCTTGCCTTCTTTCTTTATAGGCATTTTATATTGAGTAAACAAATCAACAGAATACCTTCTTAATCACATCTTATCTAAATGCCAATATTTTCTTATCCTTTACATGCTCCTAACGCCGTGGGAACGTAATTATTATTTTGTAACTCATCAAATGTATTTTTTGTTTATTAATATGTTTACAAAAAGTGTTATATAGTTTTTCGCTTCAGTTCGTTTTTTTCCAATACCCATTTTGACCGAAATTGAGTTGAGTGTACAGTAGTGCTAAGAAAAGCTTTATTTATAAAATTCAAATAAAAAAAATATTTTCTAGATATATTTTTAGGGACAATATTTTGAGTTTGTCCAAATTTTTGTAGACAAGGACTGGATTCAACTCCCCGGGGAGCTGTTTATATTAACATTTTACAACAGAGATGAAGAACATTTAAGAGAAGGTAATATAGAAGTCTAGGCATCTACAGGGCTTATGACCTGTCAATGGCTGGTTTAAGTGGCCACTTTACACACTGTGTACACCTGTCCGTAGAACTCGTCATTCTGTATTCACAGACTAATTATATAAAAAATAGCACTCTTCGAAGAATACAGACTACCTTCAATGACAGTTTTAGTGACATCGACATATTAGACTGTAAATACTTTATTTTCATCAGATCTGTTAAAGACATTTTAAATTCATCTCTTAGTCAACTTTTAATTTTTACTTCTACATATGTACATCTACTACCTGCATCTAATTAATTATTGTTTGTTGTGAATTTTTACCAAGAAATATAAATGTTCATGGAACCAGAGAGAGAGGGAGACAATTAGAGTTGGAACTATACAATCTATTCTCCATTTCATATTTTTTAAATTTTTATAATATTTATATATATTTTTTTTCCCCCTCTCCTTCTGTATTCATAATAAATTAATCTGAAAATTTTAATTAATCTTACTTTTTTAATTGTTCTCTTGTACCTTGTATTTATAAAAAAGACTAGGTATTTGATTTCTAGAATAAATACATTAATTAACGACGCATTTTACTTTTTTTTTTGTACCACAACAGGCCAGATGGCCTAATTACAGTGGTGAATTACATCACAGAGCACCCAGGCTTGAGAAAAATCACATTTTTTAATTTTTGTGTTCTCACCGGGAATCGAACCCGGAACCTTCCGTGCGTTAGTCAAGCGTCTTGACCACTACACCACGGAGGCCGCATTGCCCTCTTTGGGGTTATTTCACAACTAAACATACATAAAATATAAAAGAAGAGGTGAACAGATTAGTGGGTGTTAAAAAGGATTTTGATATATTTTTTATTAAGTCTAACCCTACTTTAAACACCCCCCTCTACTACCCCCTCCCCTAACCCACCATAAACACAATGGGGAACTTCAGCCCTACGGGAAATTGGATACAAAAAATGTATTTTTAAGCGGGGTCAGAATTAGAGCATTAAATTGAACGGCTAAGTTTTTTAAAAATGTAGGGCAAAAATATTTTTATAAAAACGAACTACGTTTATATGAATCAACCGATGATAATAGAGTTGTGAAAGATTTCCGGTTTACGGTAATTTAGTGGACCAATCCGCAGAACTGACCGAGAAGAAGCGGACGAGAACGGAAGAGACGTCAGTCAATAATCCACCAGTACGGGTCCCACTTAATAAAGTAGCCGGTTTGCACGCTGCAGCGCGTAATGCAGTTTTCCTAAGATATGCGCGGTGTGCATCTTCAGCGAACATCTAGCACGCTTCTCGCAGGAAATACATCTTCAGTCGGACGTGTATCCGGTGCGCGCGAGTGCATAGAAAGACACGGCCGGGAATAAGATTTATGGAATATACGAACGCAAAAAAACTGGACACGGCGAACTTAGTTCGCGACCAGCTTGGCGAGAAACGTCTGTCACGGCAACCGGCAACTGGCAACTGGGAACTAGCCTGCGCCACCGCATACCTCAACCGCCTGAAAACAAGCTCGGAATGCGATGTTGCTTTCATTTTGTAAACATCATCATGATATAATGAACTTGAATTTTTCGGCAGTTTCACTTATTTTGAACGCGCCGCGTTTTAGAAAAATCCCAGTTATTTTTAATTCTGCGATTTCATTTTTTTTAACACTAGTGCGACTGGGTACGGTTGTGACAATTTTTATTTGATCGCCCATAATTTTGTTTGTATCCTAATTAGCAGAAAGGAAGGATTTTAATATGGTAAAGTGTACATTTGTCTACATATAAATACTAAAATTTTCTCCCTAAATACAATGGTTAAATCATAGGAGCAAATTAGAAAAAAAAGCAAAAATGTCACAACCGACCACACCCCAGGGGCGGTTGTGACAGTGCCCAATGCACTCCTTCGCAAAAAAATAACCGCTATGACAATACAAAATACTTTGCTTACAAAGTAATTACTGCTATTTAACTATTAATGTTAAACTTAATTCTAGGAAAACTCTCATGATTCTATCTGTACACATATAACAACAATTATTAAAAGAAATCGAATAAAAATACTTACTTTTTACTGCAAAAAAGTAATAAAGGTCTCTGCAGACGTTAGTGTCGCGCGATGGCTGACGCAATATTGCGATTCAAAACGACGACTGTCACAACCGTACCCTGGCACAACCGTACCCTGGCACAACCGTACCCTGGAACAACCGTACCCAGTCTACCCTAATACTACACCCCTATCTTGGGATACATTCCTAGCTTCTTCCACTCATACATCTTGTCGACAACGTACATAAGGAGGAGGGTTTGGGGCTTTTTTGCGTGATGATTTTAATTTAGGACATTATTGCGACCTTAAGCATTACACAAAACACTTGATTAGGTTGAATTGACCAAACTGCACTCGTTTTTTTTTCTTTTTTGAAAACAGTTTTAAACATCATTTGACGTTTGATTATCAGAGTGGCTATTGTATCAAAAACGCAAATTCATGTTTTCGTATGTGGATCGGAAAAAAAATGTTTTGACCAATATAAAAATAAAATAATAAAAGAGGACACTTTCCAAAAACCTAAAAAGAAAACTTATGACTCATGGACTGGCCTTAAAACAAAATGTTTAAAATTAATTTAGTACGATGTTTGCCTTTCATAAATGTATATCCCGCTAATGATCGATTACTGTGTGGGCGGTTAGCTTGTCAATGGAGGTTGAAAAAAAACAAATCGAGGTCGATCTAACTCCGACCTACTCGACATAACATCTACTTATTTTATATTAAAAATATCATTTCCTCACTCTTGGAACTTACCTTTCAGAATCTCACGTACAAAATCATCAAAATCAGAAATACTCGTACAAAAATCAATAGTTCGTCCGATCAAACACAGCAAAATAAGGAACTTCAGCCCTACGGGAAATTGTAAACAAAAAATGTTTTCTTGCGCTTGGTAAAAAATTAGACCATTAAATTGTAGAGCAAAGTTTCTTGAAAATGTACGAAAAAAATCATAAAAAATCAACTATTTTTAACGACGTTACTAGTTCATATAATTCAACCAATGATAAAACAGCTGTGGAAGATGTTCGGTTTACTTTCCGTAAACGGACCGATCGGCAGAACTGACAGAATAGGCGGAAGAGAACCTTTGACGTCCGACGGAGTAATTTTAGAAATAACCATAAAAAAATCATAGCGCTAAAAAAACGACAAACATTTTTTTTTAAAATTGGCTTAGTTTAGTAGTATATTAACAAATAACAAATGAAATAAAATACCACTGAACTACCTCATATTTTTTTTATTAAAAAAACAGATGCATTGAGGGCTCCTTGGGGGTGGGGACGACGTGTTGGCCTCTGTCCATGCATCCTCCTCCCCCCTCCTTAATATGCATAGAGTTTGTATTCCTTAGGAATATTTATAATAACTTTCCTCTATGCGCAGCTGACAGAGTCCCCCAAGACTCTATAACAGCTGCGGGTGGATGGCAGGCTTAAGGATCTCCCGTCAATGAACTTCCTCATTGCTAAAAAATGTAAAGTAAAAGTATTTCTTGCGGTTGACACCGGACGACCAACAGCGTCTGGCATCCGGACAGGGGCGGAGAATGACGGACATCCGACGATGGTGACGGACAGTGTCGGACGGCGACAGCAATGGCGGACGTGTACGGGAGGACGGCGTGCGAAGGCGCGGGCGCAGACGGAAGCATCTTCGGAACAGTGCGGAAAGCGCAAAGCAGCGCCACCGTCCAGTGGGCCGGTAAATTATGCAAGTAATCCAGCGCTTTTTGTTTCCTCGCCGACTCGAACTACCGCAGTCGCTATTTCGCGAAAAGGAAGCGAAATGCACTACTTTGAGCGGCTTCCAAGTAGAGATGGGCGTTTCGGTTATTTAAAAAAAAGTAACTGTTACCGTTTCACAAATTGAACTTTTACGTGAAACTGTTTCATAGTGAAACTGTTTCATAGTAAAAAGATTTATAGCAGCATCCCAAAAATTTGTTTGTTCGAAGATCATCATGATCATATCATGACCATTTTCATTTTTGTGCGTGGGGAAGTGGCCATGGTTTTGCCGCACTGCTCTGAAAACTGTTTGTTTTAGAAACCAGTTTAGTTTTATTTATCCGTGCTAATGAATGTTACCTTTTTTTATAATTTCGTTCTGACGAATTTTTCTCCACATTAACACTTTGATTATGTGGCTTGGGTCTAAAAGGGGCAATGTCGTTAATTGCAACATTACGGCTGAGAATATTTTACAGCTATTTTGTGATGTTATAATAAATTGTTTGAGGTGTTGGAATATATTTGCAATTAAAAAATTAAATTTAAAATACAAATATATATATAAATAAAGATAAACCATAGAACTTCCTCATTGTAACCCAAATACTGTGAATTTACAAACAAAAAAACAATTATTTTGAGATTTAGGTTGAAATAGTAATAAAAATTTTGGAACAAATTTGTCTTAAGGTAAACACCTTATAACAAATAATTACTGAAACATTATTATAAAAATAAAAGTACTATAATATGATTCCGAACTAGACTAATAAATTAATACAAAATTCAAAAAGAAAACAAAGTGTTTCAATCTTAATTACTATGTATACTTTTCTACATTTTATTTTACGGTTTAATGCCTCTGATATTTTGATACTAAACACTGTAGAGAAAAACACACACTTTCAATTCATTTTTTTATCTTACCAATAAAACCAGGCATTTTTATCGTAGAAAAGTGATTAAATAAAAAAAAAATTTTGGCTTGCGAAGTGGTCGATTCAGTTATTCGTGTCGTCATGCAATTTTAATGGAATCAATAAACAGTCGGCGATAATTATTATTATCAAAGTTGGGATTATTAATAATAAGTAAACGAGTAAGTTTAATGGAGTGTTATAAACATTATCTTTAATAAGTGCGTTTGGTCATTTAAAACCACAAAGACCAAGATAAAATCAATTTCAAAATAACTAATAAAAACTGTATATACCTAATCAAAATAAATCAATACTTCAAACACTTCATTTTTAATGCATTTAAGTAATTATTGGAAACATTAAGAATGTTTATTATGTGAGAATTTACTAACATAAATAATTTATTTATTCGTTCATAGAAACCGCAAAAAACCTTATTATTAAAATTACACTTTATAAAAATTTAACTTTTCCTTTCAACCAGTTATTCCAGGAAGCTGAACTTTTAGAGGTAGGAAAAAAATACTGCAAAAATATTTTCTAAAATACGATTTTGTGCGCCAACAATTATTGCCTAAAAATTTTAATGGATCTAGCCAAAGAATTACTAGTGACTCATAGAAATTATATACAGTAAATCCTGTCTTACGCAAAGACACTCATTTTCGAAACAAACTTAGGTTTAATGTTTCCAGGTGTTCAGTCACGTCCTTCACTAGGGCCAAAAAAACTCTATTTTTTCGCTACAAAATAAATGACCAGAATCTGATACGAACATCGAATGTTAAGGATCTGGGCGTTAGGTTTGTGAGCACCCTGACATTTCATAAACACATAGAGACAATCAGTGGTAATGCATTGAAGATGTTAGGATTTGTTCTGCGTACTGCCAGGGTTTTCAAAAATACCCGCGTACTGAGAACTCTTTACAACTCCTTGGTGCAAAGTAGACTCGAGATTGGCTCGATGATTTAGGGACCACATGAACTGAAGTACTCTCTTACGATAGAGAAAACCCAAAAGAAGTTTCCGAGATATCTCTACGTGAAAGAGTGCGGGTATTATCCTTGGCTCTACCCGACCGAGTTTCTCCAGGGTATGCTTGGCTACAACAGTTTAGAGACTAGAAGGAACGTGTATTTGACTGCACATTTTTATCGATTGTTGCGCGGTATGATCGATAAATCTTAGATTATGATGAGCTTTGGTTTGTATGTTCCAGATAATTACCTAAGATAGCGTCAGCATAGATTGTTTCATATTCCAATATACAGGACTAACCTGCCTATGGTTATGCCTGTTGGAAGGGCTACCGCTATGCTGAACAACATCCCTCTGGATATTGATCTGTTTCATGTATCCAAAGGGGTTTTCCGGAGCAGGATTCTCCTACTACTTTGACACGAGTCTCTTTGATGTATTTTTCTTTTGTATAATATGTACGTATTGAATATATGTTTGTAATCTATATGTTATATTTAAAATAAATTAATTTAATTGAATTGAAATTTAATTGAATTTTTCATAGCTCCAAAACTGTTTAGCGCATTCTTTTAGAAGGATAATAATACTCGTATGATAGAGATGAATTATCTTAATTTGTTTCGATTTATTTATTTTTTAATATAAATTTTAAAAAGCAGATTAAAAAAACTTCCTTCAATGTATGCCATTTGTTTTAATATTACCAATAATTTTTTTATGTCTATCGTATTCCTTGAGTAAGTCTTTTTAAATGTGTAAATGCGTACACACATGCCATGCATTTGTGGGATTTTTTGTTGTTTATATGATGTGTATTATGTATTTGTATCATTAATTGTAAAAAACAATAACATTAATCAATATGTATTTATTTATTCTAACACTTTATACACATATACAGTTTACGTACATTTGCATAAGGGCGGGCATATTGCCCTAAAGCAATTTCTTCCTACCTACCCAAACCGTTAAGTTTGAGAAAATAATAAGTGTATTAATACCGAATCTTATAATTTTATACAAAATTTGAAACAAAAATAAACTAAAAATCTACCCTATACTATGAAGACAGGAGGAGGAATGGGAAGGAAAGGACAAAGGAAAACTCAAATATTTCGATAGTGACATTTTAATATTGATTTTAATGTAAATAAAGGAACGGTGTCTCTGACATCAGTGGATAGATTATTCCACAATCGAGCAGCTACTACTGTGAAAGAGGAAGCAAAAAAAATAGTGTTGTGAATGGGTATTAAAAGGGTTCCCTCGTTACTAGACCGAAGATATATCCCATGCCGTGAGGTTGGAAGAGCTCAGATAAACTGGTGAAGTGGGATTATTTGAAATATTGTGAAGAAGTGATAGAATGTGAATGTTTCTTCTATGCCTGATAAGTAAAACATCGTATGTTAAAAATGCTTTTTTTCGTAGGACTTTTTCAGTGTACAATACAAAATTTACATATATAGATTACACAAACATCACTCTGTCAGATTTAAAATTTACACTAAAAATGCATTATGTAACTTAGTAGACATTATAATAATAAATATGTACATCTCCCTTCCCCTCCTTATCCTCTCTTCAAGCATTCTTGTCCTAATCCCGCCCAATTTACAGTAACTTAATGTTCTTAAAATAAATATTAAAAATATATTTGATTATTGAGTTCATGAAAATAACATTTTTATATGTATAAATTATATGTATTTATTTGATATGTAATATATTTTCTTTACTAACTTTGTATACTTTGTGGAAATCTGTTATTTGTTCTGAGTTTATACACTATATCTGTTTGTTTACTAAAAATATGTATGTAGAACTGTTGATTTCCCAAATAAAATAAAATAAAATAAATAAATACTGAGCTAGTGTAGTTGAATACGATATTCAGTTATGTGGTCAAATTTACGAATATTAAAGATAATAGTAATATTAATATTTTTTATAGATAAAACTTACAACGTTGTAAGGTTAATGATCGTAATGTATTTCATTGCTATGTAATTATCCTTTATTTTTTTAATACTCTCTTTTACCTCTGTATATTGTAAAAAATATATATTTCATTTTATGAGTACTATCGCATAAATTTATTTTTGTGTAGTGTGCGGGTATTTTATTTATTTTATACATATAAAAATGCATTTAAGTTTATACATATAAAAATGTTATTTTCATGTACTCGTAAGTATTTTTGAATAATCAAAGTTTTTTTTTAAAGGTAAGTTATTGTAAATTGGGTTGTAAAGTTATATTAAATAAATAGTATGTATTTATATATTATAATCGCAATACACTAAAAGCGTAATTTTTGGTTTTATTTACTCAAGCAACGCTAATTTTACATTTCGTGAGTAATTAAGACTTTTTAATCTTACTTTTATCGATTTTTTTCATCGATTTATAATTAATTTATGGGAAGGTTGCGAAATGTAATTGATACAAAAAGTAGTATTCTTATATATAAAACAACAATATGTCCACATACAAATGACTGTTCTTCCATTCTTATTTTATGTAATGAAGGAGAAATTAAAAATTTACGAAATCTTCGAAATAAGGCGATGAGGATTATACTCAAAAGAAGTATCTATTCTTATGTAGAAAGAATGCACAAAGAAATTGGCTTGCTCACAATAAAGCAACAAATTAAATATAATGTAGCAATTTTTATGCATAAAATAATTAAGGGGATAAATAAAATAAAAACAATAATAAAATTTAACCAACTATGTCATACATATGAAGTAATTTCGTGAGTAATCAAGACTTTTTATTTAACTTTTATCGATTTTTTTCATCGATTTCTTTCATTGATTTTTTGCCAGATGCAAACTTTATTTTTGTGGTTTGACCCCACTAAACGCGGTCGACGTGATATTCGCTTTGCATCACCCGATGGCGAAGCCATGTAAGTATGTATTATACCGTGTACTCGTACACACTAAAGGATCTTCGTGTTTCGCCATCTTCAATAGGAATGAATAAAGAGCACGAAATTTAAACAATACGTTACGCTTTTGGCGTGACTTCCTGTAAGCGTTCGTGGGACATTATTGCGTACCTGCTCGTAAATTTGACCAGACGAAATCTCGGTTCTTCAAAACCTACGACCGTTTTGAGCGATAATTTCTAAGCTGCTCGCGGGGAGCAAGCGCCGTAGTATGTATGTGGCTATGTGGGTATGGCCGCGAGTTGAAATAACTCTGACCACGATTTACAATCGGAAAGGAGCTTTTGTGTTGCTTGCTATGTTTATACATCCGGCGAACACAATGGAAAATGCAGTTAAAATGGCGATGAAAACATTTATATATATTTCAACAGACGATTTCTTAGATAAGGCAATATGGAAATTCAAACATTTACAGCGTGTTTTAAGTCATCGGGTAAATAACCTCAGCTTAAATTTCTAAGCTTCTATATTCACTTCTCAGGGAGGTACTTCGTACCTACGCGTCAATTTTGGAGAAATTGCTTGAGAGTTAAATCCTATAGGTAGGTACTCGTCAACTTAAAACTCGACATCATCACATCAAATTCATAAAATAATCCAATTCAAGAAAGACACATCAAATAAGAACAATAAAGCACCATTACAAATTATAAAAATATACATTTGCACAGCCCTCTTAAAATGAATAATTAATATAATACTAGACTGCTACATATTCGCGAGCGTATATTCGACAGCCATACGAGGTGTGTTCAGAAAATAACGGGAGTTTTTAAATTTCGCGGGTTTGGAGAGTCCGATTTTTTTCATTATGTTGGTAATATATACCTGAAGTATGCTGAAATTGTCAACTGTATTCATTGTTTACTTTGTCTGTGGCAGCCGCTAAGGTTTGCGGAGTAAAAGACGGAGTACCAACACAACGGAGTAAAAGCCGTAATTAGCTCTATGGTTAAATATTTTAATGTTTTTCAAAAATATCTTCAAGATCATCTAACAAAAATGATCAAGATACCCTGCGGTTGTGTACCAATGCAATGTAAAGGGAATGATGATAATGAATATCAAAATACATTGGTTTTTTTCAAAGGTTTTCGTTAAATGGTTAATGTGCCAAATCTCGCCCACATAAATTATGAAACCATTTGGATTTCATATTGCACGAATTTCGGCTCACATATGTACCTATTTCGCAATTACTAATCTACAAATCGCCTGTTCGTTCAACAGCATGTCCGCCGGAAGAATAAATCAATAAGACAAACATTTAAAGGTTAAATGAACAGATATAATAAATATTTATTTATTCACCTTGGCTGAGCATGAAGCGGAATGTAAATATGAAGAAGATTCAGTACAAATATTTTGGCGAGCGTGTGAATTGGGACAAGACTGCCTATAATGGCGCGGTATTTTGGTATCTATGTATTTATTGTGCTCACCAAGATGGAAAAACACGTTTTTGATAGGTACGTGTTAACAAAGGTATTTTCTATGCTATAGGGAATATCGTGTAAAGAACGTTTGCGATTATTTTTACAAATTTAATTGTAAGCCATTTTTATTAACGGTTTTTGTTGTTTAATAAATATATATGGCGTCAAGTGGTAATATGCAATGAAAACAGCTTGAGTGGTTCAATAGACAGCAGGAGCGTGCGCTAAGTATTTCGATCAGGGAAGCAATCACTTGGTACTAGGTACATAGAGAGGTAAAATTTGTTCCTCTTACTGACACATAAATTCAAATCAAGTACTTTGAAATAAACTAAAAAGCAATTTTATGCAATAATTTCAGCATAAAAGAGTTAAGGTTCATAGTTTAATATTATAATACCACCTTGTCAACCGATTAAAGTGCTTAATTTGTCACAATACATGAAATATAAACCTGGATTTGCTTGTTAGAATTGGTTCCACAGACGCTAAAGATCTTCATTTGCGCATGCGTGGACTTATTCAATTCTTTACTGAGAGACCGCCTCAAAGGAACTAATACATTTACGCAGTTCCATATTCCCGAATCAGACAGAGCGCAGTGTATTTTATACCAGTACGCGCGTAACTGCGCAGTCGGTAGGTTGTGTGCAAGGTTGTCGCAATTTTTCAGAAGATGTTAATGAATGAACATCGAACCCATCTCTACGATTAAAACAACGAACCAGTAACAAAATATTTCTTGTAGTTATTTAAAATATTAGTTAACTAATAGCTGATTTTATTAAATAAAAATGTTTGGAGATCAAATTTTTAAGGAAGCATTGGTTCCACCTAATATATGGTCAGACCGCGTATGATAGACAGTTAAATATTTTATTCGTAATTCTTCAAAATGAATATAAAGCGCGTTCTTTAAACATTCGATACGTCGGATTACCCTAATGCGATTCTCCATGGGAATGCTCCGTATAAGTTGTAACGTTTTTGCCTTCATGAGTCAAGAATTCGAACGGTATGGCAGTCATAAACTGAGACCACCGTGAAGCGACAAATGCTATTTTCTTCAAATAGGTGTTGGAATATTTTTGCATGGCTTTTACGTACAACAGGTTAGTTATATGTTCAATTTATTTATTTAAAACTTCAAGTACAAAGAGTAAGTACATTGGCGGACTTATTGCCAGAAGCAATATCTTCCAGCCAACCAAAAAGCAGACAGATCAAAAAAAGAGTTGGTCAAAAATTTGTACTTAAAAACGAAACGGTGGCTTTTTAAAGTTTAACTATGTTTTATAACACCACATCTTGTGACTATTCTTTATGACTGATCATCTCATTAGGCGATCAGGTGATCAGCGCCATTTTGCTAGTATAAATCACAGGGGAATTTGTATTGCGACGCGCGGCATGAAAATAAGATTGAGGGCAAAGGGAAGCCGTAGATATGGAGGCAGTTCGGAATGTGTAATCCTAGTAATCTGAAGGCCATAAAACGTATATACATGATTTTTGCTATTGCATAATAAATATCGACTACTCCCGCGAATGTACGTAGGTATGGAAATAAAAATAAAACAAAATTAATAATAAGCAGTCGTGCAAATAAATCACATTTTATATTTTACACTCTTAAGCTTCTTCAAATTTCACACTATTTTTCCTCGTGAAATTTCAAATAATTACATATTTGTTTATTCGTTCGCTTCACAATAAGTTTACAAAAACAGATGAACACGCAAATCTAGATTTTAAGTCGAGACAGCCCTGTTACACAGAGTACAATATATTTATACACTTATTGCATGTAATATTTTATTTATTTAAAAAATAAATAGTATTTGTAGTATATCATAATTTTTAATTTTTCTGCTTTTGTAAATAATATAATAGTTTAAAATTTAAAAACGTCTTTAAAAAAATTGTTATCTGTATGTCCCTAAATGAGTTTTTTTTTTAAAAAACTCCTTGGGAATATTGTATATAATTATGTATAATATGTTTTCAATATAATAAAAAAAAAATTTGAAAAAATCGTTGACACTTTGGTCAGTACACTCTACCTACTCCGCACAAAGAATGGCAAGTATTTAAAAAAAATATATAAATTCCGTTAACACAATTAAAGTACATCTTTTGTATCTTCAAATTCAAAGAAAATTTTCTTATATCACATAAAATTACCAGATTCAGTATTATTTACAGTATAAGTCTAGGTCTCAGAGTAATTACTCAAAGGTCTAGGTCAATTATTCGACCTCTTGATGTATGCATACGTGTTATACCTGTTATATTATTTCAGTTTCCGGCTTATTAGCCTCCACAGTCTTGTTTTAATTTTCAACGTCGTATGCCCCGATGTTTTTCTGTTGGACCAAACTTTATGTTTTAGCTACAGTTTACACTTCTACACATATTTGTCGGCTTAATTGTTGATATACTTCTGATACCATCTAATAAATCAGTTCGCACTCAACCACAAAAGTATACGTTAGTACAATCGTACACTTTTACAATGGTTGCAAATACAATTTTACTAATTCTGCTTCGTGTAAATTCTACAATTACAAGATAAATTAAGATGATATGAAATCGCAGAGCAGTTTGATGAAAAGGTAATTGAACATAGTTTTTCCGTCACTGTCTCGCAGATGCCCCCTCGATACTGTGCGTAAAAAACAAACGCAAGCCGGACTGGTTATTCTTCTCTATCGTTCCTCAGTTCTGAGGTTCGTGATCATCGGTACTCTCTCCAGCCATTCCATTGACAATGCGTCTCCACCCTTCACGGCTCTGCGCCCTCTCCACGGCTCCATATAGGGTCGCCCGTGACGTTGTTTTTACCTGGTTGATCCATCGAGCTTCAGCTCTGCCTCTGCTTCTTTGTCCTGGCACACTGCGCGTGATTATTATTTTCTCAAGATTTTCTGGGTCACAGGACGTCTAGCTATGTGTCGGAAGAACTGCAGAATACGTTGGGAGCATATGGCCGGTAGGCAAACTTTTACGTTGAGTTCCTGCAGTATGAAGACATTTGAACTTCTGGCTGTCCATGGTATTTCCAGCATTCGACGCCAACACCACATCTCGAAGGCATCTATTCTCTCCTGCTCGCGCATTTAAATTATCCACGTTTCTGCACCGTGTAAGAATATTGGAAATACAAGTGAACGCACTGATTCTGATTATGCGTAACAAAAATATCCTACTGATTATGCGTAACTAAAATCGACAAAATCAAGATCTCGTATTCTCGGATTCCGCACCACAAAACTGAAAGGATTTTGTTTTTAAATTAGTATATTTGTAAATGAGCATCAGAATCAAATTTTCTGTGTCGGTTCCTTTCGCGTTAATTTTTTTTTATCATATTTGTATACCGTGCGTCCGAAAACGGCAGATAAAACTGGGCACTTTCAAGGGTTTTTGGATGGTCCCAACTCCCATAAGAAACAGTTTATCAAAAAAAACAAAACGATAAGGACACGCCAATGGGAAATATATATGTGGTCTATATCGACCCCCAGGGGTCTATGACAACCCGCAAGGGGTCTACGTCAACGAAAAAAAAATTTGGGGGTCCATGAAATGAAAACGGGGGTCCACGATAGTGGATCTCAACATACACTGATAGTACTTCTGTACTTCTGGCTGCAAAAAAAACATACCCGTTACTTATCCTGTATTATGGAAAATAGCGAGCAAATTTTTTTATTTCCTTTCCATCGTCATACCTAGTGGAAAGGGGGTTCAGCGCTGTTACCAATCTCCTAACGAAAAAAAACAAACTGGACATCATTGGCCGAGGAGATTTAAGATTAAACCCGACAAAATTGACGCCAAATGTTGATAATTTATTATTAAAGCATCAGGTTCATCCTTCCCACTAAAAACATTTACTTATTGCTTAGTTTATTTTATGTTTATTTTATATTACGTTTATTTTATGTAAGAGATACAAAATTTTATTTTGAGTAGTTTTAATTTAAATTCAATTAATGAATATATAAAACTTAACATTTGTTTTAACTTTAAGTTTTTAACACTAAACTTCACTACAGTTAAAAATTTATGAAAAATCAATATCAGGTAAGTAGGGGGTCTACCAAAAACCGAAAAACATGGCAAGGGGTCTACGACATAAAAAAGTTTGGGAACCTTTGCTCTAGTGCCATAATTCAGGGAGAAAATACGTTTGCATCCATAAAAGTCAGACGTTCCTCTTAACTATTACATATCAATTAAATACATTTCTTTCTCAACAATGTTTGAGTATGTCCAAATGCTCGCAGACTGGCTGGATTTCCTCCCTAGGGAGTTATTCATATTTAAATTTATTTTAACAGAAAGGAAAAACATTTTTAAAAAGGCAATATCGAAGTCTAGGCATTTACAGGGCTTATGACCTGTCATTGGCTATGAATAAATTTAAATATGAATAGCTCCCTAGGGAGGAAATCCAGTCAGTCTGCAAGCATTTGGACATACTTAAACATTGTTGAATAAACTACCTGGTAAAAGAAGAAGTATAAAAATGGGAAAATTGTTTTCAGGCGTTGCCTAGTAGGTGATTTGGTTCTGCCGGATGAATCTCACCCACGTGATAAATGTTTTAGCTGTTTTACTACACAAAAGTCAACAGATGGAAGAGTTGAGGAAATGTGGGTGTTCAAACATGGGCAGAATGGTGAATGTTACACAGTGTGTAAAGTGGCCACATAAACCAACCAATGACAGGTCATAAGCCCTGTAAATGCCTAGACTTCCTTATTCCCTTTTCAAAAGTGTTTTTCCTCTCTGTTGAAATAAATTTCAACATTTTTTTCTAATTATCGTAGAACACATTCCTCCACCTCAACGTAATTTAAAAAAAAACAAATTTCACGAATAAATATTCAATAAACTAAATGATTGTTTACCCGTGCGTTAGCATGTAAACTATAAATTACTAGATGTACATAATGCTCTTTTCCAACATATGCTGATATCACGCAAACAGACACTAAAGTATTTCAGTAATGGAAGTGGAAAATAACACTTTCTGTTTACGGTATATAATAATTTGATGTAGAATATTCTCTAATAAAAAAGTGTGAGTGAATTCAATTCATAAATTAAAAAGTAAATTCTGTATGCGAGAGGTAAACTACAGTGTCTCCCACAAACCCAACTTTTCAGGAGAGATTTATAAGTGATTTTTTATGCATCAAACATCTGGTATTTTTTAATGGGAGACTTTTGAGAATATTTGTTTTTAATTATATATTAGTTATTAATATTTTCTTTTTAGTTTTTAGACATTTTTAACACTCAAAAAGGAGATGCATTTTTTTACCCATAAATATATTTATGGTCAAATCACTATTGTAAGGATTTTTTATCCATGATACAAAAAAAAACTGTTTTGTAATGAGTAAAAATAAAGTGTTATTTATTAATCCTAAAAATATTTTTTTATAAAAGTAATACAGTTTAATGTTTATTAAATAATAAAATGTTAAAAGGGTGCGTATACGCCAAAAATTGGTTTTTATTGTCTTGAATTTATTTTTATACAAAATTTGTTTAGAATTTGGATAGAATAATATTAAAGTATTTTTTTTTTCAAGAAATGACAAATTCCATTTTACGATTTTTTGTAAACAATAAGTAGGCAAGTATTTAAAATTAATGCTGTAATATTGTTCTCTAAAACAAATTATATTTACAAAAATCTCAGAAATCTTTTCTTAATACTGTATGTTTTCTTATTGTCGTTTGCCTCTTACGTGGTGTGGAATTACAATAAAAATATATAAATTATCTATATTAGCAAAGAACTAAGGAGTAAATACTATTTACTTGGTAATACAGTAAGAAAAATTTGGTTGAGACATAATAATAACTCTTTTTTTTCATATTTGGAGTTACCGTAGTTTACCTCTCGCATACAAAATTGTAATAGCGGCTTTGCGTTTAACTAATTAAAGTTATTTTTATTACCTACAATTATATTATATTGTGAATAGTGTCGACATAATGATAATGAGCTTGGACTATAACAAAATCCAGTTATTGAAAAATTACCTCAAGAGCATTGAAGAGTAAAAAGAAATGCCTAAAAATAAAATAAGGTTTGTTTCATTTGGCACAGGCCTGTTTATTACAAGAAAAAAAAAACATTGTTTGTTAAAATTAACAGAAAACTGGACTTATATTCACTATTTTTTTTTCTTATTGTGTTTTGTGTTCCCAGCAGGAAAATATTGTTTGCAACCGGGGAAAACCGTCGAAAATCGCCCTTAAATTGAAATTGAAATTCAACAGTGTTCGAGTATGTCCAAATGCTTGCAGACTGCCTGGATTTCCTCCCTAGGAAGTTATTCATATTTAAACTTTTTGCAACAGAGAGGGAAAATATTTTTGAGAAGGGAATATGGAAGTCTAGGCATTTACAGAGCTTATGACTTGTCATTGGCTGGTTAAAGTAGCCACTTTACACACTGTATAACATTCACCATGTTAATTAGTATGAATGTATTATTATTTTATGTTTTTTTCTTTATATATTATATGTTTAATTTTTTTTCATATATACTCGTATATTTAAAATTATATAAACTCTTATAAATAAACAACTAAAATAGTGTAAGTCACTCTCCAAGCACAATAGTTGGTTTCTTTTTTTGGAGAGTTACAGTGATAACATTAACTATATGCATAAAAGTAGATCTGAATAGAATTTTTAAAAACATGTACCTTTTATAAAACTTATTAATAAAAAAATAAAAATTAATTTGAAAAAATTGCATAAACTGTAAAAGAATACATACATATTTACATCCTTATACAAAAATATTTCGCTAAACCACACCCACTTCAACAGTTAAACCTATCCTAGGTGCATGAGTATAATATTTTTTAATTTACGAAATTTAGTTTTTGAATAAATATTATATTTAAGCGTTTACAGAACTTATTGTAATTGTCTTTTTAATTAAATTCTTGATTTTTTAAATACAAAATCTATTAGTATGTGTATATACGCGCCCTTGAGGTATTATATTACGAAAATAGCGCTATATAAGTTATCCATAATTATTATTATTATTATTATTATTATTATATAAAAACACGAGATACATTGCATTATGAAAATTCAAAATGACCACAACAAAATGAGGTAAACAATGAGAAATAATTAAAATCTTACCACTGGCGTTGCGTTGCGTTGCGTTTCTTCAGATTATGACAAAAAGAACCGTTATTTAGTTATTACATTAGCCAATTGAATTTCAACGTTTTACCGTATGAGAAATGCGTTCGTGGGAATTTTTTGTAATATTTAGGCGTACTTCTATCAAAAGCTGGGAGGCATTATGACTAGATGTAGGTTCTGCTGATTCCAGCCATTATGGGAAAATTAAACACGAAAACCCAAATTGCCAGCGTCAATCAAAACGCCCATAGGAGCTGTATTTAATGGCGTGTGAATACGGCAGCCATTTTGGGAAGAAGGCTGCCACATTTATTGGGAGAAAGAATTATTCATTGTTGGACTGAGCGGAGGAAATGAGGGCTTCTGCCATAGAAAATGAAACGTTTCATTATTATGATGAGATAATTTGCCATTTTTTTATGATTGAGACATGGGAATTATTTAGTGAAAAAATGTTTTTTAAATAAATATTTGATTTACCTACCTACCTATTTTTTTTATTTTTTTATTAGAGGTTAATTGCAAATAATGGTGCTCAAATAAAGTTATCAAATTATGGTGATGCAGGAAGCGAGCCTCCCGGGGCACGAGACCACAACTCCGGTCAAATTGGCCACGCTATGGTTAAGGATTCGGGAATCGATTCAAAGGTGTGTCAATATCTCATTTATTTATTTTTAGTTTTAGCGTCAATTTAAATATAAATTATATAAGTGTGCGATAGTGGAACAAGATAATTTAGAAAGAAAGAATTTCGTCACTTTTTATTAAAAGTGTTTTTAAAATTTATTTATACGTCCAAAAGAGATATTTACATATACGAGGGTTGTGTAAAAAATAAGGTTCTAAATTTTTTTTCAGGTTTAGGGCATTTTTTATATGAACTGAAAACTACATCATTAGAAAGCTTAATTTCTCAACTATTTTTCAACATAATCACCAGATTTTTCAACGCATTTTTGTTGACGACTAATTCACTTTTGATGAAATATTCTGGTTAGAAAACACCCTTTTGAATAAATATTTTATATCAACCATGTCGGGAATCGAACCCGAGACCTCTCACTTGGTAGGCGACCGCGCTGACCATTACACCACGAGGCCGACAAAGAATTATATAAAATACTAGTTTTATTTAAAATACTCATGTTTTGCTTTTATAGTGTGTAGAAACGGACATTGTTGTAATTTTCTTTTTTTATTTAAAAATGAATTGGATAAAAATGGTTTCACGGTCAAGTTTACCAACAACACAAATGTAACAATACATACCCACATAATTGTTGGTGAGCAAAATGTCGCAACTACATACATCTGAGAGAAAGTAAACGATGGGACACAGAAACCTACAAACACACAAAATAAAACCCATCAATAGTTCTGCCGAGCACATGACTATGTATGGGTAATGGGGAGGTAATGTAGGTATACGGACGAGTATTGTATTATTACGAATGTTGAGTATTGGCCGTAAGACTAAAAAGGCAATTTGATACAAGCGGGATCTTATATTGAATGGGCAATACCCGATGTAAGGCACATCAGTTACTTGTAGCTTCGCGTATAACCCACATATTGTAAATATGAACAAGATTAATGATTTGTTTTGCACTTACTGACCCGATATTATTATTTATAGGTGAATGTGAGTTGTTGGTACAATTGATTTCTGCAAAAAATTGTTTGGAATCTAGTACAGAATAATCTTTATATTGTGGAGGTCATCACCATCAAGCCGTAAAGTTGGCAGAGCCGAACACCGTTCTGGCTCGCATCGCGTACCCGACGCAACGTCAGCTCGGACAAGTAATTGAACGTCGTGCAGCGAAATAATATGCACATTTTCATCTGGGCATTTAGTGTCGCCCGTCCACCAGCTCCTCGCCAGTGTTCGCTATTGTAAATTCCTTCCGTACAAAATTGTAAGGATGTAACTCGTGTGTGTCTACCCAATAAATAACTTCAATTATAATCCATCTTTCTCATTTAACCTCAAATCAATTCACGCGCACCCATCCATACAAGTGGTGACCCCGACGTGATTTGAACACGCAACCTTCTGATCTGGAGTCAAATCATTCTTTTGTACGTGTATATGTCACTGAACTCTTAAATGGCTGGACCTCAGAGTAATAATTCTCTAGAGAAGCCCTTGATCTCTATTGCATTGAACAAAAGCGTTCCAAATTTTTGGTTTAGTTTGAGTTTGGGTTTTAGTTTGATAACAAACGTGTAAGAGATAGTTTCGATTAGCGCTCGCAATTCTCTAGAATCAATATTTGATGTCCACTCTGCTAGAAATCAAACTACACAATGTGGGAGACTTACCTCCACTTGATTTCTTTATTCAGAATTTTTACCTGAGAGCAGCCATCGAGTCAAAAACATTCGTCCAGGGTTCAGGTTCTATTTCAAGCACATAACTGGTTCAGGTTCTATTCTTTATCCACCTAAACGGAATTGTGCTTATCTATTATTTCAAAAATAAACCCTCTCATTATCATAACCATCAATAGCATTTTTTTAGTTCGTGGTCGGATTAGTTAACCCACTTGTGAGTTTACGTCTTTCCTCGTAAATGGCAGACAAAGACAGAAAAATAACATTCGGAGACAGGTTGTCTTCGCCATTCAAAATATCCCGAACGCCCCTCGGCTACCTTTTCACATTCCAACATAAACCCCAGAGTTATAATAATAGGCATACAAAGACTGTTCTCAGACCGAATGAATTTAGTCAATTTGTGAGCTACCTGCTTCTCGGGTGCAATGGTCCATGGAAGAAGCGAATTATCGTTCTCTACCGATCGGGCGGAACTAAATCAGGCGTTTAATAAAAGGTTTATAGACCGCAAAATGAAATTGATTTAGAATTAAAATTAGTATTATTATGGTGTGTGAACAAATCATATACATAACAAGTTGGATATTTACCACACAGAATTCCTTCTGCCCAACGACTGGTTTTTAACCGGTAGACTTTCACGGATTAAAGATAGATAACGAGATTTTCTCTATGCATCAAATGTACAAAGACAAACGTAATCGCTACTCCAAACGAAAAAAATCGCTAACGGATAGTTTGAAATAATATTTCAGACTTCGTACTAGTAATGCTTGGCTACAGTAGTTATGGGAAAATAATAAATTAATATCTGCTTACGTATTTTTTTCCGATTGATACTTGGTATTACGATCGACTTAGGTGTAATGGAGAGTATTTTCCGTACGTTCCTAATGAGTGCCTTAAATATCGGTGGCTTAAGTTGTTTTATCTTCCTGCTTGCAGAACCAGCCTGCCAATGGTAATGCCAGTAGGAAGAGCAATGTCTTTACTCAACCGTATCTCTTCGGATATCAATATCTTTCAAGTTACTGAAAGAAAGTTTAGAGAGAATAGCTTCCTTGTTACTCTAATAATATATATAATTTAATATTATTTTTATTCCAGCGCGGTCGGGCGGGCAGTGCAATACCCAACCAGCCATATAACCATTATAAAGCATGAAAAATCAAAAAAGAAGATAAAAGATAGCTTATTTCATGTGAAAATAAAACAGATATAAACAATTTAAAACAAATAACACATTCAAGATACGATCAGAAAAGATTTAAAGATAATAGAACTAAAAAAGAAAGAAACAAAAAATAAAACAAAAAAAAAGTAGAACAGGTAAGAAAATTAAGACGAATAGTAGTTAAGCGTCCTGCTTCAATGCTGCCACGACCAAATTATTGTCTTTTATTCATTTTCCCATTTTTCATATCCCAGTTAGTTTTATCGTGTTTTACTTATGTTTTGAAATACATTTATATTTTGTAATGTAAATGCATAAACATTTATAATATATATGAAATAAGCATATTTAATAAGGATACAAATGTTTAAACAATAAACAGTCGGCATACTAATTAATTTATTGAGTTTACACAAAATAAATGCGCAGTAAAATGATTCAGCATCACAAAGTTAGTGATTTGAATATCAATTAGAAAAATACAATGATAAGAATCATGCAAGTAATGGAATAAAAATTAAGAAAAGGTCGATTTGAAACATTTTTAGAACTATCATAGCTTTTAAAGATAATCTCGAGTCGTCGAAACTTGTTTATAAATAATAATAAAAAAGAAAATGGTCATAAATAACAAAAGAGCCATCAATTATTGTCTTTGTGTCGTCACAGGGTGACGTCGACGGTCTCAGGTCAAAAGAGTCCGTACAGTCAGCAGACAAAAGACAGTCCTTGTTAAGTACAAAATACACGTTAGCAAAAGCACTTAAAAAGATGGACGATTTTTTTCAAAAAGGAATATTAAGAATCACTACTCAAGTTTTTCATATACGTAGTGAAAAACATTTTTTACTTACATTACTTCGGAAGGACGAAGGAGTCTGTTTCGTTTTTATTTAAAATAATTAATGAAGATTGTTCCAAGAAGCTAAACTTTTAGACCAAATATTGTTTTTAAAGTTTAAAATATATATTTAAGAACCAAAATTTATTTACAAGCAATTCAAATAGATCAAGTCAAAGAAGGAATCGTGTGTTAGAAATACCACATTGTAAAACGAGGCTCGTACAGAGACATGCATATTTTATTGGCCCTAAAATTTTTAATTCTTTTTTTACTGATGATATTTCATTAATTCCAAACTTTTAAAATGTTCCTTTTTTAAAAAACATGCACTATCCTGGATTCAAACTAAAGATATGAACTCTTTTTTTCTATGATTTATTTTTTTGCCCAATAATAAGGAATATTTTTGAGTTTTTTTTTTTAATTTTTAATTTCCTTTTTTTTAGTATAATAATAATATATAACTATAAAAAAACCCATATAATCTTTTACAGAATATTTTACATTTTCTTTCTTATGTTACACAAAAATTATAACTGTCCATTATTTATTATAGGAGTAAAAATTCATTAACATTTATTAATAAAGGTATTGATTAATATTCAGTGTGTGGCCAGGTGGATGAATATATTATGACATACAATACGTTCAACGGTTTAAAATTTCGAATCTGGTTAAAGTAAAAATATGCACACGATTATTCTGGGATGTATTCCGTATTTGGGCGATAAAGAAAGCTACCCCAAAAGATTGCTCTTTAAAAAATAAATTTGGAGTTGAATTAAAAAAGTGTCTCTTTAGAATAGGAAGAAGTCAACTGGAAGAGGTCAGAAGAATGTAAATTGTTTGTACATTTATTTTTTTATCTGTATTTTTCCTTCAAACTTAGTGTAACTGTTTGGAATTGAAATTGTTACTTGCCATTTTCAAATTTTTATTTTATTAAGTTTGATATGTATTTTTTATCTTTGTTTCTAATTTTTTAAACTTTATTAAATATGTTATTTAATGTTTGTATACAACCACTTACCGACTTTTCTATGTCTACCGGTTTCGAAACGAACCTGTGAAGGTGTATAGTGGGTTTTGCATGTTGGTTTAATTGATATCCTGACGAAGAGACGGGTACGTCTCGAAACCAGTAGACATAGAAAAGTCGGTAAGTGGTTATATACAAATATTTAATAACATTTAGTAAAATGTTTGACAACGAAGTTAATGCTTTAAATATTGATAATTTATTATTTATTTTTAAAACATTTAATTTTTGTAATAATTTTATTAATTGTAATTATAATATAGTAATAATCTTCTTATTATTATACGCATATATATAAACTGCCTATATATATATATATATATATATATATATATATATATGTGTGTGTGTGGTTTTAGAACAAGTATTTTCGTAACTAGTGAAGCTGCTAGGAATTATTTTTATTTTTGTACTGCAATTATGTACTTTCATTAGCCAATAAGCGCCGTACTCAGCACTGAACTGAAAAAAATAGTGTCATGTGTGTGAAATAGAACCAAAACCGGATAGCCAAAAAAAAGCTCAGATAATAATCTTAAAGACGGAAATTGAGATGAGAAAAGTCAGCTTCGTAGTGTAATGCTAGGCGAGTTCGCCGACCTTGACTGAGGTCCTGAGTTCGATTCCAGGTGGTAGACTTAAAATATTTGCATGAATTGTGGTTTTACACTACAATATTTCACTACCCTTGGTCTGGCACCTGATAGTAAAAACGACCACCTCGTAACAGATGATCGAAATACGATGAATTCAATGGATTAATACTGCCCTATGCACCATTGAATGCGGAAAGGGAAATGGTGACGATGATTAACATTTATATTTTTATAGCATACATAAATTTTCGTTACTCCGCATTTATGTCGGTTCAGTGTTTAGTTCCTTCCGTCACGGTAACAAGTCAGGTCTTGTAATGGTCGGGCAATTATTTGTGAAGTAAATTAAGAAATAAAATATTGTTAGCGATGTTTTACAGCGCTTCACATTATTAAATTTACATCTTGCGTAATAAACTCTTGTTTTAAAATGAAGACGGACATGACCAATAAACACATGAAGAGAAAGCGAATATAATGTAATCGGACATCAAGCTACAACAGTAGCTCGAAAACTCAATGAATATCTCAACAATGTTTTGAGAATGTCGAAATGTTTGCAGGCTGGCTGGACTTCCTCCCTAGGGAGTTATTCTTCTTCGCAGTCTCAATCCTCGGGATTGGTTTGCAGCAAAGTCCTGCATCTCGTCCTCCATTGGTCTCTATTCTCCGCAGCCCTCTTCAGCTCGACATATGAGGCGCAGTTTAAATCCTCGCAACCCTTTCTCCAAATATTCCCTTAGGGAGCGCCCTCTGTAATTTGTCCCCTCAGCCATTCCCTCTATGATGTCATGCAGAAGACCCTCATTGCAAATAATGTGGGCGATCCGTTGGGCTCGCCTCTCTGAGATGGTTTTGATTAGGTGCCTCCCTTCGTCGACTCTGCTGAGAACCTCGTCATTAGTGATGTGGTCGCTCCAGGAAATTTTTAATATTTTTCTGTAGCACATCTCGAAGGCCTCTAGTCTTTTTTTATCTCTTTCAGTAAGGCAGGGAGTTATCTAGATCTATTTTTTTTTTGCAACAGAGAGGGAAAATATTTTTGAGAATGGAATATGGCAGTCTAGCCATTTACAGGGGTTATGACCTGTCGTTGGCTGGTTTAATTGGCCACCTTACACACTGTGTAACATTCACAAGTCTGCCTCTGTTTATTTGGAGATACTCAAAACATTGTTGAAATTATTATTATTATTAAATTTTTATTCCAATAAAATGGCCATAAAGTGCAGAGCCAATTCTACCATATAAACATATAAACATGAACATAAATATAAATATAAACAAAAATATAACAATAAACATAAATATAACAATAAACATAAATATAAACATAAAATAAAATTTTATATTGCAGCACTTATGGTGGTCTTAACATATCGCGCCATCGCTTGAACAACGGTGATTGGATCCACTCTGCAGTAGCTTGGAGAATTTCGTTATTAGACTTTTTTAAGGCGTTCCCATAGGCTCCAGGCTCTTTGGCGAAGCAGGGCAGCGAAGGTGATTCGTCCAGCTGTAAACATTTCAGAGGCACTGCAGTACCTAGGCAATCCGAATAATTGTCTGTATGAGTTGTAATACGTGATCCTTATTTTATTCCACGCTCCTTGCGTATAGTTGTTCCAAAGTTCCGCTGTATACATGGACGTCAAATACGAAGTAAATATGATTTTCTTCACTTCGTTACTGCATTGAAAGAAGCGTCTCGCTAGCATAGAGGCCCTGACATTAATGGCTCTTCTCTGTCTCTCGGTATACAACTAACCGGTAAAATAAGAAGTTAGTACAAAATTGGAATTTTTTTTTAGGCGTTGCCGAGTAGGCGAATTGGTTCATCCAGATTAATCTCACCCACGTGATAAAGGTTTCAGCTCTTTTACTTTACAAAAGTCGGCAGATGGAAGAGTCGAGGAAATGTGGATATTTAAACACAGGCAGCTTGGTGAATGTAACACAGTGTGTAAAGTGGCCACAAACTAGCCAATGACAGTTCATAAACCCTGTAAATGCCTAAACTTCCATATTCCCTTCTCAAAAATATTTCCCTCTCTGTTGCAACAAATTTACAATTAATATCTAATGACTTCATACTTAAGGAGAGGCAGTAGGCTCAAAAATGGCAGTATGAACGAAAATTCGTTTTTCACAAGTCAATACCTCCAGCGATTCGACGTCCGTCCGGCTCAAACTAAATTTTAAACGAGTAAGTTTTCGTAAATAATTATTCACTCGATTTAATCCATACAAATTTACATGAAAATCGCGCACTGCAAAATAAATGAAAATCAGCAATGTTTAAGTAAATGATAGAACAAATATACATATTTCTTATGTTCTTCACATTATTATCTTTCGTATTAAGGAAAATTTGATGTTAAATTACTTGTAGGTTATACTTTGAATTGGGCCAAAAGCTAACACATGTTTTAACGTTTACGCCTATATTTAGGTATATTTATTGGTAACCAGCCGAAACAAGATTGTTAGCTGAAACCGAAACTTATTCAAATAAATTAAGTCACTTTAAAACGCTCGAAATATGACGTTTTTATTGTTAAACCTTATGAATTCTTTAAAATAGGTTAAATAAAATACACAATGAAATAAAAACTTAAGTTTTAGAATAATTTTTGGTGATAGAATTTAATCTTTAACAAATACCTAGGTTCTAATCAATGAAATTTTTTTTTTCATCAATCCGGGCAGTTTTTACACGGTTTCACGACACACTTACGTAAATTGTTAATAATTGGTATATATTTCAATAATAATAAGATATAAGTTAATATTAAGGCATTCCTATAGGTACCTATTGTATTTGTAGTATTTTAAGACTAAAAAATAAAATAATAAAAAAATAAGAAAATAAAATAAATTAAAAAACGCATAAATTTCATAATTAAATTTGTTAAATTAGTCCACCTCGTAGTGTGGTGGTTGACGCGTTTAAGGTCCCGGTTTTGATTTTTAGCACGGTTAAAGCGAAATATTTATTTAAAAATGGTTCTACACTGTCATATTTCACTTTCCCGAGACTGGCACCTGAAGCGCAAGGTTTGTCACCAATTGGAGTACCGACGCAGTGCCTTATGCACCACGGGATGTGAAAATAGCCATCTTAATTAAATATTTGGATACATCATCAAAATGTCAATATGTTTGAAAAATGTACCTACGTATTTTTTGTTTTGTTTATACAGTATATATATTTATTTTTTTGTGTATTTTCATTTGTAAATTAGGTTCAAAGAACATTGGTTAATAAAATACAATATTATAAGAATTGCTACATGTGTCCAGTCAAAAAACTTTTAACACTAGAAACTATGACAAAAGCAGTAGGCGGACACATCTTTTGGTAAGAAACAAATCAATCAGTTTTGAACTGTGAGTTGTCAAAAGGTAAAAGTGCGTCTTCCCGTTATTGTTCTGAGATTGATAGTGTTTTTATAAGGAAAGATGTAGTAAGTGTTTTATTTGATGCTATTTCTTATGCAATTATTTGTGCATATCCATATTCTAATGCGTCAGGGTGTTTTATAATGTTATGATGTAACTAAATCTGAGTATTAATTTTACTGGGGTAGTAGTAGTCATTCACTGGTGATTCTGCTAGTTTTTAGAGTAATATTAATTATAATTGTAATACTCGTATTTCAATAAAAAAGTAAAAGTACTTAAAAAATTATGTGTTTTTTGATGTTTTCTTTTATTTTGTACGCTTAAATACTGAAATTTATACCTTTAATGGTGATTTCATGAACAAGCTGAACCTTAAACGATCATTCATTGGTGCTTTGACCCTACAATCTGTGTTGATTTCTCTAGTTAGCTGCTGGCAACTCGACCAAATGGTCACGTCACTACTTGAAATGTCCCGTGGTGTTCCGTGTGACGTCATCCCATGGAACTGCGCTTGGTTTTATGGGTCCATTGTTGGCAGGTAATGAGGAAGAGAATTTCGTCTGTCACGTCACACGGCTATCAGGTAGCAATGGTCACACCTTGAAGTCAACGATCAGGGTAGGAAAAAAACCTGCTTCGAGTGTGTGATAACATCAATCGTAAATAACAATTGCACACACATTAACGCATAAACAATGTATTTGACTCAATCGATATATTTTGCTGTTCAATATCAAAATGTAAAGAAATACTTTTATTGAATGTACTACTACCATCACGCCATTTCCCCGTAGGGGTAGGCAGAGATAATGGACCGCCACACACGTCTATCCTGGCATACATTCCTAGCTTCTTCCACATTCATACATCTTGTCATACATGCCCTTCGGTTCTCTCTGCTTTTGGCATGACCAGACTTAAGATTATGGTTAATCTAATCATGCCACGTCTTCCTTGGTCGTCCTTGTATACTTGTTTTACCATTCTTTCGTCGTGCATTCGTTCTACGTGACCAAACCATCTGAGAGACCCTTTCTTCATCTTATCAATTATACTTGACTCAGATTTACACTCTCGCCTGATTTCATCATTCTTAACTCTGTCATACATTGATTTCCCACACATTCGTCTAAGAGATCGCATTTCAACCGCGTTCACTCGGCTATTATCATTCCTCTGCCAGTTCCATGATTCACTTCCATACATAAGTGTTGGGACTAAAACTCCGTTGTGCACTGCCAGTTTAGCTTCGATTGACATATTTTTATTCGAAATTACTGTGCTTAGTGCTCCGTTCATTTTGTTGCCCGCATTCACTCTTCTTTCAACATCTTTTTCTACTCTTCCATCCCTTGAAAACATGCTTCCCAGATACACAAATTCTTCTACTTGCTCGAGACATTCGTTGTTTACATTTATTATGCAGTCAGTAACCTCACTGCCCCTTTCAAATACCATCAATTTTGAGGAGAGGGCTAAAAGAAATATTGTTTATTTGGTTATTAATTATTGTTTTCTTATTATGAATCGCTTTTTTAATTTCTAAGTTGTCTAATTTTAATATTTTATTTTCAATATGAAGTACTTTTAATCCAGTGTCTTTATTGAAGTCATAATTATTTTTTATCACATGATTTGCGAATTCAGAAAAAAATATTATTATTTAAGCATCTTAATATAAATATAAATATTTATCACTGGCGTGTCTCTATGGTTTTGGTTTTTTAATAAATTGATTTTTATGGGAGCTAGGGACATCCAAAACCCCAAAAAAGCTCACAGATTTATCTGCCATCTGCGGACGTACAGGATACAAATATAATAAATGATTCTGAAAAATGGAAATGGTACCAATTCAGATCGGTTCAGTTTTGGGATGCGGTAAGCGTTACAACGAAACCTCGATTGTTCCGATTTTAGCTAAGCATAATCAGTCTGACGTGCAGTTGAATTGTATTTTTGAAACGTAAAATCTGAACTCGTGCACCCATCACCACCTGTATTCCTAGACAACAACAGTTTAAAGGTAACTGCAGAATAATAATAATTATGGATAACTTATATAGCGCCATTTTCGTAACTTTTTAATTTAAGAAAAATAATGTACTTTTTCATATTACTTTTCCACCACATGCTAAGAATTTATTCAAATGATTTGGAGAACAAGTGGGTTTTAAGTTTCTTCCGAAACATCACTTTACTCTCAAAGACGTCTGTCAGCTAGTTCATCTGGAATGCAGTTCCCTTAGATATTCTGGAGCAGAGTTGTGCAGTGACTTATACGTAAGCCAACAGAGTTTGTATTCCACCCTCTGTGGAAAACGTAGCCAGTGCAATTCCCGAAGTAGTGGAGTGATATGACTGAATTTAGAGATTCCAAAGAAATGTTGCGCTGCGGCATTTAATACAGCCTGTAGGCGAGTCATTTTATATATTGGTAGACCTGCGTAGATACCATTACAATAATCGACTCTAGACACTACAAACGCATTTATCAATTGACGGGCGGCGGTCAAATATCTAGGGCACATACTGACTGATGATAGTAGTAAAGACGATCAGGACAAAGAGGAACAGAGAAGAGCCATCAATGTCAGGGTCTCTATGCTAGCAATACGCTTCTTTCAGTGCAGTAACGAAGTGAAAAAAATCATCTTTACTTCGTATGTGATGTCCATGTATACAGCGGAACTATGGAACAATTATACGCAAACAGCATGGAATAAATTAAGAGTCACGTAAAATAATTCATAAAGGCAATTATTCGGACTGCCTAGGCACTGCAGTGCCTCCGAAATGTTCACAGCTGGACGGGTAAACACCTTCGCTGCCAAAGAGCCTGGAGCCTATGGGAACGCCTGAAAAGTTCTAATAACGAAATTCTCCAAGCCACTGCAGGGTAGATCCATTTATCGCTGTTCGAGCGATAGCGGGATATGCTAAGACCACCATAAGTGCTGCAAATATAAAATTTTATTTTATGTTTAAATTTATTTATTTATTTTATTTATTTATTTATTTATTTAAAGAAAACAACAGCCATTACAACAAAAAATACAGTATATACAAATAAACCAAAATTTTAGGCCAATTATAGTTTTCTATATAAAAACTAAATAGAATGTAAAAAAAATTAAAAAAAGCGTACCTGTATTAAGCCACTCCGTATCATATCACTTGCAAAAAATAAAAAAATAATAATAACTAAAAGTACAAAATTTAATTTATTATTATAATTTTTAAATAATTTTTTTAAAAAAATCATTTTACGGATCCCCACGGAGTAGCTTCAGATCAGCTTTTCCTCTTAGACATAAATACAAATGTACAAGTATATAACAAATTACAAATGTTAAATAGATAGTACTGATTAAGTTAAATGATTATTATCTGCAATTATAGCCTTGGCATTTTTCTTATAGTTAATTAAAGTTAGAAAATATATATCAATTTCAAAAAAATGTTTGTTATAACTATTTAAGATTCTGGGAAAAGGTGCATTCTTGTTGTTATTTGTGCTTGATCTTCCAACATGAAACAATTGCTGCAGCCGAGTTGTGCGCTGAGGGATACGAATTTTAATTTTCTCAAGAAGTTGGGGACAATCTAATTTGTTATTTACTATTTTGTAAAGGAAGACGGTATCAGATATAGTTCTTCTGGATTGTAAGGTTTCAATATTGTGATATAGTACAGCTTCTTCATAGTTATTAAAATGTTCATTTTGTCGATAGTTTAGATGCTTCATAAAATTTTTTTGAATCCTTTCAATTCTTAAAATGTATTTGGAGTATTGAGGAGACCAGACTGTAGAGCAATATTCAAGAATACTGCGGACATGTGCAAAATATAATATTTTTAGTGTTTGTGGATAGTTAAATGGTTTACATACTCTTATTATAAAGCCTAATGTTTTGTAAGCTTTGCTGACCATCTTCTCTATATGTTTCTCATAAGACAATTTTTTATCCAAATATACACCAAGATCACGAATACAATCAACTTCGGTAATTGTGCATCCATTAATACTGTAAAAGGATGGTTTTAAAATTTTATTTCTAGTAAAAGACACTTTGTAGCACTTGGAGACATTTAAATAAAGTTTGTTATGATCGCAGTATTTAACGACCCTATCTAGGTCTTTTTGAAGATTGTTAATATCTTTTAAGGATTCAATTTTTGTAAAAATTTTCATATCATCGGCGTACAGGGAAAAAAAGGCAAACTCAAAGCAGTTAAAAATATCATTTATGTAAACATTAAAAAGAAGTGGACCTAAAATCGATCCCTGGGGAACTCCAGAAGGGACGCATTTATATAAAGATACAAACCCATTCACAACCACGGCTTGAAGTCTTTTATTTATATAAGAGCAAAACCATCTATATAGATCACCGTGAATTCCAATTAGTTTTAATTTTTCCTTAAGAACTGAGTGACAAACTTTGTCGAATGCTTTCGAAAAATCCGTGTATAGAACGTCAACCTGTGTTCTTTTGTCCATATTATAATGAACATAGTCAGTAAAGTGCACTAAATTAGTTAGAACAGATCTTCCACGAACGAAACCATGTTGATTGACGTTTAAGTATTGTTTAATCGCTGGATAAACCTGATCGTAAACGATGGATTCAAACATTTTACTGAATACTGAAAGAATTGATATAGGCCTGTAGTTATTTACTTCATTTCTACACCCTGATTTGTATATGGGAATTATTAAAGCTTCTTTCCATCGTTTGGGGAATATTCCATCACGAATAGACCAATTATGTTTATTGTTATATTTATGTTTATATTTATATCTATGTTTATATAGTAGAATTGGCTCTGCACTATGTAGCCATTTTACTGGTATAAAATAAAATAATAATAATAATAATAATAAAAACCCGCTGAGTGCGCTTGAAATAAATGAATATGTTTTTTATGCACAAACTCATCCGTATAAGAATCGTCATCATCATTCCTTTGTGTTTCAGATTTCTACTGATTTTAGAAGCAGGCGATTTTAGCCTTTGATCTGAAAGCTCAAAAGATTAATGTTAATCTTACATTTTGTCAAAAGATCAAAAAAATCTAAACGCTTCAGGTACATTACTGTACTATTAGCAAAACAGGTAAATGAAAATTTCTTTGTATTTTGCGGCGCAAAAGAATAAAAAAAAAAAAGCAAAAAATAATAGAAGAATGAATAGAGCTAGAAGGGGGCGGAAACGCAAGAAGAGAATGAACCAACCGATCCGTAACAGATCGTGCGAAAGTCAAGTAGAATCCACAGGTATCGAAGAATGATTTAATATTGTTTGGTACAAACTGTATAGTGTAGTGGTATTTTTTCATTCGTTCGAACAGTCCATTTTATACAATACCACATTAGCAGTTAATATTTTCTAGTTTTAAGTACTTCGGATATTTTATTTATCGGGTTAACCCTTCAATGCCCAATTTTTCTAATTCTAGCTAAAAACATATTTTCATGTATGTTTTTTAATGCAAATATCTACAGGATTTTTTATATATTTTTATTCATCAATTTCATAAAAAGGACATGTTTTTGAAAAATTCTAAACATATCTACTTTTACACATCTAGTGAATGTTATCACTGTAACTCTCCAAAAAAAGAGACTAACTCTTGTGCTTGGAGAGTAACTTACACTGTTTTAGTTGTTTATGTATAAGAGTTTACATAATTTTAAATACGAGTACATGAAAAAGAAAAATAAAAACATAGGATATAAAAAGAAAAAACATAAAACAATAATACATTCATACTAATTAAAATTTAATGTTGTTTTTACACGAGTTCAAAAAATTTCTTTAGATTACCTTTAAATTTATTTATTGATACATTATTTTTAATAGTTTTTAGTTCATTGGGAAGATCATTATAATTTTGTACACCTTTGAAGACAAAGCTATTTCGACCATGACTTGTATGGAATTTAGGAATTTTAATATTATGTTGGTATCTGAGTGACTCATCTAAAATTCTTTTATTTTTTTCTTTTTTATATATTTTTATAATAGAATTTATTTTATAAAGAGTGTCTACTGTATGAACCTTAAATATTTTATGTAGGCTTTCCGTATTGAATGTTGAGGGTTTTTTTTTAAATATATTATTTTTTTAGTTTATTATAGTTTTAATTTCATTTTTTAGCTTATATGGACAATATGATACATCGGGCATTAAAAGGTTTAAAAATATAATAATGTAAGGAAAACGATATATGTATATAATGGCAATCAACCCTTATTGTACCGCTTCGTGTAGATTTGGATGATACGAGTAAAATAAGCTGTGCGATAGTATTTCACACGGTACGATAAAATTACACAGGTGGGTTGATTTTTATTGCATCATGTTATTTTATTTATTTATTTTATGTCAGGCAAACGCATTTAACCAGTGAACCAGGTGGCCAACTAATCTCCACACGATTTCCTTTTGCAGGATGTTTACCTGAAAGTAACTACTAAATTAATAAATAAAAAATGTAATAAATATCAGTCCAATGGATCCATTCAAAGTTTAGCTTACCGTGTAGATTTGAACGATTACTTATAAAAAAGGTCTAAAAATTTTGATGGTTTTCTAACATTTTCTGTTCGAAAGGGTTGGTTTTTTTTTGTTGCTGAGTTGAGTATCAGGTTTCTGGATACCCTGGATAGCAGGTTCAAGCCCGTGATTCTTAGTAGTTAAGGAGAAGAGAGAAATTAATTTAGATTTCTGAACAAAAAAAACGAAAATGAAGAAACTTAATGACTTGGAATTTATGTATTGTAACTTTTATTACTCTGCCAGACCGAATTCTACAATTGAATCGCAAAAAGGTTGACAGTCGAAAAAATAACGATCCGTAAATCGAAGTCCTTGGTGGTTCGAAAAGTGGCTGTAGTTTTTAGAGTGTACTATACTAATCTTACTAAGCTTTAACAAAACTGATAGAAAAAAGTAACAAACGATTTGTGCAATGCAAATGGCTGCACAAAATAATGCAGGGGAATTTAATTCTTAATCAGCCTTGAACTGTTAAATTATTCATTACTGAAATTCTGTGCGATCAACACGCAAAATTATTTATTGCTGTTCGCACAATAAACAATAGATTCGTTATTATTTACCTGCATATTAGAAATTCCCAAGGTTTATTTACAAACGTTTTGCATATTCGGTTATGCTCATATTCTATTCTATCTATTTATCTATTAAATAATTAAACATCTCAAAAATAAATCAAGTTACACAAATACACTGAGAGAAATATTGATGTCTGGAAACTCCTTATGCGTTTTCAAGAGGGAGATTTTCCTAGTTTTGTTGCTTTAAAGTAGTCCTTATCGACCCCTAGGGGTCTACCACGAATTGCCGGGGGTCCATAGCAGGGAAAAAGAAAATTGGGGGTCCATGAGATGTCAATAGGGGTCCAAGAGAGTGGACCCCATTTAGGCAGGACATCCTCAAAATTTTACCGTAAATGTAATAATCCACCCAACACAGATTGTATCATTAAAGGTATTTACGTTATACTTTCTCATAATAGACATAAATTTCCTAATTATGTGTATATTTAATATAATTGTATAAAGGTCTATTCACTGTACGTGTAACTTGTAAAACTGTCGAAATAATCACCAACGAGAAACTTAAGGTACAGTTTAGAAATGGATATAAGCAATTTCAATTAAATTAACAACATACCTTTTACATATCCTGCATTTTGGACTATCCCGAAAAAATATTTGATAGCATTTCTATCTTCATACCTACATCACGGAAAAGGGTTTTAGCGCGGTTGCCAATATCCACAAACCTGACTAAATTGGAATGAAATATTGAAATTTTGCTATCAAAGCTTCAGGCTCATCCCTCCCGTTAAAAGAATGATTTTTTGTTGTTTTTTGATTAAATGATTAAAATATTACTCGATTCACATTTCGTGTCATTTTAAAGTAAACCCTATAAAAGTTCGTAGTTTTGCGTTCTGCGTCAGCTTCTAAAACACATTTAAAGTTGACGAATTGAAAAAATATATACATAAAAGCACGATGTCTACAAAAATCGGCTAGGGGTCTACGTTAAAAAAAAGTTTGGGGACCTCTGCTCTAGAAAAATGTGTTTTTCTCCTGCCTTTTGCTTTCAATTTTTTCATGTTTTAGAGATATTTTTCTCAACATTTGCATTTTATTGTACATTTTTTTAATTCTTGATGAATTTTGCAACTCCCATGCTGTGCACTGATATAAAAAAATACTAGCCCAGTTTTATTTCGTTTTATTTAAGGTGAATAATGCTAGAAATTTGTTAATGTTCCTAAAAAAGTACAATTATACAATCGTATTGAAAGCATGTATATTGACATATTTGACGGCAGATTGTTTAGATTTACGAAATGTATAGCTACATATGCATTTTTATACTTGTTATATGTATACATGTTTTCCTTTAAAAAAAAAGGTTTTAAAAAATATATATATTTTATTGGTTTTGGTATTTATTATGCAATAAATGAAAAATACGTAATATCTTTTTCACGTGCATATTTCTGATTTATTATATAATTGTTAACTGTTGGTAAACTAAGCAAATAAAAAAGTTATATCACTGGTGATGTTTCTAACGATTTTTATTTCTTACGCGATTCTTTGAATATATTAAAAAACAAAATGGTAACGAGCCACCACTAAATGCAGCTTTTGCCCCTCTCACTTGAACGTAATTATAATGAATTCAAGACAGACTATTGTTTCCCCTTGCTGAATATACATGCAAAATGGCAAAAAGCACGCGATTCTAGTGAAGAGTTATTGATTTTACAATGAAATGAAAAAAGCAAAGAAATTTATAGTGTCGGAATCTAAATTCATTATATATTTTTTTTATTTTACGCGTAAATAAATAAAAACATTAAAATTAGAGGTTCAATTTTTACAACCTCATTTCCTATGATATTTCTGTAAATAACCGTAAAAGACGGTACAATGACTTATGAAAATAGTTGCTAAAGATGGTCTGAAAGAGTTAAGTTATAATACGGCTCATTCATAAGGAGAGTCACGTTCTGTATTAGGATATAGGAAATGTTGGGAATTAACGGGTTATTTCTAAATGGACACTATGGACTTGGGTACTAGGTATGTATGGCTTATGGCTTATGGCAAGTCCAGAGGCGAATTTAGTATTATATAGGTATCTTTTATATTTTTATCTTTATATTTTTTTTATCAAAATTTCTCAATAACATATTTTTTCAAATTAATTAAAAATATTTCGATCTTTTCTATCTCCTTTATTTCTTCAGGTAACTCATTGTACAGCTTCAATCCCTTGTACAATGAGTTTTGAGATTCTGTTTTTCTCCTCATTGGTAATCTTATCTTTTTTTATCCCTCGTTTCACATGTATGGCCATGTTGGTTGAACTTTATATTTTATTCATCCCCTTAATTATTTTATGTGTAGAAATGGCTACATTATATTTAATTTGCTGCTTTACTGTAAGCGAGCCAATTTCTTTGTGCATTCTTTCTACATTAGAATAGATATTTCTTTTAAGTATAATCCTCGTCCCCTTATTTTGAAGAATGTGTATATTTTTTATTTCTCCTTCATTACATAAAAAAAGAATGGAAGAACAGTAATTTATGTGTGGACATGATTGTTTTATATATAAAAACACTACTCTTTACATATATTTCATTTCGCAATCTTCCCATAAATGAAAAAAAAAAAAAATTGTTACATATTTAGTATGTGTTTTGAAATGCAAATATCTATCCAAGTAAACCCCGAGATACTTTATTTTGTCCACAGGATTTATTTTTAAATTATCAATATTAATATTGTATTCCTGAGGTATATTTTTTCTTCCAATATTCAGATATTTTGTTTTTGAGATATTTAATTTAAATTTATTCACCTTTAACCATTTTGAAATATTTTCCAAATCGTAATTTGTCTTATTTATTGTTTTGTCTAATTGTATCATAATTATCTCCTGATATGTAAACCAGTGCATCATCTGCAAAAAGTTGGATCTTACGATATTTTAGAGATGCACTGATGTCATTTATGTGTATGATAAATAATGTGGGCCTTGTTGTTATCCTGTATGTATTGTTTATAACTTTTACTGTGTTGGTTTCAAAAATAAAATTTAAAAAAAAAATATATGCTATAAAATGGACTGTTCCTCCTGCGATATCTCCTATGCAGAACTGAAGAGGAATCTTTGAAGACCGATCGATCAAGTCGGGGAAGAGATGCAGGGCTTTGCTGCAAATCTATCCCCTGGATCAAAACTGAAGAATTATTTTGTATTTGTTTGATAATAAATTAATGCGCCTCTGATTAAAATGCCAGTTTATTTTGTATGGATAAGAATTCTTTGGGTTACCGGAGGTTTCGCTGTCGGTCGCCATCTTTCTTCAGAACCTAACCGTCAAAAGTCAACATTGACTAATCTGGTTAGCTGCGACGATTGCATAAGGCAGATCTTGTACCGCGGTCGTCACAGTAATAGATAACTCTCGGGTTCTAGTAAAGACCAGTTTACAACTTCCACGTACAAATATACCGCGCTTAACCGAACCATAAACTTGATTTAATTAACAGAAACAACTATGGAAGGTAAAAGGCTTTTCAATCGAAATAATATATACGGTTAAAAAAAACAACATTCAACCCTTTTCAATGAACACACAGTTTGAGGAAATTATTATTTACTGTCAACATAATAAATTATTATATAAAGCTATACTTAGTAATACTAATACTGTCCCCTTTAGAGTAATTACCATCTTCTTCTTCTTTTTCACATACGCTCCTAAGTGGAGCATGTGGACATCACCAGTTGCCAGCCAGCATTTTTGCCTCTTCCCACGTCGATCCAGCGCAATCCCACGTCAATCTGCGTAATCACCATCGGATACAATATATTTATGCTAGAATATTTTACAACCCACGTCAATCCACGTAATCACCATCAGATACAATATATTTATGCTAGAATATTTTACAACCCACGTCAATCCACGTAATCACCATCAGATACAATATATTTATGCTAGAATATTTTACAACCCACGTCAATCCACGTAATCACCATCAGATACAATATATTTATGCTAGAATATTTTACAACCCACGTCAATCCACGTAATCACCATCAGATACAATATATTTATGCTAGAATATTTTACAACCCACGTCAATCCACGTAATCACCATCAGATACAATATATTTATGCTAGAATATTTTACAACCCTCGAAACTTTTCTGGAACGCCCTGTTTGGTATGGCCTTCAGTTCCGTCAACGATTCCGTCTCACTATTAGAAAATGGGAATCAAGTTGGGGTAGAGTGAAATTCGAACCACAGACCTTTGGTCCGTGAGTCCGAGACACTAGCCACAGGACCACGACCCGATTCTAATTGTTATTGGTCGCGAAGCGTGGTGTTTTCATAGTCCTCTTCATCTTCGGAAACTTTACACTATATTAATTGTAACAAATACCATAACAATATAATTTAGGTCCTTTTCACAAAATGGTATACAAAACAATAAATTATTTATCTTGTTTTTTATTAAGTACAATCAATATAGTGTGAAGTTTTCGCAAACCAAGTTTTGTAAAATTTCTATTGATAATAAACGCAAAAATGGCATTTTCCAATAAAAAATGATAAAAGCGCCATCTATGAATAATTAGTTTCATATTTTTGTTTAGTATCACCTTAAGGCAATATGCCCGACCTCATGCATATGCACATAAACTGTATATGTATATAAAGTGTTTTAAAAAATCAGAGCTAGTTGACTGTTTCCTAAACGCAAATATTTTTTTTAATATTTCGACTCGCCAAGTTCGGAACCAATTTATAAATATGAAGATAGGACCTCAATTCCTTAACCGATGTGATCTAATGGCGATCGTACTGTTAGCATTGTCGAGGGACCAAATACTTTTTTTTATGAAAAGCGAAAAAGTGACCGCGTGAATAATGTAGACGAATACATTAAATGTCTAATTGTTACGAAACAGAAATTAAACTTTCAAAATAATAATACGAGTAACAAAGCCGTACGTGAACATGGGGAATACATGAATATGTATGTTTCTAACCAAGAAAGTGAATGTAATACACGAGATATTTGTAATCTGGCTATCTAAATTACGAGATAAAATATGATATATCAACTTTGGTAAAAATATTTTAAAAGGATTTTAGGGAACTTAGCGTATATTTAAACGTAAGCTGTGTCCATTTTTTTCCAAATGAAAAGATCACAAGAACACAACAAAAAAAAATAGTCAATAATGTATTCATCATTACTTTACAACAAATTAGTCCACAATTCGTTGCATTTCACCGTAAAAATAACGCGTGCAGCTTTAGCAGCTTTGGCAGCTTTATAAACTCGATTGAACGCAGACGTACGAGGCTTTCCTGTCATTTAAATAATTTAATTCCAAAAACACGTTCGACTTTCGCTCAGAAAGGTTTCTTTGACCGCAAGAGTGTTCAATGCCCTGGATGAACATTTTAAGTTCTCCAAAACAAAAGCCATTTTCAGGAGAATTGGACAAGTTTTATTTTTTTCTAAGGGTAGAGACCATTGCAGAAGACTGCTGCGAGAGAATGCATAGATTTATATACTATTAAGCGTGCTGTCCAGATGTTTATGAAAATTTGTGTAATAATTTTTATTTTTAGTATTCTTTAATAATATGCATGATTCCACATTCCATTATGTTGTATCCTAACTCAACACAGGGCTCTTGGCTTCACAGAGTTGGGACACATTATTATTTTTTTGTAATATGTACCTGTCAGTGGCGAATGGTGATTTTATTTACAGGTAAGCTATAAAAAATATAATATATATTTGTACCTACATAGGAGGTACATAATATAATGTAAGTAATATATACTATAAATTGATATTTTTCTATGGTTCTGTGTGATACAACAACTCTCATCCATGAAATCAACTCAAACGATGTAACTTCGTGATATATTATATTATAAAGATATATTATCCATTACTTTAATATATAATTCATTATAAAATAATAAAAAAATACCACTATGAATTCAGTCGATATTAGGTATTCAATTGAACTGGCCGCAATGCTCTAGTGCTAAAAACGGCCGCGTGGAGTGCTATATGTCCTGCACTATGACGCATGAAAGTTATTATAGTCTTATGTCAAAAGTACCATCTTAAAGAAAAATAGTCTTTAAGAAACAATGTTTGAAATACTGCTTTCCAAATCAAGAATCTTCAAATAATTTGTGTAATCTGCAAGTTTAATCTAGGAGAAAAAACCCGCACTGGGGTTAGTACATTCAAAATATAGTATACTTATTTGTATGAAAAAATAATCTGGAATAATCGGCTAGTTTATTGGCTCACCGCAGGCGCTGGGCGCGCTTTATTAAAATTTATATAAGGATAAAAATACAAACGGTGGAAATGATTCAAAATAAATGGTAATTATTTATTTGTTTTTCTGTAAATAAAGTTATAATAAAACATTATTATGGTTAATCAAATATAATGGTAAGCTGTGCATAATCGCTTCTATACACGGTTCGCCCCTGGTACCTGTATATTTGTATGAATAAATAGCATCGGCAATCTTATACCAAATAGAAAAAAAATACTGATGGCCCGGCCCATTGGCGGATCTCTTAGATCAGAATATAATTTAATGATCTATGTAATATAAAACACGTAGGTACAATAACACCTACTACAGGTAATAATATATTGCCATATAGTAATTAGAAAATGAACTCATCCTTGTTATTGGTTTATGTTATGCTAATGATAATGACGCATTTCTACAAAATGTATTCAAATTTATTTTGCAATGAATTCAGTACAAAATATACTACAACATTGGTTCTGCTAGAATTGATGATACACATAATGTTGTCATACTGTTATAATGGGCTAAACACACTCGTAATTATAGGAAATATATTAATGATTGAACGTTTAAAGTCGATTGCAGAAAACCCAATTTACCTGTCCGTGTTTAGTAATTACTACGTACAATCTTACCAAAAGGTATCGTCAGTATGACACAATTCATTTGTAGAGCAAATTTATTTGTTTATTTGTTGGCATATTTTATTACTTCGTGTTTTTTTTAATCCCAATGATTTTGTTGATGGGAAAATTGATCTGTTTAAGATTTTTTGGCCTTTTGCCTGACGCAATGGCAGCAATTTGAGACGGCATTGATTAAATCTGAACTCACGGGAGTCACTTTGAACAAAATGTTTATTTTATTTTATTTAACACTTTATATACATGTACTATTTTTATACATATAAGGGCGGGCATATTGCCCTAAGGCAATTTCTTCCTACCTACCCAAACCGTTCAGTTTGAGAAAATTACAAGTACATGGACATGAATCTTACAATTTTATACAAAAATTAAAAACAGAGATTAATAAAATAAAAATATGTAAAAAAATTAACACTATACTATAAATATTTTTAAAAAAACACTATACTATGAAGAGAGGAGGGATGGGAACGAAAGAAGAAGGATAAAGGAACAATTTAAATGTTCAGGAATCAAGATTTTGTGATTATGCGATTTCCAAAAGATGAGATAATTGCAATATATACAGAACTTTAAATTTAAACAATGATTTTCTTGATAATACATGTTAAAATAGCATATCTGAGATAAGTGATGTTTTTGCATGAAACCAGAGTGGGCTTCAAATTTTTATTTCAACATAAAAAAAGCATTTTTATGACGAAAGTGGACTTCAGAGTTTTATTCGTGTATAAAATAGCTTAATGCGATAATTTCTGCATTTTTTAACTTCAAAGCGGCAAAAAAATGTTCACTCCCGTGTTTTATCCTCTAAGGTAGAGAAATTAAGATTCCAAAATTTCTTCATCCCACATACGGTACCCGGCAAATAAATAAAGTACATCACCCTTGTGAAATATTTATGAAGAAAAAAACATATCAAAATTTAAAATAATGGTCAAGACATATGTGATAAACAATTTATAAATTAATTATATATATATGTTATTATTAGAACACACATAACAATATGTATGATATGTGTGCCCTATTTTAAGATTTAAATAAAAAAAATTAAAAAAAGAGACTGCCGACTTTGTAAACAAAGATGATGAATATTAGTAAATTTATAAGTATTTTGCAAGATCAAATGAATGTAGTAATGCAGAAAGCAGCTAGCCATAAAAAAGTGAAACTGAGATAATAGCGCTTTTGTGATGCCTCCAAGGTTGTGAAAAAGTTCTTCGTTGACAGCGGTGTAACCGTTCGGATTGACATAACAACGTACCAGACCTCAATCCAATCGAAAATTTGTGGTCCAACTGCAAGACGACACTTATAAATATGGATTGCACTACCAAAATTATATGCGAAAATTCATATTAACTACTAATCATCCGTAGAATATATGTAATAAAATGGTGCTTTAATTCAAGGCTGTGCATATTAAATATCACTTTTTTCAATTTTGTAACTAATTACATTTTATATGAATTATTCACAGTTTGAAATAGTAAATTTATTGTACACATTAATATACACAAGGGTTTGTTTTCGCCTTAAGTATTGCCCACAAATTTTCGATTAGGTATAAATGAAGACTTTTTCCAGGTCACACAGACAAATTGTGCATGTTGTTCTTTAAAAAATGTCTCGACTAGGTTTATGACTCGTAATTACTACAATCATATTTATGATTATTGATTTGTAATTAATGATGAATTGAAGAGCATCTACCTGCAAACTGCAAACGTAATAAGTACTGTAAACATTGTTCACAGTTCACAGCTGAGACCAGTTTTAGTTTCCTTACCAATGCCAATGCAAACCGCATCGTAAAACAGAAAAACTGGATGCTATCATTCATGTACGAATACACGTTTCTAGGCGTTTATCGATTTTATGGCGAACTGTTATCTGGGCATGAAATTGCCGGTCGATGCGCTCGTCAATGTCAGAATACGAATATATAACATTTCAAAAGAAACAAGTTTAGAATAGTTATGCAAAATTGAATTAATTGATTGAGCATCGAACTGAATGTTGCTCGATCGCGGATAAGGAAGATTAGAGATACTCATGTCAAAAAGTATTAAAAAACTATTAAATGATTACCATCTCGACTTGATGCCAAAAATATTTCATGTAGTTTTCTTATATTCATTGAAGCCAATGTTTAAACTGCAATTTTTTACTGTAGGTATTTATTTATTTAACACTTTATATACATATGAGGGCAGGCATATTGCCTTTAGGCAATTTCTTTCTACCTACCCAAACCTTTCAGTTTAAGAAAAGTACATGGACATATTCTCGGTGCAGAATCTTATAATTTTATACATTTTTTTTTTTAATTTACACTATACCTACTATGAAGATAAGGTACCTATGTACTCTCGCAATATTTTTTTAAAAAATTTTTTTTTGGGAAATGATACAAGCGGTCATAAAATCAAAATAATCAAAGAAAAGTAAAAATTTTTTTTTTAAAAAAACCTGAAATTAAAAAATGGAAAAATATCGCCGTTACGATTTTATTTATTTAAATATTTATTTACGCCCACTGGATTTTTATGCATCGTTTACAAATGCAAAAATATATATTATATAGTTACATTTGCGAAAAATACATATGAAGTTTATAAGAAAAACCAAATAAAAAATGAAACAAATAAACAAGTTTTTGTTACTTTTTTTATAAGTACAAAAGTAAATAAGCTAAATCGTTCGACAAATGGCTTTTTTCAATTTTAAAGGCAAAAGAAATAATCTGATATATCTTCCTATAATATTTTTGGAAGTGACCGTCACCAATAATTAAATTTTATTTTGGCATCTAAATAAAATATTTAATTCACTCTCGTCACGTCAGTGGAAAGGAGTACCCTCTACCTCCAAGCTTATTCTTTTCTTATGTGAATTGAAACATTTTCTGCCTTACACTGATAATTAAGTTTTTACAATACCTCATACTTTAACGCTTCCTTTGAGCAACAATCTCAATATATAACAGGAAATGTATTCCTATGTACCTACACAATAAACACCAAATTGAATAGGTGGGACATTATTTATCAGAATAGGCAGGTGAGTACTGGAGCTAATCTATTGCAGGAAACGTGGGGCAGAGTGCCTATCCACGGAATACCAGAATGCGGGTGGCATTACTGCTGATAAAACGGACGTTATCAAACGCATACACTTTTATATACACAAGCATATTACGGCAAAAAGCACGCGGACATAAATAGTTAATTAGACGTGGAATATTTAAAAGCTACAATTGGCGATTGTTTTATCGGAAAACCAACGAGAAAATGGTCGTAGTATTATAAAACACAAATGGTTCGTAGCGAATGTATTGTTTGATGAATAAAAACACGAATGTAAAGCCTTATCAACTCGTAATAATCTTAAATAACAAACACACTGCGCATTGGTTCAACGGATAATTAATGAAAAACACAAAAATATCAGGTACTTAGTACTTACCTGCATGCATACACATAAGGCGTATTAAAACAATAGCGGCAATCTCATTGCATTGGTCTGAAATGATTTAGATATGACGATGAAGGGAGAAACAAAATTACCATTGACAACTGCAAAGGTTTCGGAGCTTAAATAGGAGTATCTCATACATATTCAACTGAGTGTTCGAGTATGAGTATTTAGTTACTCAACAGCATCGGCAGTCTCTTTTACGTTACAGAACGAAAACAATAAACAAACCAAAACCATCTATTCATTTCTGCACCTCAGAGGCAAATGGATGCAAATCCAAACTTCAATAATTCAACAAAAGCCTAAAGAATCTACTTTCTCTAAGTGATTTCTAATAATTCATAGCATTATTTGTATTTTCGGTACCATGATACATTGATTATTCCATTATAAGACTTACATTTCTTCAAAATCAATGGACATGATCATAAACTGGATACGAAAATCGTAATGTCATTTCATCAAATTATGGATTTGCATCCGTCTGCCTCTGAGGTACAGATTTTGAGATTTTCAATAATTTGCCGATTAATCGCAATAAAATATACACAGAGAGTAACTTCTGGTAACAATTATTACCTAACCATATAAAATAAATTATCCTTGAAGTCTGGGAAAAGTACTACAAAAACATTTATTGCGTATTACTTAAAACGAAAAAAGTAAAGAATGCCGTCGTTGATTTAACACGCCTCATGCTACATAATAACAAAACCAACCAGCTAACGCGCAAACGTTCCCGGTTCGATTCCTCCTGGGTCATTCATCACTGCAATTAAGCCTCGCAGACTGCTTTTGGTTCATCTGATCATGCCACTTCTCTCTCGGACGTTCTCGTCCTTGTTTACAATTCACTTTCGCCATTATTTGCCATAAATACTGTATAAATAATATCGGTTTTAGTATTTTTTCGTCACCATGTGACCAGGCCATCTTGTGATCTCTGTTTTATCAATGATTCCTTTCCCAAATTAGCCTTATCGTCTGATTTATTCATTCGTTACCCTGTCGTACGTCAATTTCGCTATTCATTTTGCAGATTACGGTTTTCACTAAAGCCTTACATGGTCCTGTCAATTTTGATCAGCCGAAACGTGCAACGCGATGCACGCTTATTGCTTACAATACGAAACAAATTGAGTTTTCGTGTGTAGAAGTTAGTACCGTTACCTCGCAACTGAAAAATACATTTTCGTAGCAATTTGATAATCAATAAATTACCACCAACACGACAACATAAACGGAATTCTGATAATTCCACATTCTTGTGTTTCTAAAACGAACATACTCGTTTTGCACGTAGTCTCGTAAGCCCAGAATTTTCCGCATTTACCTTTTTTCCCATGAATTTCCCTATGGCAATATTATTATTTTTAGTCCCTGGATGGATCTCATAATCTGAAGTGATCGTCTAGCTTGATTTTTTCGTGTAACTTATTGTACAATTTTAAATCCTCGTACAATTCAGAGACCATTTTTCGTCTCATTTGTGGTATTTTCTTTTTTCTATGCCTTTCTAAAAGGAGAACATTTTAAAGAAGGAAATACGGAAGTGTATCTATTGTTGTGTCAAAAAGATATAGAGGCGCAGACATTTTTATTTTTTTAAAACTTTTTGTACATAATGTTATTTGTACATTGGCGGGCTTATTGCCAAATGGCAATTTTTTCCAACCAACCAATAAAATAAAAGTTTTATTTTTATAATTCAAGTTACAGAACATAGTCAATAGAAAAAAAAGATTAAAAAGCTAAAGATATATAAAAATAGAAATAAACTTATTTGTTTATAAATTACCTTAAATCAAAAATATTACACAATGGGAAAAGGTAAAAAGAGGAAAGAAGAAAAAGGACAGGAGGAGAGATTAAGGAAGAGAAAGAAGATGTTTCTTCAGACGTGATTTAAACAGAGATAATGTAGTAACATCTTTGATGGTGGATGGGAGATGATTCCACAGTCGAGCCGCATGGACACTATTTGAGTTAGAGAAGAAAGAGGAATTGTGGATGGGTATTAAGAGAGTGACTTGAGAATTTTTTTATTTTTTTTTTATTATTATATTGAAAACATATTATACATAATTATATACAATATTCCCAAGGAGTTTTTTAAAAAAAAACTCATTTAGGGACATACAGATAATAATTTTTATAGAGACGTTTTTAAATTTTAAACTATAATATTATTTAACAAAAGCAGAAAAATTAAAATTATGATATACTACAAATTAAAAAGGGTATGAAAAATACTTGAAAATAACAGAATAAACAGAATACTAGGCATGGAAATAAATTCAAAATAATGTTTACATTATGCAATCTGGGAAAGAAAATTGAAAAAGTTTAAAAATTACATGGATGTATATATACATACTGAACTAGTACAAAATAAAATAATTTTTTTTAATTAACAAAATATGCGCACACCCAATTAGAACGAAGAGGTAAACCATGAACTGATAAGCGCTGAAATTTTTCACGCAGGTATATAGGAGCGTTAGGACTATAAAGTACATTGAACAGATTTATGTGTTTATAATAATAATATCTCTACAATGCATGTAAATCAAAACTAGACAAACATCGCCATTTCGATATTGATATCATGACATGATTAGATGTCGCAAGATCAGAATACATTCCTGTTCCGGGATATCGATATCAAAACATCCAGCAGAGGGAGTATCTATTGCCTTCGACCGTGGTCTGGGGAAACCGCAAGCCTTGTTGCCAAACCTACACAAAAATACGTATTATGTGTTATACGAGATGTCTTCATAAAATAACGGGATTTTTTTAATTTCGCGGATTCGGAGAGTCCGACGGAGTTTTTTTAAATTTATTATGTTGGTATACATGCCCTTGAAATATGCTAAAAATTTCAGCTGTATTCATTGTTTACTTTGTCTGCGGCAGCCGCTAAGGTTAGACGTGTTTTTTATGAGCTCAGCGATTTTCGTTTGTTGAAAAAAATGAATCAAAGAATTTGTATCAAATTTTGAGTAAAAATTAAATAAAGTGTAATAAAGTGTAACAAAGTGTGAAAAATGTTAACAAAGGGTGAGTCTGCTATGAGTAAAACAAGAGTTTGTGAGTGGTATAAGCGTTTCCAAGATGGCCGTGAAGACGTTGAAGATGACGAACGGCCAGGACGCCCCAGCACATCAACAACCGATGAAAACTCACTGTGTTCTTCGATTTTAATGGCATAGTGCATCATGAATTCTTGCTATGAGGTCCAACCGTTAATAAGGAGTACTACCTACAAGTTTAACGCCGTTTGCGTGAAGCAATCCTAAAAAAAACACCCGGATTTGTGGCAAAACAATTCATGGCTTTTGCACCACGATACTGCCCCTGCTCACACTTCACTGCTAGTTTGTGAAGTTTGGCCAAAAACAATACTGTAACGATGCCCTAGCCTCAATATTCGCCAGACATGGCTCCGTGTCACTTTTTCCTATTTCTAAAAAAAAAGAGAACCTTAAATGGCCGTCATTTTACAAGCATAGGTGATATTAAAAGCGCATCGCTGAAAGAGCTACAGGCTATCCCAAAGATCGAATTGAAGAAGTGTTTCGAGGATTGATTGCGTTAGAGTGAGATGGATATATGAGAAACGAACGAACATACAAAACAAAATTGTGACAGAATAAGGCCTCTGTTTTCTAAATTATGTTTGAAACTTTGTTTAATACATATTACTTCACAATATATTTTTTTAATACATTAAATTTAGCTCTATGGGGATATAAAGAATTTGTTCTTCCGCGCGGTGAAAATTGGAGCATTAAATTACACGGCTAAGATTCTTGAAAACGTATGAAAAATATATTTTAATAAAAACGAACTACTTTGAACGACGTCACTAGTTTATATGAATCAACCGATGATAAGACAGTTATGAAAGATTTCCGGTTTACGGTACGTCAACGGACCAATTGGCAGAACTGACCGAGAAGCGGAAGAGAACACGGGCACAGCCTAAAAAGCAGTAGTAGGTTCATTAATTATGTGTAAAATGTAAACTAATTTTAAATTAACACTTTGTATCCCGGAGCCGTGTAAACACGTGATTATATAACCACGCCTTGTGTCCCGGTCTCGTGTTTTCACGTGATTTACCAACTGTTCAAAAAAGTGCATTTTATTGACATCTAGTGACTTTTATTAGTACTTTTTTGCTGCTGGTAAACTACGTGAAAACACGGGACTGGGACACAACGAATGGTTATTATAATCACGTGTTTACACGGTTCCGGTATACAAAGCACAAAAAAAGGAGTGGGACGCTGTTGGTATATGTGCGAACATTGCAATGTGGCTCTTCATAAAGGCCAATGTTGGCAAAACTATAATATAAAAATGACTTATTAAATTGTTTCAAATAAATTTGAGAAATAAGAATTGATTTAACTTAGTATTTTCATAATTATGACACATTTAAGAAACCCTTCACAAAGCATGAAATTTCACAAAAATAGGCCGGGCACAGGGTAAATTCTATGTGTATACGGCCGGTACTAAAGTGTTAAGAAAAAAACTCATTCGACACAACTGAAAGCCGTGTATCGATTGCGCTATTCCAAGATCCGGAAAAACTTTAGTATTAGAATATACAGCATTTGCGGGTTTGTCTAATGGCCGATGCACTGTAATACTTGAACGTGCACACTGCACACGTCATCAAATGCATAATGTCCGCATCACACTGCAATAACAAATTACTATCGACAGAGAAAGCTACAGGGGAATCGAGTCCCAATCACGCTAATCACTTTCTACTCGCTCGGGAATTCGTATAAACTCTAAATAAGGACATGACGAGACATCGGCACACGATAATATGCAGCGATAAAATATGGATCAATAACTAGTATGTGAGTGTTTTAATTAGTATGCAGAGTAGAATGAAAGTTGGGAGTACATGTAGTTTAACTGATGGCATGTTTAAGACGCATGGACCATGCATAGATAAGTTGATTCTAATCACGGCTAAGCGGTATAAAAATAACGCTTCTATATAATTGCGATGTCAGATGAAATTATGTAAAGCGCATTGCGTTTTTTTCGCGTTAGTAAATTAATTAAAAATCTAAAATGTTTTTTTTATTTAAAACTTCAAGCACAAAGAAGAAGTATTTTACGATATCTTCCAGCCATCCAAAAAAAGACTGGTCAAAAATTTGTCCAAAAAACATAAATATATATAAAAAGATACATACATATTTTTTTTTTTTTAAAAAGAAATATTTGTGTTCTTACGATTTACCCAAATATTTTATTTTATTTATTTTTATTTGTTTATTATATATACGGCCTAAGCCAATTACAACAGTTACATGAAGAAACATAAATGCAAGAAACTGAACAAAAAGAACATAAAACTATTTAGCAAAGACTAACAAGGGCAAAGCAATAATAGTATACAATTTATTTAAAAAAACGAAAGACCAAAAACTTTGAGCTAAACCATGCCAATCCAACTTCATCCCACACTGTTTAGTCGCGAAGAGATTTACGAAAAGCCGGAAGATCTATCCCAAAAAATTCCAAGTCGTGTGATGAATTGACTAATCTACACATTCTGGACATAGGGGCATAAAAACCAAAGTTGCTCTTAGAAGATTTTATAAATAGCAGATTTTGACTTCTGGTGACACGGTTGGGAACATGAAAAGAAATTGATTACAACAGAGATGGGACATCACTTAAAGCATTAAGTATTTTGAAAATGCATATAAGGTCCATCTCAGTTCTACGTCTCTCCAATGAAGACAGATTAAGAGATTGCTCTATTTCAAAATAAGAATAATTACCGCTTTGTAATCCGAGCAACCATGCCACTTTTCTTAAAAAACGGTGTTGGACAGACTCAATATGGTCAATATGAGTCCTGTAGAATGGAGACCAAATAGGAGAAGCGTATTCTAGATGGGGTCGAACTAGTGAGCAATAAAGAGTTTTGATGGTATATTATATTTTTGAAGTCCATTTTCAACGAGTTGTAAATAACTCACTATTAGACAATGGGAATGAAGTTGGGGTTGAATGGGATTCGAACCACGGACCTTTGATCCGTGAGCCCAAGACACTGGCCACAGGACCACAACCGAATGAATTTTGTGAATCGTGCAAAATATCTAACTCACGCGTGCTCGCTTGCTTGGTGCCTCTCCTTAAGGCGCTCACACTTTTGACTTAAAATATATGTAAGTAACCATCTTCATTCAAAATCGCTTAATTCTTGACAAAAAGAAAATTCATTTTTCAGCCAACATTAAATGGACACAACATAGCCCCATTATTTGCGTCAGAGCAACGACATAGAATCAATGGCACAAAAATATTTGAGTAAAACATAAGAAGGCTAATATTTGTTTTTAAAAACTTAAAAAACATTTTTTTTAAAAGAAATATTTGCGCTCTTATGATATACCCAAATATTTCATTTTAAAGGGGGCATTTTCAACGAGTTGTAAATAACTCACTATTAGTAAATGGGAA